>NC_086321.1:45519891-46119891 GCF_036172605.1 Pelobates fuscus | reverse complement strand
GTGACCATGTGGTCGCCCTGTTGAGCGATCACATGGCCACAGGGGTCCTAATTCGCCATGGGGAGACTGTCTGGGCTGCAGGCAGTCTCCCCACAACGGGAGCACTGCCGATCGCCGCCGGGGGAACGACGGCGATCGGTTAAGTACATTGGACCGTTCAGGACCGTCACCGGTCGGCAACGCAAAAATGCCGATGACGGTCCTGAACCGTCCTCCGTCCTTAAGGGGTTAAAGAAACTCTATAGTGTAAGGAATGCAAACATGTATTGTTAACACAACCCCCCTTACCACTGGTTAAAAAGGTGAGTTTACTAACTTTTTAACTGCATCATGCGGGTCTGTTGTGGCTGGCTCTGCCCCCTTGGCTGAGATCGTCAAACTTGATCTCAGCCGATCCAATGCTTTCCCATAGAGGTGTCCATAGCCTAGGTAGTAATGTAAACACTGCCTTTTCTCTGAAAAGACAATGCTTACATTAAAAAGCCGCAGAGACAGGCTATAGAGATTAGATCAACTACGTTAAGCTGTAGCTGTTCTATAGTGTCCCTTTATCTTTAGTATATGGCAGAATACTTCAGCCATATACAAGCACCTTGTGTCAGTGTTTGAAAATCTTAAAGGGACACTCCAGGCACCCAGACCACTTCTGCCCATTGGAGTGGTCTGGGTGCCAACTCCCACTACCCTTAACCCTGCAAGTGTAATTATTGCAGTTTTGTCTAAACTGCAATAATTACCTTGCTGGGTTAAGTCCTCCTCTAGTGCTGTCTCCTAGACAGCCACTAGAGGACACTTCCGTGTTCATAGAACACGAAAAGTGTGTTATACGACGCTGGATGTCCTCACGCTGTGTGAGGACCTCCAGCATCGCCGAAATCCCCATAGGAAAGCATTGAAAGCATTATTCAATGCTTTCATATGGGGAGGTCTAACGTGCGGCGCATTAGGTCTCCCCTGCCGAATGACATGGGGACGGGGAGGAGCATGAGTGGACCAAGAAGCAGCGGCGAGGGACATCGTCGTTGCCTCTGGTAAGTCACTGAAGAGCAACCGGGGATGGGAGGTGGGATGGAGAGGGGACCTGCAGTGCCAGGAAAATGGATTGTTTTCCTGGCACTGGAGAGTCCCTTTAACCAGGATTTAGATGGCGATGACAAACCTCACTCACCACATTCTCCATTGCAGTCCTTTCGCACCACCCATACAACTACTACACTTTAAGGATCGTAGGGATAGCGTCTGTCTTCACGGACAAAGTCTGTAGTGGGGGGGGGGGGTGGACAAGCCACCGCTCGTTTAATGCGCAGCACCCTAAAGAGTTCGAGAGGCCCGTGGGACAGATGTGCGGCAGCCTATTAGGGACAGTATTAGGGATAGTTTGGATTGATGCTAAGGTAGTGGTTTTGTAAATAGTCATTTTAAGGGGGGACTGTTATGGATGTAAATTAGAGTTAGTAAAATGTCTATTTACTCGTGTATGCCTATATTCAATATGCCTATATTCATGTGCATTAGGTCTTCCCTGCCGCCGGTCGTGCATGCGCAATAGGTCTCCCCCGCCGGCTGACATTGGCGAGGGAGGAGCTTAGGTGGAGCCTGATCCAGTGCCGAGGGACATCGGCGCATGACTCCGGTAAGTCACTGAACGGGTTTTAACCCCTTCAGAAACTTGTGGTGGGAGGGAAAGGGGCACTAGATATGTTTTCCTGGCACTGGAGAGTCCCTTTAACGTGGTCTCTATGGTCTTCCTTTCTTCACTCTCTGCATCATTTCAACTAAAAGTGGGTTACGCTGTCTGACCCAAGGTGCATGTATATAGCTGAAGAATCCTGTCATATACTAAAGGTAGGAATTAATTTTTTACATAAACTTCATTTAAATAAAAAAAAATATATATATATATTTATATTTCCTTTCAAAACTCGATGAAAGGATTATTATAATAAAAGTGGTTTCAAGGTGACAGTTGTCCTGTAATAATAGCAAACTGAAACCAAAATCTTCTTTTGGGAGAGTGTGTGTTACAAAAGTGTTTGTGGTGGGATCTGTGTATAGCAGCTCTGTACACTAATGTGGATTACCCTTTATTCCACATGCAATTACCGGTAATACAGAAAAGAAAATTGCTATACAATATACATATACCTTAAGTGGAGCCCTATAAGTGTTGAGAGGTTACCTTGCGAGATCTTGATTGAATCGTATACGTCAAGTAAAGATACAAGACTTGTTAGGGCTGGAAGCAGCATACAAGGATGCAAGTGAGGACTGGAGTGCAGCAAACTCTGACATTCTATAAGATTGTTTGTATAAATAAATATATTAGATTTTATACCAAGTCCATTGAAGCCTCAAGTACCTTCATTGGGGGAAGTGCCACCCCTCCTAGAGTGGCACAAAGCCTACTAGACTCAGAGCCAGGACCTTAAGGCTCTGAAAAAGGTGAGCTTAATACCTATTTAACATATTTATAAATGATCTTGAAATGGGCATTGAAAGCCATGTATCAGTGTTTGCAGATGACACAAAACTGTGTAAAGTAATAAAATGTGAGCAGGATATTGCCTTGCTGCAGAGGGATTTGGATAGATTGGGGGACTAGGCACTAAAATGGCAGATTAAATTTAACATAGAAAAATGCAAAGTTATGCACTTCGGGGTTAAGAATGCACAAGCAATTTACACCCTAAATGGTAGTGAACTAGGGATAACCACACACGAGAAGGATTTGAGAATTGTCATAGACTACAAATTAGGTAGCAATATGCAATGCCAATCTGCCGTTGCTAAGGCCAGTAAGGTTTTGTCATGTATAAATAGGGGCATAAATTCTCGAGATGAGAATATAATTTTGCCTCTTTATAAATCGCTGGTAAGACCACACCTTGAATATGCTGTGCAATTTTGGGCACCTGTTCTAAAGAAGGATATCATGGCACTAGAAAAAGTGCAGAGACGAGCTATAAAATTGATAAAAGGAATGGAGTATTTTAGTTATGAAGAAAGGTTAAAAAATTTAAATCTCTTCAGTTTGGAAAAACGGCGCCTTAGAGGGGATATGATAACATTATACAAATATATTCGGGGCCAGTACAAACCATTATCTGGAAATCTATTCATAAACAGGGCTATACATAGGACACGAGGTCACACATTTAGGCTTGAAGAAAGGAGATTTCATCTAAGGCAAAGAAAAGGTTTTTTTACAGTAGGAGCAATAAGGATATGGAATTCATTGCCGGAAGAGGTGGTTTTGTCAGAGTCTATACAGATGTTTAAATTGCAATTGGATAAATACTTGCAAAAACATAACATACAGGGATACAATTTCTAATTAGTGGGCTAATAGCTGCTTGATCCAAGGAGACATCTGATTGCTATTTTGGGGTCAAGAAGGAATTTTTTCCTAGTTTGTTGCAAAATTGGAAGCGCTTCAGACTGGGTTTTTTGCTTTCTTTTGGATCAACAGCAAAAGCATATGTGAGGAAGGCTGAACTTGATGGACGCAAGTCTCTTTTCAGCTATGTAACTATGCAACTATGTAACTATTCACATTTATCCAAGATCTTTCTAAAACAACTATATTACACATTGGATGTTTCTATTGTTTTTATCTTCCCAAAGGAAAAATTCCAGCAGGAAATAGTGGTGGGATGCTGCCCTAAAAAGCATACCAGTCCTGTTTACAGAGCCAATAATATAGGCTCTTTAAAATGTGAGTGACCCAATTTTCTATTTCACTAAACTTACACAGTGTTTTACAATCTGCACTATATTATATTTTTTATATCTTTACATGACTTATACAATTCAATCAAGATCTCGCAAGGTAACCCCTCAACACTTATAGCGCTCCACTTAAGGTATATGTATATTGTATACCAATTTACTTGTCCTCTAATAATAGTGTGTGTGTATATATATATATTTACAGATATTTGGCACTCACCCTTCTTAAGGATCTTGAGAAAGACTCTGAGGGGTCGAAACGTTGATCACTGAATTTTTGTGAACTATGTAATTTTGGAATAAAAGAACACTATTACTTCACAGAAAAGACCTGTGAGTGCACCCTTTTTTTCTACTATATATATCCTTTTTTTTCTACTATACATATATATATATATATATATATATAGTAGAAAAAAAGGGTGCACTCACAGGTCTTTTCTGTGAACTAATAGTAATAGTAAATACTTTTAATATATATTAAAAGTATTTAACCAGGAAAGGTACATTCAGATTACTTTGGTTTCTAAGTACGTCCTGGGGAAGTTACTGTTTCCCAATATCCAGGGGATGTTACTATTACCCAATTAAAAATCTTGTGCAGAGACTATCCCTACAGCTTCTGCAGTGTAAGCACTGCCTTTCCTGAAAAAAGTCAGTGTTTTCGTTGCTTCCTTACACCACCTCTAATGGCTATCACTCAGACAGCCACCAGACGGTTTCCTGGTGTGGTCTTGCAATCTTTATAGCACTAATGTTAGTGTCTCCACGCTTGAGGAGATGGTAATTGAAGCAGCAAGGCACGTATACACACTAGCCCTACGATGCTTAGCTAAGGGAAGGGATTAACTGAGATCAGTACTGGCAATCTCAGCCAGGGGAAGAGTGGTAGCCACAGCAAGACCGGAGCGCTAAAAGTTAGTAAAATGCTTTATTTAAAAATAAAAAAATTGTTATCTAAATAGCGCCTAGATCACTCTAACATGTTTGTATTACTAATGTTTATATTCCTTTGAGGCCAAAATATCTTAACTGGTAAAACTCTCCTCTTTACCTGTGATTCCATTTCGACTAATTTGACCTTACATTTGAAAACCCCTTTGCATTCCTAATAATGCTTCACTTAAAGGAACACTATAGGGTCAGGAACACAAACACCCTATAGTGTTAAAACCCCCATTTAGGTGGCTTGTCCCCCTTATAAGGTAATAAAACATACCTTATTTCAGCACCGCGTGGGTCTGCCAGTGCTGGCCCTGCCCCGAATCCTATGATTTCAGCCAATCCAATGCTTTTCCATGGGGAAAGCATTGGATTGGCTGAAATCAGCAAGATTGCTTGATGGGGGCGGAGCCAAATGGCAGCTTGCCCAATCAGCACCTCCTCATAGAGATGCATTAAAACTGTGCAGCACTGCTGCAGGTAGCACCTCCAGTGGCCATCTGAGGATTGGCCACTGGAGGTGTCCCTAAGGGGCAATGTAATTACTGCCTTTTCTCTGAAAAGGCAGTATTTACATAAAATTGCCTGCAGGGAATGATTATATTCACCAGAACAACTACATTAGGCTGTAGTTGTTCTGATGGCTAAAGTGTCCCTTTAATAATGAATATACGCTATAAGAATTGCCAGATTCACCATATTTTTCTGGGCACAAATTTTTCATTCTAAGGGAAAGCCAATGTACTTGAGATTTATTTTACAGATCCACCAGGATTCCCGGGCCAGCAGATGTAAAGCGCTTCTCTACAGTATGTACCTTTTATATGCTGCCCAGAGGCAAATTAATCAACCAATTAAGGCAATCTGTGGAATCCCACGGGATTAATGATTTTTTTTTCTCTAGTAAACTATGAATGCTACATGCTACAGAGCAGCCCTTTTAATTTGCCATCGAGAAAATCATTATATATCTAGGAGACCTAAAAACCCTCTAAAAGTGAAATAATGAGGGATGTATTGCACACTTATCTTTCATTAAGTTAAATGGAGTGACAGCTTGTGTCTGCTGTTCTGCTTATAAATAGTTTATGTGGTTTCAGTAGTCATCCTTTTGTATCTGCATTTCTCCTTCCCCGATTACATTTTGTGGTGCAGTTGCATTAAGTGCTTATAGATATCTCCCTGCTTGTCACATAGTCCAAAGGAATATTACGTTGCCACTGGTGCTCATTCCTGCAGTGTTTAGTCAATTTAAAGTGAATTTGTCATGACAGATATTTCTAAACACCTGGCTTGACTCATGTTATATAATTACGTTTTTTTTCTCTTAATACTATTACAAGCTCATAATATATATTACGAGAATCAATCATGTTTTCAGGGGGTGTTACACTTGCTGTAAGACACACCCCATACATTGCTCCCCCCCCCTCCCCTCCATCGCGCCCCCTCCCTCCCCCATCAGTGCAGAGGGGATTAAAAACACCTTCTGTCACTTACCTGAGTCCAGTGCCGATGCCCATCGCACAAGTTCAGGCTCCGCCTCCGCTCCTCACTGACATTGGTGGGGGAGACCTAATGCGCATGCATGGCAATGGCCACTCTCGCATTATTATTTCCCCCATAGTAGAACATGTATAATTCTTTCCTATGGGGTTTTACATGACGCTGGATGTCCTCATGCATAGCGTGAGGACGGCCAGCATCAGTTAGGTGACCAAAAGTCTCTCTAGTCTAGACAGCCACTAGAGGTGGAGTTAACCCTCACAAGGAAATTATTGCAGTTTAAAACTGCAATAATTAGCTTTGCACGATTAAGGGACATACTTGAAAACGAGAGAAATCTCAATGTATCTTTCCTGGTAAAATATTTTATAAATAAATAATTAAGGGACCTGAGACTATGCACCCAGACCACTTCAATGAGCTGAAGTAGTCTGGGTGCCTATAGTGTCCCTTTAAAAGTCCCCAACACGTTATGTTAGCTTTATGGTATGTCCATAAAATTATGGTATGTCAATAAAATGTATGTATGTCTCTCTCTCTCTATTCTCAGATTAGGTGCCCCAAGCTGCTGCAATAAATAATGTTGGCTGTTTCTCTTCTCTCTCTGAGCTGCTCTCAAACAGTGCCTGCCCCTCCTCCCTACTTCTCCTTGCAGTCATTGCTTTTCCTTCCGCTGCAAGCAGGAGAAACTATAGGTTCTCTTCTATCAATGTGATCGTTGTCCACTCCCATTCGCTCTGTAAATGTGAAGCTTAAAAGCAATTATCTTTTTTTGAGTGCAAAGACTCCTCTACTGCAGCCTCCAGCTCCACCTCTGTCAACCCAGCAGACGCCACCTGTGATCTAGTTCAATTGACTGAGTGTGATGTGGATTATTAAAAAGTTTTTTCCCTCCTGCTGCTAACCCTTTTTCAGAGAGGGGGTATAGTCACTGGTTTCCAGTGTAGGTATACAATCCTACTGACTGTATCCCTGGTGGTCGATTGGGGCAGCATTTGGTCTGCATCTACAGTAGGTGCAGACCACATAAATGCTCTTTCACTCTGGCGCTCAGTGAATGAGTCGGAACATTGTCACGGTAAACCGACGGTAGTGCTCTGACACA
This sequence comes from Pelobates fuscus, assembly GCF_036172605.1. Classification (NCBI taxonomy): domain Eukaryota; kingdom Metazoa; phylum Chordata; class Amphibia; order Anura; family Pelobatidae; genus Pelobates; species Pelobates fuscus. The sequence goes on along the minus strand of NC_086321.1, from coordinate 46,112,609 downwards.
TTCACTGAGCTCAGCTGGACACGCAAGGTACATTTAAAGTGCTCCCTGTGGTAATTTTGTATATTGCCAAATTGCCATTACACTAAATAATAGGTCTGCTGTGGGGCCTTGACAGGAGGAACTCTAGGACCTGGTCGCAATGGCCATGACCCTGGTAGTTTTGCCATTGTGTATGTGTGAATACCAGACAGGGCAGACTCTGTACAGGGAAAGCAAAGTACCCACTCAGGGCTTTAAAGGAGCACTATAGTGCCAGGAAAACAAACTTGTTTAACTGGCACTATAGGGTTATTAGGTCCCCCCCACGCTCGTGGTCCCCCTGCTGCTGGGATGAAGGGCTTAAAACCCCTTCAACCACTTACCTTAATCCAGCGCCGGGCTCCCTCTGTGCTGGTGACCTCTCCTCCCACTGCCGACGTCAGCTCCGAATGCGCATTCACGGCCAGAGCCGCGCGCGTATTCAAACCACCCAAAGGAAAGCATTACTCAATGCTTTCCTATGGACGTCAGCGTGTCTTCAATGCGATTTTCGCATTGAGGATCACGGAAGCGGCCTTTAGTGGCTGTCAGGGAGACAGCACCTAGAGGCTGGATTAACCCTCAATGTTAACATAGTAGTTATGTTAACATTGAGGACCTGGCACCCAAACCACTTCATTGAGCTGAAGTGGTCTGGATGCCTATAGTGGTCCTTTAACCCCTTAAGAACACATGACATGTGTGACATGTCATGATTCCATTTTATTCCAGAAGTTTGGTCCTTAAGGGGTTAGTGCCGGGCACCCCTCCCTGAATTAATAAAAACAAAGATTTTATCTTATTATTCAGCAGCAAGTTCCCTCCCACTGTTTCTCGGCTCCACACTGGGGCAACTGTCAGTGGTGATAGATTCCGCTTCCTATCCAGTGAAATTTTCCACATGTGCAGAAACTGACATAAATGTGCAAATCAATTTGAGTAATTACTATTAAAATGCTTCTCATAAGGTCATAAGAAAGTGAAATGGGCACTAAAGGGGGGCATGCAGTTAGCTTCTTAAAGGGATTCTATAGTGTAAGGAATGCAAAGTTCGAATCACTACACTAAATACCCCCCACCCCCAGCCTGGAAAGGGGTTATAAAAGAACCTTTTAACACTTACCCAATTCCAGCACTACACCTCCTGCAATGTCATCCGACAGTGGGGGCTAATGTGCATGGCATAGGTTGTGGGGATATTTATGGGATAATAATAGTAAACAGTTGAGAATTGCCCACTATTTCAATTCTCAGATCCCAAAGATCGTTATCGTGTAAGTGAAATGTATTCCACATAAATCAAATCACAATTTGTTATAAAAATAGATACAATTTATTGTAACAATTTAAATAATAATATGTAACATGCATGATAATAATCAATGAATATTCAGTATAACATGAGTATGCAATACAAATGGCAATACATTTCACTGGTTAACACAGCCAATTGTCAAGACAATGATTTATGATGGGCTTCACAGAGAAACGAAAGTGAAACTTACACACACACAGAGCTTGCAGCTTAAGGCCATAAAAACTTTAGCTAACAGTTAGAATAACCCTTTCAATGCTGGTTAGACCTCCTAGGTGATTAAGATCTATTCTCATGTAATTTTAAATAAAATAACATTTAAACCAGCTCATTAGTCATTTCCTGGAACCATCCAATAAGAGGAATCTACCATGTTCTATAAGCAGAATTTTAACTTGCCTAAACAGATATTTTATCTTATTTTAGGGCAATCAATACACCTGGATAAATATCACGATATGCTAACATGTGATATGTCACATTAATATATATAATTATTCCTTTCCATCTGCAGAATAGAATATTATAACTATATATTCTTTAGTAACTAAGATTTCTAAATATCGAAATCTGATCGTGATTTATACAGTCATATATCATGCTGTTAGAAAATTTTAATTAATTTAGATTAATTAAATGAAACCAGTATAATTACCAGTTAGGTAGATTTTCTCATCATATGAGTAGGTAGTCTCAGGAACTGAATGGATGTGTGATTGGTGTGTAAGAAATTCTGAGTGTCCTGGAGTGGATATCTGTCATGGATTTCTCTGCATTGCCCCCGACTGCTCACCTCTTTGCTTCCTTTGCATTCCCTTGCATACCTCTCTCTTCGCTTTGTCTTAACTTTTTAAAGGGAAAATTCACAAGGTGATAGACCAATAGAAAACTGGAGGTGTGGTTACCTTCCAAATAGCAATTTAAGTATTTGGTCTATAGAGGGCAGTCTCGTCCCACTAAACATTCCTATCCAGGAAAGAGTTAACTTTTCCTGGTGGCTATTTTGACGTCATTTAGCTTATCTTTATGGTTATTTATAATTTACGTTTTCTGTCAGTTCAAAGAGTTTCTTTGGGCTTTATTCAGGCTATGCGTCTGGCAATTCTGCTATAATTTCTAATATGACAGTTTGTAAACTAAATATGAATTACAATGGGACGTTATACAATATCGAAAGTAAAATTAAATTATTTAATCTTCTCTGTCACAAATGTCTGGGTTTAGAATTAATTATATTCTATTAGCATTTAGACAATCTGTCCATCCCCCATTCTCATTTCTTATCAACAGGTTTGTATATACTAAGCATTCCTTTAGCTCTGGCAAAAGTGGTTAGTTTTACAGAAGGGATATAAATCTTGTGTCTTTTGTTAGCTTGAAGATAACAAAATGGAGTCTGCTCTGTTCAGAGTGACTCTGACAATATACATTTTGATTTCTATCATAGCACAAAATGTCTGCTGATATAAATACCCTGACAAGGTGGTGATCACATTAGGCCCTCCCCATTGGAAAGCACTGCTTCAATGCTGTCATATGGGGATTTCACTGACACTGGATGTTCTCATGCAGAGCGTGAGGACGTCCCGCGTCAGGTGACAAAAAGTCGCTTAACCACCACGAAGTGCTTCTAGTGACTGTCTGATTTTGCAAAAACTGTAATGATTTACATTGCAGGACTAAGTGGGACTAGGACACTGCACCCAGACCACTGCAATGAGATTAAGTGGTCTGGGTGCCTATAGTGTCCCTTTAAGCATTTCAGCAAGCCCAAGTGCCTGATGAGTTTGGAATGTCATTTTAACATCAGTGATCACTGATCATTGATCACTATTGGCAAGCTGTAACATGAAGCCCAGGTGGAGTCCCAGGTAAATGTAAAATGGTTTAAAGGGACACTCCAGGCACCCAGACCACTTCTGCCCATTGGAGTGGTCTGGGTGCCAACTCCCACTAGTCTTAACCCTGCAAGTGTAATTATTGCAGTTTTGTATAAACTGCAATAATTACCTTGCAGGGTTAACTCCACCTCTAGTGGCCGTCTACTAGACAGCCACTAGAGGTCACTTCCTCCTTCATAGCACAGATTATCTGTCCTAGAGCGTCACTGGACGTCCTCACGCTATGTGAGGACCTCCAGCATCGCTCATTTCCTCAAAGGAAAGCATTGAAAATCAGTTTCAATGCTTTCCTATGGGGAGCGCTAAAGTGCATACGCGGCATTGCCGCGCATGTGCATTAGGTCTCCTCGGCCGGTGGGCGGGATCAGTCTCGCCCACCGGCCGACGGAGACAGAAGGAGGAGCGGTGCGGAGGAGGAGACAGCGACGAGGGTAAGTGACTGAAAGGGTTTTCACCCCTTCAGTAACCGGGGATTGGGGGGTGGGAGGGAGAAGGAGCCTCCAGTGCCAGGAAAACTGATTGTTTTCCTGGCACTGGAGTTTTCCTTTAACCCCTTAAGGACGCGGGACGGTTCAGGACCGTCATCGGCATTTTCCCATTGCCGACCGACGACGGTCCTGAACCGTCCTTAATTTAAAATGTACTTACCCGATCGCCGTCGTTCCCCCGGCGGCGATCGGCGGTGCTCCCGGTGTGGGGAGACTGCCTGCAGCCCAGACAGTCTCCCCATGGCGGTTTAGGACCCCTGTGGCCATGTGATCGCCCAACAGGGCGACCACATGGTCACAATAGGTGTCCTAGTGTCTGCCTGCAGGGGGACTGTCTGTGCTGACAGGCAGTCTCCCTGCTGCTGTAAAATCATTAAAAAAATGTAAAGTTAAAGTTAATAAAAAAAATATATTATTATATATGTGTATATATATATGATATATAGACATATATTATACCTATATAATATATGTCTATATATCATATATATAATGTCATGCTAAGTGTATTTTTATATTAATATGTACATATATTAATATAAAAATACACTTATAATTAAATTACACACGTATATATATAATATATATAATAACTATATATATTGTATATATATTATTATAAAATACAAATAATAAGTAAATTAAATTAAATAAAAAAAATTAAAAATAATAATAAAAAATTTAAAAAAAAATTATATATCTATACGAAATTTTATTCTAACTGTATTTTGATATTAATATATATATATTTATATCAAAATACACTTAGAATGAAATTGTATATATATCTATGTATATATAAATAAATAAAAAGAATACGAACTATTCATATGTCCATATAAAAAATTACATAAATAATTATATAAATATACACGTAGACTTCAAATATATAAATATGCATATATATTTAAATTCTACGTGCGTATTTATGTAATATTTTTACATAATGAAGTTATTTTATTGATTGCAATTTAAGGGACCTGCCTGCCAACCCAGGCCGAAAGTCCAGAGAATTTAATTTGTTATCACTGTATTTTACCCTGTAACGTTCTACGACACCCTAAAACCTGTACATGGGGGGTACTGTTTTACTCGGGAGACTTCGCTGAACACAAATATTAGTGATTCAAAACAGTAAAACATATCACAGCGATGATATTGTCAGTGAAAGTGACTTTTTTTGCATTTTTCACACACAAACAGCACTTTTACTGATGATATAATTGTTGTGATACATTTTCCAGTTTTGAAACACTAATATTTGTGTTCAGCAAAGTCTCCTGAGTAGAACAGGACCCCCCATGTACAGGTTTTATAGCGTTTTTGAAAGTTACAGGGTCAAATATATGGGTCAAATATTTTTACATTGAAAATGGCCAGGTTGGTTACGTGCCTTTGAGAGCGTATGGTAGCCCAGGAATGAGAATTACCCCCATGATGACATACCATTTGCAAAAGAAGACAACCCAAGGTATTGCAAATGGGGTATGTCCAGTCTTTTTTAGTAACCACTTAGTCACAAACACTGGCCAAAATTAGCGTTCAATTTAGTTTTTTACTTTTTTCACACACAAACAAATATGAACGCTAACTTTGGCCAGTGTTTGCGACTAACTGGCTACTAAAAAAGTCTGGACATACCCCATATTGAATACCCTGGGTTGTCTACTTTAAAAAAAATATGTACATGTGGGATGTTATTCAGAGATTTATGACAGATAATAGTGTTACAATGTCACTATTGATACATTTTAAAAATGTATGTTTTGAAACCGCAATATCCTACTTGTACTTATAGCCCTATAACATGCAAAAAAATTGCAAAACGCATGTAAACACTGGGTATTTTTAAACTCAGGACAAAATTTTGAATCTATTTAGCAGTTTTTTTCATTCGCTTTTGTAGATGAGTAAAAGATTTTTCACATAAAAGTCAAAAAACATGTATTTTTTTCAATTTTTCATCATATTTTTTCATTTTAAAAAAATTAAATTACATGAGATTATATAAATCATGGTATGTAAAGAAAGCCCCTTTTGTCCTGAAAAAAACAATATATAATTTGTATGGGAACAGTAAATGAGAGAGCGGAAAATTACAGCTAAACACAAACACCACAAAAGTGTAAAAAGATGCCTGGTCGCAAATGTACAACATCGCAAAAAAAGTCCAGTCCTTAAGGGGTTAAACACAGATTGACTACTTTACACTAAACATATCTACAGTGCTAAAGGTGTTTCCGTGGTTACTTTTCTTACACTACAGGGCTATTCACTAAAGTTAGAATTCAAAGTGAATTTCAAATTAAAGGTCAAAATAGCCTAACTTGAAAAAATCTCTAAATCTGCTCCTCCCTTCGACGTTTCCACAAAATGACATAAAAAGTACAATAATAAAAATTAAAAAAAACTAGCAAGGTGCCTATGCACCTATGTGAAGTAATTGCAATAGTAAATAATAATATACTTCCCCTTATATCTCCTTCAAGAGTATCGATATACAGACCTTTTTTTTTTTTTTAAACTTTATAAAGATGCTGGAGTGATATATCTATACAGTGAGAACAGAAAGAAAATATCATAGAGTAGCATCTAATTCAGGAAATAAAATGTGATTAAACCCACTTAAATGATGTTGAGCTGTATACAGGGTCTGTACGAAGCATTGTTGATGCTTCTTCAGTCCATCTCTGTACACTAACCACCTCAACCTTCTTCGTGGGCTGAGGTGGTTATGCCACACAGATGGACTGTAAAAATTGATTTTCTTTCTTTCTGTGTTCCGATATGGTATTATTATTATGATATTTATAGAGCGCCGTCAAATTCCGCAGCGCTTTACAATGGGTGGACGAACAGACATGTAGTTGTAACCAGACAAGTTGGACACACCGGGACAGAGGGGTTGAGAGCCCTGCTCAATAATCTTACATGCTAGAGGGAGTGGGGTAAAATGACACAAAAAGGTAAGGATAGTATTAGACTAGTGACAGTTGCAGAAGAGGAATCAGTTGGGAGCTATTAAGAGTTTAATTGATACGCTTTTATGAAGAAGTGGGTTTTTAATGATTTTTTGAAGAAGTGGAGACTGGGTGAGCATCTAACGGAGGAGGGAAGCGAGTTCCACAGGAACGGTGCAGCCCTCGAGAAATCTTGAAGGCGAGCATCAGAGGTGGGAGTATGGACAGAAGATAGACGTAAGTCTTCAGCAGATCGTAAGGGCCTGAGGGAGGATAGATAGGTGGGATCAGCATTATGTATTCATTGTATAGATATATTATCCCAGCATCTTGATAAAATGTATTAAAAGGGGTTGTATGTTAAAACTCATGAAGAAGTTATAAGGGGAAGTATGGTATTGTTCCTTATTCACATAGGCAGGTTGCACAACTTACTATTTGTTATTACAGTTTGACTACTTAAAGTGGCATTGTGCCAGTGAACTCATAGTGAGTATGGTGCCTACTCAGACCCTTAAAGAAAGAAACATTGTAGCTGTTGGAAGTGTCAGGATTGGATTAAATAATTGCAGCAGCCACAATACCCCAGATTGTATTTAAAAATAAAAGTTGAGTCAGGGCCAGCCTTAAGTTTTTATTGAACTCTCTCCGGTACATAATCACGAATTTCCTGACTATAGTTGTACAAGCTGCTCTGCTGTGGTCCAGGTACCCTGGTTTCTGGCAGGTTATAGATTATGTTATTGTGTAGGAAACAAAAGTGTCGCCACGATCTCGTCTCTGTTGTTTAGAACTCTGATGAATGAGCTGCGCATAGTGTTTCCGAGTACCCGTTTCCGGCCAGTAGTTATGACGCATGTATTCCATTGAAGCTGTTGCGGGAGGCGGAAGTGAGCAGTATGTATGCGGACACTCTAAGTGTATTGTTGTTAGCGAGCGTCAGACAGCACGTGGGGCTTCTCTCTGGGAATGAGACCCTGGCTTAAAGCTCTAAGTGCATGTCATATGAGCTTTGCATGGGATATTCAAATCCCACCAATATCAGACTGGTTTGCCATTAGAACATGTTCTCTGGGTGTTACAATGCAGTTGTTTAACATAAAAGTCAGACATGCTCAATTAAAATGGGCCTTAACCAACTGAACATGTTTTGGTTTTTAGAGGGACACTCTGGGCATCACAAACTACTCACAATTAAGTTCTTATGGTATGAGGAGGTCCCAGGTGCTGAATGGGTTAACCTGACACCCCTGCCCCTCAGATGTTTTGAACTACAGCTCCCTTAATCCCCAGGCTATCTGTTTCATTCAAATAATCTTGGGCATTGTAGTTCAAAACATCTGAGGGGCAGCTGGTTGTGCAGGCCTGGGTTAAAGAATTCCATTAACAAACCTGTGACCTCTTACTTGAGGTGGTTAAATTGTAACGGTTTGACCCCCAAAGTCTGTATCTGCCCCTGCACTTCTTTAGATTGTTCCAGGTTTCAATCAGGAACCCTCGGTCCGGGCAGCACTGAGGACATCAGCTGACTGAGCCTATCACTAGCTCCCCATTTAAAAAAAAAAAAAAAAAGAGCGAAAAAGATAACTTACTTTTTCACTCACTATTCTAAATGGAGAGATAGTGACGGGCTTAGAATATTAGCTGATGTTCTCCGTGTTTAAGCTGTGCACGGTGTGAGGCTTCCTGATTGAAACCTTGAACATGTAGAGTAAGCACATTGGCAGACATTTAGATTAAAGCCATTAATTGTTTTAACTCCTAAGATAAGTCAGTGCCTATGACCTTCGTTTACCAATGTCACTTCTTTGCAATTACGTTGTTGTGGTGCCCAGAGAGGTCCTTTAATTCAGAGGATTACAAGTGTAAACATATAAATACTCACTGTAGTGTATATGTTGCGTCTGTCCAATAGTAAGCTGTTCAGCCGTTTACCATGGTTTGACAACTTAATTAGGTCCTGCCAGGCACCTGTGTCATATCGGTGGCATCTGGTCTTCTCCAGCAGACGGGACCATATTGCTCTTTTGAGCAAAGTGACCTGATGCAGGATAGTGCTTGGCTGATACACACAGCTAACAATTGTGGTTCTGCTTTGCTCTAAACTTTGATATCTGGCTTCTTCGGGAGAGGACCAGATATGGCTTGGATGACTGCCAGGACTCAGGTAAGTTGTCAAACGGTACTTACACAGTTTGACATCTCACCATGGGGTGGCTGCAGGGCACTCCTGGCACAATAACCACTCCAGTGGGCTGTAATGCACAGTGTGACTAACACTGTGCTGCTCGGAGCCCCTGATCTCAGAGCAGTACTAGGATTTACATACAGCCTGCTTGAGATTAGTGAAGTTAAAGGATCACTATAGTGTCCGGAAAACAAAGCGTATTTCCTGACACTATAGTGCCCCCTCCCGTGGCGCTGAAGTGGTTAAAACCCCTTCAGCAGCTTACCTTTATCCAATGCCGGGCTCCCTCGGCGCTGGTGTCCTCTCCTCCCCCACCGACGTCAGCTCCTGACTGGAGCGGCAAGCACCGCACGCGCATTCAAACAGTCATTAGGAAAGCATTTCTTAATGCTTTCCTATGGACGCTCTCTAAAACTGCTATGTTTACAGCTGCAGGGTTAAAACCTGAGGGACATAGCACCCAGACCACTTCATTGAGCTGAAGTGGTCTGGGTGACTATAGTGTCCCTTTAAAAGAAATTGTTAGGAATTCACTAATTTATATCACTGCAGTAGAGAGTGAAATCTATATACCAATCCCAATTAATTGGTAAGCTTCACAGAAAATAAGAACACAAACTGCAACATTTCCTTTATTGAATATTGTCCAAACTTGAGCCTGCTCACTGTTTTGACACAGTAAAAATACACACTGTGCAATGAAAAAGTTATCATTTTTGTTTTTTTCTACATGGGATTAAGGGGAGTTACCTCCCAGACATTAACTGGTACTGTTAATTCAGTCCCTGTAATGTTAATGATATGCCATGCCAGGGGCTGGGGCTAGGAAGACAGATGCAGTGTAATTGCCACTCCCTAGCTCCTCTGCCAGCATATCACCAATGGTAACAGCAACAAATACCAGCTTTTCTAGGATTGATGAGACATATGTTCTAAAATGAAAATAATTCTAACCTTAAAGGGACACGCTACGTACTGTAAGCCATTTATAGGCAACCTTCAGAACTCCAGATATTGTGGACTACATCACCCGTTATGCTTTGCTGGCATTGTGGCACAGTATCTTAAGTGCCAAAGGTTACTTAACCCTATTAGGAAAAAGAATGCCATCAAGGAGTTCTGGAAACTTCGTAATAGACCTCAAGATTGAAGTTAAAGTGGTTTGTGAAGCTGTTCAGAGCCAGGACATCTTTTATAACCTAGATGTGTCTTTCATTGCATGGTAGCACCAAGGCATAAGTGTCCTGACCTACCCTACCCACAACAGCAGCTGCTGTCCTTAATTCAATACTTATGTTGTTGCATGTTTGGAGAGAATATGTCACTGTCACCCTTGCTCCTTTCCCAACATCGGTAGAAAGACTGCATTAATAGCAGCAGCTGCTGTGCAGAAGTATAACTTTCACTAATCTCATGCAAGCTTGGACTCGTGTTTCCCAGCACTGCACTATTTGGGCCTTACTAATTGCACAGTGTCAGTAATACACTTTACAGTTTTTATTATTACAACAGTTCCCACATTGTGCTTCTTCTGGAGAAGTAAACATTGAAACCAGCGTTTATCTATGAGAAATACACACTTCTATTTTTCTGATTCAATATAAGTGAGGGAGCTGAAATGTGTTGCTAAAGGCATTTATAAAAAAGTACAGATATTTCTCAAAATCAACACTTTTTTATAAAAAGCGGAGGGGACATGCAGTGAAACCACTAAAGAACTAGTTCCCTCACAATGTAAGCACTTAAACCGTTTGCTAACAGTCTGACCTCTTACCTGGGTTCGCTGGTAGCCACTCCATGCTTAATCAAGAGCTCTGAGCTAAGTCAAATGTATCAGGACTTAGCTCGGTTGAGCTAACAGAAGTTATTTGCAATAACAAGACTAGAGGCTGGTAACAGCACCCAATAGACCCCAGGTAAAAAATCTAAATGTTATCATTTTGACTCATTACATTGGTTCGGGCACTTGGTCACTCTTGGCACCATAACCACTACACCACACTGTAGTTATTATAGTGTTTGGAGTATTTCTTTAATCATGACTGCAAAAGTACATCACTAAGTTATACTTCCTCTATTGGCTATGTAGATATTGAGATAGCAATTGGAGAGCTTGATTTCCTAAACAGTGTGCTTACTTGTGCTTCCAGCATCCTTGTGACCGCTTGATTTCTTGGTTATGGGTTCACTGTGTAGTAGGTAGTAATTCCTACTACACGCTTTGCATAAGGTCACTTCAAGGTAAATACTCGCACCATAGAGTCATTGATTTAAATGGTATCCCTCAACAGTTACAAAGATGAGTGGTCCTTTGAATGATGGTACGTTAAAACAAAAAGATGAAAATCTTTAATCAAACAAGTGCCATGCGGTATACTATTTTACTAGGACAATGATAGAGCAGAAGGATGTGGGTATCAATCGACTGCTTGGAAGCCATCCAATAGCTGTTTCTGTATTTGCAGAACTCTGAACTGGTCATTATACTAAATTACTAACATACCGCAATAGCTAGATTTCTACATAGGAGTGGAAGGTTTAAAGATTGCTAATATGCTGTTGTGAGTCACCGAAAATGTTTTTTCTTGTTTTTAACTGTCATGTATCACAGCACTGAGTTAATTTGCCTTATTTAATAATATATGGAACCATATTGTTTGGCTTAACAACACAGGCAGAATCGGGACGAAAAAAATCCAAGGCTAAACTAAACATTTGCTAGCAGTATGGCTATCACAATTTATAAGATGAAATTTTATTCCTTGTAAATAGGCACCAGTTTTTCCCCATGACAGGTGCACTTTAAATATAGGGTTTCAATAAGGGCCCTGTTAATCCAGGTTTTCCCAGCCCCTGCTGTCTGCAAGATGTCTGTTGTGGTCAGAGGCAGATGCTGACTGGTTTCAAATTCACAAGCCCGATTATTCATCACTTACTTTATCAAACTGTGTGCCTAGGTTAACATTTGCACTTGTGAGTAATAATTGATTTTAACCTAGCTGGCATTTGCTCTATGGACTTCATTACTATCATAGATTTTTATTGTTATTTTTTTTACACAATGTATAGTAAATATTACACTGTTTTATCTTTGCACTAACACTTTTAGTCATATTGTATTAGATTTTTATCTAGCACAAATTTGTGTGGAGTGCCAGGGTGTTCATGAATGTATGGGTTGTGTACATTTCTTTGTGAGTATAGGGATGCATTTGTGTGTTTTTGCGAATTCTATTAATAAAGGAAGGTGATGGGTCATTGTGTACGTTGGGGGTAAATTTTGTAAAAATTTTATTTTAACATGTATTTGTGTGAGTATGTATGGGGTGACTTTGAATGCAGTAGAGTATTAATCTTATCTTAATACTCATAATTAGGGATCGACCGATATTGATTTTCTTTCATGCCGATAGCTTACCGATATTGTGTACATTTACCATATTTATTTATTTTTTTGCAAATCTTTTTTTTTTATTTGCTGGTAAATGCACAAAATATGCATGCCATTCAGGTTTTTTTTATGTTTTCAAGAATATTTGTGTGTGTGTAGTGGATGCAGTGAGAGTATTTGATTAGTAAATGCCGTGTGTGTGTGTGTGTAGTGGATGCAATGTGTTTGTGTAGCGGATGCAGTGTGTTTGTTTGTGTAGTGGATGTAATGTGTTTGTGTAGTGGATGCTGCGTGTGTGTTTGTGTAGTAGATGCAGTGTGGGTAGTGGATGCAGTATGTGTGTTTGTGTAGTAGATGCAGTGTGGGTAGTGAATGCAATGTGTTTGTGAAGTGGATGCAGTGTGTTTGTTTAGTGGATGCAGTGTGTTTGTGTACAAATATGTGCGGTAGGACCTCCCCCACCCCTTACCTGTCTCTTAGTGCCCCCCTTACCTGTCTCTTAGTACCCCCTCATCCCCCTTAATGTTCCTCTCCCTTCTGTTTTAGTGCCACCCCCCCTACCCCAGTGTTCCTTTTCCCTTTCCCTAATGTTCCTCTCTCCCCCCTAGTGTTCCTTACCAGACCTCCACCCCCACCACCTGTCCCATGGTGTTCTACCACACCCGTCCCATAGTGATTCTTACCACCCCCTTCCGTCCCTTGGGGACCCTCTCTCTCTCCTCCTTGGTTCCCGGTGTGTATCTCCCCTCCTTGGTCCCCGCTCCCCGGTGTGTCTCCCGGTTGCGTGGCCGAGTGGAGCAGTGCGCACCACGGTACATGAGATTCAGTCTCCTGTACCTGGCCTGACTGACAGGAAGTGTTCTCTCACTGAGCACTTCCTTTCAGTCCAGCCCGGTACAGGAAACATAAGTTCCTGTACCGCGGTACGCTCTGCTCCGCTCGGCCACGCTACACAGAGTGCCTGGCAGGAGGAATCGCTGTGCCCCTACATCCTGTCGGTCACTCCGATCTAGTGCTCCCCCCTCCCCGGTCCGTTGCGCCCTAAGACGGACGCTTGTGTTGCCTTATGGACGCGCCAGCCCACCCATTCATTATCGGTATTGCCGGTGATTATCAGCCGATACCGATACTTCAGAACATCTGAATATCAGCCGATAACATCGGCAAAACCGATAGCCGGTCGATCCCTACTCTTAATTATCTTAGAGTATTAATGTTATCTTAGCCAATCACAATGCTTTCCCATTGAATTGACTGAGATTGTCAATTCTGATAATCTCAGCCAAGGAGGTGGGCGGGAGGGGCGGAACCAAACAATGCATTTCTATGAGGAAAGTTCAATGTCTCCCTGCAGAGGATAGAGACACTGAATGGCAGTGCTCAGCCCCATTCTTAATTTTTTGACAAGTTGTGATCTGGACTTTAAGTCTTTTTCTTATTCACCATGAGATGAAAGCCTCTGTATTGTTAGCACATACTAATTTATAACTGGACAGAATCAGCAAAATCTATTTATTTACTGTCTTAGTTGAAGTGGTTTATGTCGTAAATTGATTTAGACCATTGTCTAATAAGACATTTGGGTGTCAACAACTTTTTCTCAATGTCAGAAAAACATTGTACCACTATTTGGTTTTAAACAGCTACAAAAAGACTGATGCTGTTTTGTTAACCTGAAGTGTGCGTAATAGCATAATATTCATGTTTTCTTAGCATAATATGTCTGACAGCATGTATGCTTTTGCATTGAGGATCAGTGTGAATGCTGAGTTAAAATTATGCGGTGGGTCAGAGTGCATATATAAAAATTTATTGGGTTAGTGTGTATTTGTATATTTGTGTGAATTGCAGCAGTGTGTCAATTCTTTGTTTTTTTTATTGAAGGATCAGTGTGTATTTCTGTTGGGTGTTCTTGTGTATTATTTTAGGATTGGTGTGTGTGTATTTGCATTGAGAATTACTGTATGTTAGAATGTAGTGGTGTAGTTGGATGGTCAGTGTGTGTGTGAGTCCATGCAGGTCTATATTTATGTGGATGGTTACACTGTTTGAGTGCAACGATGTGTGCGGGATCATTATATGTATGAGAAGGACCAGTGTGGATTGTGTGCCTGTGAATCCGCTATCAGGTTGTGTAAGAGTTGGTCTTTATTTGTGTGGAGTGTCAATGGGTGTATGTAAGTGCAGAGATATATTTGTAAAGAAGTGCCTTTGTTTTTGGGAATACAGCAATTTCTTTATGCACTGTGTCAGAGTGTTTGAATTCAGGGATGTAATTTGTATGATGGCTCCTGTGTGAATGCACAGATGTCTTTGAATGGAGTGTCTGAGGGTGAGTGGCCTAGTCTATTTATGTGTCACAACAAGTGAATACTGTGTCACTTACTATTTCCCCACAAGTGTCCCTAGCTTTCCAACTCCGTGCAGCACAACTCTGCCCACATGTCATTTCAGTGACCTCCTGCCATCTTAATAGTTCTTCCCCAAAATGTATTTGCACTCTTTCTTGTGATTACCCTTCCAACTGGAGAGGACTCATTCTTTGTGTATAATGAGGTCTACTACTAGATGGGCTGCTTGTAGTGTTCTTCAGCCCAGCTAAAAAAACGTGAAACACCTCCATGTCATATAAAGTTTCTCTTTCTCCCTAACACACCATTTCTTTTTCCTGTTTGCTTGTACTTTTAGGGTTTGATAACATGGCGTTAAGAGCCTGTGGTTTGATCATCTTCAGGAAGATTAAATCAGGAATCCCAGCTTGTAACATGAATGATATCGAATTTCTTCTTCTGCAGACTTCCTACGGCATCCACCACTGGACCCCTCCCAAAGGTGACCTTGATGTGTTAAGGACTTGAATATCCCTTTCTACACATATCTCTGCATCATGTGTGAATGATAGATCTGTTTTTCCCTCATCAACACCTTGTAAAAAGTTATTTACATTTTCTCAATATACACATACTGTGTCACTTTCACCTGCCCTAGGTCCAGCAGGACAGTACATTGGTCAGGCTTTGTTGTGTTGACACGTTTACAACAATTTTTCAGTTGATTTTTGGCACAAGTTACTCAATCTGTTTTTTTTTTCCATCTGTTGCTTCTATTGCACCATACCCATCATTTTTAAATATACATATTTTTTCAAGCAACAGATTTATTAATTTTTCCAAAAGTAGAGTGATGGCATTTTTCCAGCCTTTATGAATATGGCAATCTTTTGCAATGGAAATTTCTGGCTGAACTGGCGTTATTTACTGCAAAGAATACCAACAATTTTTAGATTATTTTTAATAAATACCATCAACATAATGATGTAATTTAACCATAACTTTTCAGAACACTTTGATAAATCTCCCCATTGTCTCACAATTTCCCCCAACTACCAGAGAAGTTTGAATTTGAGAAGTGCAGGATATACCGTATTTATCGGCGTATAACACGCACCGGCGTATAACACGCACCTCATTTTTAGAAAGAAATTCCAGGAAATTTCCCCCCTCCCATAGTATTCCCCCCCCCCCTCATCCCATAGTGTTCCCCCCTCATCCCATAGTGTCCCCCCCTTTCCATAGTATTCCCCCCCTCCCATAGTATTCTCCCCCCTCCCCTCCCATAGTATTCTCCCCCCCTCCCCTCCCATAGTATTCTCCCCCCCTCCCCTCCCCTCGTATTCTCCCCCCTCCCCTCCCCTCGTATTCTCCCCCCTCCCATCCCCTCGTATTCTCCCCCTCCCCTCCCATAGTATTCTCCCCCCCTCCCCTCCCATAGTATTCTCCCCCCCTCCCCTCCCATAGTATTCTCCCCCCCTCCCCTCCCCTCGTATTCTCCCCCTCCCCTCCCCTAGTATTCTCCCCCCCTCCCCTAGTATGCTCCCCCCCATAGTATTCTCCCCCCTCCCCTCCCATAGTGTACTTCCCCCCCCCTCCCCTCCCGTCCAATAGTGTACTTCCCCCCCTCCCCTCGTGTACTTCCCCTCCCCTCCCATAGTGTAATTCCCCTCCCCTCCCATAGTGTAATTCCCCCCCCTCCCCTCCCATAGTGTAATTCCCCCCCCTCCCCTCCCATAGTGTACTTCCCCCCCCTCCCCTCCCCTCCCATAGTGTACTTCCCCCCCCCCCTCCCATAGTGTACTTCCCCCCCCTCCCCCCATAGTGTACTTCCCCCCCCCCCCCCCCCTCCCATAGTGTACTTCCCCTCCCATAATTACTTACCTGTCCTGAAGCGAGGGCCGGCTTCACAGCTTGCACCGCGGTACAGGAACTTTAATTTCATGTTCCGGTTTCCGGCGGGACTGAAAGGAAGTGTGCACAATAGTGTGCACACTTCCTTTCAGTCCCGCCGGAAACCGGAACATGAAATTAAAGTTCCTGTACCGCGGTGCAAGCTGTGAAGCCGGCCCACGCTTCAGGACAGGTAAGTAATTATGGGATATCGGCGTATAACACGCACCCACGATTTTCCCCCTATTTTCAGGGGGAAAAAGTGCGTGTTATACGCCGATAAATACGGTAAATCAAATACATTTGCCCAGATTTAGAAGAAAAACATCTACGCTTGGGCTTATTCAATAAAGTATAATTTTCTTGGAAATCAAAGTGTCTAAAATAGTCAAACTAAATTTTCGTTCAGATTTGCTGTTCCCAAAATTTTAACTTTAGTGAATAATGTAGTTGTAGAAAGTGTTGTCAATACATTTTGACTTATATTTATTATAAGAAGACTGCTCTTAAAGAATATATTTTTTCTATTTTTGTAAGTGCTGTTTCTCTTTAAGATTCAGAGCTGCCCACACTTGCGTTTTGCACACATTCATTTAAAGTGCCACACAGATAAAAGTTTGAAACCTAATCTTAGGGCGGTGCTACATGACTTGTTCCATAAATAACTGTATTAGCAGTTGTCTGTGGTCTGTCTAATAAGCATAATTTCCCATGACATATCGTGCCACTCACTACAGCCAAAATGGTAGCAATCTAGCTCTCTGAGCTGATCATCATGTAGGAATAGGTAACTGGAGGAAAGCAAGTCACTGTGTGCTCAATCCCTAGTAGCAAAATTGATATTTATCTAAATGCTCTTTATTACAGCAATTGAGCCAATATAGAGTCAGTAGCTTTGGTTATAGTAAATGACTGGCGCTAGTACTGGTGAATGATGGCAAATTACTGGAGACAGTAGTTTTGGTTACAGCAAATTACTGGAGAGAGTAGTTTTGGTAATAGCAAATTACTAGAGAGATAGTAGTTTTGGTTATAGCAAATTACCGGAGAGAGTAGTTTTGGTTATAGCAAATTACCGGAGAGAGTAGTTTTGGTTATAGCAAATTACCGGAGAGAGTAGTTTTGGTTATAGCAAATTACCGGAGAGAGTAGTTTTGGTTATAGCAAATTACCAGAGAGAGTAGTTTTGGTTATAGCATATTACCGGAGAGAGTAGTTTTGATTATAGCAAATTACCGGAGAGAGTAGTTTTGGTTATAGCAAATTACCGGAGAGAGTAGTTTTGATTATAGCAAATTACCAGAGAAAGCAGTTTTGGTTATAGCAAATTACCGGAGAGAGTAGTTTTGATTATAGCAAATTACCGGAGAGAGTAGTTTTGGGTATAGCAAATTACCGGAGAGAGTAGTTTTGGTTATAGCAAATTACCGGAGAGAGTAGTTTTGATTATAGCAAATTACCAGAGAAAGCAGTTTTGGTTATAGCAAATTACCGGAGAGAGTAGTTGTGAAAACTAAAATGTAAAATTTAGGTCAAAGTAGTTGATTAGTAAATAATCAACATTGCAGTATTGAATGCAGTACATTTCACAGATTAGTTAAAGGAACATTTCAGACAAATAAAACATTGCAGTGTGCTGAGTCTGGCATATTTGCGACCGTTTATAAAGGTGCCAATTTCAATAAAATCAGCACTTTTGTAATTGGGAACGGGAACATTTCCTTGGCTGTGTTCCACAGAGCTAACAGAAGCAGCCGGTGTGCTAAGCTAAAGTGTGCCTGCCTGCCTTCCTCAATTCTCAATGCGTTGTAATAGAGTCCTTTGAGAAACCTTGTAAAGATGTGTGCGCATGCTCCCTGCGCCAGCACAGAAGCTTCTCAATGAGACGTCTCTGATTGGTGTATTCTGCAGCACAGACTGAAACGGGAGGGCTGCAGCTTTTGCAAGCTATTCATATAAACCAAAGAAAACATGCAAAAAATATACATGCATGTTTCCTTTAGGTTTTTTTCTACAGAACTGTAAAAAAGAAATTGGAGCTTTCCTTCAATAAATTATGGGAATAATGCAAAGAAAATCCTGACCTGGATATTGACCAACCATATCCCCAAAATAACAGTGAAGTGGTGAAAGATAGAACCACACATTACTGAATGGTGTGTTAGCCTGGGTGACAAAACTGTCTGTACATCTCCAAAGGATATTGTATACTATAAGTATAAGAAGTAGTATTCTGACTGTATGTTTTATGTAGCGCCACCTAATGGTTGAAGGCTGTCTTGCATTAGTTATGAGTACTGCCTGCACATTCTCTCAGTTCCATTTTCAAATGTTTAGAGGGTAATTGCAGACTGAAAGCTCTTGGTTTTCACTGACTGATTTCTTCTTTGCACACACCACGCACACATTTTGACCCGTCAATGTTTTATTTTGTTTACTGTTGTAATGATAACTAGGCATCGTTGGCAATTTTTGATGACCGTTGTTGGCAGTGTACTGATGAGCAGTTAAAGTGTGCGTGCTGGGCTCACATTCACCCAGCACTTGCAGTCTACTATATGTCTCCAATTTGTTTCCAGACAACTAGCATATAAACTTTAAGGGACTGTGCCTAAATACTCTTTGCACCATAGCCACTGAACTAAGCTGTAATGGTTATAGTTCTTAGAGTGTCCCTTTAAGCAGTAAGGAGGCGTTACATCTATTGAATCACTGCATTCTTAATCTAAAATATTAACTTAATTATAAGATTAACAAGAGTCACCAGTCAAATAGGTTTGGACTTTACCCAAAGCTTACACATCGTTGTGTTTCTAGGTCATGTGGACCCCGGAGAAGATGATCTGACCACAGCCCTGCGGGAGACGGAGGAGGAGGCTGGGCTGAACTCCAGCCAGTTTAACATTGTGGACGGCTTCAGGAAAGAATTAAATTACAATGTTAACGAGAAGCCCAAAACTGTCATTTACTGGCTGGCGGAACTGAAAGACTTTAATACAGAGGTTAAACTCTCTAATGAACACCAAGATTTCCGCTGGCTGTCTCTCCCTGAAGCGTGTAAACATGCAGGGTACAAAGATTTGCAGGACACTCTGAAAGAGGCTAATGAGTTCCTTCACTCTCGCTCGGGGTAACATTTACTGGCTATGCTCACAATATGCACAAAAACAAACCTCAATTATCAGAATAGTAAATGCTGTTATCATCCCTCCTCAGTAAATGCATTTCCTGTTTTACCAGATTGACGGTAAATAGAGTGGGTAACTGTCATACTACGTGTGGCCTTTCATGTAATACCAGCAAGCCATCTGTGGTAGTCCTGGGCTTGTCCTATTGTGGAACGCCTTTATAAATTAGTGGGATAATTACATTTTCTTATAGGAAAGTTATTGGTAGCCTTGGGTACGTCAGTGCTGGAATTTGTGACTTATTAAAATAAATTCAGGTTAAGATACGGTACATTTGAAAGTTTTTTGGTTTTTTTTTTATATTCTTTAATATGAGTAAATGTTGCCATCTAGTGGTTAAAGACTTGAACTAAGCTACAAAGAAAACATTTATTTTATAGTTCATATACTGTGCTCTTATCCAGGGTGCAAAACATAATTTTGGTAAGTTCAATGTACACCATTTTCCAGCAGTTAAATGGTCACTCTAAGCTCCATAATCTCCTCATCTTACAGAAATGGTTATGGTTCCTTTTTTTTTTTTACCCAAAATGTTGCTCTATCCTATCCAATAAAATCTGCCTTGGACAACATACCCATGCCCAGTCCAATCTTTTGTACTATTGCTTTAATATCTACATGCATGTTTTACAGCCTTCTTTTATATTGAAGGATTTGCCTTCTATAGTGTGCAGATATTTTCTGATATATTTAAATATCTGTCACTCCAGCCTGTTTCCAGATTAGTAACGGTCCTGTCCTTGTGACAGTTCTTGATGTTTGACTGTGGTTTCATTCATTGCATGCTATGAGATGGTGTGTTGTAATTTGAGTCAGTCTGTGTTTTTTTTTTTAAAGAGAAGAAATAAATGTACTCTGTTTATTTGGATTAAGTTGTTGAGCATATTCACATAGAGACAGAGATAAGGTAAGAGTAAGCGAGCCGAGCCACAAACTGCATATTTTCTCATATTAAAACACAGCCTGGTTCATTAAACATTGAACTGACTCTGTAAACTGATATCAGAATGCTGATTGGACACAGATAAGACCAGTCTCCTTAGAATGGTATGCTTTTGATGGCTGCATTGTATCCTGGCGTGGGGGCTGCCTGTAGCTGTAGTGTACTAAGGAACACTTTTAAAAAAGGTTAGTGACTTTATTTTTAATTGTATCTTTTGCTAATATTTTAATGCATTAAAACAAATTGGCTATATTTAACCAAATAAACAATTTTTACCCTATACCTATATTGTACTGCTCACTGGAGTATGTTGGTGCTATAATACAGTAAATAAAGGTTTTAACTCGACATATAATGATCATTTAAACTCATCTGTAATGTTTACTGTTTTTTTTTTGTTTTTTTTTCTAGTAATTTTTGGTTAAATTAAAAGTATATAAGTAGTACCAAATTGGCAAAGCTATCTAACTTGTTTTTCCATTTTTTTGGGCATATATTTTGTAACTCCCCTGTTAATTCTCCACAACACCAGATTCAGTGATTACATTAAAACACAATATTTATCCATTTTTCCAATAATGCTGTTTTGAATTAAAGGGGCCCTCAGCTGCCCAAATACAAAAAAAAAAAATAGTAATCACTGTTTAGTTGATATACTCCCAGTGAAAACATACATGCATTTCATTATTAATGTTTTATTGGGGTACATCTAAAAACAACTTTCAAAAGTGGCAGGAAGTAAACCATAAAGTAACAGGACCGGTTGTGTGGCTGACAGCCAGTGGGATGTAACAAGGTTAACTTATACATACACCAATTTCTATTGAAATCTGCACTTTTTGTAAAATGAAAAAAGAGGACAGACTCTTCAAACATAAAGCCCATCATCAAGCTGAAATGCTTAAGGGGTCTATAGTGTCCCTTTAAAGGCACATCTCATTGAAGTGGTCAGGTCCCCTTAACCCTTCAATGTAAACCAATGCAATTTTAGTGAAATTGCAATATTAACATTGCAAAGTTAAGACTGCCTCTGGTGGGAGCCTCCCAGACAGAGGGGTTTCCTGCAGTTTTATAGAGTTTAACGACACTGGACGTCCTCTCGCTATGCACAAGAACATCCAGTGTCTTGAAAAAAACCATAGGAAACCCATTCATTCAGTGCTTTCCTATAGGGAAGGCCTAATGCGCACACAGCTCACCGCTCATGCGCACTAGGTTCCCAGATTGTCGTGATCAGATAGGTGGAAAAAATATTTTTAACCTTTCATTTGCTGGAAGTGGGGATGCTATAGTGTTAGGAATAAAGTTTGTATTCCTAACGCTACAGTGTTCCTTTAACATTTGCTAATTGTTTATCAGCATATGTCACTGTTTTGTTCACTGGACCGACCCCTGTTTTGCTTGATCAGTCTGAGAACATTTCCCTATGCTGGTAGACATTGCTACCTCTGCATTCTCCTCTTACTGGTACTGAAGTGCGCTAATTGCCATGGCTGCTAATTTCTAACTAGTGAGGAATAAGTACTACGGAACTACCAATGGATGTTACAGATATGAAGTGTTTCCTGTCTATTTAATTATTGACATATTTGTACAGGGCCTTTGGGTTTGTTTCATAGGCTGGTGGCTCGCAATCTCAATGTTATTCAGGCCTTTACTAACCTACTGGATATTTTTTAATGGACTGCGATATATGTAGTTAGAGGATTATTCCAACCATAAAACACTGGTTTTGATCAGAGTAACCATTACTATCCTGGTCATCTGTCGCCAGCATGCTGTCCAATAGCACATAATTGACACCAGTTGGACCGGAACTTTTGTTCCTGTCTGGCTAATGACGCTGCCTCAAGGGGAGTTATACCTTCAGAAGCAAAGACATATTTTTTGGTATGTGCAGTGTTTCAAACTGGAAAGGCTGCACAAACAAACTCCAAGCACCAGAATCACTTCAAATCACTGAAGCAGCCATACTGCTTGGAGGAGCCTATTAATAAGGAACCACACTATGATGTTAATGTATGATGTTCTTGGAGGTGTTTATAAGTGACCTCAAAGTATTAGTGACCAATGGAAGGTATCTGGTGGTTCCACTGATTTCCATGGAGATTGACACAGTTTTAGTACATTAGACCATTTTTTTTTAGAACAGAACACTGATAGAGCTCCCCGTGTGTCTGTTCCGTGTGCTCCTTTATGCTGTGTAGGGTTGAGTTCACAGGCATAAATATTACCACATCTCACAACTCCAGCAGCTTTCATCAGTCATATCCATCACATGTTTTGCGTGACTAGGACCATACTATATCTTGGTGTTTTATATGCATTCCCCCTGGCAAAAATTGGCAGCCTTCCTCTTGTGCTATAATAAGAGAGATGGGATTTAATTCCCATAGGTTGATGCTTTCTTGTTACTATTTCCAGGCTAGCTATGTCCGTTATTCAATATTGTTCTGCAGTAGTTGTCTGGTGGACCAGGCGTAGTCTGATAAGTACTGCAGTGAATTCCACAAGTGACTAGCAAATGTGATCTGTAATATCTTACTGTGCTTCAACACGCTAGAACATTTATAACATATAACAAGGTTGCAGCTGGTTTTTCTGCAGTCAGAATTTTCCAATATTTAGGTGATCTTTCAGATGTCCAGGTTGTACGTGTTTTCATGGGGGTCATAAAGAAAAGCCAATGTTGGAAAATGTTTAACGTTAGTTGATTATTCTTATTTGTGTTTCTTTGTTAGTTTTGTTGGGGGTCAAATAGTGGTGTGACTGTTCCATCCTTCCATTCAATCAGGATCTCTCCATGTCTCAATGTGGATGCTTGGGGGAATGGTTCTGTGCACATGGAGCCCTCTACTTTCTCAGTGATAGGACACTGTGTGTACACAGGACCTCCTTTATGAAGAGCTTTGGAATGACTGGGCATGGCCGAGAGTAGCTTTCTTTTTCTGCAAACATGATCAAAAAGCATTGTGTAAACATCATTGGCGTTTTACAGTACATTTATCATCCCGCTCTTAAAGGGGCCACTTTAAGCACCATCACAACTTTGCAGAGTAGCCAAGGTGATGGGACCTAGAGGACCCTTAGTCTACTCTCAGCTCTAGGAGTAGCTTAGAATGCCGCGTTGCTATGGCTGCTTTTCTAGCAGTTCTATCCTATGTGATGGGTGGAACTGCTCTGCAAGGTAAACAACTTGTGCAGAGGTTTATGAGACAAGAGTCTCTTCCTGTTTTAGAGCTGGTTTTGTTTGCACCTTCAGGCGACACAATAAACATTGCTTTAAAAGATACTTTAAAAGTAACTTTTTTTTTCCAAATTGGAAATGATACTTACTTATTGTTACGGATGTTTAATGCCAGTATCATTCCTCCCAGCATCAAAGCAAATGGACATAGGATCAACATCACTGTCTGCCATGTACTTCCTGTAAGTAGATATTATTGAGTTATTTTATTATATGTTTAGGAAAAAGTGCTATGGGCAAAATAAAATATAGCCTCTTGTGATTATCTCAAAATCTAAGGGCAACAAGTTATTTTCATCACTAAAACAGGGATTGTTTACTTTGTTAAACGATATAGACAACATTCCTGGGGCTCTAATCCAGAGCAATGATTTCAACCAGGGTGCAGTGAAATCGTGATGATCCTGAAGTCACCTCATAGGGAGCCATTCAGGACTGTAATGCGATGAAAGCATTCTTTAAGAATGTATTTTCCTTAATAAGTGTCAGCATTAAAAGTGTGATTCCTATCTGGCAGCTATTTAAAGCAGTAAGTCAGTTTGGGGAGAAGTATGCAATGTACATGTGACATACTGTATTTTTTTTCCTAGCACCAGATGTCAGTATCTGGAAGCCGCCATTTTGTTTTCTTCTTTCCATAATGTCTGACCTTTGTCATTCTGTGGGATAGTTTTGATGAATGGATTGGGGTAAATTAGCTTAACAGCTGATATAGAACTTTGCTTTAGCTCCGTCTGTTGCCAAAGATCACATTCACCATAAGAAAAAGTCATATCTACGTTTACCCTATGTATAAGGACAAAAACACATGTGAAGTGACCATGCCACTTTAAAGGGACACTATAGTCACCTGAACAACCTTAGCTTAATGAAGCAGTTTTGGTGTATAGAACATGCCCCTGCAGCCTCACTGCTCAATCCTCTGCCATTTACCAGTTAAATCACTTTGTTTATGAACCCTAGTGACACCTCCCTGCATGTGACTTGCACAGCCTTCCATAAACACTTCCTGTAAAGAGAGCCCTATTTAGGCTTTCTTAATTGCAAGTTCTGTTTAATTAAGATTTTCTTATCCCCTGCTATGTTAATAGCTTGCTAGAGCCTGCAAGAGCCTCCTGTATGTGATTAAAGTTCAATTTAGAGATTGAGATACAATTATTTAAGGTAAATTACATCTGTTTGAAAGTGAAAACTGTTTTTTTTTCATGCAGGCTCTGTCATAGCCAGGGGAGGTGTGGCTAGGGCTGCATAAACAGAAACAAAGTGATTTAACTCCTAAATGACAGTGAATTGAGCAGTGCAATTGCAGGGGAATGATCTATACACTAAAACTGCTTTATTTGGCTAAAGTAATTTAGGTGACTATAGTGTTCCTTTAAGTTTGCTTTGGTCCAAAAACTATGAATTGTTCCTTTACAGAGAAGTCCCCAGAAAAGTGATCTGGGGAGGCCAACACTGATACGTATGTGTGGTAGTTGTACTGCTAAGGCCTGAACTTTGGGTGCAAAAAGAACCTATCATTAATCACTCTATCACTACTTATAATTCTCTCACATGCATTCTAAATATATTTATTACCTGTTATGTATTAAATGTATATGTGTGTGTGTGTATGTATATATGTACAGCTGCAAGAAAAAGTATGTGAACACTTTGGAATGATATGGATTTCTGCACAAATTGGTCATAAAATATGATCTGATCATCATCTAAGTCACAACAATAAACAATCACAGTCTGCTTAAACTAATAACACACAAAGAATGAAATGTTGCCATGTTTTTATTGAACACACCATGTAAAAATTCACAGTGCAGGTGGAAAAAGTATGTGAACACCTAGACTAATGACCTCTCCAAGAGCTAATTGGAGTGAGATGTCAGCCAACTGGAGTCCAATCAATGAGATGAGATAAGAGGTGTTGGTTACAGCTGCCCTGCCCTATAAAAAGCACACACCAGTTCTGGGTTTGCTTTTCACAAGAAGCATTGCCTGATGTGAATGATGCTTAGCACAAAATAGCTCTCAGAAGACCTACGATTAAGAATTGTTGACTTGCATAAAGCTGAAAAGGGTTATAAAGGTATCTCGAAAAGCCTTGCTGTTCATCAGTCCATGGTAAGACAAATTGTCTATAAATGGAGAAAGTTCAGCACTGCTGCTGCTCTCCCTAGGAGTGGCCGTCCTGTAAAGATAACTGCAAGAGCACAGCGCAGACTGCTCAATGAGGTGAAGAAGAATCCTAGAGTGTCAGCTAAAGACTTACAAAAGTCACTGGCAAATGCTAACATCCCTGTTAGCGAATCTACAATACATAAAACACTAAACAAGAATGGATTTCATGGGAGTATACCACAGAGGAAGCCACTGCTGTCCAAACAAAGCATTGCTGCACCTGGATGTTCCACAGCAGTACTGGCAAAATATTCTGTGGACAGATGAAACCAAAGTTGAGTTGTTTGGAAGAAACACACAACACTATGTGTGGCGAAAAAGAGGCACAGCACACCAGCATCAAAACCTCATCCCAAATGTGAAGTATGGTGGTGGGGGCATCATGGTTTGGGGCTGCTTTGCTGCGTCAGGGCCTGGACTGATTGCTATCATCGAAGGAAAAATGAATTCCCAAGTTCATCAAGACATTTTGCAGGAGAACTTAAGGCCATCTGTCTACCAGCTGAAGCTCAACAGAAGATGGAAGTTGCAACAGGACAATGACCCAAAGCATAGAAGTAAATCAACAACAGAATGGCTTAAACAGAAGAAAATACGCCTTCTGAAGTGGCCCAGTCCTGACCTCAACCCGATTGAGATGCTGTGGCATGACCTCAAGAAAGCGATTCACACCAGACATCCCAAGAATATTGCTGAACTGAAACAGTTCTGTAAAGAGGAATGGTCAAGAATTAATCCTGACCGTTGTGCACGTCTGATCAGCAACTACAGGAAACGTTTGGTTGAAGTTATTGCTGCCAAAGGAGGTTCAACCAGTTATTAAATCCAAGGGTTCACATACTTTTTCCACCTGCACTGTGAATGTTTACATGGTGTGTTCAATAAAAACATGACAACATTTCATTATTTGTGTGTTATTAGTTTAAGCAGACTGTGATTGTCTATTGTTGTGACTTAGATGATGATCAGATTTTATGACCAATTTGTGCAGAAATCCATATCATTCCAAAGGGCTAACATACTTTTTCTTGCAACTGTATATATATATATATTATATATAGTTTTTATATTGTATTTTTGTAATATCGTAACCTATTGTACCAATGCAATGTTTTGTGGACCCAGGACATACTTGAAAACGAGAAAAATCTCAATGTATCCATCCTGGTAAAATATTTTGTAAATAAATAATTCTTAATAGAACGGTTAGGAATCACTAATGATACCATTTTCCTAGAAGCATCGTCATCAGAGCATTTTTCACTTAGAAATGTTGCGTTAAAAATTGATGCCATTCATTCTAATGAAGCAATAATGTTAAAATGGTGTCATTATAGAACTGTTTATAATGCAGAACATTGTCATGACAACAAGAACACTGCTTTTTTTTCCGTGCCGTAAAGAAGGTAGAACTGTGTTCTCCACACTGTAGGATAAAAGGGACTGGAGGTTAGGCAGGGAGTTTAAGATTAAAATAAGGAAGACTTAAGGCTAAGGAGAACCTAAAAGAATTATTTGATTATTTTGCCACTTACCATGTTGAATGGTTTCATAATCCGTCTCAATTCGCTTTGCTTCCACACCCAAAAACTGTTGGTCATGGACACCTGAAAGATCATATGTCCCCATTATACCATTGAAAAGTCCTGATTATCTAACTTCATATATAAAAGGAATAAAACCATCCTGGACTTTGAGGTCTTATCTCACAATGTCTCTATTTACAGTGAAAAGTCATGAAAGTACATAAATCAACTAATTTCTCTCTGCTATAGCATAGCTTAAAGTATGCTGTATAAACGGTGATTAGTATATTATCACTGAGCAGGGAACACAAAGAAGCTGTTGGAGTTAAACGTCTTTTAAATATAATACTAGGAAGCACAGTTCCTGCACAAATAGTTGTGATAATAAGAAAAAAGACAACTATCTTCACAAGTGCTTTAAAATATTTTTTTCCTCCCATTTCTATTATTATTATTATTATTATTATTATTATATTATTTATAGAGCGCCGTCAAATTCCGCAGCGCTCTACAATGGGTGGACGAACAAAAATGTAGTTGTAACCAGACAAGTTGGACACACAGGAACAGAGGGGTTGAGGGCCCTGCTCAATGAGCTTACATGCTAGTGGGAGTGGGGTAAAATGACACAAAAAGGTAAGGATAGTATTAGACTAAAGACAGTTGCAGAAGAGGAATCAGTTGGGAGCTATTAAGAGTTTAATTGATACGCTTTTATGAAGAAGTGTGTTTTTAATGATTTTTTGAAGGAGTGGAGACTTTGTGAGCATCTAACGGAGGAGGGAAGCGAGTTCCACAGGAACGGTGCAGCCCTCGAGAAGTCTTGAAGGCGAGCATCAGAGGTGGGAGTACGGACAGAAGATAGACGTAAGTCTTCAGCAGATCGTAAGGGCCTAGACGGGACATACTTGTGTATAAGGGAGGATAGATAGGTGGGAGCAGCATTATGTAGACATTTGAAAGCAAGAACCAGAATTTTAAATTGAGCTCTATATTTTATAGGAAGCCAATGTAGGGACTGACAGAAGGGTGAAGCATGGGAGGTGCGGGCGGACAGGTGATGTGTCATGTCATGTGTTTAAAAGCCCTATGAGTAAGCTTCCATGAATACAAAACAAGTATAGTATATGCAAGTCCATTCGAAAAAAGGTCCGGCTGTTAGTGGATGGTCTTTTCTGAAATATGAGTCCTTACAGACGGGAAATGCACATAACCCATCTAATGCCAAAATGAAAATAGACTCTAAAACGTGTTTATTAATCAGGTTAAAGCAAATCTTATTTTGGAACTTGAAACTTACAATTCTCCCTCTGTTTTACCTTTATTCTGCACTACTGGTTATATTAAAGGGACACTATAGTCACCAGAACAACTACAGCTTATTGAATTTGTTCTGGTGAGTAGAATCATTACCTTCAGGCTTTTTGCTGTAAACACGGTCTTTTCAGAGAAAATGCAGTGTTTATATTACAGCCTAGTGATAACTTCACTGGCCGCTCCTCAGATAGCTGCTAGAGATCATTCCTGGGTCATGGCTGCCTAAAATGCATCCAAACATTCAGTGTATCCCCCCTCTGCATGCAGACACTGAACTTTCCTCATAGAGATTTATTGATTCAATTCATCTCTATGAGGAGATGCTGATTGGCCAGGGCTGTGTTTGAATCATGCTGGCTCTGCCCCTGATCTGCCTCTTTGTCAGTCTCAGACAATCCTATGGGGAAGCATTGTGATTGGATCAGGATATCACTTCTGCTGATGTCAGCAGACTGCTTGTTTTTTTGAGGCAAACAGCATGCAGATCTACAGCTTCAGGCTTGAATACAGTAAGATTTTGCTATATTTATGGAGGCATGAGGGGACCAGGGGGTCTACATGGTGGTTTTAACACTATAGGATCAGGTATAGATGTATGTGTTCCTGACCCTATAGTGATCCTAAGCATTCATTATATTATTTTTACTTTATTATTATATATATATATATAATTTTTTTTTTATTTTATTTTTTTTACTAGATATGCAGTTTGATTCTCATATTACAAAAGTAAAAAAGAACCCCAAAAAGTTCTTAAACATTATATTTCTCTACGGCGGGGTTCTCACCATTGTCATTGTCACCATTGTCATCCATGTTACTGTGTCCTGGATTCTCTGTTGATGAAACAATCTTTACCACATTAGGGGTGATGTGAAGAGTTATCATGGTCTCCGTGGTACTGGTGAAATTAGCTTGAAGAAAAAAAACAACAACAAAACAATGTTTTAAATCATTTCCACTGAAAACACACAGATACTAAAACAAATCAAAGTCACTGAGACAAGAACAGAGCAACGAGAAGGAGATCCAACTGTGCTGTTCAGATATGTAGGTCTTAACCCGTGGGTTTCTCTTAGCATATTTACTAAAGCAGAGCCAGTGGGTGGAATGGAGCTTGGTGATGGCTTGGTAGTTTTCACCAGTTGAGCCATCAGTTGCCACTGGTTATTTTGTTTCTATACGGATTTTTGAAACACTCCTCAGTGCCCTATAATTATAATTAAGAGTCGTTCTTGCTTAATATTCGTGACTTTATAAAAGCAAACAGTAGTTTCCAAAGTATCTTCGTTAAGAACATGATGTTTCTAACTTGTAGAAATGGTTAGTGGGACTGGATGCCCTCACATTTTTTGTTGTTGTTTTTATTGTGTTGTGATGGTGTTCTTCAATTCTTTCCCACAGGTTTGCTGCCTTGGATGGTTTTCTGTTTGATTTCAGCCTATGATTTGTCCCTCACATCTAATCATTTACCAAATCACTGTCACTTCTATCTTTAAAACATTATTATTAGCAGAGGCGCGTTCAGCCCATTTCATTCATGTTATGTAATGTGAATATTCATTTAAATGTTCAGTGGATGTGTGGAGTTAGTGTGAGTTTTGTGTATGTGTAGGGTGGCTGTAAGTGTTGTAGCTGTGTGTGAGGTGTGAGTTATGGCTTGATGTGTTGATGTATAAGGCTGGCTGTGTATATAGCTGTGAGTGACTTGTGGGTAGCTGTGAATGATAAGTAGAGGCTGATGTGTCATGCGTGTGACTGTGTGTGAGTAGCTGTCATGGCTGACTTGGGAGATAAAATAAACGAGCATTATATGACACATTTTACAAATGTAACTTTTTCTTTCGGATTTCAATAATACAAATAAAAATTCCTAATTAACCAACACAAGTATACACATATAGAGACTGCAGTCAGTCATGGAAGTGTTCATTTAGAGGTACACATATTCACAGATGCACAGATACAAACAAACAAACACACACAAATACATAATAAACTCTCAAAGTCAGACACGTAGAGACACATTCACACAGATGCATATGGATACATACATAAGGACAGTATATATGAGTATATGTATATACACAGGCACATTATTAACAGAAACAGACACAAATGATTGCACATTTATGGATACCTACATCAAGACACACACAAATGCACACGTACACTCTGAAACATTCCTATGTATGATTGCAGACATTCTCACAGATACACACATAAATACACACTCAGAAGCATACACAAGTACATACACACTCACAGATACACATTCAGCCATACATACAGAAACATTCACAGCTTAAAGTAAGATGAAGTGTTAGCGTAGGGCTCACTTAAGAGGTTAGCCTTGACATGACAGGTGAGCTTACACGTTAATGGTCATTGGAGTGATACTAAAAAAAACTCCAGTTATTTAAATCTGCATAGGGATTGTATGCTATCTATTGAAACTGATGTTTACTATAGTCATTGTTGTCGCCCAGAAATAGTCGGAGTTTAGCGCATATACATGTAGGCAAAGCTCAAAAATTACAGGTCCTGAGCGACTAGCCAAATCAGAAATTTACTCACCACTTCAAATGCACTTATGTTTTCTTCACATTGAGCACGTACTCAATGTTCCAAGAAAACAGTACTCTTTTGCTTTTGTTTCGAAGCAATGGACCAAATTCACTAGTAAACTGGTCACTTATTCACTCATTCTCATTACTAGCCACTCATACAATTACATACATAATGATACCAGCAGTCATACCTGAAGATGCACTCACAGGTACTACACACATACAGACACAGTCACAGAAACAACACACTCATACAAACAGATATACACACAGACACACACTCTCAGAAATACATATACACAATACAGAAGAAACACATGTAAGAAGTGGAGGGATTTCCATTTAGTACAAAATGGGCAGGGAGATTCAAGTTAGCTGCCTCTCAGTCCAATATAGCTAGTGGGAGGTGTTGGGTATAGTAGATAGGGATAGGGGCTGTATCGAAGGATAGGGGCAGTAGTGGGAGACTAGTAAGGGTTAGGGGCAATAGGAGGGATAGTGGCAGTATTGGGGGTGTAGGGGCTGATGTAGGGTTCATGGGCTGCAGCAAGGAATAAAGGCTAAAGTGGGGGTATTGGCTGATGCAGGGGGTTTGGAGCAGTAGTGGGGGATTAGATGCTGGATTGGGGGGATCTCCCTGCCTGTTTGTTAAGCAGCCAGCACTCCGGCTGCATTAGGGTGTGTCTAGGTACACCCAGCACACGTTTATGATTATTAATGTTATTGGCATACCTTTAGACAATTTTTTGAGTCACAATTATGCAATTCATTTTATGTTTTGTTTTGTTTTTTTGAAATTTTTATTTAATTTCTTTTTATTTAATTTTTTTATATTTGCAATGTATTATATTTTATTATGAAAGAACAACTGTCACCTCAAAAATATTTTAATATAATTATCCTTTCATGAAGTATTTATAGGAAATATTTTATTTATTTATTTATTATTTATCTTTTTAAGGTATATGTTTAAAAAAAAATAAAAAATGAGAAAAATACATTATCATCCTCCAGCCATATACATGCACCTTGGGTCAGACAGTGTTTGAAAATGGACAGTTAGTCTCTATGGTCTTTCCTGCTTCACTCCGAGCACAGAAGTAGGGAATACCATAGAGACTAATGGTCGGTTTCCAAACACTGTCTGACTGTTTACTTAATTTAAAATAAAATAAAAATCTATTTCCTTTCAATACATGATAAAAGGATTATTATAAAAAAAAAAAAAAAAAGATATATGTTTAAGATGATCGTGGTCCTCATCAGAGTCCATACAGATGTTCAAACAGCTACTAGATGCATACTTGCAAAAACAGAATATTCAAGGATATAATCTTTCAATGTAGGGTAATAACTGCTTGATCCAAGGATAAATCTGACTGCCATTCTGGGGTCAAGAAGGGATTTTTTTCCTAGCTTGTTGCAAAATTGGAAGTGCTTCAAACTGGGTTTTTTTTTTTTTTTTTGCCTTCTTTTGGATCAACAGCAAAAAACATATGTGATGAAGGCTGAACTTGATGGACGCAAGTCTCTTTTCAGCTATGTAACTATGTAACTATGATCGTGGTCCTTTAAATAACTTAAATATAGCAATATATGCAGCCAAGGTGCTCATCATCAATCATCTGCTTTCTTGACTACTACAACCTGTTTTTATTTGTCTTACACTCCCAGCAATGTACTCTGTATAAAGGAGCTTACATGGCTAGATCTCCCATCACGGGCAGGGCCCTCTTTACCTTGGTCTGTTTTCCCCAATGCCAGTAATAATAATCGTGCTCTCCTTGTGATTCTGACTAACTCGTTTCACTTCCGCTCCTCCAACTATATCATTGGAAAATAAATTATACTTCATTGTAAACTCTTCTAGCAACCAACTCTTCAATACACAACATACCCTTACTCCCCCAACTTGTTTTTGTTGCAACTACTTGTTGTAGTCCACCTATTGTACAGCACTGCAGCCTATGTTGGCTCTTTATAAGTAATTGTAATAAGTAGCGCCAACTATATTATTTACTAATTATAACAGGAATGCAGGGAAGAAGGGATAACCTCCTCACACTTATGAAATCGAAGGCACAGCTAAAGCTCTCGATTGCCCAAGTAGAATCCTAAATACCTCCCATGCCTTTTTTCTTTCAGTTTATACCTCTATATAAGCAGCTGGACTTTAATTATATCCAGAGATAGTTTATTAATGATAACCAAATAGCATTTTTTGCAAATAGACTTCAGTAGTATTTAATTGCCATTAAACTTATCACACATTATAGCGTTCTCCCCATTGCGTGATAGATAAGAAAGGAGAGAGCTGGCAAGATCTGTATACCATCTTGTTTTTAAAACTCATATTTAGTATAATTGTCTACGAGAAAAATCTAATGTTTTTAATTCCTAGTCTGATTAAATAGAAAATAAAAATGCACCCCCAAAGCCATGGTATCATAAATACCCCTCTGTGCTACCAGTCCTATAGCCTTAACCACAAAAACTGAACCCTGTGTTACATGATCAATTAGTCTAACTTTAAAAATAGCCCATGACCTCAGCCCTTAGAAATCCCCCATACGTTTGCAATAACTGTAATCAGAAAGGTAATCAATGATCTTACAGGTTTATGCGCTAAGCAATAATATTTAACTCCAAAAAAGAGTAACCGTCAAACTATGTCCGTTTGACCCCTTAATTATCATGACTGTCCCTAGTAAGGTGTTTCTTTGTCCTATGTGCCTTCCTGTGGCCTATTATACAGTTAATAATGCTAATAATGGATGCTTAATACAGTTACAAATTTCAAAAAATGACAATGAGCAGCTGCTGTTAAATCCAAATCTGATCCAATGAGATGGTTTAGGTGGGTGGATGGATTGCCGTAGATGGTTGGTAAAACTTACATTCATAGACCTCTTTGTTGACCTCTTTAGTGACCTCTTTAGTGACCTCATGTGGTTCTAGTGTTGTTTTTGGTTCATAATCCATAGTAGGTTTTATAAATTCCTTGCAGATTGGTGAACCCCATGGTGTCTGCCACCTGCTGAACTTATCTTGGTTCTTAGAGAGTAAGACCTTCTTGGTGCCAACGTTGGTGCTGAGATATAGATTGTGACCCTTAAGAGTTAGGTGGCCTGCTTTATCACAGCTCCAAGCTTGAAGAGCTGTCTGTTTGCAGGGCTGCATCTTGAGCGAGGCCGATTCACTAACTTTCTGAACTGTGAGACACAGCTTGCTCTTTGCGTTTATGATAGAGGCGGAATCCAAATCCCAAATCCATTGCTGGTGAAGGACATTCTGTTTGCATGCAGTCAGGGAGACCTTTCCATTTTCATGAGGTGCATGGATGCATTTATCCTGAAGAACATTCTTTATCATGAAACTCTGGGGCTCAATACCTAAGAAAGAGCAACAGAGAGATAAAGGAGATATTTTCAATATGACAGCAAGAGGGCATGAACATACTATATTTATATATTAATTCTGAGTTACAAGTTAGTTGCCTGAAAGAGACCTCAGACCCTAGTCCGTTTTACATTAGAGATAATGTATTTCTGTAGTGTAACAAAGAAATAGGAGAGGTTCTCAAAAATAGGAAACTCTCAAATGACCATCAGGCAAAAAAAAATAAAAAAGTGCGACTACGCATGCCACTGTCAAACTCTAATATATGTTGATCCATGTTTATACACGCTGTTGTGGCGTTTGTGGAAACCTTGTACCTACCTGCACAACAAAAATAAAGAATTAAAAAAAAAAATAATGACCATCCGGCATTACCAAACAAGATGATAACCCTAAAAAAAATACAACACTCAAAATACGAATACTAAAAGTGTTCCCCAGGAGCACCAAAAACAGAATTGTCTATTAAAAAGAGAACTAAAAAGATTTTATATATACTTGTATTAAGACGTCCCCTTGGGGAGAAAGGACACAATAATATATCATAATATGAAGGAATACATATATACAATAATTGTGACAAAAACCATGAATAGTTATAATGTGATGAGACTGAAGCTATCTCAATGTAGTTAGGGTGCAATAAAGAACGACCATTTATGAGATTATAAAACCAGTCATTTTCTCAATAGCAAGTGGCCACAAATACGGATATTGTATCAATTATCCCAGAATGCCTTGCAATGTTACACTGTCACCATATAGATATAAAGCATTCCTTAATCCAGGTTTCCCCAAACTCCGGCCCTCCAGATGTTGCTGAACTACAACTCCCATGATTCTATGAATGAAATACATAGGTTGAGATTCATGGGAGTTGAAGTTCAGTAACATCTTATGGGCCGGAGTTTGGGGAAGCCTGCCTTAATCCTATTGCAATGATACATTTCATACACAGTGTGTTAATGTCAAATATGCACTTGAATGAAAAACTAAACTCAAGCGAGCGCTTGAAAGCACTTTAAAATATAATCATTACAAAAAATATCTGTACATCTAAAGAAATATATCACTTGTTATGAGATATAGTCCGATTTTATAACAAGACAGGAGGCTCATATTATGCATAAACATTCTTTACTTAACTCCAGCAGCAAAGAAATGTAAATAAAGTTTAGTTAACAATAGAAGAAAAACAGTCAAATAACTGAAATGGAACATTCAGCAGCCAATCTGCAAACAGCATAGTCTTTGTATTGAATGATCCCCAATCCTTTTCCTCTTTCTTTGCTACTCCAGTGGAGATAAGAAACATATATATACACAACGTTACATTTTTGCTATAGTTTCATTAGATGTGTTTTTTAGTATAATTGTTATTACTTTTGATTTATTTAACCCGTATTAATAAATTTTTTGCCATATTTATGATTTATATTTATATATTTTCCTTCAATTTCTTTGTAATCTAAGGTATACTATGAATATACTTCTATGAATTTCAATATTACCGGTATGTTGTAATTCACATGGTCATGAATATATTATTTATCTATTAAGTTATATTTCTGAACAAATTTTCTTTTATTAATAACTTGTTCCACATATATTTCCGTTATGTTAGGAATTTCAGTTTATCCATGAGGCCATTGGCGGCAAAACTGGAGAACGGCACTATTAATACTCCAAGTGCCGTTTGTTTAAACGAACGCATTGTTCACGTTTATTCACTTTCGTATTTATATGAACTTCACTTGCTTTCGGAGATTTCAGTCTATTCGCGATACGAATGTTGTTTGAATTTTTTCCATTATATGGTTTCCATCCATTCGCGGCACAAACGTGTTTCAGCCATTCGGCCATTTCATTCGCATATTCTCCCTCAGATTTATGCTGACGTTGTTTCTCGCGGATTTTCACAGCTAGTTGGTTGTCAGCTAGTTTTTCCCGCCCTTTCTACCGCCCATTGCCTGACTACTTTACCTCAGCAGAACCTCTTATACTGACATTGTTTCTTTCATTACATTTCATCTTATTTGTCCCTGATCAGGTTATTATGCTATTTACCATTTACATTATTGTTATTTAATTACAATATTTTTTATTACATTTATATAAAATTACTTTATTACAGAATTCATAAATATGAGTTCTGAGGAACTTAGAAAAACTCCCTCACAGTCACCAAGACCTGGTGCTGCTGACGATTGTGAAATCCTCACTGAGGATTCTTTATAAAATATTGTTGATTTATCTGCCAGTAAATCTGTCTCATCTGCAATATTTATTGCCATGTCCTCTGTGCAAGAGGCAATTGTTAAATCTGTGACTCAGGTTATCAGCCATTTTAACAAACCTATTCCAGAGACTCATACAATTAACATCCCCTCTGACTAGTCTTGGTCATCAGTAGAGTCTGAGAGGAATTTAGCACAAGGTTTCAGGAGGTCTGGAAAGGCCACCCAGAAGCGCAAGCAATGTTTTGACAGTCTTGATGAATTCCCCTCTGGCTCTCAAAATCAGTTAAATAAGAGAAGGACCAAGACCATAATGAAATGCGTACATCATGCAAACCTGACAAGAGTAAATCACTCAATAGACCCTCTGCTCGTGACAAACAAACTCGGAAGGCCATGCACAGGAGCAAGCCTGACTAGTACAAAACCTCCTCTGATGATTCATCTTCATTTTCTGAAGACGGGATATCTGAAGCAGACAATGATTCTAATTATTCCTCATATTCTGAGGCACCTGGGCATACCTCTAAGATAGATGACGAAAACATCATTACAGATATTTCAGGGAAACCTTTATTTAATCCTGATCATATAAGACAACCCCGTTCAACCGAATAGGTACCTATGGCTTATATGGCCAAATATCCTCAATTATGGTTAAGGAAATCCCTTGACCAAGCAACCAGAAAAAAAATTGAGGGCTGAGTGCCCTAGACCGACTTTGGTCTGGGTGCCAGGTCCCCTAGGTTTTAACTCTTCAGATGTAAACATAGCAGTTTCAGAGAAACTGCTATGTTTACATTGCAGGGTTAATCCAGCCTCTAGTGGCTGTCTTCCTGACAGCCGCTAGAGGCGCTTCTGCGATGCTGGATGCGAAAATCGCATTCAGCGAGCAGAACATCCATAGGAAAGCATTGAGAAATGCTTTCCTATGGAATGTTTGAATGCGCGCACGACTCTTGCCGCACATGTGCATTCCGCTCCACTCGGGAGCTGACGTCGGCAGGGGAGGAGAGGTCACCAGCGCTGAGGGAGCCCAGCGCTCGGTAAAGGT
This sequence comes from Pelobates fuscus, assembly GCF_036172605.1. Classification (NCBI taxonomy): domain Eukaryota; kingdom Metazoa; phylum Chordata; class Amphibia; order Anura; family Pelobatidae; genus Pelobates; species Pelobates fuscus. Next base: position 46,074,469 of record NC_086321.1, on the reverse strand, counting down.
AAGTGGCTGAAGGGTTTTTAACCCCTTCAGCGCCAAGGGAGGGGGGCCCTGAGGATGGGGTGGAGGGGGGAGAAAGGGGGGGTTCTAAGGGTTATATAGTGTCAGGAAAACGAGTTTGTTTTCCTGACATTATAGTGATCCTTTAAAAGAAGTTATAAAACACAGAAAGACACATACCTAGATAGGAACGAAAATAAAGTTAAGGGAAAGAGTGATACGTTTAAGAATAACACAAGCTTTGCACAAGGAAACAGTGAGATAATAACACTTACATAATATTTTTTGTAATAATATGATGAAAGTGTGAAGGGATCAGATTTAAAAGATCTCCTTTGTCATGTTATATATTAGGGGAAAAAATTGAATACATCTTTTTTTCTCCGCTCTCCTCCTACTAGCAGTGCCTCTAGTCAGGCTCATCTCAGATCGATTATCCTCACACACAACACATGGAACCGATATCTGAGTAATGTGTTTTATTACTCGAGATACTGTATGGGGGGGGGGGGGTTCCGCCATACATTATGTTTTAGGTTGATACCATTGTTTTGGATCAACCCGTCTTATTTTTGTGTAAATACTAATAAAGAAGGGTTTTTTTGTTTTTCACACATATATGGTAATACTTGGAGAGAGAGAGTCCCAAAAACTGAAAAGAAACCATAAATTAAGTTGATCTCAATAAATGCCTGGGGGATTAATACACCATATAAAAGGTCTATAATTGTAGATTTTCTGATAAAAAAAAAAATCACGTACAAATCTGTGCCCTGCAAGAAACCCATTGGTCAAAATGGAGAAGACAATAAATTCGTCAAGATACTCCATTATTATAAGTGCATTAATTATTAAACATCAAGAATTAGACCCAGACGGTCGATATATTATCTTAATATGTGAAATAAATAACAAGTTATTCACATTAGCTAATATCTACGCACCAAATAAAGCTACAATAAAATTTATATCAAAAGTGCTTTAAAAAGTAGAGCAGATCAAACAAGGGTTGGTACTAATTATGGGGGATTTCAATTGCATAGTTGACCCGCTAAAAGACAGAACCAGAATGATAGAAAAAAATAGGAAAATAGGTGAGAACAGACTGCAAAATTTACTGAACAATTTATAATCTTAGAGATATATGGACAATCTTTCATCCTACCGATTTGGATCACACATGTTATTCTAGAACATTCAACTTTTACTCCAGAATAGATCTTATCTTGGGAAACGTGACCATGCTATATCTTGTCAAAAAAAATAGAGATACAGGATATGTATGGTCAGCATGGTCAGACCATAGTCCTATCATGGTGGAACACAAAGATAATTTTAGTAATTTTTGTAAAGAGTGGTGCATAAAAGACTTTATACTACCTAAAAAAAATAATGTGGAAGAAATTTAAAAAATAACAAATCTCTTCTTTTTAGAAAATAAAAACAAGGCACACTGGACATTATGGTCTGGTGCACTTATAAAAGTGTAGTTAGAGGCCATTTGATATAAATGGCAGCCATTGAAAATAAAAAAGGATTACCGCCTCTCTTTAAATTATATATAACACTAAGTGAATACAAAAAGGCAAAATAAAATAACACCCTCCACACAAACAGCAAGTAAGATTGCAGAAACAGAAAAACAGATTAATAATCAATTAATTAACAAAGCATCTAAACAATTAGAAGCATTACAAGCTAAATGTTACTTAAAAGACAAATCCTACCCGACCAACAAAGGCTAATAAACCAGCCCATAACAGAAATAGAGGTTAGTAAATCTATAGATAAACTTAAAACAGACTGCTCCAAGCCCAGATGGCTTTACAAATAAATTCTACAAACTAATGAAAGATCAACTAAAAGGGGAACTAACCAATATTTATAACTCTATAATGGAAACAGGAGACTGTCCTGGAGAGCTGTGGAGAGCTGTTGAGAGCAAACATTGTGCCCATCCCAAAAGCAGATAAAGACCAAGAACATATAGGAAATGATAGACCTATATCATTATTCAAAACAGATATTAATATACTATTTTCCATCCAGCGAGGTCCCAATTAACAATCTCCGAAAAATAATAAACATATTAGAAGAAGCGGAGAACAGTGGAACCCCTCTAATGTTTCTGTCAAAAGACGCAGAGAAAGCGTTTGACAGGGTTGGATTGGGTTTCATGTTCGCCACTTTAAACCAGTTTGGAATCACTGGATCATTTTCACATGCCGTGTCCGCTCTCTACAGCTCTCCATCTCATAAGGTAACAGGCTCAGAATTCACATCACAAAACTTCAATATCAAAAATGGGACTAGACAAGGGTGTCCTCTTTCCCCTTTACTGTATATAATGGTGTTAGAACCCTTAGAGATTTTAATAAGACAATAGAAAAAAAAAAGGATTCACGATATCTTACTAACATTAGAAGAGCCAAACATCTCGGTCCCACAACTACTGAAGGACATAAACAAATATTCTAAAGTCTCAGAATAAACTTGGAGAAATCAACATATATATCTAAAAATATGAACAAAAGGATAACTACATTTCTTGTACAACATACTGGGCTCCCCGAAAACAGTGACAGGCTAAAATATTTGGGTATAAATTCAAACCTAAAAGATTTAATAGAAACTAATTTCCTACCTCTACTAAAACAAACTAATAAAAACTTAAGGCACTGGAAAGGCATGGGCTTTTCATGGTCGTGTAGGATTAACATCCTAAAAGCATGTATTTTGCCAAAAGGGCTGTACTTGTGGAGAATGATTCCTATTAACTTCCCAGAAAACTCCCCCCTTTTTTAAATTAATATGGGGGAGGGGGGAGGTAGGAAACCAAAAGTCAAAATTAAAGTTTTGGCCAGATTAAGGCAGGAGGCTTGGGGTGCTCGAAAGTTTTGCAATGCTACCAGGCAAGTAAATTTTTTCATATAATGCTCACACAAAGCAATGTGGCAACTCAAGAAATATGGTATAAAATGGAAAAAGCTAAAACTGGGGTTGGAAATCTATCCTCATTATTTTGGGTTGTAGAGGCAAACAAAAAAATTATTATAGAGGCACGAACTAAATCCCAGATACTCAAAGAGTTAACGAGATGGTGGGATAAATTTACAAACATTAATGGACTCAGAAATAAAATAATAGCATGCGCTCCTATTCTCAAGTATTTCAAATAAGTTAGAAAATATAAAAACAGACATTTGGACATCAAGGGGGATAAGGGCTTTACAAAATATAGTAGTGGAACATAATCTCAAACCCTTCAACCAAATTATGAAGGAATTTAACATCCCCCCAGTGAAACGTTTAATTATCTGCGAATCAAGAGCTTGTTATTATTTATATAGCGCCAATAAATTCTGCAGCGCTTTACAGTGGGTGGACGAATAGACATGTAGTTGTAACCAGACAAGTTGGACACAAAGGAACAGGGGGGTTAAGGGCCCTGCTCAATGAGCTTACATGTTAGAGGGAGTGGGGTAAAGTGACATAAAAGGTAAGGATAGTATTAGACTAAAGACAGTTGCAAGAGAGGAATCAGTCAGGAGCTATTAACAGTTTAATTGATACGCTTTTATGAAGAAGTGGATTTTTAATGATTTTTTTGAAGAAGTGGAGACTGGGTGAGTATCTAACGGAGGAGGAGGGTGAGTTCCAAAAGAATGGTGCATCCCTGGAGAAGTCTTGAAGGCGAACATCAGAGGTGGGAGTATGGACAGAAAATAGACGTAAGTCTTCAGCAGAGCATAAGGGCCTAGACGGGACATACTTGTGTATTAGGGAGGATAGATAGGTGGGAGCAGCATTATGTAGAGATTTGAAAGCAAGAACCAGAATTTTAAATTGAGCTCTATATCTTACAGGAAGCCAATATAGGGACTGACAGAATGGTGAGGCGTGGGAGGTGCGGGCGGAAGGGAAGATGAGCCTCGCCGCCACATTCATTATGGACTGTAACGGCGCACGTTGGGAGCATGTAAGACCACTGAGAAGCAGATTACAGTAGTCAAGGTGAGAAAGGACAGTGGAATGGACCAGCAGCTTAGTCACATCTAGCGTTAAGTAGGGTCGGATGCGTGCAATGTTTTTGAGATGGAAGCGGCAGCATTTGGCGATAGACTGAACATGAGGCGTGAAGGAGAGGTCGGAGTCAAAAAGAACACCTAGGCAACGAGCCTGTGTGGTGGAGCTGATGGTAGCACCGTTGACTTGGAGGGAGGGAGACACAGGAGTAGCAATACTTGAGGGAGGAAAGACCAGAATTTCAGTTTTGGTCAAGTTAAGTTTAAGGAAGTGGGCAGCCTTCCAGTTAGAAATAGCAGAGATTCAGTCAGAGACACTAGTCGAGAGGGACGGGGAGAGATCAGGAGAGGACAGGTAGATTTGTGTGTCATCTGCATACAGGGCCGGCCTTAGGCATTTAGACGCCCTGTGCGAAAAATCTTCACAGCGCCCCCCCCCCCATCATCCATGTATGCTGTAATGTTTGTGTTGTCTGTGTATGTGATAGTAGGTGTGATGACGGTGTGTGATATGTATGCTATGTGTGATATTTGTAATGGGTGTATTAACAGTGTGTGATATGCGTGTATTGGTTGTATGTGACACACACACACACACACAGAGTCAGACGGCCATACACACACACAGGAAGACAGTCATACACACAGACACACAAAGGCAGACAGTCTCACACACACACACAGGCAGACAGTCATACACACAGACAAACACGCAGACAGTCATACACACAGACACACACAGGCAGACAGTCATACACACAGACACACACAGGCAGACAGCCATACACACAGAGGCAGACAGCCATACACACAGAAGCAGTCATACACACAGAAGCAGTCATACACACAATCACACACACAGAGGCAGACAGTAATACACACAGACACACACACAGAGGCAGACAGTAATACACACAGACACACAGTGGCAGTCATACACACACACAGACACACACAGGCAGACAGTCAGTCATACACACAGACACAGACAGTAATACACACAGACGCACACAGAGGCAGACAGTAATACACACAGACACACACAGTCATACACACAGACACACACAGAGGCAGACAGTCATACACACACACAGACACACACAGGCAGACAGTCATACACACACACACACAGGCAGACAGTCATACACACACACACAGACACACACAGGCAGACAGTCATAAACACACACACAGACACACACAGGCAGACAGTCATACACACACACACACACACACACAGGCAGACAGTCATACACACAGACACACAGAGGCAGACAGTCATACACACACAGACAGTAATTAACACAGGCAGAGAGTCACACTCACCTGACAATCCCTGTGGAGTTCATTGTGAAGGCAGTGCAGCTCCTGGTGACTGTTTGGTGGGGAAGCAGGGACTCCTTCCTGCTTCCCCTGGAGCAGTTTCCCAGCGCTTTTAGCTCCGCCCCCGCCGCACGGTAAGCTCTGCCCCCGCTGCAAATTTGAAAAAAAAAAAAATATATATATATTTTTTTTTTTTTAAATCCTGGCCGGCTGTGCGGCCGCACGGTGCCCCCTGCTACATGGCGCCCTGTGCGGCCGCACAGCTCGCACACCCCTAAGGCCGGCCCTGTCTGCATAGAAATGATATTGGAAGCCAAAGGAGTTAATGAGTTTACCAAGGAAGGTAGTATAGATAGAGAACAGTAGGGGACCAAGGACTGAACCATGGGGGGACACCAACAGAGAGGAGTTGGGGAGAAGAAGTAGAGCCAGAGAAAGAAACACTAAAAGAGCGCTGGGAGAGGTAGGAGGAGCACCAGGAGTGAGCAATATCTTGTAGACAGATATTGCGGAGGATGAGAAGAAGTTGTTGATTAGCAGAATACCTCTATAAAAACAAGGGAGAGAATACCATAAATCTTGTACATCTATTTGAACTAAATAATTATAAAAATCTACTGGCAAAATGTGCTAAAGTTGTATATAGATGGAGACATGACAAACCGATAGCACTGATTAATAAATGGGGAAAATACACCTCTCAGAAATGGCTTATCAGACCTGTCTTGGGTTTGTACAAAATATTGTGGGCTACCCTGTGTCATTTATTCTGCCAGACAAACCTGTCGATGGCGGTCTGTAAAGGGGATAGGTCTTTTTTGGATATCGGAATGGGCACTGCTTGAAACAGAAATAAAATACGGAGGAGAATATTAATTTTAATTGAGTGTATGCAGCTGTTCCACGAAATGTGTTTGTCTATACCATGGGTAGGCAACCTTTTAGCAGCACTGTGCCGATATAGGATTGTGATGTCCCGTAGCATGCCGATCCTCAGGCCCGTCGCTACCAGGCAAGCTAACCAAGCAATTGCTTGGGGACACGAGCTGGCCTGGGCCCCCAAGCAGGGCTGGCGCTTCATATAAGGCTGCAGCCGCCTGAGCACTCTATAGAGAGCCTCAGGCGGCTGCAGCACTGCCGCTCTCGTCACTTCCCCTTCCCTGTAGCGTGGCCGAGCTCCTCTTCCTCCTGTCAGTCTGGCCGGGAACCACGTGGTACAGGAGATTCAGTTTCCTGTTCCCGGCCGGACTGACAGGAAGTGCACCCTGAGCTCGGTCACGCTACATGGAAGGGAGGTGAGAAGAACATAAAGAGGGGGGGGGGAGTAATGTCCATTTTGTTTGGGTCCCCCAAATTCCTTCAAACGGCCCTGCCGATCCTATTTTTTTAAATTGAGGTGTGTGTGCTGCCGTATTCTGCTTGTGTTATTTTTACTGTAATTGCTTTGTATCGTTGTATTTGTGCGTATATGAGCTATTATATTGTACATGTCCATTAGTAGTTTATGGTATCGTGTATGGTACATATGAATGTGGGCTGTGTATGAGGGCTGCTTGTGGAATTGTGTGTGGGTGGATATGTCACATTGTGTGTTAGGTAGTGTATGGGGGCTGTTTAGGGTTTTGCATGTGGGATTGTGTGCATGTATGTAATGGTTAGTGGTGTTGCGTTTGTGGGGATTGTGTGTATGTTTGGGTGTGGGCTGTTCGTATTATTTGTATGAGGGGAGGCTTATTCTGCAGGTCTGTGCATATCTAGCAGTGTGGGTGACTTCCCTGGGTTCCACTGGGGACCAGCTTGGGCAGGTACAGGTCAAGGACAGGAGCTGCAACATCAGCTGTGGGCTGCTCTACTACAGTGTGGATTCCCATTCACAAGTGCTGGGAGGAAGTGATCTGTGCTGCAATGCATAAATTGAGGATTGCCCTTCACTACCTCTTTGTATTAGCAGATATCTGAAGTTTCACTGAGACTCCTGATAGGCCAGACCCTGTTTGGCTCTAGCAGTCTTGAGTGCCGTGCAAAGACACCTCGAGTGCCGTGCATGGCACTAGTGCCGTAGGTTGCCTACCCCTGGTCTATACACTTGTCCATGTCTGCCAGAAGAGAACCCCTCGTTATTTGCACACCTGGGCTCTAACACTACAGACTGGGGCAGACTATATTACATGGACAAATGGGAGACGGAATTGGGAGAGGTCCTTGAAGGAATAGACTGGCAGGACATATGGGAGACTACCAGGAAAATGTCTCTCTGCGTGACCCTCCAAGAACAGTCTTACAAGACCATGTTCTGTTGGTACACCACCCCTGTAAAACTGCATCATATGCACAAGACCCCAAAGGCCCTTGCTGGAGACTGAGCAAATAAAAAAATTCAGTCAAATAGAAGAAAAGGTTATGGAAGAAGGAGGGAAGAATGACTCCTATCTTGAAGATAAAAGAGCATTTGTCATGAAGGGCAAATGGTAGAGAGGTTGAAAAACCTCTCTACTAAGAAAAGACCAGAACTAGGAAAAAAAGGGAGGCAGTGGGACACAAATGCGAAAATAAACACCACCGGCTAAGTATTATGTGTACTTTCACATTTTTTTTTTTTTTTTTTAACTGCCAATATTTTAAGTGTACTGGCCCTCCTTTGGAACAGAGAAAATTAGGAAATCACATCACTAGCCCACCTCCATTTACCCCTTCCCACTGGCGCTCTGCTTCTCTGGACACTCGAGTTTGAAAGTATAATATCAATTATGTATACCTGTGCCAAATTAGAGACTTGTGTATTTCAGTTTTTTTTTTTCTTCCAAACTTGAAAAATTAGTGCTGGGACTATGTTAAATCTTGGGGCTTCTCAGCTTAAATTACTCCATCAAGGTACAATGAAGGAAAAAAAGTATTTGATCCCCTGCTGATTTTGAACGTTTGCCCACTGACAAAGAAATGATTAGTCTATAATTTTAATGGTAGGTGTATTTTAACAGTGAGAGACAGAATAACAACAACAAAAAAATCCAGAAAAACGGAGGTCAAAAAAGTTATAAATTGATTTGCATGTCAATGAGTGAATGACCCCTTCTACATAGTACATTTGTCCCACTCCTCTTTGCAGATCCTCTCCAAATCATTAAGGTTTTTGAGGCTGACATTTGGCAACTCAAACCTTCAGCTCCATCCACAGATTTTCTATGGAAGTAAGGTCTGGAGACTGACTAGCCACTCCAGAACTTTAATGTGCTTTTTCTTGAGCCATGCCTTTGTTGCATTGGCAGGAGGTTCTCACCCAACATTTGACAGTACATGGCCCTGTCCATCGTCCCTTTGATGCGGTGCAGTTGTCCTGTCCCCTTAGCAGAAAAACACACCCAAAGCATAATGTTTTCACCTCCATGTTTGATGGTGGGGATGGGGGTCATAGGCAGCATTCCTCCTCCCCTAAACACGGCAGGTTCAGTTGATTTTGATCTCATCTGACCACAACACTTTCACCCAATTCTCCTTGAATCATTCAGTTGTTCATTGGCAAACTACAGATGGACCTGTACATGTGCTTTCTTGAACAGGGGGATCTTGCGGGCACTGCAGAATTTCAGTCCTTCACGGCATAGTGTGTTACCAATTGTTTTCTTGGTGACTATAGTCCCAGCTACCTTGAGATCATTAACAAGGTCCTCCCATGTAGTTCTGGGCTGATTCCTCACCGTTCTCATGATCATTGAAACTCCACGAGGTGAGATCTTGCATAGAGCACCAGACCGAGGGAGACTGACAGTTTGTGTTTCTTCCATTTGCAAATAATCATACCATCTGTTGTCAGCTTCTCACCAAGCTGCTTGGCGATGGTCTTGTAGCCCATTCCAGCTTTGTGTAGGTCTACAATTTTGCCCTTGACATCCTTGGACGGCTCTTTGATCTTGGCCATGGTGGAGAGTTTGGAATCTGATTGATTGATTGCTTCTGTGGACAGGTGTCTTTTATACAGGCAACGAGCTGAGATTAGGATCACTCCCTTTAAGAGAGAGCTCCTAATCTCAGCTTGTTACCTGTATAAAAGATACCCGGGAGCCAAAAATCTTGCTGATTGATAGGGGATCAAATACTTATTTCACTCATTAACATGCAAATCAATTTATAACTTTTTTGACATGTGTTTTTCGGGAATTATTTTTTGTTATTCTGTCTCTCATGTTAAAATACACCTACCATTAAAATTATAGACTTTGTCAGTGGACAGACATTCAAAATCAGCAGGGGATTAAATACTTTTTTCCCTCACTGTATACCACTGCAAAAAACAAACATCCTTGAGTGTCTCACATGCAGAAACCTAGTAAGGGCATGAGGAGTTTGGGGGAAAGTACTTCACGTTCACTGCACCCTCAACCATAGTTTCTGCATTCTTGGTATTGTGAGATACAGGGCAAATCACCTGGGGCCGGAGACTGCAAGCAGAATTTGTTTTTTCACTATCTTTGTAGTAAATCTGGTTGAAAACAAAAACCCCATACTGATAAACATTTGGTATAAAATACTTTTTGGGCTGTTTTCTAGCACGTATCACATTACCTCTTGTTCCTGTAAGTCTGAATTTATTTATCATTATTTACTTATATTGTATACTGTAATGGGGTCCAGACTCATTACAACGTATGTTCAAACCCATTACATTGTACAATCGTACATCAACTATAAATTGCCCTCAGTGACCTCCTCAGCAATTCCTCAGGGAAAGGTCTTCCTCTATATCCAGTTCTTCTTCCAGGAAGGTATCATCTCCATGTCCTAATCCCTCCTCATGGCAAGTATTGTCCTCTTGGCTCAGATATCTCCCAACAACTGTCTTTACAAAGGTGCTCTTTGGCTCACAGATCCAATTGATTAACCCCTTAAGGACACATGACATGTGTGACATGTCATGATTCCCTTTTATTCCAGAAGTTTGGTCCTTAAGGGGTTAATTGCGTAAAAACTGAGTTGTATCTCTCATTGTATCTCTCATCACTCTTACCCTAGCTTTGCATAGCTGAGAATAATGAAAGTTATAGTCCATGGCAGGACTCAAAATTTCCACTTGCAACTAGCCATTGGTGAGTGAAAATGTAGTCCTGGCATATAGAAATCCCCTCTAGTAGGTATGGCAGCAGTGATGAGTAACCTTTAAGGCCTGACTAGTAGCTTAGGACTTCAGATTTTAAGTCCGGATCTTCGGTATCTTGATGTCCTACTAACAGTAGGAAAATTGTAAATCCTGTAGACAGAACCCAGTGAGACGCTCTGTGTTCCTCAGTCAAATTGTGACAGGAGACCATGGTTATTGTTATCTCCTGACAAGTTCCACTCAGTGATCCATACATTGTGTAATCACACATGGGATATGCAGAAATTTGACCAAATATCTTTTAGTTATTTTCAGTTATTCTATAATATGCTCCTAATATTTCCTGCCATTGTGATGGTCATGATGGCATGTGTTCGGTATAGCAATGCTCACCCTAACCCCTGTGTAACTCCTTCTTCCTCACTCTCAGTCAAGCTTCTTCTGTCAAGTGCAGACAGTACAGGCATACCCTATAATCACTTGACCAGTGCCCTATATGTACATGCTATTGAAGAATAATGGAATAATCAGAGTTACAGCCCAAAGCATCTAGAGTCCAAGAGCATGGAAAGTCTCCTAACAGGTAAGTAAAGATGAAGAAGTAAATAAGTAATTGTACTTTAGAGGAGGTATTGCGTCGGATGGGATTTATGGATAATAATGAAGAGGAACCAGCAGGGAGAGGTAATGGTGGCTATGGGGGATGTAGAGTATGTGCTCTCATTTTTTTTTATTTTTAAGAATCCAACGATGATGACTAGTAGAAAGGTCATAATGTGGAGGGACATCAGGAGATGGAAATGACGCAGGGAACAAAATCAACAAAATAATGTCATTCTCATGGAGTTAGAATTAGAATGAGTGGAACTTAGATCATTGGGCTTAATTAGATAGCTAAAATCAGGGTTTTAAGACCAATAAATTATAAATCAGGAAAAAAAGAAAAATATGTAAAAAATAAAATTTCATATGAAAAAAGTATTTTTAACTTTTGCTACTTTTTAAAAAACTGTTTTACCAAAGCTGATTTTTTAAAAAAAACAAACAAATTTTTATTTCCATACTTGCCATAATTTTCATATTTTGCCTATTATCCATGGCAGCATTGTATTTAACACCCATGTCTTTCCTTAATGACTCCTGGGCTACACACAAGAATGGGGGTGATCCAGGAAAGAGTACATATGGATATGTGATACATAATTAAGTTTGAATTTCCTGTGCTATAAGAACTACCCAATGGTTTTTGCTGCCATTGTTAGCCAGGAATGCTAAAGGTTGCTCACTTTAAACCATGTAGTTGTCTGTTTCGTGATCCTTTCTTTGATGATCCACAGCCTTGTGCGTAGCCATGGAGTCATTGTGGAAAGACACGGGTGTTAAATAATAAATATTTTTAATTATTATTATTACTGTGCCTTTTTTTCTGCTTCATTCCAAGTGCCAAGTTTGCAGTTTTGGCAGAGTTTGAGAATTAGATAAAAATCTAACGTGATTGTCAGATTCCTTTTGATATTAAAAGCACAATATTTTTGAGAACAGGAAGTACAGCCCATAGCATGTGGATAGGATTGATCTGAGCATTTCCATACCAATAAAAATAAATAATATTAAGAAATACAGTGCTAGTAGCATATGATGATCAAACTCTCATCAGATATATAAAAAATATATAACAAAAGAATGGAACAAAGTTCAGTCCTGGGCATTAAAATATATACACACAACTGTTCAAGTAAGGGGGTGTTAGAGGCTTTTACTGGAAGAGAATCCGGGATAAACGGGTAAACTTAGCAGGGTTCCAACATCAAGAGGTTCTGCCACTTGTCCTGTCAGGCCTATAGTAAGTCCCATTTTATGCAACAGTGCATCCAGCTCTTTCAAACAACAGTGCACACAGCACATTGGGTTTAGGTGGATAAGAAGTAATGGTGGGGTGGTGGGGTGCCCCATCTATAATTTATGTTTTAATCTGAGAAGAAGAAGTGTAGGTCGGAGACACATGTGCTAAGCAAGGGTATTCTTTGGTAGAGCAGGATGTGTGGTTACCTCATGGCCTTCAAAGCTAAATGGCAAATATCTTCCTATGGCTGAAAGAATGGGAGATCTTGTCTTGTTAAGACTCGTGACACTAGAGCTTTTCTGAAGGGAAGACTTGTATGGATGCTGACTGGAAATTTGAGTTAATGTTGATTAAGCATCTTCCCAATGGTCAAACTAGAAATGATGGATTAGTAGACATTCAATAAAAGTGAAAAGGTCCAAGAATTGAAGGTGTAAATATCACTGCCCAACGAAGGCAGCCCTTCCAGTTGTCCAAAAACAATTCCGAATACCAGGGTCCATTAATTCAATCAAGAAGATATTTAACTATTATTATAAAACATTTGTTTTGGCTTGTTGCTAGCTGTTCATTTTCAGGTGATGGTGTGTGCTTGTGGGGAGGGAGGGACATCTATGGCATCTAACTAGCATACAAAAATTACATATTCGACCAACATTGTTTTTTCTGAGTGCCAAATAGCAGTCACTGGAACCAATGTCAAAATAAACAAATAGCATACATTATCCTCATGTAAAAAATAAAGAATCGGGATCCACAAATGTGTCCTATAAGATGGAGGGTAAGTAAACCAGGAAGGGGACAGAGCTTGGACCCTGCCATGTTACCTTTGGGGTAAAGAATAATGGTGGGATTGGATGTCTCAAAGTCACCGCCCAGATAGCCATGTTACCCAAGCCTCTGGCCACCTACACCACCCACGATATCCCGATTACACTCCATCTTTCTCATCTGCAGCACTTAAAGGGTTAAACTGATATTAATGGTGAGGTTGCATTAAGATAGCAAGGGTAGTTAGCATGTACTTTCAGACCTTTAAAGTATTTGGAAGCACATTGAGCTGTGTTTTAATGAGAGCTTAAAATAATGCTTAGTGTGTTTAACACTACCTTCTCTCAATGTTCAGTGTCCGAACCTAGCTTCACACAATGCTGAGTCTCCAAATTGTATTATAACATTTCATGGGTAGCTTTTTATCATCAGCTGGAGGTTATTGTCCAATTCTAATTATTATAATATTATTATTGGAGGTTATTTTAATCACCACCAAATGTTTGATAATGCTAAATAGTCTGCACTAGGTTTACACAATTCTGTCAATACAGAATGTTCAAGCACAGCTTCTTTGCAACATTCAGTGAATGTCCAAGCCCAGTTTTTCACAAGAATTTTGAATACAGCTTCTCACAATGAAATGGTAACAACTTTGAGTATTCGTGTTTATCTGTGAGTCCAGTCCCAGCTTTTCACAATTTTGCGTGTTCAAGTCCAGTTTCACACAGTGATCTAGATTCACACTGTACATTGTGTTCAATTCTAGCTTAGCACAAGAACTGATACTCACTTTCAAACATGTTACTAAATGTTAGTGCGATAACTATCAAGAGAGGTAGAGATACCAAATCTACTACTGTTATATATTAACATAGTGCTCAATTCTAGGTCACTATTAATTTTACTCCTTTACTAAGCCTAAACATAATTAATGATTATTGGTGGATCATTATGGCAGCAACAGAAAGGAGCGATAAGCGTTGTAATTTCCAAAAATCAGTAGTAGTGATGGCCACTGGTGGCCACTGGTGGCTGGTAAAGTTTAAAGATGGTGAGTCACTGACCCCATGACTTTTTGGAATTTACCCAATTAACCCCTAAGAGATGTCAAGCCCTATACAAAACCAGATGCACCTCGAGCCATCAATATAGGGGAGAATGTAAACTATACATATAATAATGATAAACACATATTTGTTTTCTAACACACACACACACACGTATCGGTAGTCCTTAACAAGCCAATATGTTCCATTTAAAAGAAAAAACTTAACAAAACTGTTGGGGGAAGCTGCCCCATCTGTCCATATCAACCATCCTCAAGTGGTGGTGTCTTCATAGGCATCCTTTTCATCATATATCATAAAATAATATAGTTTGCATAGAAATTCATAAAAGAGGTTTAACCCAGCAATGGGACAGTGCAAAAAAAAAGTCATTATTTGGTAGAACTGCATATTTTTTGATTTACTTTCTTATCTCATGCTCCAGTATAAGTCACACACTTCCAATTTATTTAAAAGATGCCTTGGCTTTTTCTTCCATTGCGACTGTACTCACCTTATAGCATAGAACAATATTTACTACTATTCTCAAACGTAAGGGCGTAAAGATTCTACAATAAAATCTACAGAGCCATCAGTTTATTAACTCACCCTGAAGTACGGCACAGAAGGACACACAACTCAAGTACAGCCTGGCAAACTCCATAATGTCTCTTAGCAACATGGGGAAAATCCTTTTTCTTAGTAGAATGGACCAGCAGGGAAGCAGAGCTGTATGAAATGACAAATCCAGGAATAACAAGGGATGCAGGCGGACAAAACTGGGACAGATAGAAAACCCAGGAGAAAAAAAAATACACTCTCAATGCAGCTAAAAGGGAAATGTGCTCATTCCTGAAAGAGGGGGAGAGAGGCGGGCGTTAAACTTCAAATATATCAGTTTGCAGATGGGGAAATGAGAAAGCAAGCAATAGCTTTTGTGAAGTAGTTGCTGGGAGCAATGTGAGCACAGTACATCCCCCCCCCCCCCCCCCCCCCCATGACAGGCAGCTGCAGCAACAGTTTGAGTGTAGGGGAGAATATTAATCAGGACGTGCCTGGGGCTGAATCTTTGTTTGGGATATTTTATGATTTGCTATGTACGTTAGCCCTCCAGCCCTTACTGATGCGGGGAGAAGGCTCACTTGGAAAAGTTTATACATTTTAAAACCGCTTGCCACTGGCATTTCTGTGAAGAAGAGCAGGTGCACTGTGCGCCTGGGGCCGGGGGGGAGCCTACATGTCTGACGGCTCACTTACATACCTGATAACGTTGTCACTGAACTGCCCTGAGAAAATATTATTCCATACAGGGTTATTCACTAAAGTCAGAATTCTGTCAACTTTAAATCAGAATTGCAAAAATCATTCTAAACTAGTCAAACGGTGACTGTAGCCGAGATTGCAAATTTTCCCAAATCAGCTATGTTTGTCTAAATTTTTCCTTTCTGTTGGACTAAATTCAAAAGAGATAAATGGTATAAGTCAGAATAAGATGTCATGATTCCAGGGGCAGGGCCTGACCAACATGCCGGACGGTTGCATTGCAGTACAGCTCCTGAGACTTTTTGTTTTTCAAGTAATTTAACGGTATTATTTTCTATATTCTATACTGCACGCCTGGGGTCATCTGCTAATCGCTGTGCTGGTGCCTTATTTGTTTCTTCTAGCCCTGACTTTGGTCCCTCTGTGTGGAGACTGTAGCTCCCACGCTCAGGGCCTCAAATGACACTGTATGTGGAGAAGATGGCAGCTACTCTACATTACCTTCAAATCAAGCACACTAGCCTTCTGCTGTCTTAGTCTTGTGGGCCATTGTCTGCCCCCCTTTGGTCCACTCTAGAGCAGCTCCTTTCTTCAACTGGTCTTTCCTGTGCGGACACTTAAAATGGCCAATGGACCCATGTTGGCTTCCCAACAAATGCAAGATACATCGCACGAAGTCAGAGGACTGACTTCCCATGCGTTTTTGATGCCCTGTGTTCTAAGTTTTGAGCTCAGTTGGTCCAGCGAGGCGGCAATGGGTCATCTCTTCTGCAATCCATGTGGACTGTTGGTTCCGGCTCCTACAGCTATAACTCTTCCTCATTCACCTGGACTGCGAGACTTTGGGATCTGCTCTGCCATGCCTTGCCTGCACCTTTGGGGGATCCCGGTTGGGGCAGCAGACCCTTTGCATAGGTGTATTGCAAGTTTTCTCCATCACTGTGCCCTGGGCACAAGTACCCACCTCTCCGACTTGTTTCATGATTGGGCTCTGTTCCTTGCATGGTTCCAGCGAAGTGTGTGTCGTGCAGTAACTCTATTTGATCTTCTAGGCCCCCATGCCTTACTGCAAGAGTGTTTCCTGACATGGACATCGGTGGAATCTCAGTTTTACAAGCCTGGACGATAGGAGTATCCAGCACAAGTTATTACCTGTTGATTGTGACTTATTTTCAGCCTCTGATTATTAATTTGTCTTGCCTAGTGGCTTCTGAGTTGCTCAGCTATATACTACAGCTCTCCCAGGCAGAGACGTGTCTTCCGCAAGGCAAACAAGACATCTGCCTTGGGCAGCATTTTGCAGGGGGTGGCAAAAAAAGCTGCCCCCAAACGCCCAGGCAGATCCCTTGCGTGCCTCGTGTCCTGGGGGGCTCAAGACCTGGCCACTATTGAGCCCCCCTCCCCCCAGGTGGGCAGCGGGCTGCAAGGGAGCATACTCACCTGAGCTCTTCGTGCTCAGCTCCCTCGCGCGCAACTTACTGAAGCCGGGAACCGGAATATGACATCACTCCGGCTCCCAGCATCACTAAGCGGAGCGCAAAGGAGCTGAGCAGGAAAATCAGAGCTCCCTCGCTGCCTACTCAGCCTGTCCGCCCCCTGCCTGCCCGCCCAGCAGACCTACTGGACAGGTAAGCAATCCACTCCAGCTCTCCAAGGGAAGCTGGGTGAATTTAAAATAAAATTTTAAAAATAATAATTTGTGAGTGTTGGGAGCAATATGTATGTGTGTATGTGTCTGTAAGTGTGTATGTGTGTGTCTGTAAGTGTGTATGTGTGTGTGTCTGTAAGTGAATGTGTGTGTATGTGTGTGTGTGACTGTGTCTATAAGTGTGTGTCTGTAAGTGTGTGTGTCTATGTGAGTGAATGTGTGTATGTGTCGGTCAGTGAGTGCGTGCGTCTGTCAGTGAGTGCGTCTGTCAGTGAGAGTGTGCCTCTGTCATTGAGTGTATGTGTCTGTCAATGAGTGTGCGTTTGTCAGTGAGTGTGCGTCTGTCAGTGTGTGTCCAAGTAATAGTGTGTGTGTGTGTGTATGTCATTGTTTGTCAGCGTATATGAGTGTATGTGTCTGTCAGTGAGTGTATGCGTCTGTCAGTGAGTGAGCGTCTGTCAGTCAAAGTGCGGCCTTGACAGGAAGGGGTGGGAGAAATTTAAATTGAAGGGAGGGGGGGTGCAGCAAAAATCCTAAATACACCACTGCTCCCAGGTGTTCCAGTAGTTGCCTATCTTCAGCTAGACATTATATTCATATTTTACTATTTTATTTACTAGTAAAAAATCTCTCACATTGCAAATTTTCATAAATGTACATGTCTTTCATGTCTTTCAAGCTATTTATGTGAACGTGTTACATTAGTGAGGAATGGGGTAGGTTACACTTTAAATATAGAGGGAACCAACTCCACTAGAAACTGCTATGTTTACCTATGGGTTAATCCAGCCTCTAGTGGCTGTCTCAACACCTAAATAGCCGTGTTTATAGACAGCAACTATAGCCTCTGACTGCCTCTCTGAATATCAGGTTGGTATACTAAACCAGGATAGATAGCGTGTTTTATCTGGGTTTTCGTCTATACTAAGCTTTTAAAGGACCACTATAGTGCCAGGAAAACATACTTGTTTTCCTGGCACTATAGTGCCCTGAGGCAGGGCCGGATTAACATAGGGGCTGATGGAGCTGCAGCTCCAGGCCCAGGCCCATGGAATAGGCCCATTTAAAAAAAACATTTTTTTTTTTTTTTACATTTTTTTTTTTTTACACACACTTCTCTTAGGTTTGCCACCTGACTGGTATTTTACTAGCACAGCCGGTATTTAAGGCTGCCTGGCCGTGCTGGTATTGCAGTAATACCGGCAATACAAATGCAGGTATTTTTCTCAGAATAAAAGGAGATTACTCTGCAATACCAGCACCAACCAGTAGGGGTCACTGTCTGTGGAGAGAGGCAGAAACAGGAAGTTACAGCATATCCCTCCCTGCCTATCTATACTACTCACTGATCCGTGGGGGAGCAGATACACAGCACAGACAGCAGCTATACAGCTCAGGTAAGTGAGGGATGGGGGGAAGGCAGCAGGGGCACATGGGGACACTCAGACACTAGGACACATGGGGACACAGACACTGGGAGACCTGGGAACACTAATACACTTGGGGACACTGGAAAACATGGGGACACTGAGACACTTGAAAATATGGGGACACTGAGACACTAGGGGACACTGAGACACTAGGGGACATATGGGGACACTGAGACACTAGAGGACACAGACACTAGGGGACACTGAGACACTAGGACACATGGGTACACAGACGCTGGGAGACCTGGGAACACTGAGACACTTGGGGACACTGGAAAACATGGACACTGAGACACTGGGACACATAGGGACGTTGGGAGACACTATGTCCCCATGTCTCCCAGTGTCTCCATGTCCCCCAACCAGTGTCCCTAGTGTGCCCAAGTCTCCCAGTGTCTGTGTCCCATGTCTCTCAGTGTGCCTAATGTCCCCATGTCTCCCAGTGTCCCTATATGTCCCAGTGTCCCCATGTCTATGTCCACAACTTTACCCATGTCTCCCAGTGTCCCCAAGTGTCTGTCTCCCAGCCAGTGTCCCCTAGTCTCCCAGTGTCTCTGTGTTCCCATGTCTCTGTGTCCCTAGTGTCTTAGTGTCCTCAAATGTTTTAGTGTCCCCATGTCTCCCAGTGTCTGTGTCCCTAGTGTCTCAGTGTCCCCATTTCACCCAATTTCCCTAAATGTCTCAGTGTCCCCATGTCTCACTGTGTCCCCAGTATCCTAGTGACATGGGGACACACTGAGACATTGGGACACTGGGAGAAATGGGGAAACTGAGACACTGGGAGACTAGGGGCTGGGCGACATGGGGACACTGACACTGTGATACATAGGGACACTGAGACACTGGGTGACGTGCGAGACTGAGACACTGGGAGACAGGGAGACACTGGGAGCAATCCATCTATACAGCAGAATCAAACTGTGAGTAGTTTGTTGGTGATTTTACAGAATTTTCTCTGATGTCACTCCTTGTGATTTACATCATGCGATGTCACGCATAACTAATTATACAAATGATTAAGGCTGGTATTTTTTTCCAAGAAAGGTGGCAACCTTAACTACTCTTCACATACTCTTGCTTAAAGGAGCAGTATAGGGCCAGGAACAAAACAGAAGGAAATGGGTGCTGAAGGGTCTCAAATAAAAACAAGCTCTGAGACCCCCAGCATCCCCTGGATATAAGTATAGCCTAAATGGACAAATACAAAGTATATGAATGCTAATGGCTATAGTGCCCAAAACAGAGAGGGAAGTATTACAACCCCAATAAATAAAGTATATACACAAAATCTAATCCCTACTAAATGGCAAGGCTGGAGTACGGTACATATGCACTAACATCAAAGTGCAGAGGCATAAAGAGGATACCAAAAATTGAAAAAATAAAAAATCCTTTAATGAAGAATACTAAATGAGAGTATCCATACCCCAAATGACCCTGCAGTCCTCAAATGCATATAGATGTTGCATACAAAAAGCTGGAACTTCAACCTAGACCTCTGTTGTATAGTATAGGACCCCAGCCCCCCTTCCGGTATACAGGAGTCTAAATAGAGAGACTCAAAGAATATACCTGTACACCAGGGGTCCTATAATGCAAAGAGGAGATAAAGCAGTACAGGGAGAGAGAAATGTATAAGAGAGTTAGAAATCAGTGACAAATGCACTGATAGTAAAATTATAAAGCCTCTCTCCCTGGTAATCTAGCTAGACAGACATAGTAGGGGAAAAAAAGGAAAACGAATAAATCAAAAAAAGTGGTTCAGAGCATCATCAAGGTGCTCCACACCCAAAGTGTCTAATAGGTGCCCATGTGAAGACAGCAAAGTGATATTAGCAAAACGCCCGACGCGCGTTTCGGTGCTTAGGTACGGCACCTTCGTCAGGGACTAACTGAATGAGGTAACTGACCTCCCTTAAGTATGTAAGACGCCAGGAGTACTCAGGCTTCTGTATCCAATCACAAGAGTGCTCGAAGAACTACCTCAGGTGCTGCAATGTTACCTCAATAGGATCGGGTAATAGAGGGAATCCATGGGGTGCCTGTGTACTTCCCTTACTAGACTCAGAATCGGAACCACTTGTTTCGTATTCTGAAGTCGAGATCGGTTCAGAAAAACTCCTCCTTTTTTTATTATTTCTCCTATATACATTCCCATTTTTGAAATCCTGATTGTCCCTCAGAAATTTAGAATGTTTGCGAATCTTTATATTTTGTTGGTATTTATCAAGGTTGTTTTTAAGTTTCGTTTCTAAGAGTTCAAAGTTGGATTCGTTCTTAAATTTTTGTTCATCTACCTCTTTATTGATAGTTATCAATCTTTTCGATTCAAATTTACAAAGAATTTCCATAAATCTGTTTGAGCAAATACCCGCTGCCTCCTCCCACTCTTTAATAAACTCTTCTTCCTCAATATGTGATGCTGGGATATTCTGTACCCTCAGGCCCCTTGGTACACAGGATAGCGTGGTCAGACTGTGACTGTCCCGGCAGGGTCTAGGTTTTCAGTCTGTACCTCGCTACCTGTCTCCTGTTCTTTCCTTGTAGGGTCAGGAACACAATCATGTATTTCTGACCCTATTATGTTAAAACCACCACCCTGGCCCCTTCTTCCCTCCCTAAATATAGTAAAATCTTACTTGTATTCAAGTCTGCAGCTGCTGGCTCTGCCTCTGAACTGACTGTCTGCTGACATCATCAGAAGTGGTGGTCTGAACAAATTACAATACTTCCCCATAGGATTGTCTGAGACTGTCAACTAGGCAGATCAGGGGCAGAGCCAGCACAAGTCCAACATAGCCCTGGCCAATCAGCATCTCCTCATAAAGATAAATTTAATCAATGCATCTCTATGAGTAAAGTTCAGTGTCTGCATGCAGAGGGTGGAGACACTGAATGGCAGTGCTGCACACTAGGCAGTACTGCCCCAGGAAGAACCTCTAGCAGCCATCTAAGGAGCGGCTAAAGGAGTTATTTTCTCTGAAAAGACAGTGTTTACTGCAGAAAGCCTGAATGGAATGATTCTACTTACCAGAACAAATACAATAAGCTGTAGTTGTTCTGGTGACTATAGTGTCCCTTTAAGTTTGGAAGCTTAAGAGGGATGTATGGGAACAAACTTGTGTGGACTGGCTGACGATAAAATTAGTTTAGGTAATGCAGACGTTGGTCTCTCTAACACTGTGGCATGTTCCCTTTCTTCTATACTCACTACATACACCTTTTCTCTGTCTCAGACTATATACCAGGAACTTCTGCCTGCTAGTAAGAAGGTAAGGAGACAAGTGGACCAGCGAGTGCTAGGGTAAAGTCCTTAGAAAGCATGGAGTAAGTGCATCATTAGACGCATTTATGTCAAGCTCAGGGTGCTGCCTGCATAGTATGCCCTTAGTTGGACAGCCTGCAGGATTGTCAGGCAGCCTGACATGCATTCATGCCAGGCTGACCTTCCAATTCTTTGGACAAACATTCCCTCTTTTTGGGCATGTTCACTCCCTTTTGGCAGGTCTGGTAACATGATTCGCACCAGTGGCACACCCTTTTACCCCGCCCATTAACTTCCTGCTTCACTGGACACTGCTGTTAGGGGTTATGGATTTACTTGAAAGATGAAAGCATAAGTTAGAGAGAGATTAGCATAGAGTATGTGTTTTATTTTGCATCCTATGAGTTTCCCTCTAGAACCATCTCCATCAGATACATGACGCTTGGGAGGTATGACTGTTTTAGTGTTTGTGGTCGATAAGATTCCGTAATTAGGCCCATCATAATTGTCAGCACCAGGCACACTGTGCTCTTAATCCGGCCCTGACGACGCTTGGGAGGTATGGTTGTTTTAGTGTTTTTGGTCGATAAGATTCTGTAATTAGGCCCATCATAATTGTCAGCTCCAGGCCCACTGGGCTCTTAATCTGGCCCTGCCCTGAGGGTGCCTCCACCCTCAAGGCCCCCCTCCCGCCGGGCTCTAGGGTGTGGAAGGGGTTAAATTTACCTCTTTCTACAGCGCCGGGCGCCTCCTCCTCTCCACCTCCTCGGCTGAATGCACTGCGCATGCGCGGCATTGCTTGTATGTGGTAAGTTCTGATCACCTGCTCAGAGGAGCTGACTTTTATAACGGCACTTATTGCATCTTTGTGGCCTCCAGCTTCTACACCATGATGATTTGGCCACCAGCCAGAGCCAGTACCCATGATTTTGGCAGCACAGGGCCACCAGTCAGTATTTACAATCTGTACAGCATGTGGCTACCAGCCAGCACTGTATCTACCCACAAACCAGAGTGTACAGAAAGTAGCAGATTTATAATCGGGAGTAAAATAAAGAGAATGACAGTGAATATCCAGTAGTTATTCTTGAGGGTGGGCCCTGTATACAGTTGCAAGAAAAAGTATGTGAACCCTTTGGAATGATATGGATTTCTGCACAAATTGGTCATAAAATGTGATCTGATCATCATCTAAGTCACAACAATAGACAATCACAGTCTGCTTAAACTAATAACACACAAAGAACACCATGTAAACATTCATAGTGCAGGTGGAAAAAGTATGTGAACCCTTGGATTTTATAACTAGTTGAACCTCCTTTGGCAGCAATAACTTCAAACAAACGTTTCCTGTAGTTGCAGATCATACGTGCACAACGGTCAGGAGTAATTCTTGACCATTCCTCTTTACAGAACTGTTTCAGTTCAGCAATATTCTTGGGATGTCTGGTGTGAATCGCTTTCTTGAGGTCATGCCACAACATCTCAATCGGGCTGAGGTCAGGATTCTGACTGGGCCACTTCAGATGGCGTATTTTCTTCTGTTTAACCCCTTAAGGACACATGCCATGTGTGACATGTCATGATTCCCTTTTATTCCAGAAGTTTGGTCCTTAAGGGGTTTAGCCATTCTGTTTTTAATTTACTTCTATGCTTTGGGTCATTGTCCTGTTGCAACACCCATCTTCTGTTGAGCTTCAGCTGGTAGACAGATGGCCTTAGGTTCTCCTGCAAAATGAATTGATAAACTTGGGAATTCCTTTTTCCTTCGATGATAGCAATCCGTCCAGGCCCTGACGCAGCAAAGCAGCCCCAAACTATGATGCCCCCACCACCAGGGCCGGACTGGGGATACAAAGCAGCCCTGGAAAAAAAAATCTATGCCAGCCCCATAAGTCATTGCGCCATATATTGTCGCATGTAATATGTAAGGCTATGTCTAGCCACCCTAGATGATATATATATATATTGCTTTTTCTAATATAAAATATTGGTCCTTTCAGAGTAAAACATTTAAATATACAGTAAGCATACTCACATGCAGACACAGACAATCTCACTGACACACACAAGCTCATTGATACACAGCCTCATAGACAAACAATTTCACTAATATACATAAGCTCATTGACATAAAAACACAAGCTCACTCACTAGCAGGCACACACACACATGCAAGCAAGCTCACTCACTAGCTGTCAGGATCGGGACAGGGATCCAACACGCAGAGTACAAACAGGTACAGGGTACGTATACCGGACCTTAGAATGGCCGGACTAACGTAAGAGTAGTAAAGAATGGTCTAGAGACAAGCCGAGGTCGAGGGAACGAGAGAGCAGGTAAACGAGAGACAAGCCGAGTCAAAGGGTAATAGAGGTAAACGAGGTAGAACAGACAAGCCGGGTCAAAACCAAAGAGACTAACAGAATACAAGAGCACTGAGTGACTAGACAAGCTAGAACCACGACAGGGCAATGAACAAACGTAGAAAGCCCTCTTTTATACCCTGATTCTAAACAGGTAATCACTCCCCCGACGAATCCTCATTCGTGCTTGGGGCTTGATTGACAGATCGGGTTGGGTTGTCGTCATGACGTCGGCTACTGAACGCCGCGTCATAAAAGGAAGTGGATCCCTCGCGGCCGGCGTGTAAACGACCGAGGGAACCGCGAGGAACGAGTGATTCAACCCTTTTGCGAGGAAGAACGTCCAAGTGTCTCACCTCCACATAGGTAGAGACAGCAGGTACCCTGACAGTAACGCCCGCCGGGCGGAAGGAACCGGGACGAGATGGAAAACAGGAGTGAAAAGCCCTGCGGAGGCGAGGCGCATGCACATCCTCCTGAGGTATCCAAGACCTCTCCTCAGGACCATATCCCTTCCAATCAACCAGATATTGTAACTTCCCCTGGGAGATACGAGAATCGATGATGGCATTGATTTCATACTCCTCTTGTCCCTCAACCTGAACAGAGCGAGGAGAGGATGCAGTGGAGGAAAACTTGTTACATATTAGGGGTTTTAACAAGGAAACATGAAAGGAGTTAGGAATGCGTAAGGCAGATGGAAGAGCCAGACGATACGCAACTGGGTTAATTCGAGTCAGGACCCTGTAAGGTCCAATGTAACGAGGAGCGAATTTCATAGATGGAACCTTCAAGCGAATGTTTTCGGTACTCAACCATACCCTGTCCCCTGGAACAAAGACTGGAGCCGCCCTTCTATGTTTATCAGCGTGTTTCTTGAACAACATGGAATTATGCAGAAGGATTTGTCGAGTCTGATCCCACAACTTCCTCAGATTGGCAACATGAACATCAACCGACGGTACTCCTTGGGAAGGAGAAACCGAAGGAAGAATGGAGGGATGAAAGCCATAATTCATGAAAAAGGGGCTAGAACGAGTAGAATCACAAACGAGATTGTTGTGTGCGAACTCTGCCCAAGGAATCAGACCAACCCAATCGTCCTGGTGTTCGGAAACGAAACAACGTAAATATTGCTCGATCTTTTGATTAGTACGTTCAGCAGCTCCGTTAGACTGGGGATGATAGGCAGAAGAGAAATTCAATTTGATACCCATTTGAGAGCAGAATGTCTTCCAAAAACGGGAAACAAATTGGGAACCTCTATCAGAAACAATTTCGGAAGGTATCCCATGTAAACGAAATATCTCTTTAGCGAATATCTCAGCCAATTCAGGGGAAGATGGAAGTTTAGGTAAGGGCACGAAATGAGCCATCTTAGTAAACCTGTCAACCACCGTGAGAATCACAGTCTGTTTTTTAGAAACAGGTAAATCGACAATGAAATCCATAGCCAAACAGGTCCATGGTTTCTCGGGAATTTCCAAGGGATGCAAAAGCCCACATGGAAGCGTCTGAGGTCGTTTGGTCTTCATACAGACCTCACATGCTTCGACGAAATCCCTAATATCTTTACGTAAGGTGGGCCACCAGAAATCCTTGGCTATTAAGGAGCATGTCTTACGAATGCCAGGATGCCCAGCCACCTTACTATTGTGAAAGCATTGTAACAGTTCTAGTTGGAGTTCTGCAGGAACAAAATGCCGTGACTCAGGACTCTGTCTAGGAGCCAGATGTTGTAGCTTCATAATCTCGGCAAGCAACGGAGAATGAATCCTGAGGCTAGTGTTGGCGATAATATTGCACTTAGGAACTATAGAAGAGAAAACCGTCTCAGATATAGTAGAAGGTTCATGTTGGCGAGACAAAGCATCGGCCTTAGAGTTCTTAGAACCAGGTCTATAAGTGAGCACGTAATTGAAATGGGTGAGGAACAAGGACCAACGAGCTTGTCTGGCGGATAAGTGCTTGGCCTCCCCAATATAAGACAAGTTCTTGTGATCCGTCAGAATAGTAACAGGGTGTAAGGTCCCCTCCAATAAATGTCTCCACTCCTTTAAGGCCATGATAACAGCTAGTAGTTCCCTGTCACCAATATCATATCTGCTTTCAGTCCCAGATAGTTTCTTGGAAAAGAAACCACATGGATGTAATGGTTTATCCACGCCTAACCTTTGAGACAAGATGGCACCTATACCTGTCTCTGAGGCGTCTACCTCGAGTAGGAAAGGTAAAGTTGTATCGGGGTGAACTAAAATTGGTGCAGAAGCAAAAAGTTCCTTAAGTGTCTTGAAGGCAACGAGAGCTTCAGTAGACCAAGTCTTAGTGTCAGCCCCCTGTCTGGTCATATTGGTAATAGGAGCAATAATGGAAGAGTATCCTTTAATGAAGCGCCTGTAATAATTGGAGAATCCAATAAACCTCTGAATGGCTTTGAGACCCCTAGGTAATGGCCAATCTAAAATAGACTGGAGTTTATCCGGATCGATTTTAAAGCCTTCCCCAGAAATCACGTAACCAAGAAAGTTTATCTGAGATTGATCAAAACTACATTTCTCCAATTTGCAGTACAATCCATGTTGTAGGAGTTTGCGCAATACCCTTCTGACTTGTCTGTGATGGGTCTCAATTTCTCTAGAGTGTATTAGTATATCATCTAAATACACAATAACACAATCCTGTTGAAATTCCCTAAGAACTTCATTGATCAGATCCTGAAATACTGCCGGTGCATTACAGAGCCCAAAAGGCATTACCGTGTACTCATAGTGCCCATATCGAGTATTGAACGCTGTTTTCCACTCGTCTCCCTGCTGAATTCTCACCAAGTTATACGCCCCTCTGAGATCTAACTTGGTGAAAATCTTGGAACCCTTTAAACGATCAAAGAGCTCAGTAATCAAGGGAATTGGGTATGCATTTCTGATAGTTATTTTATTCAAACCTCGGTAATCAATGCAAGGCCTTAACGTGCCATCCTTTTTATTTACAAAAAAAAAAACGGCCCCGGCAGGCGAGGATGATCTCCTAATGAATCCCTTGTCTAGATTCTCACGGATATATTCCTCTAAGACTAAGTTCTCCTTAGTGGATAAAGGATATACATTGCCCCTCGGAGGCATAGTACCAGGTAGGAGATTAATCTTGCAATCAAAGGACCTGTGTGGAGGTAAAGTATCAGCATTCTTCTTGTCAAAGACTGCCTTTAAATCTATGTATCGAGACGGTATTTGTAAGTCTGTAGACTGGGTGGAGTTAACCGGTGTATTACCTACGCAAAGTGGTGAGACTTTCTGTAAACACCTGTCCTGGCAACCCTGACCCCATGAAGTTATCTCCCCTAGCTCCCAATCGATAATAGGGTTATGTTTCTTTAACCATGGATACCCCAGAACTATAGGAACAGAAGGAGAAGAGATAAGCATAAGGGATATATCCTCCTCGTGTAAGATACCAACAGTCAAAATAACAGGTATAGTCTCATGAGAAATCACAGGTTCAGATAATGGTCTACCATCTATGGCCTCAACGGCCAAGGGAGTATCTCTTAGCTGAGATGGGATAGAGTGTTTAGAAACAAAAACTTGGTCGATAAAGCTCTCAGCAGCTCCGGAGTCTATCAATGCCATAGTCTTTATTACTCCCTTCTCCCATGCTAAAGAGACCGGTAGTAGAAGCCTGTGATCTTTATAATTGTGTATAGAGGACAAAATAGAAACACCCAAGGCCTGTCCTCTAGAGAAACTTAGGTGCGAGCGTTTCCCGGACGATTAGGACAATTTAGGCGAAGGTGCCCTCTTACTCCACAATACATACACAATCCCTCCCTTCTTCTGTACTGTCTCTCCTCTTCTGAGAGGCGAGTATTGCCTATTTGCATAGGTTCAGAAAAAACTGGGATAGTGGTTTGAGGACTTTGAAATAAAGGCGCTAGTTTAAAGGAAGGTCTACAAATATTATCACGAGTGTTCTGTCTCTCTCTTAAACGTTCGTCAATACGAGAAATAAAAGAAATTAAATCTTCCAAATTTTCAGGGAGCTCTCTAGTAGCCACCTCGTCTAGGATTACATCAGATAATCCGTTTACAAATACGTCTATATAGGCCTGTTCATTCCACTTAACTTCTGCCGCCAAAGACCTGAACTCTAGTGCATAATCCACAAGGGTTTGATTATCTTGTCTAAGGCGCAATAGTAATCTAGCTGCATTGACCTTTCTACCTGGAGGGTCAAAAGTTCTTCTAAAAGCAGCGACAAAGGCATTATAATTATAGACTAACGGATTCTCATTCTCCCACAGAGGATTGGCCCATCTCAGAGCCTTATCAATGAGGAGTGTGATAATGAATCCAACCTTTGCCCTATCTGTAGGGTAAGAGCGAGGTTGTAATTCAAAATGAATACCAATTTGGTTTAAGAAACCACGGCACTTCTCCGGAGAACCACCATAATGTACAGGAGGTGTAATACGGGAAGAAGCACCTACAGTGGCTACTTCTAGACCTGAACTTACAGGAGAGATGGACGTAGCTCGCATCTCCTCCGGTGGATTACTAGATCGAGATAATAAAGTTTGCAGCGCTAGAGCCATCTGGTCCATTCTGTGATCCATGGCTTCAAATCTAGAATCGGAAGAGCCAACCTGAGTATTTGTACCTGCAGGATCCATGGCCCTGTCGTAATGTCAGGATCGGGACAGGGATCCAACACGCAGAGTACAAACAGGTACAGGGTACGTATACCGGACCTTAGAATGGCCGGACTAACGTAAGAGTAGTAAAGAATGGTCTAGAGACAAGCCGAGGTCGAGGGAACGAGAGAGCAGGTAAACGAGAGACAAGCCGAGTCAAAGGGTAATAGAGGTAAACGAGGTAGAACAGACAAGCCGGGTCAAAACCAAAGAGACTAACAGAATACAAGAACACTGAGTGACTAGACAAGCTAGAACCACGACAGGGCAATGAACAAACGTAGAAAGCCCTCTTTTATACCCTGATTCTAAACAGGTAATCATGCCCCCGACGAATCCTCATTCGTGCTTGGGGCTTGATTGACAGATCGGGTTGGGTTGTCGTCATGACGTTGGCTACTGAACGCCGCGTCATAAAAGGAAGTGGATCCCTCGCGGCCGGCGTGTAAACGACGAGGGAACCGCGAGGAACGAGTGATTCAACCCTTTTGCGAGGAAGAACGTCCAAGTGTCTCACCTCCACAGAGGTAGAGACAGCAGGTACCCTGACACTAGCAGGCGCACACACACACACACAAACACAGCTTAATGTAGTGGTTCTGGTGTCTATAGCCCATCCCTGCAGGCTTTTGAATGTAAACACTGACTTTTCAGAGAAAAGGCAGTGTTTACATTGCTTCCTAGTGACACCTCTAGTCACAGACACTCAGACGGTCACTAGAGGCGCTTCCTGTGTCTGTGCAGATTGGCTGAGATCATCAAGCTTGATGATCTCAGTCATAGAGGCAGAGACCAGCACGACGTTGGAAAAAAAAAAAAGGTGAGTAAAACACTATTTTTAAAAACACACACAGACACCACGACTGACACACACACACACCATGACAGACACACACACACCATGACAGACACACCATGACACAGACCATGACACAGACAGACACACACACACCATGACAGACACACACACACACCATGACACAGACAGACACACACACCATGATACAGATACACCGTGACACAGACACACACACACATGACACAGACACACACACCATGACACAGACACACACCCTGACACAGACAGACACACACACACACACCATGACACAGACAGGCAGACACACACACACACCATGACACAGACACACACCATGACACAGACAGACACACACACCATGACGCAGACAGACACACACACAGCATGACAGACAGACACACACACCATGACACAGACACACACAGCATGACACAGACATACACACACACAGCATGACACACACACACAGCATGACACAGGCACTTGTTGCTACCTGTGTGGGTGGGTGGGCAGACTGATAGGTGTCCTGCGGCCGCAAGGGGAAGCTCTTCTGGCGGCCGCAGGGGAAGCTCTTCTGGCGGCCGCTGGGGGACGCCAGTAACCAACACCTCCAATCTCATCTCATTGATTGGACTCCAGTTGGCTTACATCTCACTCCAATTAGCTCTTGGAGATGTCATTAGTCTAGGGGTTCACATACTTTTTCCACCTGCACTGTGAATGTTTACGTGGTGTGTTCGATAAAAACATGGCAACATTTCATTCTTTGTGTGTTATTAGTTTAAGCAGACTGTGATTGTCTATTGTTGTGACTTAGATGATGATCAGATCACAGTTTATGACCAATTTGTGCAGAAATCCATATCATTCCAAAGGGTTCACATAATTTTTCTTGCAACTGTATATTGCCCAGAATGTCTGTTTACCCAGAAGGGAGAGAGTTAAAAGGAAATTACTCTGGGAAAGTGATCAGTGACTATTGTTTACTGGCCCAGGAAATGTACTAATGTTTTCTTTTCTTACTTCTTACTTATTTTTACTATACATATTCGAGTTAATGTACAGCGAACGTCGCTTTTCTGGGAAATGTTTGCCGTGTTTTGTGTAATTTTTTTTTAACACGGCAAACAATGCAGAGGAACCAAATAGGGTCAGCTCTGTTCGTGTTTTCCTGTTAACCTTCCAGCCTTATTCTCTATTCTTTAGGACCTCTAGGGGAATGAGAGACACAAATAGCCAATATTTTTCTTTTCCCAATAAAACCCTTTAATACTTCTCTGTTAAAATAGACTCTTTTAAAAATGCACCTGCTCTATATAGAACAACACTAGCATCCCTGCGCAGGTACAAAACAATGTATGTGGAGGTGTATATGTAGGTTTGATAGTAAAGGAACTCTATAGTGTTAGAAACGTATTTCTAGCGATATAGTTTTTAACTACCTATTTTAGTGTTCCACTGCCATGTCAGAGTTTGAAAGGTGAGATTTACTAACCTTTCACCCCTCGCAGCGTCGGTCTCTGTCCTGACACTCCATCTCAGTGTAGATGATCTCAGCCAATCCAATATTCCCCTTTTGGGAAACATTGGGGGGCTAGTGCGCATGCACGGCAGAATGGCAACTTGCGCAAATCAAATGGTGTCTATAAGACCATCTCACTGAGTAGCCGAGTTTAATTCAGGGCAGAAGCACCTGTGGTGGCTGTATGACTGGTAGCCACTAGAGGCATGTTAACCGTGAAATATAAACATTGCCATTTTCAGTTGCAGGGTTAAAATTGCAGGGATGTGGCAACAAGACCACTTCACTGAGGTCCCAGTCCCCACTCTGTGATTGAGACATAAGAAGCATATATAACACGATCTATTCTATCCTATGTGTTCTATCCTATGTTTAAGTTCTAAATTCCACAATCATTGCCAGGAAATCATTTCCATTGAGCTACTACCACACCGACAAAGCTTCAAAGTGTGAGATGCTAAACAATAGCTCGTTATAAGATTGTGATCAACATTAAAAGTAAATGTTATAAGTCTGAACTTCCACCAGGAAATCACTGATTTATCCCGAATTGGCTGCAATGTTATACAAAATTCCTACTGGGATAGGAGGCATTCCACTTTTAACAAGATTGTGGGCGGGTCATTATATTTACTGATAACTTATAACAAGAATGTGGGCCGGTCATTATATTTACTGATAACTTATAACAAGAATGTGGGCCGGTCATTATATTTATTGATAACTTATATTAGGATCGTGTGTCAGCCATAATATATACTGATAACTTACACTGATCAGCCACAACATTAAAACCAGGTGAGGTGAATAACATTTATTTTGTTATTATTTATACTGTTAAAATAGCACCTGTCAAGGAGTGGGATATTAGGCAGCAAATGAACTTTCAGTTCTTGAATTTCATGTGATGGGCAAGTGAAAAGTTCTGAGTGACTTTGACAAGGACAAAATAGTGACTGCTAGACAACTGGTCCAGAGCATTACAAGTCTTGTGGAGTGTTCCTGGTATGCAGTAGTTAGTACCTACCAAAAGTGGTGCAAGGAAGGAGAACTGGTGAACTGGTGTCAGGGCGCATCGATCAGGTGCATTGATGCACGTGATCACACAGAAGAGCTACTGTAGGTCCAATTGCTGAAAAAACTAATGCTGGCTTTAGCCATGATAGAAATGTGTGAGAACGTATTGAGCATGGCAGCTTGCTTTGTAGCCAAAGATCGGTCAGAGTTCCAATGATGCCCCCTATCCATCACCTGAAGCCCCTACATTGGGGATATGAGCATCAAAACTGGACCAATGGAAGAAGGTTGCCTGGTCTGGCGAATCACACTTTCGTTTAGATCAGTTGGCTGGCCAGGTGTGTGCATAGTTTACCTGTCGAAAAGATGGCAGCAGGGTGCACTTGTCAGGATCCTAACTTTCTGACTTGATTGCTCCCAACATTCAATAGCCAAACAGGTACAGGGTCTCCCTATTTTAGGAGGACTTTCTGACCGCTGTGTGGCCTTTTATGGATCCTCTATCCCTAGTGATATTTTGCTCTGATCCTGTTATTTTGATCCAGCTTACTTGACCACGTTCTGCTCTCCTGCCCTCGTGTACCTGCCACAGCCTTTTTGCCTTCTGCCTAATTTCGTGTACCAGTTCCTGTGGTGTCTGACTTCCCTTCCCATGTACCATTTCCTGGCTTGTTCCTGACATTGCTTTTTTCATGCTCCTGACCCTTGCGTTTGTCAGGTATCGTATATGTTATCTTTTTTTGTTCCTCTCCTGGACTGTAGTCTTTCTCTTAGTTTAGTCCTATTACTTCCTCGTTCCTTCTTTACGTTAAGATCTGGAAATACGCCTCTCCCTATCCTTCTGTCTTTGCCTTTGTTTGGTCACTGCCTCTCACCTTGCAGATGCTTCCCTATTCAAGGTAGGCTGGCGGAGGCAGTGTTATGGTCTGTCCAATGTTCTGCGGGGAAACCTTGGGTTCTGGCATTTATGTGGAGGTTACTTTGACACGTACCACCTACCTAGAGATTGTTGCAGACCACATACACCCTTTCATGGCAATGGTGTACCATGATGGCAGTACTGGTATAGACATTAATGGCTGTGTGTTGAGTTATTTTGAGGGGACAGCAAATTTACACTGTTATACAGGCTGTACACTTACTACGTTACATTGTAGCAGAGTAGCAAATATTTATAAAAATGTGAGGGGTGTACTCACTTTTGTGAGATACTGTATATATGTGCTATGCATGCAGCAGAGGCAGACCGGGTCCCTAATGGCAGACACCTGTTAAAGCCACCTTCTTCTATGGACAGGCCGGCCCTGGCCACACTGCACAAATTGTTCAGGAATGGTTTGAGAAACATGACAAAGAGTTCAAGGTGCTGCCTTGGCCTCCAAATTTTCAAGATCTGATTGAGCATCTGCAGGATGTGCTGGAACAAAAAATCCGATCCATTTTAATTTTATATACATAGCTGCTTTTTTTTTTCCATTTTAAATATTTACAAGATCTATATTGCTCACCCCTGAAACCTTATAGAGCAATAGGACCCTATATAGAAAAAAAACATTTGCAAACAAAAGGGTTGTAGTAACCTTTTAATAATAACATTATATTAGAGTATATATCGTGTTTTCATATTTCTTTAAAATATAGAATTGAACTGATTGTCAGTAATTATTATCGAACACAATATTTTTAATTTAGATTGCATGCTCTTTGGTACAGAGAACCATATCCTCACTGTGCCAATAGCCTTCCTTGCCTCCCCTTGTCTCTCAGATTTGTAAAGGAATGTGCCCATTGTAGGCACTATGTAACAATATAGGTGACTGGTGTGGATAAAAACCTTTAAAGTGTATCATTTTGTTTCTTTTTTCTGTTGCAGAGTCTGTGTGTCTGTCTTAGTGATTATTATGTCTCTGTGACTGGTATTTCAATGTGCCCTGGTGACAATGGATGTTGCATAGGCAGAACTGGTCTGTCTGTGTCTCTCTGCCCCTCCTCTTCTCCCTGGGATCCCAGCCACTGCTCAACCAAACAATTGTCTCCCTATCACTAACAACAGTGACACACACACTGACACATAGACACAGGCCCAGGAGACAGAGGAGGGGAGGCAGGGTGACTGGTGACCTCCAGGACAGGTGCAAAAAATGGCCTCGACATTCCCCCCAAAGCTCAGCCCCCAGCTGATGACACCAGATCCCCATTATATCCCAGGGTAAGTGGAATTTGGTTGTGAGATGGCTTATATAGGTAAGCAAGGTGCTTTTCAAATGGGTTCACTATATCTCAGGTGTTTACCTATTATTTAATAGTGCTTGTTTATTTATTAGGTGAAATTAACATTTAAAATGAAATACTACATTTTAAACACTGCACTTGATAGTATGTATACTGAGAGTATGACAGAGATAAGAATGATGCTCACTTTGTAAAAACATTTCCATTTTGCTGCAGGTGAAGTTCCATCAGCTAGCAGGCTTGTTAGAATGTACTAACACACCCACATATTGTATGTTTTATAAACACCCATTCAATGTTCTTGATTACATACATTTAAAAAGGATCGTGTCTAATGAAATGAGCCAATTTTCAGATGGATTCCTCAATCCCAGTTCATTTTTAAGACATTAACATTAAATAAATCATGCTTTAGGGGTTGGTTGACTGATCCGATTGGAGTGGGTGATTAACAGAGGGTTACATACCATTAAACACATGTATGCAGTATCCCCGCTCATTGCTACCAGACTTTACAAATCTTAAGCATCAGACACACATACCAATAATCCCTGATCATGCGAGACAGTCCTGATTTGTGACACAAGTTTCGCTATTCTGCGGGAGGAGGGGAGGAATTACCTTTGCCTATAGGTTACCAAGCCACCATGACAGACTGAGAATGTGAAGATGTGCAATGCCACCTTCCTGGGGCACACATTGGCATTTGCTGTAGGACTCTCAAGAATGCTAGGGCTTTGAAAATGCCTCCTTTGTCCCCAGATTCCAAGTGGCACAGGGGCCTGATTTTCCTATAACATGAGATTAGGTGAGCTTTTCTCAAAGTGCCTCGAGGTAAATAGTTTACATTGGTTTTGCTGGTAAACCACATCACATCCAGAGAATATTATTCCAATGCATCTAACACACTGACACAATATTTACTGATAGTAAGAATACATACATTAAAATAATGGCTTGATTTCACTACGAGTCTATGATACAGTCTCTAAAAAGTTGAATTAATAATGAGGTATATACGTGTAGTAGCCACTGAGTACCAGCCTTCCTAACAAAGGGCCATGATTTTAACACCCCTCTTGGATCTACCCAACGTGTTCCTGTAGGTAAGTAAATGTGTGCAATGCTAGTGCTCTTAAAGTGACAGACACTTTTGCTGAGGATAAAACGTGTTCCTCTAGGTAAGTAAATATGTGCAATGTTAGTGCTCTTAAAGTGACAGACACTTTTGCTGAGGATAAAACGTGTTCCTGTAGGTAAGTAAATGTGTGCAATGTTAGTGCTCTTAAAGTGACAGACACTTTTGCTGAGGATACTCGCTGGTTTTCTTATAGCAAAGTAAACTCGAGAGTTTAATTTATACTGAGTGGTCAGGAATCCCCCTTTAAAAATGTTCTTTTTCGAATTAGAGCAGGGAGCAGTGAGAGGACATGTGCATGATGTACGTCTTACTGGCCCTTGATGGAGGGACACATTCCCCCACCTTGTTACAATGTATCTGGAAGCAGTTATCGATAGGAACTGTTCTAGCTCGAGCTGCATAATTCATGTTTCCCCAGGGCATTAATAATGGCTTTTAAACATCTCATGTTCCACATCTCCTCACTGATTAGCTGGGAGGCTTATATTCCATGACAATATAATGCAGTCAGTGGCTGGTAAAACGACAACTTAAACCAAGAAAAGGGAAAACAAACATATCAGGTTGGTCATACAGTGAATATCACCTGATATCTTCCCAGGCAGGGACAGGACCAAAGGTAATTGATCCGGTTATCTTTCAATGAAGAGGGGGAGCAGGCTGCAGGTGTGGTAGGTTACTAGCTATGTGTGTTTGTATGTTGCTCTGTAAATATCTCAGGATACATTGTCTTTCTGGCTGCAAGCCTTGTCTTTGTGTGTACCAGTCTCCACAGCAACAAGTCACACACACTATAACTAAGGCCCTTGAGGATTGTATCTCTTGACTGTAAGCTCTGAGCAGGCTCCTCATCTACCTATTGTTCCTGTAACATTTTGCAATTGTCTCATTTATTGTAACATTTTCCGCTTTCATAATATTGTAAAGCACTGCGGAATAGGTTGGCGCTATATAAATACCAATAATATTAATCATAACACAACAAATTACATAGAAGCCACTGTAACACCTCGATAGTTTCACTTAACCCCTTCCCAACAAAAAACGGTTGTTAACGACCGCAGACGTACCTGTCACCTCCGATCCCAAATATCCGATTACCTGATCGCTGGCGATCCCCCACCAGCGATCGCGATGTGGGTCTTGCCTGGCGTCCCAGGCAGTTCCCCCTGCTGCAGTTTCTCCCCCCCCCCCCCCCCCCCGCCTGGGGTGGAGGAGGGGGGCATAAGTTTAACAATTCTAACAGTCCAGTGCAGCTGTTGATATACCCCCTCTTATAGGTAGTCAGTATATTTATATATTAATTTTTTGTATTACTGACTTGACATCCATATTTATTTACATTTTGGATAGAATTATGGATAAATAAAAATAACTTTTTACAGCAACTTCTCTTATTGCGTTTCTCTTTGTTGAAGTGTTCAGTTTTCGGACCATATTTTGAGTTCTTAAAAGTCCATACATGCTGCTTATGGTCAGTAAAGGTGGGTGATATACTGGATAGTGAAAACAATAATAACTAATCAAATCTGGCTATAATTAATCACATTTAGATCAAACAGACAAACTGGAAAAATCTCCAATATGGCTGTTGTTACAGATTCACTATTATCTTCTATTATGTGCAAATGTGCATTTTCACTGTGAACTGTTCACAATTCCCTAATTAATTGATTCCTTGTTTAACTCTTTGTAGTGTTTATTAAGGATGGAATATCATTCAACATAATAAACATTACACTATATTTCCCATATATTGATAACCATCATTGCATTCAAATACATAGGTGTAATCAAACTAACTGTACCTAATAGATTGTGAGCTCCTCTGGCCAGGGCCCTCTTCATACTTGTTTTGTTAGAATTACATGTTTGTCTTTTTTCACCAATTGTACAGCACTGCGGAATATGTTGGTGCTATATAAGTAACTGTAATATGTAGAGGTGTTTGTTATGTACTTAAAATATGTTTAATATTTATTATATTTACCTTTAGGTACAATCTGTACATACATTTTTGTTTATCATATATTGTTCCCTTAATCTTAATTACTTACACACTTTGTCTTCCCAATACAGGTATAGTGGCTTCTGCCCTCAGTACAAGTACAGCCAGGGGAAAACCTATGGAAAACTCACGTCTCAGTTACTGACTAATCCTGATATCAGGCACGCGGGACAGTTAGTTCTCCAATCATGTGCCTTTCCACCTTCCCGGACGGACAATAATTGGGATCATCCTGAGAAGTTAATCAGGAGAAGACGCATGGGAGATAAGAAACTCAGCCGTAGCTTGATCCCAGGATATACAGGTATTAATACATCCGACTACGTCACCCAGTTATACAGAGCTGGCAAAATGTACACTTAGAACGCATGACCTAAGAAAATGTCCACACATACAATTCCATGCACACACATGCACAAATTAATATATAGACGTGTTTTTCAGAAAAAGAAAACAGTGCAGTTGTGTAGTGGTTCAGAGTGATCATGATGTATATAATTAATTATTGCCACCAGAAATTTTACTTTGTAATAGATGCACCAAACCAGAGACTTAACTAGAAAACACCGGGCCCCGGTGCATAAATTGCCCTGCACCCCCCCACCCCATGTGTCTCGTTCCACCACCCCCAGCCCCTCCATGTTTCTCATTCCCTCGACCCAACCCCTCCATGTTTCTCATTCCCTCACCTGCAGCCCCTCCATGTGTCTGATTTCCTCGACCCAGCCCCTCCATGTGTCTTATTCCCTCGCTTGCAGCCCCTCCATGTGTTCCATTCCTTCCTCCCCACACCCCCTTTGTGTGTCTCTCTCCCCTTCCTTCCTGTGTCTGCTCACTAACGAGGTACCCGACTGACAAGAACTGCTCTCTCAGTGAGCACTTCCTGTCAGACCGCTCGGCCGCAACTACGCACAGCGGCAGGAGGGGAGCAGCACAGCGCTCCCTTCCTGCTGGTTACCCAACAACTGCAGGGGTTCCATAGTAGGTACGCCAAGAGCAAGAGCATCTAATGAGACTCTCACGTGAGAGTCTCATTAGATGCTCTTACTCATGGCTCAGAGCACTAGGACCATGTGTGGAGTGCTTGAACAGGGAACCAGTCTGCTTGATTGGCAGTCAGCCTGGTGTGCATTCACTTTCATTCAGCTTCTGGACAATACGATCTTAACCGAATATTTTATTTATTTTGTAGCCAACTATGTCTCATTTTTGGGATTTTACAATACTAATTCAGGTAGGGGGTCTTTATGCTAGTCATAAGAAGGAAGAATTGGCTCAGAATCATTGAGTTGTAGACAGGATTTGTTGCCCCTCATATCGCTGCTGCATAATACATTCACAGAGAATGAATCAGAACGGAATTCCAAAACACCTCTTAAATGGGCAATGTCAGGGAACACTCTGCAAACCGTTTCCTTAGAGCTGTAATCACTCATCGTATAGACACAAAGTCTGAAAATGCTGTGACTGTGTTTATCATAATACACAATTATTAATACACAAACGCTGCATACATTAGATCCTACAACTCTGGGGAAAAACTATAATTTAATTTTGCACGTGACATACTTTGCCAGTGTTGGATAGCTTAACTACTCCACAGTTTACTCACACATGGTTACTTAGCATGGTAACGTAGTGAACATCTGATTAATTTTCATTCTTTTGTGCACTGACGGTACCGCAATTACTGCAAATTGTCCAGAGGATGATACATCTGCTGATGCAGGGGTAGTTGACCGATGTTGGCAGGAGACCATTCTGCCTAATTAGCTGAAATACCTGCTCTGAGATGAACTTCTCTAGAAGAAGGCTTTGAATGTTACAGACTCTGCATATCTAGCATAATCTGTCACAGATGATTTACCTACTTAATGGTCTAATGGCAAATAGGAAAGCACTCCAGTATAAACTAGGTAGAAAGCCATCGTGTCTAATTTTCACAGAAGCCTGATGTTTAAATTGTACATGGGCCAGCTCATAAGAGGCTGAGAAATTCTATTAATTCCACAGGGAATCCATCGCTGAGTATATCCTTTGCTCAGAGTGTGAAATTGAAACATGATGCAAGCAAGGTATAATTGTCAAGCAGTGCCAGTCCTAATTACGATTTAAATGATTATCTATGTGAGTCCGGTCCAGATATGTTCACTATATTTGCCCACTTCCTGCTTACGTTTTTGCATGGATGTGATATAATCCATTAATCCCTGGTGGTCCACCTTGGGCTCCCATAATATCCCTGGTGGTCCAGTGGGGAGTGTGTGGTCTGCTCTTGCAGCTGGTACAGACTACATGCTCCCTATTGCCTATGGTCATGGTGGGCATGAGGCAGTCCTTTATCTGGGTCACCAGCAGCTCATATCTTGAGTTCTTGGCTCTTACGATGGTCATATTTTTGTTATATATTTTTCTTGAGAGAAGTGATGGGGGTTAGAAAACACGCATCTGGGTCTGAGGATTTGTGGGCCTATTTTCAGGGCAGTTTGGTGATTCCTGAGTCCTATGTTTAGAGTCTATGTTTCTATGTTTACAAGCCTTAAAGTAACACTTTGGGCACCAATATAACTTAAGGTGGCTCTGTCACCATCTGGGGTCTTTGCATAACCTGCAAAGACCCCTGACAATGACCATTTAAGCTGACAATCTGGTGGCCAAGAGGTACAGGGGAGGGTGAGTTATACTTACCTGAACCTGTCTCTTGTGGCAGCTGCCATTGTTTCCACGAGTCCTCATCAGCTCCTGACACTTCACCTGCCAGGAGCCAAGGTCTATCCTCCTGCAAGACAGCGGGATCATTGACAAAACATTTTCTCAGTCGCCACTAGTGACGGCTAAAGGCTTGACAAGGCTTAACAAAAGGTAGCTCCACCTTTTTGTCAACCATAGGAAAAATACTAAGACAAAGTAGTCCCTACGTTGTCTCAGTATATCTATTGACTGGATTTTAATTTCAGTGAAATTCCAACACAGTCAATCTGAGGATTTTATATTTATAATATACTCATTTTGGAGAGGGGGAGTTGTGACCGTGCCGCTTTAAGTGCATTTGACCTCAAACTCACACTGTGGTTTTTGCCGATTTCAAATCTCTTTCCTATTGCTTAAAAATAGAATTCTGATGACATGTTTAGCTCATCCATTAAGAGATCAGTGATTGTGAAGAAAGACAGAATCAGTACTTAGAAATTTAAGTCCTACACTACTAACCATGCACTTTTGGTCCATGGCATACTCATCAGGGGTGAATATGCACTGAGGATAGTTTTGCCATGCACAGCTTATATATGAGACCAAATCTATCAATTGCACTTAAAGGAACACTATAGGGTCAGGAACACAAACATGTATACCTGACCCTATAGTGTTAAAAACAATATCTAGCCCGGGTAGCCCCCCCTCTCCCTGCCCATGTAAATATAGTAAAATCTTACCTTTTATTCCAGCATGTTAGTGCTGGCTCTGCCCCTGATCTGCCTCCTTGGCTGACATCATCAGAAATGATGATCAGAGCCAATAAAAATGCTTTCCTACAAGAAAGAATTGGATTGGCTGAGATTGTTACTTCTGATGACCTCAACCAAGGAGGTGGTAAATTTTGTGGTAAAGCAGTAGTAGGTGATGTGATTCTTTGAGTTAAAGCTGCTGAACAACTGCTGTTTAAAAAAAAAAAAACAACAACATGACTTCTATACCATCTTTCTCTACTGATAAAGGCATATATAGAGTTCAAGCCAGCCTTATTAATGTATATGTTGTTTATTGATCTGATTGTCCCCAGGATTCGTTCCCAAGTCTCAGAACTTCTTTGCAAAGACTTACACAGAAACCAGTAAGGATGCCGTGGCTGACTTCCAGAGAGACCAGCTCAAGAGCGAAAATCAGCGACAGGAGCAGACTGTGCTGTATAATCTTCAGACCGGTCAAGAGCAGCCTCATACTGATTATGAGAAGAAGGTGAGTGCCTCACCCCAAGTACAAGAGTTAGGTTAGTGATTCACAAGGTTTATGAGAAGCAGGTTAGTACCACACACTCATACTGAGTCCTAAAAGCAGGTCAGTAACCTAAACAGATACAAAAAAAACAGTCCTGCG
Organism: Pelobates fuscus; assembly: GCF_036172605.1. Lineage (NCBI taxonomy): Eukaryota > Metazoa > Chordata > Amphibia > Anura > Pelobatidae > Pelobates > Pelobates fuscus. Next base: position 46,032,872 of record NC_086321.1, on the reverse strand, counting down.
CTCAAACTCCCATTACTCCTGAGCGGCAGTAATGACCATAGTACACATCAGCCCAAATGCATATAGTAAAAACCAAAGAAAAAAAGTTACCTGCGCTCTTTCCCAAATCCCTATGTATATTTAAACAAATGAAGGTTTTTAGTTACCTCCAATGGCCATGAGAGGGAATCCCACCTGCCACATCAAGGCACATTTCTCAGGTGGGTCCTAACTCTAACCATTCATCCTTGCTTCCTTGAGCTTCTGGCAAAGATCTCTAATGAGACAGAAAGGGGTATTTTTTATATATAGTACTTCATACTTAAATGTACACACTAAGAACCAAAAACAACTTTATCTTAATAAGTGGATTTGGTGTACAGATCATGCCCTTGCAGTCTCACTGCTCAATTCTCTGCCTTTAGGAGTTAAAGAAACACTATAGTGTAAGAAATACTCTATTCTTAGCACTAAAGTGTCCCTCTGCCTCCGTGACCACCAAAACCATGAAAGGTTAAACAGCCCTTTAAACACTGGCCTGATTCCATTACTGAGGTCCCTCGACACTGGGTTGGCCCTCCTCTGAAGGCATGCGCGTGCACACTAAGCCTTGCCCATAGGAAAGTAATGACTCAATGTTTTCCTATGGGGGATTTGAAGACGTTGAACATTAAAGTTCAACTCTGTGATACAGCAGGAAATGCTAGATGCAGTCTTAACCCTGCAATACAAACATTGCAGTTTTTCTGAAACTGCAGTGTTTTACATTACAGGGCTAAGGGAACAGGGACACTGCACCCAGACCACTTCAGTTAGATGAAGTGGTCTGGGTGCAAAGGGACAGCATGGTCACCAAAACAACTTTAGCTTAATTATGCAGTTTTGGTGTATAGATTAATTTCCTGCAGCTTGTTGGCTATGTAGAAGTCAATTCACTTTTGTTTCTGTCCTTGCAGCTATAGCTACATTTACAATCAGATGGTAATTTACTTTAGAAGTTTTTATCTCCTGCTTTGCAAAATTGAACTTTAAATTGAACTCTGTTAATAGCCAGCTAGAGCCTGTAACAGACTCTTGTGTGTGATTAAAGTTCATTAACAGAGCAGGCAAGATAGGCATGCACACAGGGTGTGCAGGTTGTGCCCAGGCACGCCCTAATCTAGCCAGAGCCCTTTTAAAAAAAGTAGATTCATTAATACATGTCAAATAAACAAAGTACATTTTTTAATATGATTTTACTAATTTCATTGCACCTGTTCTCCCCCCCTGTAATTGGTACAACTGGGACTCGAGTTAGAATAGCATTGTGTTATGTGACTCGTCTATTCATTCCTGTGGGACTTCAGGGGAGTGATTTTGTTTGTAAGGAGTACAGCGGAGCTAATGTAGAGAGGTGAGCTTGAAAAGAGAAGGTTGTTGGTCGGGGCCCACTGCTACCTGCAGTGAGCAAGTGTGACTCTGTCTCTGTCTGTTACCAACCAGCCTCAAACATTCTTCATTCAGCCTCTATTCCCACCACACACTACAGTCATGGCTATAGTAAAACATGGGCATGCTGGACAGTTACTCGGGGGCCCCGCGAGCATAGGGGTCCCATAGTCTTGCCAACTTTTCAGTGTATTAATAAACAAGGCTGCTGCCCATGTGCTCCCTATTAAGGGTTATTAGGTATATAGGGGTTTGGAAAAATTCCCCTCTCTGTCTCATGAGAGATTTTTGTTACCTAATGCTGAAAGAAGCAAGGGGAATTGTTAACCTTGACGTGGCAGGTGAGCTTACACTTAAAGGGAAACTCCCGTGGTGCAGAAGGGATTAAAAAAACCCTTCTAAAACTTTCCTGATTACAGCACAGATGTCCCTCAGTGTTGGTTTGGGGCCTGGGACACTGCACCCGGATCACTTCAAGGAACTGAAGTGGTTTTGGTGTATATAGTTATTTAAATGTGCATATGGATTTGGGATAGTGCGCAAGTAACTCTTTTATTTGTATTTTTATTGTATGTATTGGGGCTGATGTATACTATAGTCATTGCTGCCAACCAGGAGTAGTGGGAGTTTGAGCGTGGGACTTATTTTTGTATGTTGTGTGCTGGCTGAATGCAATGTGTGGTGTGTGCTGTCTGTGTGTTGTTTGTGTATGTTTTAAACTATCCTGACTTTCTGCACACCCTAATGAAATGTAGGCAGGTGATACAAACTTCTAACGTATAACTTATACACATTGTGCTGTAAACATGAAACCTTCTTTTATGGACGCTCGGTGAGTCACAGCCAGGGGAGGAAGTGTGCCCTCTGTGGATGGTTTTACAAAACTCTTTTCAAGTGTTTCAGTCTCATCTAGCGGTGAATGTGTCAGTTGGGTGGTATGGGTATATGTAAAATAATCTGTAAAATGTAAACTACCTCACACTCAGGACTTGATTCTAGAAACGGTGATCCAATCCTCTATTTCTTCTATATTTTCAGCTCCTCAAATCCAAGTACAGGACTCCACTCCCAGTTTTGTGTAAAGAACCGGCCCAATTCCATTCTTCCGCTGCATTCGAGTCACAGATATCTCCCTACTACATGGAAGACGAAAACCCCCACAAGTATTTCATTTCAGGTGAGAATCTGAGTCTGTTCTCGGTGAGCAATATCCACCTGGTTTAAGACGGTACATTAATTACTTGGTTGTCCCACATGTTCTAGCTGACAACCTGGGCCATGATCGAGAAAGTGAGGCCCCGATACAAATCTAAACCCCTGTTGTTTTTCTGGACTCATTCCTAATCCCAAGACTTAGATGTTTGTTATGCAGATATGCTCAGCATATCTAAATTCCCTTTATGGCTGGAAATGTGTAGAAAATGCTTTTGCTGTTCCATTTCTTCAATTTACAGCAACCCATGGCCTACTAAACTCACAGCAACTTGATTATGCCACCTAGATAGTAGGCAAGTTACAGGCTGCCTTTGAGATGAACAGTCACCCTCCAAAATAATCAGTGGTAGGCAAGCTTCGGCACTCTAGATATTGTGGAGTACAGCTTCCTTAAGGCTGTTAAGAGCATTATGGGAAATGTAGTCCACAACACCTGGAGTGCCGAAGGTTGCCTACTCTTATTAATGCATGCCCTTGATGTTAGATCTTTGGAGGCCATGTTAACACTCTTAAATTATTTTCCACAACATATTATCCTATTCTAGATATTGATTGCAGCCTCGCCATCATGCTAGCTGCCCTATGTCCGTTCTTGCTCTGTATGGCCTACTAAAATCACAGCACCTTGATTATGCCACCTAGATAGTGGGCGAGTTACAGACTACCTTAGAGATGAACAGTCACCCTCCAAAATAATCATTGGTAGGCAAGCTTCGTCTAAGACTAAGTCTTTTAGACTTAGGTGTTTAAGCATATTTTAATGTTAGTTACTTCTGATACTCTTATCTACTGTTCTGAAGGTTACATGGGATATGTCCCTCGTTCGCGTTTCCTCATTGGCACCGGATATCCAATCTCCACCAACAAAGCCATTGTGGAGTTTGGGCACATGATTTCAAAGGAGAACATGAGACTGAGTGAACTCCAAGAACCCAAAGAAAAGAACAAAGTTCGCTCTGACCAGAGCCACATCTACCTAGAGGAACTGGGCTTGCTGCCCCGATATACTGGACACGTACCAGGTTAAGATCTGTACCCCATTTATTTGTATTTTACCCGGTACTGTAATTTGTTTCTAACTTGGTGATTTCTGACTCCGTTTTGCATGAATTACATAATTTAACCATAACTCACTGTTCATTGAATAATCCCCATTAGAGCCTTAGTAGACCTTCTGTTTCAAATAATGTTAAAAATTGAGTTTGGCTGGTTTTAAATAATCTCAAAAGTTTTGTGTGTTTCTAGTGTTTGTCATCTCATTTGGCAGATGAAATTTAACGTAGAAAAATGCAAAGTTATGCACTTCGGGGTTAAGAATGCACAAGCAATTTACACCCTAAATGGTAGTGAACTAGGGATAACCACACATGAGAAGGATTTGGGAATTGTTATAGACAACAAATTAGGTAGCAATATGCAATGTCAATCTGCCGTTGCTAAGGCCAGTAAGGTTTTGTCATGTATAAATAGGGGCATAAATTCTCGAGATGAAAATATAATTTTGCCTCTTTATAAATCGCTGGTAAGACCACACCTTGAATATGCTGTGCAATTTTGGGCACCTGTTCTAAAGAAGGATATCATGGCACTAGAAAAAGTGCAGAGACGAGCTACAAAATTGATAAAAGGAATGTAGCATTTTAGTTATGAAGAAAGGTTAAAAAATGTAAATCTCTTCCGTTTGGAAAAACTGCGCCTTAGAGGGGATATGATAACATTATACAAATATATTCGGGGCCAGTACAAACCAATTTCTGGAAATCTATTCATAAACAGGGCTATACATAGAACACGAGGTCACACATTTAGGCTTGAAGAAAGGAGATTTCATCTAAGGCAAAGAAAAGGTTTTTTTACAGTAAGAGCAATAAGGATATGGAATTCATTGCCGGAAGAGGTGGTTTTGTCAGAGTCTATACAGATGTTTAAATTGCAATTGGATAAATACTTGAAAAAACATAACATACAGGGATACAATTCCTAATTAGTGGGCTAATAGCTGCTTGATCTAAGGAGACATCTGACTGCTATTTTGGGGTCAAGAAGGAATTTTTTCCTAGTTTGATGCAAAATTGGAAGCGCTTCAGACTGGGTTTTTTGCCTTCTTTTGGATCAACAGCAAAAGCATATGTGAGGAAGGCTGAACTTGATGGACGCAAGTCTCTTTTCAGCTATGTAACTATGTAATTATGTAACTATCTCAAAGTTATAAAGATTCCATTCTCTCCACTGAGGTTTTCCTATGTAGTCAGAGGTGTAACTAGAAACCACAGGGCCCCGGTGCAAAAATTGCCCTGGGGCCCCCGTACGTCTACCCCCACCACCCTCCCCCCATACATCTACTGTCCCCCTCCCATAGGTTCCCCTCTCCCCCCACACATGCAAACCGATACACATGCAGACACACACACATACATAGACCCCCCCTGGAAATACATAGCATGGGCCACCAGATCAGCCCCTTCAATGCGGCCGTGGCATTTACACCGTGCGGGCCTGGGCCACATTACTTAGCTGGTGGGACCCGCGGTCGCAGTGGTCCACAGGGTGGCCATGCGGCCCCCAAGAGTTAAGTGCCCGGTCGCAGCTGCGACCGCGATAGTTCTGCCACTGTATGTAGTCTAATCAACAGTGTTCATATTAATAAGAAAATAAAAAGTTACCTGCACTCTCTCCTTAATCCCTATGTATATTTAGACAAATTTAGGACCCACTTTAAGGGGGTCTGCCCAGGGACGTTTTAGCCGCGAGGCAAACAAGGCATTTGCCTTGGGCGGCATTTTCCAGGGCAAATGCCTTGCTAGCCTTGCGGCTAACCGACATGCTGGGCTAGCGGGCGGCGCGGGCGGCTGACGAGGGAGCACTTCCTCTGAGCTGTCTGCTCCGCTCCCTCGTGCGCCGCAGAGTGAGGCTGGGAGGCGGAGCCGGAATATGACGTCATATTTAATGAAGCTCCCAGCCTCATTCTTCGGCGCGCGAGGGAGCTGAGCAGAGTGCTCAGAGGAAGTGCTCCCATGCCAGCCGCCCGCCAGCACTGCCCAGCAGCCACTGGACCACCAGGTATCAGTACGCGGCGCGCGAGGGAGCTGAAGAGGAAGCACTCAGGGGAGAGTGCTCCCTCGCGCGCCCGCAGGACCAGCCAGCCCGCCGGGTGACCGGCCCCCCCAGGAGCCCAGCAGCACCACTGGACCCCAGGGAATCCCCTCAGCATTCCCAAAGATAAGGAGGCTGGGGGGGTTAAATAAAAAAAATTAAAATGTGTTAAATATGTGAGTGAGTGTGTGTGTATGTCTGTTAGTGTGTCTGTTAGAGTGTGTGTGTGTCTGTTAGTGTGTGTGTATGTCTGTTAGTGTGTGGGTGTCTGTGTGTGTGTCTGTTAGTGTGTGTGTTTCTGTTAGCGAGTGTGTGCGTATCTGTCAGTGAATGTGTGTGTGTGTGTGTGTGTGTGTATTTAGAAGGCTGGACGGGGGAAGGGTTGGGTGGGGGTGGGGGTGGCGCGGGCGGGGGGGGGGGGAAGGTTTGGGTGGGGGTGGCGCAGGCGGAAGGGGGCGCCTGAGTTTTGTCCTGCCTAGTGCAGCACAAAACCAGGATACACCACTGGGTCTGCCTTGACGTTGGCAGGCGTGCATTCCCTCCAATGGCCATTGGAGCAACTAAATGACCTCCATTTGTCGAAATATACATAGGGATTAAGGAGAGAGCGCAGGTAACTTTTTCTTTTCTTTGGTTTTTACTATATATTGGGGCTGATGTGTACTGTAGTCATTGCTGCCGGACCAGTAGTGATGGGAGTGAGCGCAGGACTTCTCTTTTTGTATTAGTGTTCATATTAATAACAAGCTCTATTCTTGTGTTCCTTCTTTAGGTTACAAGTTCCAGTATGGACACACCTATGGGGACCTTACCCACAATGCTCTGGGGCAGAGTACTATGCAGAAACAAATCGCAGACTAAAATCAGAAAACAACCTCCAGGCAGTCCATTGTTGAAAAAGTCATATTAACATCCGACACTTCCTGAAGGCTAACTGGGCATTAATACTGTTGTTTTTTTTTGTTTTTTTAGCACTTTTTTTTTCCAGTGACTTACTCACTGATTGACTTCTTTCAAGTTAATTAATTGGGGTTCCAAATCACAGTTCTTTGCATTCGTTTTCTTTTATCCTTATCTGCGTGCAAAAAAAAAAAAAAAAAAAAACCTCTTTAAACAAAACACAATTCTCTGCTCCTCTGTGTCTGGAATACAAAGAGTTAAGATTGGGGCTGGCTGTAAGGCTGACACCTTGAGTTATGTGTTCAATCTGTTTTAGAATGTGGTTCTTGTGCCTTTACACAATCAGAATAGAGCTTGAATTCAAATCATGGTCAGAAAATCCACAGATTCTAATAAACTAAAAGCAGACAACAGTTTTCCTACAACAATAACAGAAATAGACAAACGTTTATGTCTTTAACGGACAACAATTTTTTTTAATATAATAATAATCATTTCATCAAGTTTTGAAATTAAATAGATTTTTTTTTTTAAAAAAAAAATGCTTTATATGTATATAAAAAAGAGAAAAACTTACCTACCTTTTTAGTATTTAGTTGAATTGACAATTTGTCTCACTGATCTTTCCTGATTAACTATTTGGACAGAAGCAGGGAGATCATAGAGAATAACTGTTGGTTGTCAAACACTGTCTGACCCAAGGTGTGTGTGTATGGCTAAAGGATCCTGTCATATACTAAAGGTAGGATGACCTTCCCAAACATTTTTTTTACATGTACTTCTCTTTGTCCATACATTGTTGTACTGCAGACTATTTTAACATACCTCCTGATATTTGGAGGTCTGTCAATGAAAGTCAGCATCGCCAGAGTGGAAGCACTTTGGTTATCAGAAATTGCAACACCAACATAATGCATTGGGCCATTCAAAAATAAGCAATGTTGTGCCAAACTTTGAAAGTTAAAGGAACTCTCCAGTGCCAGAAAAACAAACCGTTTTCCTGGCACTGCAGGTCCCCTCTCCCGCCCACCCCCCATCCCTCGGTGCTGGGTCAGGCTCCGCCTACGCTCCTCCCCCGCCGTCAGCAATGCCGCGCACGCGCATTAGACCTCCCCATAGGAAAGAATTGAATAACGCTTTCAATGCTTTCCTATGAGGATTTCGACGATGCTGGAGTTACTCACATAGCGTGAGGATGTCCAGCGTCGTTATAACACAGAAGTGTCCTCTAGCAGACAGCCACTAGAGGAGGACTTAACCCTGCAAGGTAATTATTGCAGTTTACGAAAACTGCAATAATTACACTTGCAGGGTTAAGGGTAGTGGGAGTTGGCACCCAGACCACTCCAATGGGCAGAAGCGGTCTGGGTGCCTGGAGTGTCCCTTTAAGCTTTAAAATAATTATCTGCAGTTAATTTAGATAGACCTAACGTTTATCCTCCCTGCACCTTTGTCAGCATAACTAAACCAAATGACTAGCTAATTCAGTTTTTTCTAGGACCTTATGATTATGGCTGGCTACCATATCAATGTTAATCCAGAATTAACTATAACCTCTAACCTCTTACACCACAATGCATATCAGCCTTATGCAATCAGCCTCGAACTGCCCAGCCCTACCTACGATAAAATTAATGGAGACTTCAAGATTGAGTACTATTAATAACATAAAATATATTTATCCAGGAAAGACAGATTCAGTTTAACCTAGTTTTCAAACATGTCCTCTTGTTTGGATGTTGTTGTTACCCAACTCAATGGTGTTTGTTTTATTGACATGGGAAAGGTAATTATCTCCGCTGACCCTACCACGATAAGTAATTCAGGTGTGAATAAAGACAGTGACTCCAGAGCTATGGTGTCTCATAAGCTAAGTACCATTATTATGCAAAGGTTACCACACTTTACTTGCACCTCTTTAATCATTTGTGTGCCAAAGCTTTATAACAGGGAAATACTTGGATTAAAATTTATCAAAAGCAAAATTTATAAAATCAAATGTTTGGTTTGCAATAAATGTGTGCTTGTTTTCTTATGTTACCGATTTAAATTGTATTTCCATTATGTGAACACTAGGTGGCTGTGTACAATATGTTTCTGATCGGAAAATCCTTGTTTTTCTAACGTGCTTTATGACCAAGTTAATGTCATTAATGTAGTTTTTACCCTTTAACCTGTTCAGGATTAGGGCTATTTTGAGATGCAATGTATTTGTGACCAGGGCCTTTTTCACCTTATTACCATGCGTTCATTCTACCACGTACATGGTACATCGACAGATACCTAGGGCTCCCTAATTTTTAAATTGTAAGACTGGTGGCAGACTCAGAATTAATGCCGGTAAGAGCAATCGCTCAGTACTATATAGTACTTATATAGTACTTTGGGTTTCCATTTCGGCAAATTCATTTTTTTTTGCCTTTGCACTACCAGGTGCCGCAACCACTGGTAGACATCTGTCTATGATTCAACACATTAAAGGAACAGTATAGTCACCAGAACAACTACAGCTTAGTGTAGTGGTCCTGGTGTGTATACCATGTCCCTGCAGGTGTTTTTTTTGTAAATACTGCTTTTTCAGAGAAAAGGCAGTGTTTACATTGCTTCCTAGGGACACCTCCAGTGGCAGTCACTCAGTCTACCACTGGGTGATGATTCCTTCAAACGTGTCATTGGGCTTGCCCAGTGGAATAAACATAACCATGAATGCCAAGGTACACTAGAATAAACATAACTAGTTATTGTATATTTTGTGCATTTAAATGTCTTATGGCTTGTCCTTTAGTTACATAGGCTGAAAAGAGACATGCGTTCAGAAAGTTCAGCCTTCCTCACATCTTTCTCACATCAGCACTTTCAATTTCGCAACAAACTAGGAACACATTCCTTCTTGATCCCAGAATATCAGTCAGATTTATCCTTGGATCATGAAGCTATTAACCCACAATTTAAAAATGATATCCTTGAATATAATGTTTTTGCAAGTATGCATCTAGTTGCTGTTTAAACATCTACAGACTCTGATAAAACCACTTGTTCAGGCAGAAACATAGAATGTGACGGCAGATAACCATTCGGCCTATCTAGTTTGCCCAATTTTCTAAATACTTTCATTAGTCCCTGGCCTTATCTTATAGTTAGTATAGCCTTACGCCTATCCACATTAACTCGGTTATCTTATTTACAGCCTGCAAATCCCCCATACTCCTGTGTAACACATTCCCTGCTACCCTGTAAAAAGCCACGTGACACCACTTCTAGTCAGCACCTTTTTATTATTAATATGCATAATAAATAAACAAACCAATAAATATACATATATGGCAAAATACACCGAAAGAACAGGAGCGGACATAATAGACAAGGTTTACTTTCGGCAAGAGCGGATGTACATAGGCCGGGGGTTCTCGAAGTTACACCCCTTCACAGTCCGGAGCTTTGAGATGGCAAATCCTAAGTAGCAATACGGTTAAATTTGGGAAAGAGCTTTTGTGCAAATGCTAAAGGCAGGATGAAATAGGTGCAACGCAGGGGCTGTAGGATGGTGGGTTAACTACGGAATAGCATTCATTTCTGAGAAGCGGTTAACTTGTTGGCCTGAATATAAAAACTTGACTTTAATTACAGCAACAATTACAAATTCTGACTTTTGGGTTAAATTCCCTTAATACCATAATTACCTTTAAATTCCAATGGCCTGATCTGAAAAATAACATTTAAAAAAAAACATATAAAATGAGGGTAGGTTATCTAAATTGCAGTTTTATTAAATATATACTTCTAAGAGACCCACTTTTAGGATGTATTCGGTGGGCTGCTGTTTTTTATTTTGCTAACGTAGCCAATAAAAATACAGGTTTCAACATATTTCCAATTTAGAGTTTGATGTGGTTACACTGTTACTTTCTCTCATAATGCTTCTAGGGCTGCCCTGTACTGCGCATGATTTTAAAAGGTTCCTTCATAGCAATAAGCCTCTCAATGGTGACTCTGCAAACTAGTGCAAGCCTGCTTCTGTATAGTCTATAAAATCAGTTTGACCCCCACATGCATCCTTATTTTGGCAAGGATTTCTTTCTTTAACCCCTTAAGGACCAAACTTCTGGAATAAAAGGGAATCATGACATGTCACACATGTCATGTGTCCTTAAGGGGTTAATAAAAGATTCGGTCACTGCGTTTACTCAGATGTTCTAAAAATGGTTAGCTGAATACTATGCATGCATAAAAGGCTCGGATTCTTATTTTAAAAAAAAAAAAGGAACCAAATGCTGCAATTAATATAAAGTTTATATAATCCTAAAGATACTTTAACTATCCTATTAAATACCAGGCAAGCAGTTCTCGATATAAATGAGATATAGTTATAAGGGGCTTAGCACACACTGTACTATTCCATGATTGGTATACGCTACCTCCTACAGTGAGATATTCTGGAGTTGCATCAAGTTTGCACAGATCAGTAGAAAGCATACTGCCATCTCCTGTGGCCCGTTTATTCAAAGAGATCTGCACATCATCAAATTTACATCACAGCCTGGTTCATTTTCAGCTATTGAATGTACTTGGGCCTGCTTTATGGCACAGCTACACGCTCTGTTTACTAAGCCCCAAGCTATTCATTGAGGATAAAACTTGGAACAATGCTGTGTTCAGTGAATTGACACATTCAGTGCAATATGGGAACATGCGCACAGTTAAATCTGCCATTCAATAGCTGACATTCTCAATGTAGGAATCATTTTTTTCTTTTCCTGCAGAACGCATTTACACACCATGAACCCCATCTCATATCACCGAGCTCCACCGATTTTGTCAACAATGTTTTGTTTTGTTTTTTTTACAAAAAAATCAAACGATCAAGGTTGTTACCCACAGACAGAAACTGGACCATTTACTAGTGAAAATAATGTATAAATACAGATTAAAGTTAAAGATTAGATCATGGTTGCTTTTGGACATTACCTTTGAAACCAGAAATAATTGGCCTACTATAATGAAAACTTCATTTGCGTATTGGGGATACAAGTCAACTCAGCCTAATGATGAAGACAACACCTTTTGCTTGATCGCTCTACAGGTCATTGTTAAAATAGATATGCCTCGGCAGCCAGGTTCTTATTGTTTTATCATTCATTCATCTGCAAAGTCACTAAATGGAGAGCCGTAACAGCCTTAATATCTGTTGGTCCTTTCATTTATACATAGAATACATCAAGGACCGCAGCGTAATGTCCATCCACCCACCAATCCACCCTGTAGGGTCAGCCAAACCCCCCCCCCCCCCCCCCCCCCATATTCTCAGAATATATACAGAATGCAATGGCCTCCCTACAGCATACACACCACCAGTACTGGCCTCTTCCAGGACAAGTTACAGAGTCCATGTTACCTTATCCTTAGATTGGAATAATACTTAATTGACAAATTAAAGTGTAATATGCTCGAAATAATATTTCAGTAATCGGATACACCACCCTCCTAAACTATTCATTACACACTGAGTACAGGATCCATTCTATTTTTCTCTCAAACTGGTGAAGCAAGATTTAACCCAGAAAGGAATTTTAACACCCGGTCAAGCACATTCCATTATAGCAAACTGCACTGCTTGGCTTACCATGAAAACAACATGTGTTCTTCAAACATTTATATATTCACAGATATTTCTAAACCTATGATAGATGAGATTCTCGTAGTTCTGTATAAAGCATGTAGAGAAATCGACACACAAAGCTTTATCATGCACGATCTCTGATTATTGTCTGATTATAAGTACAAGGAACAATCATAGCTAGACAGTTATTGTGCTTAATCAGGTAATTAATTTCTGGATGAAACCTTAACTTACGCCTTTATTCAAATAAACGAGGACAGCTACATTCAGCCCTACATTGTAGATCCCAATGAAGATAAAAAACATTAAATAAGAAAATTATGTTGATATTTTGGAATATTGGTTTTCTTCCTTAAAACTGGTCCTCTGAGCCAAAGGGTGGTCCTTGCTTAAGTGGGCCCTGTGAATTTTTATTTTCACCTGGTCTGGTCGTCCCATTTCCTCACATATTTCCCAGAAGAGAGAAGCCAGTTATCCATCTGCCCAATGGTCATCATTATGTAGTATTACAAAAATTTATCATATTGAATCTTTGCTGGACTTTTGTTCTCAAGGAGAAAGCCATTTACATATGTTTACTCCTTATGTATTAAATCATCTTCAGAGCTTTGTCTAATCTCTGCATCTCGTATGATTCTACCACCGCTTTCATATCAACAAACCCTTCCATCAAAATCCGAGATTCAAGCATTTTCTAAACCTAATGCGCAAAGCATTGAAACTCAAATACTCTGTACCCGGATACATGGGCAAATAATTCCTGCTCTAGACCTTTCTGTCCATTCAACATTCTCAACAGCCTTCAACCAATCATCAGCTACCATTCCCTCACGTTTCTTTTCATGTTAATTTTGCAGTTGGAACATCTATAAATGTGTTTTTCTGTATCTTACAACTCAATAGAATCCCCATTCAAACCTTTAAAAAAGACCAGTCATAAAGAACCAAAAATGTCCAGTGTGTGAATTTCCTTCAACTCTACCCATGTGGGATTCATGGAAGCTAGCCTACAAGTCATCTTCCAGTTTCAATACTACCATGACGTACGAGTAGCTTTTAGTACTCACAGTCTTTAAAAGCCACCTTTTAACACTACCAGCATGTCAATTTAAAAAGGTATGCAATGCTTATGCCAGCGATGTAATAGTGCTTTAAACCAGAAGCATATTTAAGGTGCTGCTTGAAAAAGATTCTCCATCTCTCCAGAACTTCAAGTAACCAAGAGTTGAATAGTAGGTTCTTTGGGCAAGTGAATGGACGTGTATATTAGTATGATGTAGCTTAATCTAGCCTAAATAATTATGGAATAGCCATTTAAGTGCTGCTTGAAGATTAAGTGCTACACATGGGGGAAAGGAGCGAAATCTGTAAAGATGCAGTTCATTGGAGACAAGTAGGGACTCCAAAAGTATGAGTGAATTGGGGAAAGCCACAGAGGTTCTTCTATAATGTCTGCATGCACAGCTCACGTCAATATCACGGCTAGCACACGTGCACGTTGGTCTGGGTGCAGAAAGAAAGAATACTGCATTAACTCTATATATCCCACACTTGTCATATGAATAATGGCTTCAGTTAACTCTCAAATTGAAGAAGAGCCAATAAATGGTAAGATGCTCCAAATTACTGAAGATCCAGAAAGAGATTGGTGCGTACTTCGTTCCACAATCAGAATGAACCTGGTCTTCGTACGTCACACAGCCCAGCCATATCTGTTAAGTGTCTGTTTGGTTACGATGAGGAACATATTTCAGGGGCATCAGTCCATTCCGACTGCCCATGCCACAGCGTAGCTGGTCTGAGTGGCCATGGTAGACAAAATCTAGCTGTCTCTGTTCGGTATGAGGAGGTAAAGACTGAACTTGCCTGGAAGTAGACATAAAAAGCAATGAGTGTACAATGTGCAAAAAGAAATTAAAAAGACACAAAAAGAGGATAGGTTCTCCAACCATAATTTTTATAAATCTACTACATTAATGCCACCAGAGCTACATCCAGACACTCAAAGTTGATGATCTGGACCAGGGGTGCCCAAAAGGTAGATCCCAAGAATTTGTGGAACTACAACTCACATGATGCTTTGCATGCTTTTGGAATGCCTTTAGAATGGCAAAGCATCATGGAAGCTGTAGTTTTAAAACATCTGAGGATCTACCTTTCGGGCACCCCTGATGGAAACCCTTGAATAAAAGGGAAGGCACAAACTGCCCCATTCAAATTCTGTTGAGGTACTCTTTAACCCCTTAAGGACACATGACGTGTGACATGTCATGATTCCCTTTTATTCCAGAAGTTTGGTCCTTAAGGGATTAAAGGGCCTGAAAATGATTTAGCATTGTCCAGCGTTTTGACAGTTTTTTATTTTTGTCTTGGGAGTTAAGGCTGGTGTTTATTTGCTTGGAGGAGCTAGAGTTAAGATTTATAAGTTGTCAGAAAAACTTAAAGGGACACTATAGTCACCAGAACAACTACAGCTTAATGTAGTTGTTCTGGTGTCTATACTAGGTCTCCGCAAGCTTTTTGTTGTAAACACTGCTTTTTCAGAAAAAAGGCAGTGTTTACATTGCAGCCTCAGAACACCTCTGATGACCATACCTCTGAGGTCACTAGAGGTGCTTAGTATTCTGCATGGAGATGCTTAACTTTCCTTTCTCTATGAGGAGATGCTGATTGGGCAGGGTGGTGTTTGGCTCCACCTCCACCTCCTTGGCTGAGATCATCAGAATTGACCATCTCAGCCAATCCAATGCTTCCCTGTGATGATTTCAACCAAGGAGGTGGATCGTAGGCAAAGTCAGCACTGGCAGATTGGAATAAAGGTAAGATGTTACTAAACTTAGGAGGCAGGGGGTGCATGGGGAACTAGATAGTGATTTAAACACTATAGGGACAGGAATACATGTTTATGTACCAGACCCAATAGCGTTCCTTAATGGTTGGAGAATAGGGTTCACATTTATTTGTTGAGAGTGGAATGTAAGGCTTGTATTAATGTAAAGTTGGTATGCATGATGCAAGACTTTAGCCTATTCCTTGAATTCTGCAATAATTACATTAAGCCGTAGTTGCTCTGGTAACTATAGTGTCCCTTTAAGAATGGAATTTATTTGCTGTTAGAGGGGTTAAGGTTGGTATTTATGTATTTCCCAAATATTTCCAGTCTCACCTTGACTATCATTGTAACACCGTTCTTTTTCGCATAGCAACTTTCTGGCCTCAATTTAATATTGTCAGATTTTCAAATGATATTTCAATATTTAGAAAAACTACTTTTAAACATTTATCCAAAAATATTAAATAATTTGAAAAGCTTATCTAACAATATTAAATCAAGGCAAAAATTAGAAAAATCACTCATTAAATGCATCTTTTACATTGTAAAATCAATGCAAAATAATATTTAAAACACGCACACCTGTTTTGGAATGAGAGATTCTTACCGAGAATTCTGAGAGCACAATGAGATGACTGCAGACCCTCCTACTGTTGACTGGACCTCTTCAGTCTCTGGAGCAGTCTCTCCCCAGATTCCTGCACTTACTGTCTGAGCCACCATCTGAAGGACAGATTTATCCAGACTGAGCCAGCCCGAGGGTAGCCTGCAGGAGAAACACATGCACAGGTCAGTGAACTTATAAAACATGTATTACAGTCATTGAAAATGCACAGCAGGACTACAAGGGATTTTAGTGAAGTACTGTGTTACTTTAATACGTTCAAGCAAACATACACAAAGTCCCGATCACCGTTTCAACCCCTACAAGGGTCTTTCTCTTTCTTTTTTTCTTTTTTTTTACTGTAAGAACAGTGGAATTCTCAGGATGTGGAATTCTTCAGGATGTGCAATTCTCTTCCTGAAGTAGTGGTTTTATCAGAGTCCATACAGATGTTCAAACAGCTACTAGATGCATACTTGCAAAAACAGAATATTCAAGGATATAATCTTTCAATGTAGGGTAATAACTGCTTGATCCAAGGATAAATCTGACTGCTATTCTGGGGTCAAGAAGGAATTTTTGATCCTAGCTTGTTGCAAAATTGTGCTTCAAACTGGGTTTTTTTGCCTTCTTTTGGATCAACAGCAAAAAACAAATGTGAGGAAGGCTGAACTTGATGGACGCAAGTCTCTTTTCAGCTATGTAACTATAGAACTATGTAACTATGTAACATTATACGAAAAAGGTCAGAAACAATTAATACTATTTTGCAAAGATAAATAAAGTTGCAAAAATAATCTGATTAGGGAGGTAATATTGTGCTATTGATTCGGGAACAATATGTTCAGATGTGTATCTCAATGACTGGGAAGGTTGCAGATATTTACCATCAGATCCCACTGATTGATTTTGAAGGCACTATGACTATGTGAACTATTAAAAGCAGGCTATGAAAAAAATAAAAACAACTCACTACATGCGTATGTGTTTCCCGCTCACTCGGACACAGAGTGTCGCAGATGTATTCTTCTCTTTTGTA
Organism: Pelobates fuscus; assembly: GCF_036172605.1. NCBI lineage: Eukaryota > Metazoa > Chordata > Amphibia > Anura > Pelobatidae > Pelobates > Pelobates fuscus. The sequence goes on along the minus strand of NC_086321.1, from coordinate 46,016,164 downwards.
ACTCTGTGCATTTAATGCAGGCATTATTGTGTAACACACACATCTAGCCGACTGCTGAGTGTGACCACTGCTAAATTTGTGGGTTAACCTCGTGGTTCCTCCAAATCCTGTTCATCAACAGGACTGCCAAGAGTTGTTAACCTGGCCTTATTTTAATAAATATGGATATTTTCATATAAGTTTATCACCTCGTATACACATCCACTTTTATAAAGTAAAATAAACTGTTAAGGCACGTTTAAGAAATAAAAAAACAAAAAATTAATTTGCCAGAAATATTTAGTTTCATTGAATATATTGAATATATTAAAAGACACCAAGTCCAGCATGTTTGCTCATGATGTCTATGCAAGCTTTCTTATAACAATCCTACCAAAATCTTTTGGTTAGTAAGTTAGTAACTATAAAGAATTATGCACACGTAGAGAATATTATCATGGCATGCTGTGTAAGGCATTGATTTATGTATTTTAGGGTAATTATTACATAACTCTTTCATTGCCGCTTACCTGTTAGTTGATTTGCTTTCTCCTTGTCTTCTGGACCCAAACAAGTGACCCCATTTTCTGGCAGTGCTGCTCTGACTCAATATTGTGCTCTCTTTTGTCGTAGCTTCCAAAGTCATACTGGTTTGTTTTTTTTGTGGTTGTTCAGTCTCCTGTTCTTTGCCTTGCTTCAGTTCATTGACCACAGACTCCGGAGGACTACCCATCCATGAACGCCTGTCTTCCTTCTGTACTTTTTCTGAAACCTCCTTCTTAGTTGACCTTTCTTCTGTTGCAATCTCAATGTTAGGACAGGCTTCAGCCCCATCAACCACTCCTTCTCGGGGTGGTGGAGCTTTTTTTGGTGTGCCAGTACTGCTCAGCCTTTTCCTTTCCTGTCGTGTAAACCTGGTTGAATCAGATGAGCTCTCTATATAAACTTGTGAGCTTTGCATTAGTTGGTACCACCATCCAGCCTGCTTGTCTTTTTTATGGTCCATTGCATTATCCTTCTTTTGATCTTCAACATTTTCCACAGTTGCAGCACCTTCTCCTGTTGGCCTCTCAATGCCTGATACATCAGAGTCTGCCCTTTGTACAGTCTTTTTCTCTTGTGTGACTTGGTCCTCCTCCTCTCGACTTCTCATAAGCTGCAGAGTGGAGTGGACAGACTGCATCAGGTCCTGCTTGACTCTCAGCATTTCTTTCTTCTGCTGTTGTTCTCGGCTCATTTGAGCCAGGTGGTACTCAAATAATAGGTCCAAATCAAAAGGTAACAGTGATAGTGGTTGCAGAAGCAGCAGGAGCTCCTCAAACAGTGCCTGACAAACTCCATGTGACACAGACAAGAAGCCAACTGGTTCATAGTGAGACCAAATAATATCTGAGGAGTAGAACAGTGAAGAACAAAAGATGAACAAATGCTCTAGACCGGGACATATAAACCCAAGCTTTTAGAGCAAACAATGTGCAAGACTGAAGCATAAAATGCATGGGAATCAACTTAGTCTATCTGTTTTGTAAATACAACAACTTATGGTAACTTATCTTCCTGATACTTCATACTCAGAGACACATAATTGGAAAAAAATGAAAGCTCTTCTTAACATTTGTTAACATATATTTAACCTATTAACAATTATCCCAATCTTCCTCTTACATTAAGCATGCCACATCGGACTTGCAATTAAGAATAAAAATTAATTCTTGATTATTTCCCGATACCATGTAGACAGAATGTGTGAATAATTTGTTAATTATGGAAAATAGGGATATATTAAGGTTTTAATATGAATAATTTGGAATCCTAACAGGTCTCCCATGACCTCCAAACATTGGACTTAACCTACCTTCATGGTTGTGTAGATGGTTAAACCAGAATTCAACCGAACGGATGCTGAAAAACAAAAAGATAATTCTTTGGCTGTGCAAAATGTAGGTAGCAAACAGAAGATTAGATATTTAGCTAGAAAATACAGCTCATGTGATAAAGATGCTCATATAAACTCAAACCCACCAAACTCAATAGTAGGAAGAAAGGAAGGAGTATAGGTATTCCCTACAGAAAAAAAGACTCTAACAAGGAATACACACTTCATAACCCTTGACCATGTAAAGAAAAACAGAGAAAGAGTGAAGCAAACACTCCATCTGGACAGTACTCTCTGCTGGAGATCAGAAAAAGGTCAATGGGCACAAAATGTGAACATCGAAACTGCCGTACTGGCTGCATATTCAGGCAGTCTGCATTGTGGGAGGGAATATTCAACTAATAGCATTAAAACAAAAATTAAAGAATGATAGCTTTGAGAATGGACAAAAGCTTAGAGAAACTCAATAGCTTGCCCTTCGGTACATCCCCGCTCAGGTCTCAAAATAGTTTTTGCTCACTTGTGTTATTACAGAGAGAACATATCTGAAGCATACCAGACTGGTCCCATTTGTACGGGCAGTCCAGATCCAAATGCGAGCAAGTTCCCTCTGCCCAAGAGATACAGCAACCCCAGACGATTGTTTCGACCTTCTTTTGAGCCTCGTCAGTGAGTTATAGCTGATATCCCTCTAGGCACACTGAGCACGGGGTCCACGTCTGGATTACCCTTTTAACTTGGGTTGAGCCAATAGCATTCAAATATAGCATTATATAAGTAACACTCGACACATCAGAGAAATGGGTTAACACCAGAGATGACATTTCAGGCTCAAAAAAAGTGACATGTTGATTCTGACTAATATGCTTACTTGAGCAGACCAAAGATGAATGCATTGAAGCGTAGGCTGTGGTTGGACAGCTCATGGTATTGGTTGACTTTATAGCACAGGTTGTGTAGGAGTTTCGTGGAAGGACCTTAACAAATGAATGAAAAAGTCAGTCAAATAACTCATTAATGTGTGATCTGCAGCTCAGCATAACACATATAATGTGTATATTTAAAAATTGTGCGTGGGAAAAATATAACAGGTTCCCAAAAAGTTAGTTCATGAAAATAACATCAAAAGAACAAGAATATGCTTTGGTGTTTGGATATACAAAACTGGAGAGAGAGGTGGAGCTCCCACCAAATTTGTAGTGGTTGTGGGGTAATACAGGGCCTAACTCAGAGAAAGGAGATAATAGAGAGGACTTGAAAACAGGTCTGCAAGGAGGCACACCTGGTTCCAGTCCTATTACCCTAATGGAAATTACTGAGTAAAGGTAATTGGCATATAGTGCCTAATTTACATAAGCATAGAAAATAAAAAACTTTATTGTCCAATATTGGATAAACACATCTAAATATCCCAGACACCCAAAAAAAAGTGAAAAAATAATAATAATGAAAAAAAGGAGATGATAGTAAGTATAAAATAGGACCAACTGCTGGAGCTAATGTGTACAAGGTGTACTAATTACAAAATAGCCAGATAGTGATACTGATGAAGTGGAAACAGTAAAGGTAAAAAAAAAGTACTCTCTGACAAGCCATACACCTATTTGATCCTGCTGTACTTAGAGCCACACAGACAGATTTACATTACTTTGAGCTTGACTAGTTATAAGATATACCCATTCTGTTGCCACTTGGCCAGTACGACTAGGGTTACCTTATTGCATCTACCTATGTATACACTATATATCTCCCCTCAGATACTGTTGCCACTTCATCAGTATCACTATCTGGCTATTTTGTAATTAGTACACCTTGTACACATTAGCTCCAGCAGTTGGTCCTATTTTATACTTACTATCATCTCCTTTTTTTCATTATTATTATTTTTTCACTTTTTTTTTTTTTGGTGTCTGGGATATTTAGATGTGTTTATCCAATATTGGACAATAACGTTTTTTATTTTCTATGCTTATGTAAATTAGGCACTATATGCCAATTACCTTTACTCAGTAATTTCCATTAGGGTAATAGGACTGGAACCAGGTGTGCCTCCTTGCAGACCTGTTTTAAAGTCCTCTATATTATATGCTTTGGTGTTTATCAAGAACAATTCTGATGAAGGGAGGTACAAACGTTTGAGTTTATGTGTACATAAGCACGAGAGTGTCACAAAATATTTTACAGGAGAACCATGTTGTCAGTTAATATTTCAAGTTTCTTCTACATAGTGAGTGACTCCCACCAGTAATGTCTGAATGACTCCATTGGACATTGTTGTTCTATCTCACTATATGAAATGATATTATGCATAACATGCACAGTGAATGTACTTATCTATGCTCTACCCCTTTTTGTATTTGTAGCAAAGTGAAGAGTCTATTAATTAGCTTTTCAGGGGACATACCCAGTTGTGTTGAGGCTTCCACCACTGTCCAGGGCATGTTCCTCCTCTGGCCAATGATGACATCGAGTACCCAAGGCTTCAAACCATCACTGAGAATATCCCTGATTGCTGGGCACAGGTATTTCAAGACCAGGTGTCCAATGTTGGGGCTCACCGAACTATTTCCCAGCTTGGCCTGATGCACAAAGCAGAGAATGGAAAAAAAAAAACCCAAAGATATATTTTTACAAAATGATACTTAATAACTGGAAACACATCCTTTATTATATTTGTTCTGCCCTGTGCAAAGTTTTGTGTTAGCTGGTTCAAATGAACATCTGGTAGAGGAACCTTTGAAATGTAGCATGTCAATAGACCATTAAACCTTTCTCTGCCAAATTCAGCATTTGCAAATCATAAAGCAGGAAAATACTTGAACGCAATTTATCATGTAAAGCAAGTGAGAGTTAAAAATTAGCAAGGAGACACCAACCAGTGATGACCCATGTGAGGAGGATGAAGAGTTAACAAATAATTATGGTGATCCCGTGGTCCCCTCTTTCAACTTGGAGGAAACCACCCAATGCTCTCCTGTGTTTGTACAAGGGCACACAATGTATGTACAAGGTTGTAGATCCCCAAATGATGCATTAAGGCTAGCCTATATCCAACAGCTAATTGTCTACGATAGCGATACTTAGTTCCTGTGTGAATAAAGGGCGCTAGTAAAATAAATAATCCCACCACTTTACTTTTTTCTGCGACTGTGACCTACTAGCCTGTCCTGGCCAGGGAAAGCAGCCAATTCCCTGATTAGAGATGGATATGGACCTTTTGGGATTGTGGAGGTTATCCCGGTACACCGATACCTCTTCAGCAATCCCATGGCTACTCAGGCTTTATACTCTACCGAACATTATTCAGGTCATATACACCAGCTTGACTTTTTTAAGATACACTGACAGATACACTCTTTCTGCGCAGCTCCTGGCGGAGCATCACACAAGGCCTCTAGAGAACTCTCTAAAGGCCTTTGACCTTATCTGTGAGGCTTTCCAGGTGCAGCTACAGAGTAAAGGGAACCCTGCAGCACACGCACACACCCCAGTGGACAGCTTGATGACGGGGGACCTGAAAGAGTTGTGCCAACTTTCTGCAGGCTGCGGACACGTGGGGACTCAAGGGGACAATTAGCAGGTAAGGTGAAAATGCCCAAAGTCATCACAGCCATATCAGCGACCATTTGGCTCCAACATTGAGACAGGCCTTGATGCGTGGAGCATCTCGACTGGCAAGCACAGTGTTTCTGCTCACGAGACTGCCTGGAGGCTGGTCAGTGACTGCTCTCGGGTCTGTACAGTTCTGGGTTTTATGGTAGTGAGAGGAGCAGCCCTATAGGGATTTCAGCTGCTGATGATTTTTTCCCCTACAACAAGGTGTTGGTTTGCTTAATAAGGAATACATTTTTCTGACGTGGAGCGGTGGTGTCTTAAGTATTTCTGACTCTATTTCTCATTTTATTTTCGCTTTTTCATTTAGCTGTCTGATTTTTTTTTATGTCCTAACTCTCATTAACTTTGACTTGTTGTTTAAGTTTTGCATAACCTCAATAAAACATAGATTAACAAATACTGGGGAATAATAGTGATTTTGAAATAATAGCCCATTATTTTAAACTACTAAACTTGAAGAATATTTCAAGGGCATTACTCCCAACCTTTCAAAAGGACAAAGAGGGACACTTTAAATTTAAGGGTGAGAGTTCTAGTGTGGCCAGGGGTGGGCTGTTTTTAGAAATTGTCTGATTTGTAATGTAATTTTGAACAAAAGCAATGTATATTATTTACACCAACTGATTTCTAAGTACATTTATTGTAGTATAAAGACAGATTACTGTCACTAATATGGCTATGGAGACGGAGCTCTGTTATACACTCAGACACACTAACACGATGCTCAGAAAATAAAGGTAGAGGTATACTAGGATAGAAGAAATGGACAGAGGGATTTTGGGCCCAAAATAGGGAATGACACTCTAAAACAGGGACACTTTGGAGGTATGCAGAGGAAACATATACAGGTAAATCTAGTTACATTACATACAGCCGCTCTGTATTTGCAACATGTTAATTTAAACAATGACTAATCGCTGGCCTGGTAAGACTTTAACAAATGCTTTATACCTGACAAATGGTTAGCTGATTCACTATAATTATTCTGCAGATTGTGTACGGTAATTATCCACAGACCATTGTTACTCAACTATGCTGCAAGATAAACAATTATAGTATAAGCACATTACTGGCATTGTGTTGTAGTTCAGTCACATTCATAACAGAAGCAGGTTTGTTTGTTTAAAACTATGGACAAACACTTCTTACAGCAGCATATTCAGGGGATACAGTCCCCAACTTTAAAGGACCACTATAGTGCCAACACCCTCATGGTCCCACTCCTGCCGGGCTGAGGGTGGAGGAAGGGGGTTAAACACTCATCTTTCTCCAGCACCAGGTTCCCTCGGCGCTGGGTACTATCCTCCTCCTGTAGACGTCATCGGCTGAATGCGCATGCGCGGCAAGAGCCGCGCGCACATTCAGCCAGTCCATAGGAAAGCATTCTCAATGCTTTCCTATGGACGCTGGCGTCTTCTCACTGTGAAAATCACAGTGAGAAGCTCGGAAGCGCCTCTAGCGGCTGTCAATGAGACAGCCACTAGAGGCTGGATTGACCCTATTGTTTCTCTGAAACTGCTATGTTTACAGCAGGCAGGGTTAATCCTAGATGGACCTTGCACCCAGACCACTTCATTATCCCCTTAAGGACCAAACTTCTGGAATAAAAGGGAATCATGATGTGTCACACATGTCATGTGTCCTTAAGGGGTTAAGGGGTTAAGCTGAAGTGGTCTGGGTGCCTATAGTGGTCCTTTAAACAAACAATCCAAGAGGGTCTAATTTTTTGTTTCATTTTTTTAAAGTGCAGATTTCAATAGAAGTGGCTTTCCAAACACAACAATCATGTCTATCATCTTCTCCTCACCTATAATATCTCCATTCCAACAACACATTCCAACAACACAAACCAGTTAACCCTTTACCCCTCCACACTCCCCTATGGTCCCAGCTGCCTTTATAATTTCCTCATCTACAACAAAACACTACTATTTTTCTGTTTCAACCTGACTTCTCTCATTACTAAAATCTCTCTTTCTGGTTACCTATCCCTATTGACACCATCTTCATTGCTCCTGCTTTACTACCCTCCTCTCTTTGTTCATCCCATACACTATACTCATACCTATCCACCCTTTCCCCTCCAACTCCTTGTAAATCCGCAAAATACAGACATCCAACCAAAACATTTATATCTTACTCCCACCTTCTCTTACTTTCTATGCTTCTACTCCTGGCAGCTGGCGAGGTCTCTCCAAACCCTGGTCTTGCCTCTACCCACCTACATTGTGTCCACCCTAGAAACCTCTCTAATCTTATATCCATCCCAAGTCTCCCTTTAAGCCGTCCTTCCATTCTGCCCTTTGGAATGCTTTAACTGAAACTTGGTTCTTTCCTTCTGATACAGCTACCCCTGCCTCATTATCCTATGGTGGTCTACAGTTTACGCACAACCCAAGACAGTCTAAAAGTAAAGATGGTGGTGTAGGGTTTCTCCTTTCACCCCATTGCTCCTTCAAAACTCTACCCACCCACCCCTTCCCTCTCTCTCTCCTCCTTCGAAATTCATTAAATTCGCCTTTTCAAACCCTTCTCTGCTAATATGTTATTTATCGCCCCCCTGGTTTCCCTCTCCTCTTCCTTGACCACTTTGCAGCCGGCTACCCTACATCCTCTCCTCTAACATACCATCCCTAATTCTCGGGTACTTAAATATTCCCATTAACCCACCCCTGACCTCAGCAGCTTCTAAATTACTTTCAATTATTTCCTCCCTTGGGCTATCGCAGTGGGCTAATTCTCCCACCCATGTAGCTGGCAATACCCTCAACCTCATTTTCTCATGCTCCTGTTGTGCTGAACGCTCCTGGAGAAAGTCTTGCACCCAGTCGGACTTTCTCCATTATAGATTCATATTGTGTTCATACAGCGCAGCCCTTGCACTCGCCAAACAGTCATAGAAACATAGAAACATAGAATGTGACGGCAGATAAGAAGCATTCGGCCCATCTAGTCTGCACAATTTTCTAAATACTTTCATTAGTCTCTGGCCTTATCTTATAGTTAGGATAGCCTTATGCCAATCCCACGGATGTTTAAACTCCTTTACTGTGTTAACCTCTACCACTTCAGCTGGAAGGCTATTCCATGCATCCACTACTCTCTCAGTAAAGTAATACTTCCTGGTATTATTTTTAAACCTTTGTCCCTCTAATTTAAGACTATGTCCTCTTGTTGTGGTAGTTTTTCTTCTTTTAAATATAGTCTCCTCCTTTACTGTGTTGATTCCCTTTATGTATTTAAATGTTTCTATCATATCCCCCCTGTCTCGTCTTTCCTCCAAGCTATACATGTTAAGATTCTTTAACCTTTCCTGGTAAGTTTTATCCTGCAATCCATTAACCAGTTTAGTAGCCCTTCTCTGAACTCTCTCTAAGGTATCAATATCCTTCTGAAGATACGGTCTCCAGTACTGCGTACAATACTCCAAGTGAGGTCTCACCAGTGTTCTGTACAATGGCATGAGCACTTCCCTCTTTCTACTGCTAATACCTCCTATACAACCAAGCATTCTGCTAGCATTTCCTGCTGCTCTATTACATTGTCTGCCTACCTTTAAGTCATCAGAAATAATCACCCCTAAATCCCTTTCCTCAGATGTTGAGGTTAGGACTCTATCAAATATTCTGTACTCTGCCCTTGGGTTTTTACATCCAAGATGCATTATCTTGCACTTATCCACATTAAATGTCAGTTGCCACAACTCTGACCATTTTTCTAGTTTACCTAAATCATTAGCCATTTGGCTTATCCCTCCTGGAACATCAACCCTGTTACATATCTTAGTATCATCAGCAAAAAGACAAACCTTACCATCAAGACCTTCTGCAATATCACTAATAAAAATATTAAAGAGAATAGGTCCAAGTACAGATCCCTGAGGTACCCCACTGGTGACAGGCCCAAGCTTCGAATATACTCCATTGACTACAACCCTCTGTTGCCTGTCACTCAGCCACTGCCTCACCCATTCAACAATATTGGAATCCAAACTTAAAGATTGCTATTTATTGATAAGCCTTCTATGTGCAACAGTGTCAAAAGCCTTACTGAAATACTTTTCCTCTCTCATTAGTTCATGCTCCCGCAACCCCAGGCGTCTATTTGACACCTTTAACTCTCTTCTTCGCCCTCCTGTGGCCACCCCTCAAACTAACCTTACAGCTGAGCTACTTTACCAACAAGATTAAACAGTTTAGCATTTCCTGTCTCCTGCTCTGTTAATAGCCTTCCAGACCCTGCATGAGCCTCCTGTGTGTGTAAGTTTGAACTTCCTTTCTTGCACAGTCTGTTTAACTTAGCATTTCCTGTCTCCTGCTCTGTTAATAGCCTTCCAGACCCTGCAGGAGCCTCCTGTGTGTGGTTAAAGTTCAATTTACATAAAAATAGATAAAAACTTCTAAAGGAGGTTTACAACTGATTGAAAATTAAAGCTTTTTTTCCATGCATGCTGTGTCAGTCACAGCCAGGGAAGGGCTGCATAAACAGAAACAAAAGGGATTTAACTCCTAACTGGCAGAGAATTGAGCAGTGAGACTGCAGGGGCATGATCTGTACACCAAAACTGCTTCATTAAGTTAATGTTGTTTGATGTCTATAGTATCCCTTTAAGCTGTTAATATGGGAACTAACGATGGACAAGGCACAATAATGTCTAGACCTCCAAAAATATTTGAAACTGGAAAAGCTTACATGTATTCTTCTTGGTGAAAAAGATTAGGATATTACTTATACAGGAAAAAAGTAGGACATTGGACATGGTTTGTTGAAAACTCTACCCACCTACATGTTATACTCTAAATAGGCTCTGTAGCAGTCCTATTACAACATGTTCCCGCCACCATAAAAGACAAACCGAGCAGAATTGCACAGAAAAACTATCCATGCAAATATAGTTGTATTTCTGTTGCTGGAATATTATACTTTGAAGTACGCTCCTGTTACTGATCAGACATTGTCTTTAGGAATACATTACTCTTGTCAATGGCATTGAGAAATAACACAGCCTTACCTTCACACCCGGGTCTCTGCTTGTCCCAAAATGAGCCACGATGAGATCTACCGCTACATTTACGGCTTTCACCAGCCCTGAGGACAAAGCAAAGGTAATTACCATCCAAAGACTGTATGAGCTGGACCACAGAAGCCCCATTTAATAACAGAATGCAGATTATCTCACCTCTCTTCTGAAGAAGGTCAATGGACAGAGACTCGGCACTCCCGTCTGGTGACAGGCAGAACTCAGCTGGCGGCCGCTCTGTGAGGGAGAAATAATCAGGGAAGAAGTCGCTGGAGCTGAGGGCTGATGGCTTCCCTGTGAGACGAAACCCAGCAGAATGGAAAGCATGTGAGCAACTACCAACCAAATTTCTAATGCAAAATAAATACAAGCTAAATTAACAACTACAGGGATTTAATTTAAAGGTAACGACCTCATGCAATTCCTGGCAGTTGTCCATTCCACTACGGAATCTGTTGGCGCTATATAAATCGCAATAATAATTATAATGATTATGCCTGGGTAAGGAGACAGTGGTTTTGGTGAAGCACAGCTCCCATAACCCTCTACAATACGCTATGCAGGCATTCCAAGATGGGAAAAATTGGAGAGTCGTTTGGAGAGTTCTCTGATTGTTAATATAAACTACAAATCCCATAATCCATTGCTAGTATACACATGCTGACGATTGCTTTGTATGGCAAAGCAATGTAAGATTATATTCAACACGTACAGCCTCACTTACTTCAACCTTTTCTCCGGTGCTGGGTTTTATCCTGAAGAGAAATTAATGACTCTGCCAGGGCTCAGTTCCTCTACTCTGCATCTCTGCAGAGGGATTCGAAATCATGGTCCCTCTTGCTTCTACTCTCACTCTTTACCAGCTTTTGTAGGTTAATCTTCATGGATGCATGATTGTAGACTTGCATGGGGAGGAGGGAAAGCTCTGAGTACACTACAGGAATTCTTTTATGGTTACCATAGCAGGACCTACACTATACAGATGATTGGTGTAATTGTATATACTACCTTTTATGCCCACATATAGACATCAGTTTTACATCGTGTTGGTGTTGGGAATCTGCACTTCACGAAATGCCATCAAGATCCTTAATATCCATGAGCAACATATTTAACAATTTAGAATTTATAGTTATATATTTTTGTCATACCTAGATTACAAAGTAGCTATGCATTCTATGGTTTAAATGAATGTTAGGCTACTTTCCTTTTAAAGAAAAAGAAACCGGTATCAAAAAGGTTAAGTAATTTCACTCCATCAGCCAATGAATTCTAAATTGTGCTAGGCAGCACGAGGAAGTAATATTTTTATAAAGTCAAGTATAACAAATTATTCTGACAGTGGATATATACACAGATCATTTCAACAAGAACAAATTATAGCATAGAATGGTAACAATCTACAGATGATTTATAATGGATCTATAAATTATAACATTCGGCATATAATTCATGAAGATCCCATGATCCCCGTATAATTTATCAGGATTGTGTGACCTGCAATGCTCTGCATACAATTACACATATACTGAAGCTGAATTAGTCTCTGTTTCATTCATACAGGTCTCAGGGGAGGACATTCTCTGCATCACATTCAAAGAGGTCCCATGAGATAGAATTCTCTGAATCTCATTTATACAGGTCTTAAGAGCTAAAATGCACCAGCACCCTATGCATACAGGCTCTATGAGCTGAAATGCTCTGCCCAGGGCCGCCATCAGGGGGTGACAACCATAACGGTTGTCACGGGCCCGGCGGCCCTGGGGGGCCCGGCCGCCCGGGCCCCACGTGTAGCGCATGCTGATGGGGCCCATCGGGTGGCCCACTCACTTAGGGCCACCCCATGGGCCCTGTATCTTCAGGGGCCCGGTCAGCGCTGCGGCCGTGCAATAGCGCGACCGGGCCCCTTTAAAAAAAATCCCAACCGCAAAGTACTGCTGGGAGGAAGTGGCCGTCACTTCCTCCCAGCTCCCTCCCCTCCGCACCGCGCGGGAGGCAAGAAGGACAGGCCTGCAGCCCGCAGGAGCCACGCCGACTCCCATCAGCCACAGCCTTCCACCTGCAAAAAAAGGTAAGAAAAATTAGCTGTATTTGTGTATGTATGTCTGTGTGTATGTTAGAATGTCTGTGTGTATGTTAGAATGTCTGTGTGTATGTCAGTATGTCTGTGTGTATGTTAGAATGTCTGTGTGTATGTTAGAATGTCTGTGTGTATGTTAGAATGTCTGTGTGTATGTTAGAATGTCTGTGTGTATGTCAGAATGTCTGTGTGTATGCCAGAATGTCTGTATGTATGTCAGTAAGTCTGTGTGTATGTCAGAATGTCTGTGTGTATGTCAGTATGTCAGTATGTCTGTACGTATGTCAGTATGTCTGTACGTATGTCAGTATGTCTGTACGTATGTCAGTATGTATGTAAGAATGTCTGTATGTCAGTATGTCTGTACGTATGTCAGTATGTCTGTGTGTATGTCAGAATGTCTGTGTGTATGTCAGAATGTCTGTGACTGTCTGTGTGTGTATGTCAGTATGTCTATATGTATGTATGCCAGTATGAATTAATGTATGTCTGTGTGTACGTATGTGATGTCGGTGTATGTGTGTGTAAGTCCTCATGCATGTGTGTCTGTATGTATGTATGTTAGTATGTGTCTATCTGTCACTATGTATGCCTGTGTGTCTGTATATGTGTGTATGTCTCAGTATGTGTGTGTCAGTACGTATGCCTGTATGTGTGTCTGTTAGTATGTATTTGTGTGTGTGTGTGTGTCTGTGTCCTTTTGTATCAGTGTGTGTTTTTGTGTCTGTGTGTATTCCTGTGGGCGGGATTTGGAGGCGGGCCCTGTGGGCGGGATTGGAGGCGGGCCCCAGGGGGCCCAGACCCTGAGCTGAGTTAGGGGCCCCAAAATTTCTGGTGGCGGCCCTGGCTCTGCCTCTTAATCACAGTGGGTCCAAGAGCTGAAATGTTCTGCGCTCAGGAGTTAAAATACCTGAGAAGCTCTGCATCTCATTCACACAGGTATTGTGATCTATAATGCTCTGCATCTCATTCACACAGGTATTGTGATCTATAATGCTCTGCATATCATTCACACAGGTATTGTGATCTATAATGCTCTGCATCTCATTCACACAGGCATTGTGATCTATAATGCTCTGCATCTCATTCACACAGGTATTGTGATCTATAATGCTCTGCATATCATTCACACAGGTATTGTGATCGTTAATGCTCTGCATATCATTCACACAGGTCTTGTGATCTATAATGTTCTGCATATTATTCACACAGGTATTGTGATCTATAATGCTCTGCATCTCATTCACACAGGTCTTGTGATCTATAATGCTCTGCATATCATTCACACAGGTATTGTGATCTATAATGTTCTGCATCTCATTCACACGGGTATTGTGATCTATAATGCTCTGCATATCATTCACACAAGCATTGTGATCTATAATGCTCTGCATCACATTCCCACAGGTCTTGTGATCTATAATGCTCTGCATCTCATTCCCACAGGTCTTGTGATCTATAATGCTCTGCATATCATTCACACAGGTATTGTGATCTATAATGCTCTGCATATCATTCACCCAGGTATTGTGATCTATAATGCTCTACATATCATTCACACAGGTCTTGTGATCTATAATGCTCTGCATCTCATTCACACAGGTCTTGTGATCCATAATGCTCTGCATCTCATTCACACAGATATTGTGATCTATAATGCTCTGCATATCATTCACACAGGTATTGTGATCTATGATGCTCTGCATCTTATTCACACAGATATTGTGACCTATAATGCTCTGCATCTCATTCACACAGGTCTTGTGATCTATAATGCTCTGCATCTTATTCACAAGTGAAGGTGAAACTAGCCAAACTGAAAACAGAATTGACTATGACTAGGAGAATTTTCTAATTCAGCTATTATGTTCTACATTTTTTAATTAGTATTATTATTGGCATCTATATAGCGCCAAAAAATGATGCTGCTTTTTACAATATTATTAAGGGGATTTAAACAACAAACTCTGACAATCTATTACAGATTTTTACAGGAGCAATAGGTTGATGAGGACTCTGCAAGAAAGAACTTTATGTGTTTTTACCTCACCTCCTCTATATTGGGGTATAGCAACCGAGTGACAAGGTAGGAAAGCAGCAGAATGTTGAGGTGAGAGTGAAGTAGAGAATGGACCCACTAACCAAGTGCATAGAGAAATGGCTGTTACCCTTTTTAAAGGGACATGCATCACTTCCCAATTATTTTTTTTAAATCAAGCAAATACTTTTAAACAAATATACAAACCAAAATAAAGCAAGAAAAACATTGAAAAGTATATAATACACATTTCAAAAATTATTATAAAATGGTCAGAATGCATTATTGGGCACACCTCTTAGCTACGGAGTTTCTTCAGCCTCCTCCAACACATACCCTCCTTTACTTACCCATCTCAGTTTCAGACCAGTCCACGAATTACTGAAACAAGGCATCATTGTGCAACAGCAAGAGAGAGAATCCTGACACTGGAGCTTGTTGTGTATGACCACACTAGCAAACTCCCTCTCATCTCCCCCTGTTAGGATGTTGCAAGGTGAAAAGATCTTTCACCTGCACATATGTAAACCTATCAAACATTTCCAGCATTCCTAGGGATAAGACACTGATTGGTTAGACCAATGTCCCCCCTGGAGTGAATGCAGAAAGCATAAGAAAGAAGAAGCCAGCAAATATGAAAAAATATATATATTTGCCTGTTTTTTTTCAGCCTGCAGAGTGAGGCAACTGTCTCAACCAAAGCTAAAGCTTTTAAATGAGAAAATTGTCTCAAAGTGATGCCTGTCCCTTTAACCCCTTAAGGACACATGACATGTGTGACATGTCATGATTCTCTTTTATTCCAGAAGTTTGGTCCTTAAGGGGTTAAAGGATGCACTCTGAATAAATGGAAAGTCTTATTTTAGTGCATGACCCTGCCTGTATTTCACCCATACTGGTTTTGGAAGCTACAATTCTCTGCAATACATTCATATAGATTCTAGGCTCTATAATGCTATGAATACCATTCATAGAGATGCCCAGGCTTTCAAACTCTCATCATATAATGTATATGGTTCTAGTTTTTCAGATGTTCATACACATCCTGTAAACTGTGAATGCCCTATATATTAATCACACAGAAACAAAATTCTCTTTTTTCATTCAGTCACAGCTTAGAAACAAGGAATTCTCTCGCACACAGGGATAATATACGGTGAGCCGCTAGATCGCACCATTGAGCCGCATGTGTTGGTGGTTGCTGTGCATGCTGCTGTGGAAGTCGAAGAAATGGCTCCTTCGTGTTATCTTGGTCTCCTGCCTCCTGTCCATGCTGCCGGACAGCCCTGCTAAACCATGAACACGATCCAGGCCCAGCGGGTTCCTGCGCCTGTACTCCCTCCATTTCAAGGCCTGGGGGGACAGGTGGTTGGCTGGAATATCCCGAACAGTTGTCAGGTATTCAGTGCAGCGTGCAGGAATGAAAGAAAAGCAGAGAAAGTGGAAAGAGAATGGTTAGTGCAGAGTGCAGGAACATAGCAGAATCAGCGAATAAGTGCCACAAAGCTGTGTATTAGTTAGTTGACTCATTAAATAAAAGGGCAATCTGGTTTTGACCCAAACAGTTTGACAAGAAAATGGTGGCACGGCTCATAGACCCTTGGCAGAATAACCAGTACTCTGAGCTGTAGTGTTTATGGTGTTTACACTGCCCCTTTAAGATTCAAGGTATCAAACTTTCTTTTTAGAAGTGATTTGCTCATTCAATGATGATACAAATTTGTGTCATGAAGTAGTACAACTCATGGCAATAAAATTTTACACAAATGCAGCTAATTTGTAATGGACATGTATATGAATGAAACAAAATGGATCAACATTACATTGCAACGAGAGAAAATTAACAATGATGTTTGTCACCTACAGGAACTGTGATTTTTCACACATATTAAAGGGACACTATAGTCACCAGAACAACTACAGCTTAATGTAGTTGTTCTTGTGAGAATAATAGCTCCTTTCAGGCATTTTCATGCACACACTGCCTTTTCAGAGAAAAGGCAGTGTTTACATTGCCTCTGGGGACACCTCCAAGAACACAGTAAGCAGCCCTGCCGTTCAGTGTCCCCACGCTCTGCATGGAGACGCTGAATTTTCCTCATAGAGATGTGCCGATGTCCCGTGCTGATTGTAGCCAATCCAATGCAAGCCACCTAAATGGTGGGTTTACCACTATAGGATCAGGAATACATGTTCATGATCCTGACCCTATAGTGATCCTTTAAATAATACTTCTAATACTACTGAATATTAATATACATTTGATATTTACACTTATCATGGTAAGTACTTAAATAAGGAATATAGTAAACCTACAATAACAAGACTAAGAGGGTTATTCACTATGCTCTGAATTTTATCAGTTAAATTGACAAAATTAGTTGATTTAGAAAAATTATCTAAGTCCGCTTTAGTCACAACTAGGCAATTTTAGCCTAGATTTTCCAATTTGAATTTAATTAGCTACATTTTGGAGTTCAGTGAATAACTGACAGATTTGGGATTTTTGGGTTTCTTTTTTTAATATGACCATTGAAATGAGCAATATTTGGTTAAATGTTACTGTTCTGTTAAGAAGAAGCAGGCTTCAAATGGAACACAGTTCTAAAATACCATTTCTGTATCTTTTCAACAATTGGGGCAGGGATCTAAAATAAAACAATCACCATGGAAACTGATTGTCACTAGCGTTTCCACTTTAGAACTTTGCCCCAGAATTGATGTTAATTTAATACCTCCTAAACACACAACTGGGCTCATACCGAAATAGAGTTTGGTATTATTATATTATTATTAACCTTTGGGATGCCTTACTAGGTTCTAGCGTTGGACACGTAGAAAACATGGGATTAGTAAAAAAAAAAAACTCATGCAGCATTAACGCAACAGACAGAAAGTGAGAATAAGGGA
The DNA here is from genome assembly GCF_036172605.1 of Pelobates fuscus. Taxonomy (NCBI): domain Eukaryota; kingdom Metazoa; phylum Chordata; class Amphibia; order Anura; family Pelobatidae; genus Pelobates; species Pelobates fuscus. The sequence continues at coordinate 45,998,646 of NC_086321.1, read as the reverse complement.
TATATTCTTATACTTCTGCTACTGATTATTTTTGAGATAGCAATTTCCTAACTAGATGGATGACCAAGACTGAAATAGCCTTGACTTCCTATGATGTGTGTCTTGGGCTGACTGTGTATTTACGTTTATATATTCAGTTATATTTCTGATGACTTCAGTGGAGGTATGACTTTGCGGAGATGGGTGAACGCATAGTACGCTGTAGTGAAATGAGTGGGGAGAATGAAAAGGGAGATGGAAATGTGCAAGGAGAGTGAATTTAGATCGAACTAAAGAGAGCTGAAGAAAGTTGTAGGATAAGTAGGAATCTAATGGGTGAATGAATAATTGAGACAAAATGGGGAAAGGGGGATTAATATGTGCTGAGGAGACGGGAGATGGAAGATAAAAGGTGATGTGGGGTGTGGACAGAGAGAAGAGGGGGACCGAAAGGAAAAGTAGGGGGTATAATGAGATTGAATGGTCAAAAATGCTCAATGACACTTTATGTGGCCCCTGGAATGTTGATTCCATAGAATTCGGCTCTCCATATCAATGAATTGTACAGAACATCTATAGATTTACGACAGAACTTTGTCACAACTTTTTGTCAGCTAATCAGTCAGGCCAAGATGGACCCAAGTTTATATTTCTATTTTTATCCTTTTTCCAATATAGGGTATGAAAGCATTCTAAGCTCTGATACACTATAAAATCATGTTATTTTTTTTTATATCACCTGCATCACAGACCTGTTTTTATAATGGATTTAAAAAGTGAGATTTGTACACTTGTTGTTATCTTTGTACATAGGGTTATTCCCTAAACTGGGATTTGTAGAGAAATAAATAGGGAATTTTTTTATTGTTATAAGAATCCTTGCAGCATCTAATGAAGAGATATGGCCTTTTTAAAAATGATTTATATGTAAAATACCAGAAAATTTGGCCTCTAGTTTCACAAAGCACTAGATTCCGCTGGCTCCTATGACAGCTATCGCAAAGCGTGGGACAATTTCACACTCTTTGCAATATGACAAAGAGCATTCTGATTCGTTGGCTAGTAACCAACCAATCAGAGTGCTCTTCCAACCAAGTCTCAAGAGACGTATTACTTTGACATGTACCATCGACCTAGAGATTGTTGCAGACCACGTACACCCCTTTATGGCAATGGTGTTACCTGATGGCAGTGACCTCTTTCAACAGGATAATACACCATGCTACTATTGTTTAGGAATGTTGTGAGGAACATGACAAAGAGTTCAAGCTGTTACCTTAGCCTCAAAATTCCCCAGATCTCAATCTGATTGAGTTTCTGTTGGATGTGCTGGAACAAGAAGTTCAATCCATGAGGGGAACCTACATGATGTTAGGCAGGTGGTTTTAATTTTGTGGCTGATCAGTGTATTTATTTTAAAGTGTTGCCTTCCATGAACAAAACAGTTTTACCCATCACAGGTAGAGGGAACAATATAGAAGATATTTTATGTAATGATGGAAATATACTGCAGATAGAAGAATACTGCTAATAAAATATGTTAGCTTATTATGTAGATATATTAATCCAGTGATATTGGTGACTGAATTTTGGTAAAGCAAGCATTTACAGGAATTTCCCTCTTTATCAAGTCACAAAAACTAAATGTTTTGGATTTGATAAATTTAGCAACTTGCAAAAGCTTGATGTTTCAAATTCTCCAAATGATGTTAGTCCAATAAAATGGTATTACAAGAGGAATCAATATAAATTTTTTTTAACATTTACTAGTAATGCAAAAAAATATGAACAAAATGTGTTTTCTATTTTTAATATACCGGTACAAGTAGTGGGGTTTTCCCTACCATTAAGTGGTCGCAAAACAGGTATACTCTCTGAGCCAGGGATACCCTTCTCTTCTTCATTCCTGGGTGGCACGGACTCTCTGTTTTCATGGACCACTGTGTTCAAAAGTGGCAAGGAGGTAATGGGAGGAAGTCCATGCTTTGACACAAGAGTACTGGGTTCTTTGAGTGGCTCTCTCTTAGTTGTCAATATTTTAACTTCCAGTTTGGGGGAAACTTCATACTTTCGAGGGGGCTTTGATGCTCCTGGCAAGGTGGTTCCTCTAGTAGGTGGTGCTCTCAAAGGCAGAAGATTGGCAGAAACTGGACATGAGCGGCTTCGAGGTGGCTGCATTTCCTTGCCTTTCTCAGGAGAAGGAGAGCTAGAAGAGCCAGAGTCCATGCTCTGAAAAAATGTGGCATTGTTCCTGATAGGAGAGTAACTGCCCAGTGGGGATGGACGAGTTGTATCAGGGACTGTTTTTTTATTCTGATCTTCTCTGCTGTTTGTCATTCCATCCAGTGTAAGTTTGCCTGCCACACTAATTACCTTGCCATGACTGTTAGCTGCCTCAGTATGACTAGCCAGTGTAACTGGTGCTGAGGACTGGGCATCAGAGATATTATTTTGGCTTGATGATCGGCTACCAGACAAGCTGTAGAGTTGGGACAAGCTAGAGGTGAAATGGTTATGCAGAGGACGAGTCTTGGGCTTGCTGAAGTGATGTTGGAAAACAAATGGTTGGATAGGTAACGTGGTTGGTCGCTGGTCCTTGCTGTAACGGAAAACAGGCTTTGCCTCAGCTCCAACACCTATGGGAACAGACAATGGTTATTTTAAAGTAGGATATGTTTAAACAAGTGGATATCAAGCAAGTAGTTTCATAGTCTACAAAACATAAAATTCACTCAGTTTACCATTCGATCATCTGCAGAAACAACGATTTCAAGGTGGAAAAAATTTACTTCAATTTCTTTTTTTTTTTTTGTAACTTGACAACTTTCAACATAGTAATTGTTTCCATGGTTGTGGAACATATCCATTAAGCAATAAACGCACACACAGGCTTAAAAATACCAACACGATTCCTTGCTCAACACTAGCACAATAAAGATAGCCATTTTAGAGATTCATAACATATCAATAAATGTTACCAACAACGATGTTCATAAAAAGCGCTCTGTTAGACTCTTTCCTCCTGTTTGTTTGGACCCATTACAACAGTTAACAATCACAAGGTTTACAAGAAATTAAATAATAAGCCCTAACACTCGGTTTAGTATGTTTCAGTTTTGTGTTGTAAAAAAGTAAATCTGGTCTTTTCACTGGGACCCATGGTAAATGGTGGATCCCATCCTTGGGATAAAACCTAAACTACCTTTACTACCACAGGCTGGTAAAACATCACAATCATTTGTGTTTCCCTACATACAGTACTTTTGGGCAAGGTCTCAATGGGGATACAAACAATAGCTGGACTAAGGTCCCTGTTAGTATTTTTTTGGTAAGAACTCTATCGGGATACCTACAGAAACTTGGATAAAATCCCTTATAGAGTGCATACAGCACCTTGGGCAAGACTTCTATTAGGACACATATAGTACCTTGGGTAAGGTCCCTCTTAAGAGTGTAAACAATACCTCGTGTTAGGCTTCTACCACACTACATACAGAGCTCTGGATACAGTCTCAACAGCATAGACAGTGCTCTAGATATTTCATCGGGAGTACATCGTACATCAAATTATTGTGTTATATATTGCATAGCAAGTATAATTTATAGAGTGAATAGATACTTGTTTAGAACGTGCTATAGTGCTATAATCTCCCTGTTAGAGAAGATATGAAACATTGTTATGGTAACACATTCATATTAATTAGGAATCTAAGCCCTTCAAAGGAGGCCCTGCCTGAAGTGCATGTGTTGGGTTAAATGACATGTTTTCATTAGTATGGGAATGCGATCCCAGCGAGGAATGTTTCTGTTTAGCTCTAAACTAAGCTGCTGTTTTCCTTTCAGCACGGTTTTCAAATTATTCGATTAACGCTTTCTTGTGATAACTTACAGAGAATAATCTTTACAAATGGGAATCTGCCATTGAGACAGATGAACGGGACAAGTGATAGAAGAAGAATGACTGTTTTTTTGGCATTAAACTCAACTCTTTTGGTCCTAAAATAATACAAGGGACGCACACTTTGCTTCCTCTAGGAACTGACTCCATGAGAGAGTTGCATACCAATTATTTAAGGGAGGGAGGAGGAACTAGTTCTAAAATCACTGCAAGTACCTTTGGTACAATCACGATTCTCTGTCTAAATACCAGACATGATTAACAAAAAAGGTGAAACTGTTTGCTGTGAATTCAATTAAATTCCAATTTTGTAAACCTGTTAAAGTGACTTTGACAATAGCATTTAATATTGCTCTTCTAATTATCCTCATTGAAAAGCAGCAATTAAGAGAAGGCTGCTTAGGTTGAAAGCAATTTTATTAAAGACACGGAGGCTCATATTATGCATAACTCTTTCTTTATTTTCTCAGCAGCAAAGAGAGAGGAATATAAATATTGTCAAAATGAAAGAAAAAACTGTTCAGGCATAACAGGCAGCCAATCACATAACAGAGGAAGTAGCTATATAAGTCCTGTGTCTCCCACAATCCCCCTCTTTCTTTGCTGCTTCCTCAGACAGCTAAGTATCCATGTTTAGCTCTCTTACTTGTGGCATTTTGATTGTGGTATTTCTTATTATTATTGCTATTTACTAATTTACTTTGGTGTTGTTTTATTGATGCATCCTTTGTTTTAATTGTATATGCATCGTTTTATTCGTTGTGCTCCGCTTAGTGTGCCTTGGGGATCCCTGAGGGTTTTTCCCCTTTACCGGGAGGTTTTTTCTCCCTGCCTTTCCCTTGCTCCCTCTCGCGGGTGCAGACAGTGATTGGTGCCGCGGCCGGTCCTTTCTTCACGACCGCGGCTACGTGCACTTCCCTGCCCGCTCACGGACTTCCCGCGCGGGCAGAGTGCACGCGCCCCTTCCCCCGACGGGTGCACGGCCGCGAGCACTTCCCTCGCGTGCGGCGGCCATTTTGGACGGACCTCCATGCGGTCTGCCTCCTTGCCGTGCAGTCGGTCGCCTCGATCCCTCCCGGGCACACTAACGGTCTGAATTTTTCTTACTATCCTTCTCTGTGGGTTACTCAACCCTTTTAGTTCTCTCCTGCCCTGTTTCGTTAGTTTACAGCTTGCTAATTGTTGCATCATGCAGGATAGGGATGATGGGCCTGCAGATCCCTCTGGGGACTTTACCATGGAGACTACTGAGAGTGCTATGGCCTCTCAGGAATTTCAAGCTTTGCTTGAAGCCACTATGGCTTCCTCCCTGCAGAAGGCTATTGCCTCAGCCATGGGGGCTGTCTCCTCCTCATTTACCCACTCCCTGCACTCGATGGTTTTACCTACAGTAACCACCCCAGCTTCCCAGGGTGGGGGGTCCCCTTCCCCTGCCCAGACAGTGCCTGGGGCACGTAAGGCTAAGGCCAAATCCAAAAATGTCGGCTCCCACTCCTCGATGCAGGTGCTACCTGCCTTGAATGACACGCTGGAAGCGGTCACTGATAGCGCGCACCCCACGCGCAAAAGAGCCCCTGGCCGGGCTAAAAAGACTAGACTATGGAAAAGGGCTAGAGCCCTAGATGATGGGTCGGATACCGACCGGAGTGTGGAGGATGAGTCCGACCATATGGGATATGACTCCTTCGATGAAGGTGAATCTGGCGAGGATTTGCCCCTTACGGGCGTGACCCCCTCGGGCTCCTCCGCCAAGGCCAGTGGCCACTTATTAGACGCCTCTGGGGATACCAAGGCGATTCTTGACCCGCAGGGTAACCCCCTGTTCGACCCTGATGACCTGCGGCACCCCAGGTCCGCTGAGTGGGTTCCCCCAGACCATATTGCCCAGTACGTGGCTAAACGTATTCGCACCCCGCTCTCTAAAGAAGGCCGCAATAAACTGCGCGCCGAATGCCCAAGGCCTTCCCTCCCCGGCGCCGCCGGCAGAACCCCGGATATTGATCCCCAAATTGCCCAATTCCTCAATAAGTCGGGCTGGAAGTCCAAGAAGGGCCTTGACCACTCCCTGAAAGGGTGCCAGGACAAGATCCTGGATACTCTGGGGCCCCTATCGAAATTATACGAGCTTCTCGAAGCTGCCAAATCTGGAGACTCAGTTTTGGATATGGATGTGGCCATTGGATGGGTCCAGCGGGCTATATGCCTGCTGGGCAATGCTAATACAGCTATGTCCTCCGAGAGGCGTAAGGCGATCCTCCTAAAGATCGACCCTAAGCTGGCCGCTATGACGGTGACAGAACCTGACCCGACTGAGGAGGGCTTACTGTTCGGCTCCTCCTTTGTCAAAGACATGGGCTCCTATGTGAAGACCTTTACCGCAATTGATAAGGCGCAAGCGAACATGAAGCGCATGTTCGCGCCCAAGGTTTTTGGAGGGGCCGGGCGTAGCAGGAACCGTCCGCCTGGCCGCGGTTACAGAGGCTCGTTCCGAGCACCCAGAGGTTCCTTTTTTCCGTCACGAGGCTTCCAAGACCCGAGAGCACCCACCTTCTTCCCAGCCAGAGGCAGGGCTTGGGGCTCCAGATACCCCCGCAGTGGCGCTCCAACCAGACGTCCTTACGGTGAGTACCCCTTCTTCCCCTCCCGCTCAGGTTCAGGTAGCGGGGAGGTTAGCCTTGTTTTACCACAGGTGGGTGGCACTGACATCAGATGCTTGGGTACTACAGTGTGTAAGGGGATATCGCCTAGAGTTCGTTTCTATGCCTGTCCAGTTTTGTCCCCCCAGAGAACTGTCTCTTCCACCAGATCAGGACGAGATGATTTCCGCGGAAGTCGTGGAAATGTTGTCCAAGGGCGCAATAGAGGAACTGCCGTTCGCCGCAAGAGGCTTTACGAGCAACTTGTTCCTAGTACCAAAGAAAGGGGGCGGAGTTCGCCCCGTGATAAATCTTCGCCCTCTCAATGCTTTCCTGCGTTACCAACATTTCCAGATGGAAGGCATACACTGCCTCAGAGACCTTCTACGCCAGTCGGACTGGCTGGCCAAACTGGACCTGAAGGACGCTTACTTCACGGTTCCCATTGCTGCAGACTGCAGGGACTACCTGCATTTCACTTGGCATGGCCGACGATGGCGCTTCACCTGCCTGCCTTTTCGGTCTCTCTTCGGCTCCTTGGTGCTTCACCAAGCTCTTGAAGCCGGTGGTGGCATTCCTCCGAACCCGAGGGGTCCGCCTCATTATTTACCTGGACGACATTCTGATCTTGTCCCAGTCAAGGGCGGACCTCCTACTACACTTAGAATGGACGACCGACCTTTTACAAGGTTTGGGATTTCTGATCAATTGGGACAAATCGGTCCTGACCCCCGCCCAGTCGATAGAATTCCTGGGCTTCAAAGTGGATTCCGTCCAACAGTTTTTATTTCTACCGGATTCCAAGATGAAGGCCATTCGGAAGGAAATCCGGAGGGCTCTTCGTGTCTCGGACTTGTCAGTAAGACAATTGGCGAGAATTATTGGCCTCCTCGCAGCCTCTATTCAGGCGATCTTCCCGGGCCCACTACATTACAGAGCCCTCCAACGGCTCAAAGGTTCACACCTTCGACTGGGCCACTCCTACGAATCCCGGATACGCTTGGACGCGGAGTCCAGAGACGAGTTAGAATGGTGGTTGGCACACATGGAGGCGTGGAACGGGAGAGCCATTTTCGGCTCCGTCCCTGACGTAGTGATAGAGTCCGATGCCAGCTTGCACGGCTGGGGCGCTCGTTGTGGAGACGTTTCCACAGGAGGCAGATGGTCCGACGTGGAGAAGTCGTTACACATCAACTGCTTGGAACTTCTGGCAGGGGCATTCGCGATCCGCAGCCTTACCCCAGGGCGGGCGAATTGCTGCGTTCTGCTCAAGATGGACAACGTGTCGGCGGTCCGTTACATAAATCACCTGGGCGGCACGAAGTCCAAAATGTTGGCGATTCTAGCGAAAGATTTCTGGCAGTTCTGCCTCTACAACAACGTCTCGGTGACGGCGGAACACATTCCGGGTCTGGACAATTCGGGAGCGGATTGGAATTCCAGACACTTAAGAGACTCTGGCGACTGGCATTTACACGCTTCAGTGTTCCAGGGCCTGGACATGTTGTGGGGAAAATTCCAGATGGACCTGTTCGCATCTCGGCTGAACACTCAACTGCCGAAGTTCTACAGTTGGAGGCCGGACCCGGCGGCGGTGGCGACGGATGCCTTTCTCCAAGACTGGCCGCAGGGTCACCTGTACGCCTTTCCCCCGTTCAACATGATCGCACGCACGATCTCGAAACTGGTTCGCCACGATTGTCGTGTGGCGTTGGTCACCCCTCTCTGGAGATCTCGACCATGGTTCCCTCGCTTGATGGAGTTGTCAATAGATTTCCCTCGGTTGATACCAGTCTTCCAGAACCTCCTTCTGGATCCGGATGGGAACTCACACGACCTGGTGATACAACACCAGCTGCCCCTGATAGCATGGTTCCTTTCAGGGGACCTTGGGTTGTCTCAGACGTTCCGCAGACAACTCTCCTGCTCCTCGATAACGCCTGGGCCCCAGGCACACGAACAGCTTATCGAACTTCATGATCGTGGTCTGGTTGGTGCATGGAATGGGCAGTGGATCCCGTATCTGCCCCTCTACATTTGATCCTGGAGTTCCTCACATTCCTGTTTGACTCGGGCAAGGCGTACCGCACGATCAACCTATCCCGCTCGGCTATTTCTGCCGGACACAAGGGTTTGGATGGTTCCCCTGTCGGCAGACATCCTTTTGTATGTCGCCTTCTCAAGGGTATTCGCCTTGCCCGTCCTCCTCGGCCTCGTTTCTCTGCATTTTGGGATGTCAACGTGATATTGCAGTTCCTCTCATCATGGTACCCTAACCAAGAATTGACTTTAAAACGTTTGTCATCCAAGCTGGTGATGTTACTCTGTTTGATCTCTTGCAAGAGGGTCTCTGACGTCAGGGCCCTGGATTGGGACGCCGTTGCATTCACCCCAGAAGGCGTTACTTTTGACATATCCAGGAGGACGAAATCTGCATCCAAGTCGTTTACTTACCCGAGGTTTTCTGGTTGTCCGGCACTCTGCCCAGTGGATTGCGTCAAAGTTTATCTGGATGCTACACGTTCCCTTCGCTCCGCTGATCTGCATGATTTGTTCTTATCTTTTAAGTCACCTCACCGGCCAGTTTCAACACCTACTCTGGCACGTTGGGTGCGTTGGCTACTATCTTCTGCAGGTATAGACACCTCTGTTTTTACGCCTCATTCTGTGCGGGGCGCGATGGCTTCGAAAGCATCCTCAGTCGGATGTCGTCTAGAAGACATTATGCGAGCGGCGGACTGGTCCAGAGAATCGACCTTTCGAGATTTCTATTTCAGACCAATTGAACACATCGCATCTCGAGTAGTGGCACAGCTTTGAACTTGCATAATATGAGCCTCCGTGTCTTTAATAAAATTCCCAGATTTTACTAGTAACATGACGTAAAGTCATGATTTTATTAAAGACACGGAGGCGAGTATTATTCCCGCCCACCCTCCCGGTGTGGGTTTTGGGAAAGGAGATGCTTCGGTGCTTTTCAGGTATGTTTTTCAATTGGGTCTGTATTTATTTTGTGTATTTATATCATGTATTTTTATCATGTTTTGGATGATCTTGAACGTTTTTATACTGGGTCCTAATTTTTATATATTTTCTATTTCAGAATCCAGTTTTTTATGTATGGCTCCTCACGATTATGTTTGGTAAGTCTACAGTTTTGAGTTTGGAAATTACCATATTTTTCTATCTTTTTTAGCTTGAAGTTTTCGCTTTGTTTCCCGTTTCATGTTTGGATCAAGTGGGACATCGTTATCTTACCTGGTCTTCGGTTTTCGCAAGAAAGAGGGGGATTGTGGGAGACACAGGACTTATATAGCTACTTCCTCTGTTATGTGATTGGCTGCCTGTTATGCCTGAACAGTTTTTTCTTTCATTTTGACAATATTTATATTCCTCTATCTTTGCTGCTGAGGAAATAAAGAAAGAGTTATGCATAATACTCGCCTCCGTGTCTTTAATAAAATCATGACTTTACGTCATGCTACTAGTAAAATCTGGGAATTGTGTAATATAGAGACAGAGTCTTGCTGGATGTAGCACACCCAGCATCTCAAAGGATCCACACACAGATATACACTCACAGACACAATGGTAAATACAGACTGCAGACCACTGCACACACAATACTTAAAGGGAAACTGTAGTCACCAAGACAACTTTAGCTTACTGAAGCAGTTTTGCTGTATAGAACATGCCCCATGCAGTTTCACTGCCCAATTCTCTGCCATTTAGGAGTTAAATCACTTTATTTATGCAGCCCTAATCACACCTTCCTGCATGTAACTTACACGGCTTTCCTAAACACTTCCTGTAAGGAGTCGTCTAATGTTTACATTTCCTTTATTGCAAATTCTGTTTAATTTCGAAATCTCCTGCACTGTTAATAGTTAGTTAGCCCTTGCAGCCTCCTAAATGTGAGATTATAGTACAATTTACAGAGCAGGAGATAAAAACTTCTAAAGTAATTTAAGCTTTGTCAGTAACAGCCAGGGGAGGTGTGGCTAGGGCATAAACAGAGAAAAAAGTGATGGCAGATAATTGAGCAGTGGGACTGAAGAGGCATGATCTATATACCAAAACTGCTTCATTAAGCTAGAGTTGTTTTGGTGTTATTCATGTGAAAAAGTGCTGGTGGGAATGGTGTGACTGCAGGGCGATACACTGGGTTAGAGAACTGCTCAGTGGGGGGAATGATAGTGTGGAAATGGACTGGGTAGGACTCCAGAGGGATATGTACTAGGGAGATGCAGCTCTTGTGACAACTATACATGGGTGTTTGGGGGTGGAGCAAAGTGGGTGAAACATTGGTGTGCATGACTAACATTCCCATAACTTGCGTACTTGCAGCAAAGTGTCCTGGTAAAGTTTCTATCAAATGTCAGCAATTATAACTCTCCCTCACTTCAGTACAGACTCAGAGACATCAGGACACGTCACTTTCATTTCCTTCCAATATACAGAGATCTAGACACTGTCTACCTCTTACCTTGTCCTAATACACAAGTTTCAGTACATAACCTCCTCCTAATGCACAGACATTAGCACAAAGTTAACCTCTCCTAATAATGAAGTATTCTAGAATGTTTCTTTTTATTAGATGAGAGACAGGTGCCTGTGTATAAGAAGTAAGTGAGAGAAAAATATTGTCCTTCTGATGTCTGTATTAGATGGAAATGAGAGCAAGCTGGTGTCCTTATGTCTGTGTATTAGGAGAAAGGTTGTCTGTGTATTAGAAGGATGTGAAAAGTAACTAGTGTCCTGAAGTCATTATTACGTCATTATTATCAGAAGTATCTGGACACCAAAAAATAAGAGGGAGCCTGTGTACTTATATTATTATTATTATTATTATTATTCATAAAGCGCCAACACGTTCTGCAGCACTGTACAATGGGTGGACTAACAGACAAGTATTTGTAACCAGATGGTAGGACGTACAGGAACAGAGGGGTTGAGGGCCCTGCTCAGTGAGTTTACATTCTAGAGGGAGTGGGGTATAGTGACACAAAAGGGAAGGGTAGAAAAGTAGGTTGCTAGAATAGTTTTTCACCGAGGGCTTAGTGTATTTTTATATCTGTGTATTAGGATAGGGCTAAAGCATGCGTGCTAGTGTCTGAGGTATCAGGCATTTATCCTAATCTGTCAGTTCAGGAATATCCACTGTCAGTATAATTATCTGCTACAGACATTTAAGAACACGTGTCTGTCTGGGGTGAGATTCTACCAGTCACATCTCCTTCATCACAAAGAGGCAGTTGTGTGTTAGTGGGTGCGGCACGGGTGCCTATTGCCTGCACGAGGGTTATTTTTAAATGACTTGCTCTGGAATCCCCTACTCAGTGCCCAGTTGTTCCATTAGTCATGTGAGTGATCTGGTTGTGTGTAATATGAATGCACCCTGAAGATGGAATATCTCCCTATCTCTTTCCAGATACTTTGAACTACAGTTCCCATGATCATTGGGCAGAGGTGATACTAAAAGTATTATGTTTGACAGGCACAGAAGAAGACATTTTGTTTTTATTTTGTAAATTAAAGGAAAAAATATGTCAAAATCCAGCCAAGGAGCTACTGATAAAAACTTTATCTTCCTAATGCAACAGCCTGTTATTGTCCCAATTCATCTCTCCAACCCCACAGCATCCCATTATTTGACATTTTGGAAGACAGAGTGGTGAGATAAATTGTGTTTTTCTTTACAATACACAGCATCTCGAGTACAAGTGGTTAAACAAGGACTCTCAAACCACACATAATCATGATAATACTGCACAAACCCAACATGCTCTCGCCCAAAACACATCAGCCATAGCACCTAACATAACAGCCCATATCAGTACATACACTGAACAAAATTATAAACGCAACACTTTGGTTTTTACCCCATTTTCATGAGCTGAACTCAAAGATCTAAGACCTTTTCTATGTACACAAAAGGCCTATTTATGTAAATTATTGTTCACAAATCTGTCTAAATCTGTGTTAGTGAGCACTTCTCCTTCGCCAAGATAATCCATCCACTTCACAGGTGTGGCATATCAAGATGCTGATTAGAAAGCATGATTATTGCACAGGTGTGCCTTATGCTGGCCACAATTAAAGGCCACTCTAAAATGTGCAGTTTAACTGTATTGGGGGAGTCCGGCAGGGTCAGTAAACCAGTCAGTATCTGACCACCATTTGCCTCATGCAGTGCAACACATCTCCTTCGCATAGAGTTAATCAGGTTGTTGATTGTGGCCTGTGGAATGTTGGTCCACTCCTCATCAATGACTGTGCGAAGTTGCTGGATATTGGCAGGACCTGGAACACTCTGTTGTATACGCCAGGCCCGGACTGGCCATCGGGCACACCGGGCAAATGCCCGGTGGGCCGCGGTGGCCATGGGCCGAGGCTGGCAGGGGAAGGTCCCAGGATCTCCCCTGCCGGTCTATGCAGGGCCGGCACTATCCGAGCGCCGGCCCCGCTGTTTTCAATGAAGGGCCGGTGAGGAGATCAGAGATCTCCCTCACCGGCCCCCTTGGAGAGACATGCTGCTGGGGAGGGAGGTAGAGGACCCGGCGGAGCTCTATCTTGCAGCTCCGCCGGGTTCCTCTCGCGAGATCCGGCGCGTTGATCCATGGCAACGACCGGATCTCGCGAGAGTGAACTCTAGCCCTCAGGCTAGAGTTCACTCACCACTGGACCACCAGGGATGGTGTTGGAGTTCCGGTCCCCCCCTCCCACTCACCAGCATACCGGTCCCCCCCTCCCAGGCTAAAGGTAAGAAGGGAGGGGGGGACATAATGCATACTCTTTTATTTTATTTTACCCCCCCAACACTCAATCCCTTCTAACATTCACACACATCACTATCACACACAGCACTCTCACTCCCATCACACACAGCACTCTCACTCCCATCACACACAGCACTCTCACACCCATCACAGCACTTTCACACACAGCACTCTCACACCCATCACTCTCACTCCCATCACACACAGCAGTCTCACACCCATCACAGCACTTTCACACACAGCACTCTCACACCCATCACAGCACTTTCACACACAGCACTCTCACACCCATCACACACAGAACTCTCACACACATCACACTCAGCACTCACACACATCATCCACAGCACTATCACACTCGGCACTCTCACACACATCACATTTAGGACTCACACACACATCACACTCAGCACTATCACAAAATACATCATTCACAGCACTCTCACACACATCACACTCAGCACTCACGCACATCGTCCACAGCACTATCACACTCGGCACTCTCACACACAGCACTCTCACACACATCACATTTAGGACTCACACACACATCACACTCAGCACTATCACAAAACACATCATACACAGCACTCTCACACACATCACACACAGCACTCTCACACATCATCCACAGCACTATCACACTCGGCACTCTCACACACAGCACCCTCACACACATCACCCTCAGCACTCACACACATCATCCACAGCACTATCACACTCAGCACTCTCACACTCAGGACTCACACACATCACACTCAGCACTATCACAAAACACATCATACACAGCACTCTCACACACATCATACACAGCACCCTCACACACATCACACACAGCATCCATCATACACACATACTGCACCCCTCACATACACACCGAACCTCCCCAACACACTGCACCACACACATACACAATACTTCCAAATATATATATATATATATATATATATATATATGCACATGCACACACACACTACATTCCTGACATACACACTCTGGATACCTTATACACACACTAGATTCCTTGTAAGCAAACACATACTACACCCCTAAACACACACTCTCTACAAACACTACATCACATATACACACACACACACACTATAGCCTGTATGCACACACTTGCTACATCCCCTATACACACATTCTTTACAGACCCTAGCCACATATGCATTACATTACACCACAAACACAACACGACTAAAACCGACCTTATTACACAATACCACACCACAATCAGCTCACTCTATACACACACACACACAATCCCACAAGCAGGCTCCAAACACAGCACGATACTCTTTCCTGGCATTTTTGTCTCCTGGTATCCATTTATAGAGACACCAGAGACAAGTTGCAAGGAAACACAGTGCAAGCATGTTATTAAATTTGCTTGCACTGTGCAGAACAAATACAGGGCTTTTTTCTCATGCTAGAGCTCTTTAGCAGAGCTCTGCGCATGGTCTGCCCTGGCCTGCACTTTGAGAAGGGGGCGTGTTTGTCGTTAGTGATGACAAAACACACCCTCTCTGCACCGCCCCTTCTTAGTGGGCCGCTGTGATAAAAAAATGCCCGGGCCGAATTTTTATCCCAGTCCGGCCCTGGTATACGCTGATCCAGAGCACCCCAAACATGCTCAGTGGGTGACATGTCCGGTGAGTATGCTGGCCATGTAAGAACTGGGATGTTTTCAGCTTCCAGGAATTATGTACAGATTCTTGCAACATGGGGCCGTGCATTATCATCCTGCAACATGAGATGATGGTCGTGGACGAATGGCACAACAATGGGCCTCAGGATCTCATCCCGGTATCTCTGTGCATTCAAAATGCCATTAATAAAATGCAATGGTGTTCGTTGCCCATAACATACGCTTGCCCATACCATAACCCCACCGCCACCATGGGCCACTCGATCCACAACGTTGACATCAGCAAACCACTCACCCACACAACGCCATCATCTGCCATCTGCCCTGTACAGTGAAAACCGGGATTCATCCATGAAGAGAACACCTCTCCAAGGTGCCAGACGTGATCGAATATGAGCATTTGTCCACTCAAGTTGGTTACGACAAAGAACTGCAGTCAGGTCGAGACCCTGATGAGGACGATGAGCATCCAGATAGGCTTCCCTGAGACGTTTTTTGACATTTTGTGCCGAAATTCTTTGGTTATGCGAACCGATTGTTGCAGCAGCTGTCCGGGTGGCTGGTCTTAGACGATCTTGGAAGTAAAGATGTTGGATGTGGAGGTCCGGGGCTGGTGTAGTTACACATGGTCTGCGGTTGTGAGGCCGGTTGGATGTACTGCCAAATTCTCTGAAACGCCTTTGGAGACAGTTTATGGTAGAGAAGTGAACATTCAATTCACGGGCAACAGCTCTGGTGGACATTCCTGCAGTCAGCATGCCAATTGCATGCTCCCTCAAAACTTGCGACATCTGTGGCATTGTGCTGTGTGATAAAACTGCACATTTTAGAGTGGCCTTTTATTGTGGCCAGCCTAAGGCACACCTTTGCAATAATCATGCTGTCTAATCAGCATCTTGATATGCCACACCTGTGAGGTGGATGAATTATCTCGGCAAAGGAGAAGTGCTCACTAACACAGATTTAGACAGATTTGTGAACAATATTTGAAAGAAATAGGCCTTTTGTGTACATAAAAAAAGTTTTAGATCTTCGAGTTAAGCTCATGACAAATGGGGGCAAAAACAAAAGTGTTGCGTTTATAATTTTGTTCAGTGTAGTTGGATACAAGCGAATAAAATAATATACCCATAAACCTACTCATGTCTACCCACATTTCCCTCTATTCATGTAGATTAAATTTGTGTGCCTGATTGCTCTTCATTTTTTTGTTTTTATTTATATGGTTTTGGGTTATTTCACATTTTTACTGTTTGTACAATTATGCTGGTGACAGTATTGCTACTTTTATCCCCATATTATCTTATCTAATATCATCTTATCCCCATATAATTGTATCTAATATAATCTTATTGCCATGTATCTTATCTAATATTATCTTAGCCAACATATCCTCTTATCCACATATAATCTTATCCCTATATCATCCTATCCCCCTATCATCCTATCTAATATCATCCTATCCCCATATCATCCTATCTAATATCATATTATCCCCCTATCATCCTATCTAATATCATCCTATCCCCCTATCATCCTATCTTATATCATCTTATCCCCCTATCATCCTATCTAATATCATCGTAGCTAGATATTTCTTATCTAATATCATCCTATCTAATATCATCTTAGCTAGATATTTCTTATCTAATATCATCCTATCTAATATCATCCATTCCCCCTATCATCCTATCTAATATCATCCTATCTAATATCATCCATTCCCCCTATCATCCTATCTAATATCATCCTATCTAATATCATCCATCCCCCCTATCATCCTATCTAACATCATCTTATCTCCCTATCATCCTAGCTAATATCATCTTAGCCAGATATATCTTATCTAATATCATCTTATCCCCATATGATCTTATCGTATATCTACCCCCTATATCATCTCACCCAATCCCTACTTCCTATCATTGCTTTTTGGGCCACATGGGTCCCTTAATACAGAAATACATTTGGTGAGCTTAGATTTTTAGCAAGACATGATAGTTCTTGTATAGCTTATAGTCCTAGCCAAGAAAGAATTGCTGGAAGGCAAGGTAAAAGTACTGAATGTTTCACAGAAAGCTGATGTCTAGGAGGTATGAACAGAGAAGGGTGGGCGCCTTAAAACCATAAAACACACATAAATGCTCGCTGTTAGAGCTTAGTTTAGAAAATGTGTGTTTCATTTTATTTTCCTTTTCACCTCAGCTGCAATGGTTGGTTAAATAATGATCCACCTGGCATTTCGGAAAGTTAACCCACTGAATCATGGAACATTTTAAAACAGTTTTCTGTTTTCTGTTAATTGTTAAAGTGACCCTATCATGCTGAGGAAATTTTTTTATATACAAAGAGAGCTGAACAAATGCATACAGCAGGAAAAGGATGGCGTACAAAAGATTTCTACCATTTGTGCATGTTGTCTGCAATTGCTAAATCAGACTGCATACTTTAAAAGGGTATTATAAGAACCATAAATACTCCAGCCCTCTTTATTGATTGTGTTGCCAGGGGTCCTCTGGCACCACAAGTGCATAGTTACCCAGTTTGACTTATATTATGGGACACTGCCAGGGGGCTCCTGACACAATAATAATTAAACCGCGGTGGTTATGGTTCTGAGAATGTCTGGAATGGCTTTGCCAGTAGTCAAACCAGTGAGACTTGAGCACAAATCAATGAGTTATCACACTAGCTGTTACTAGTATGTCTGTCAATGTGTGTCAGTATGTCTGTCACTGTGTCTGTGTCAGTATATGTATCTGTCAGTATGTCTCTCAGTGTGTGTCAGTATGTCTCTCAGTGTCTGTGTGTATGTCAGAGTGCATCTGTGTGTGTGTGTCAGTATGTCTGTCAGTGTGTGTCAGAGTGTGTCTGTGTGTGTGTGTCAGTATCTCTCAGTGTATTTGTCTGTGTGTGTCAGTATGTCTGTCAGCATATGTGTCTGGTATCTGTTTGCTGTCATTGTGTATCTGTGTGTGTTTGTGTCAGTGTGTCTATCTGTATGTAGTCAGTGTGTGTATCTGTGTATCTGCATGTGTGTCAGTGTGTGTCAGCATGGTTTTTAGAGTGTGTGTGTATCTGCGTGTGTGTTTGTGGGGTAGTGTATGTGTATATGTGCATACATTTCAGCATTCAAGCACTAACATGACACACAAATACACCCCTGCATTCAAACTTCAACACTTTATACAAGCACACACCTTCATTGAAACAACAACAATACATACAAAAACACCTCTGTGTTAAACACCAAAATTACATATAAACACACCCTTGCATTCAAAAATCAATACTACTCATAAATGCATGCTTGCATTCAAACACCAACACCAGTAAACATACTCCTACATTCGCACAAACATACTCCATACAAAAACAGGCTTACATTCAAACACACAAACACTGCTCAGTGCTAAATACTACCCTGTAAGCATAGGAAAATGTAGAGTTCCAGCTATATTACTATACTATATTACTAAAACAAAAAGGAAATAATCAGCAAGTAATACCATGGCACATATACAACCACCCTAATATTATCCTGGAATTACTGACAGGACACATTAAAAGACAGGCAAAAAAGATGTGATCTATATGATGAAGAACAGTCTTGAAATCTTGAATACCACAAAGCAGTAGATACCCATTTTTGTTTATTTGTTGTGTCTAACAAATACATTATTCACATACCTTTCTTTAATTTGATATACCTCACAGGGAAACAGATGGAAGAAAATGTTAAGACTTAACAAAGACACAGCATTCATGTCGACCTCCTAGTGTGAGTACGCAGCATTTCAATAACATGAGGCCCAGTAGAGCAACAGGCCCAGATGGCAAACACCCAACGGTACTTAGTGAGCTCAGTTTAGAATCAGAAAAGTCACTATTTATAGTTTACAAACATTTGATCTTCCTGATATGATGCCACCCTGACTGGTAAAATGGGAGACGAAGCTATCATTTCTAAGCTGGTATCTAGGACTTTAAGATCTATTAGATCAGTGGTGCCAACAACGGAGATCCAGATGTTTTAGTACTACAACTTCCATGATGCTTTGCCATTCTAAAGCATGGCAGAGCATCATGACAGTTGTAGTTTCACAGCGTCTGGGTACTTTTGGAAAAAACTCTGAATTAAACTAAAACTGGTGCATTATCTGATGTTTTACTAATAGGCTACATAATACAGTTTGGACAATAATTAAAGAGGATGTTTTCACAGTTTCTATATATATATATTATTCTCAAATTCTGTCAATAAGGCTGGGAGGGAAGATTTCATCACTGAGTGGAAGATCATCAGGATAAACTGTTATTTAATATTGGGAGTTGATAAATGTGTTTTGCTCCAAGCATTAAAAGCCAGCTAGCGAGACACACAGAGGCGTAGCGTGGGGGGTGCAGGGGGGCTGGCTCACTCACTCGCTCTGCAGTGCTGGCTGTGCGAATCCGATCCGAGCCGCCGGGTCGCCGCCCACTGTGGAGGGGGGGGGGGGGGGAGTGCCAGGCGTGTAGTGCGGTGGGTGTGAAGAGAGAGCGAGGGACTATCTGGGGGAGGGACAGTGCAGCGGCCGCACAGCACAGCGCTGAGCTGTGAGAGAACCACACCAGACCAGCCCAGACCAGCCCAGGCAGCAGCAAGAAGAAGCTGGCAGCGGCGGCAGGTGACACAGGCCAGAGAGGAGAGAGGGAGCCAGTGGTGACAGACGCTGCAGGAGGAAAACCTAGGAGGACCTGGAGGAGAAAACCTAGCCTGCTGACTGCTGTGATCGGGTACGGGACAGCCGGTGAAAAAAAGGTAGGAGTCAGGACTGACTGGAGTAGTACTGGGCTCAGTGGGCTGGCTGTGTAGTGCTAGCAGAGCATCTCCCAAACTGAAGTTTCTTGGGGATGTTCCCGGTCTGCAGGTCAAGACTGGCATGTTAAGCTGACCAGATGGATTGAAGTTTGGTTGGTTCAACAGTGACGAGACAGATTTCGATCCATATGTAGCTGCTCCAGCTCAACATAAGTTGATGTACGCCAGTGGGTCTAGGCCTAGCAACCTTTAATTTATTTTATTTTTGCTGAAAGAGTAAGGCAATAGGCATGAAGGTGAATAAACATTATGTTAAGAGTAAAGAAATGGTTATACAATGAAGGGGTGCTAAAAGTGCAGCAAGGCAAGAAAGTGATTTATACATGTGGAGAATGTGTAATGCATGTTCGCACTCAATAAAGTGTTGGAAAATAAACTTGTATTTAGATGCATTTTACTTTAATTACATAAGTATTTTCATAACAAACAATACATGTGCTTGTGGGGTAAGGGTTTCTTTAACTAATCTAGTGGAAGAGACTCGAGTGCTAAAATCCACGGGTTAGGGGGCACAAATTACTTGCCTTGCCCCGGGTGCTGACAACCCACGCTACGCCACTGGAGACACATAATGCCAATAAACACTATTATTCCAAAGTCTTATACTGCAGCCCATAAAAAGAACGTGACACTAGTGCCCAGTCTCAGTCCACTATTACTGCCCTGGTACGCATCAACAAAGCAAACCAGATAAGTCACATGATGTGGTTGATAAGTAAGCAGAATATTTGCATGATGGGGAGTTAAGAAACTGGCACAAACCAGGGGACATCAATTAGAAAATGACATATAAAAATCACTGATCACTTTGTAATGTATTGAAAATCGTGGGACTGGCTTCACGCGAAACAAGAACCGTTTACATTTTACAAGGTTACTGAAGCCTGCCCAGTGCCTTGTGTCAATTAGACAGCACTAGGACTGTTAAAGTCTGGAAAGGTATGTTAACACATAAATGTGTACACCCTAATTGACACAAGTAGCTATATTTAAACATTTCAAGAAAACTGTAAAAAGTAACAGATCACACCCTAAGTGAATTTAAAGGGACACTATAATCACAACAACTTTTGCTTAACGGAGCAGTTTTGATGTCAAGATCATGCCCATGCAGACACACTGTTCAATTCTCTGCCATTTAGGAGTTACATCCTTTTGTTTATACAGCCTTAGTCATACCTCCCTGCATGTGACTTATACAGCTCTCCTAAACACTTTATGTAAATAGACAACTAATGTTTACACTTCCTTTATTGCACATTCTGTTAGAATTTTTATTCTATTACTCGGTTAGTAGTTTTCTAGACCCTGGAGGAGCCTACTGGGTATGATTAAAGTTCAATTTACAGAGCAGGAAACAAAAACTTGCAAAGCAAGTTAACAGCTGATTGAAAAGGAAAAAAAAAATTCATTCAGGCTGTGTCAGTCACTGTCAGGGGAGGTGTGGATAGGGCTGCATAAACAGAAACAACGTGATTTAATTTCTAAATGCCAGAGAATTGAGCAGTGAGACTGCAGGGTCATGATCTATACACCAAAACTGCTTCATTAAGCTAAAGTTGTTTTAAATGCCTATAGTGTCCCTTTAAGTAACCATGTACTCCTGTTTCAAAGACTTCTTGCTGAATGAATAGAGCAGGTACAAGAAAAAACTCTATCAAATGTTTTTATACCGGTGCCCACAGGGGAAATTGGATGAGAACAGTTTACGTCCCATACATAGACAATGCTCTAAAAGTTGAAATGGAGCAAAATAGCTTTCCAAATAGGATATATCTGCTCATTAATCTCATTAAATAGATTGTCTTATGGAGTTAACTAGAGGGACACCTAATGTCACACAAAAATAACAGCTAGACTTCTAAATAAATCGAAACAATCTATTGGAAGAGAAATTCTAGCTGTAAAACTGTTACATTGACTACTGGAAAAATGAACCTTAGAAACCTACACAACCAACTAAACTCACTATCATCTCCATTAAAATCAGAGACTGAGAGTGCCTGGTCCTCAAACAAAAACTTTAAACATTGTGTTGTCCTGGACCAAGAAACTGGTTTGCTTATTTACGTGCTTAGAAACTCTTCTAACCTATAAACTTGTGGAGCGTGCAATGTGCCCTTCACCTAAAACTGGACATGCATGCCACCAAATATCACTTTCCACCATCCTTAGATCCTTAGAGCCCACCAGTCTGTTACCAAACCCAGAGGCTATAAGGAAGATCAGGAACATTGAAGGTATGTTTATCTAAGTGCAGGTAAGTACTGCAGTCAGAAAGCCCATTCTCCTATTGGTTGACTGCACTCTGCAGAAAATAGAAACTGCAAGGTCACAGCCTGTTCTTAGAAGCACTCGGCACCAGGAAAAAAATAAATATAAAGATTTTTGTCTTTTCTAAATGCAGCTTCAGAAATCTGTGAACATTTTTTTATTTTCAAATATTTTTAGGATCCAAGCAATGTGTTAATAGTGCCCTTAAATCCAGGCATTCCACTTGCTTCCTAGAAACAGAGCGGTTTATCATCTGATACACACAAGAAGAGCAGACTAAACTGTTTTTCTTTATCGCACTGAAACTGCTAGAATGCCGGCCAATCTGTGATGTTCATTATTTGAAATACACACTCTCTCTTCTGCTACATAACAGGAATACTGTTACATATTGGATACATATACTCTGTATAAGATATGTACAATTTCAAAAACAGTTAATACTAGCATTACAGCTTTTTAAAATAAAATCTGCATTTAAAGAAACAATTATATTTAAAAATAAACAAATCCATAGTATTATAGATGATTCATAATTTACCAGAGGCGTTCTGGACTTTCATATATATGCGTAGTATTACCACTGCAACATATATACTATCTGTGAAGCAAAGGGTAAAAAAAAAACATTTGTTTACTTACCATCTCCCTTGATTCTTAGGTCTCTTGGCAGGAAACTGAATCCAGCGCCCTTCGGCTCCATAACATTGCACAACAAAGGCTGCTCCACTTCCCCATCACTGCTTTCAGATGTGTTGCTTAACATGGGGCCTGGATTAGGATTTGCAGCCTTAGTTTCAATGTTATCGTTGGTACACCCCTCACAGGTACGACTCATGCAATGCAGGAAAGACATGGGTGGGAGGCTGTGACTACGAAGTTCTCCACGTTCCGAAATTCCGTTTCCATTTCTATGAAATTCTGGGATAGGTGAGAACTCCAAGGAAGAATCACCACTGCTTTTGAGTGGGGGGCTGGTGCCATTCTTCTTTCTGCTCTTAGCCAACTCCAGAAACGATGTGACCCTTTTGGGGGAAGACCCCTGACCATTGCTGACTTGGCCCTCACTTAGTTTTACCGGACAGCTCATCATACGTTCCAGGGATCCCAGTCGATTGGTTGGGCTCTTGTCTAAGCTACGGTCATAACTGCGGGAGCGTTGTCTGCCACTATTGTAATTTGGCGGTGACACATTGACATAAACTTGTCCCTCGATTGTGTCTGATTTTGATCTTTCAATGGGCTTTTTGGGTTCATCTTCACTAGAATTTGTTTGTGGCTGTTGAAAGAGAAAATATTCTGTTGGTTGCACTGGACTCCCTTTGGTGTGATCATCAGAGCAACTGGTTATAGATGAGCCAGCAGGGCTTGGGGATGACTGAGATGACAAGTCACATGTGACCAGTTTATAATAATTTTGTGTGGCCATGACTAGCCTTGCCTGGCTCTGTAAGCAAGATGTCAAGTCTGAACTCTCTGCAGGGCATTGTGCTGAGTCACAATGAAGATGATATGAATTGCAGTTGGCATCCAACACAGGAGAGGAGGGATGGAAACATCCACATGATTTTCCAGGTTCTTCCTGAACATGTGAATCACAAGACATTTTGGATTCTGTAGGTGATGTCTGAAGGTCAAGATAGAAGGCTCCAGTGTCTGTGTGGCTACACAATGAGGAGTCACAAGAGGGATTCCCAGAGTTCAGGTTGGACCTGGGATGTCCATTCATTTTGTTATACAAGGTGCTGAAATTAACTAAGATACCATCTGAACTGTTGCAGGAGGAGTCACTTACATAGCTAACCTGCTGGTCCATTTCTGATTGACTTGAGGCACTGTAACATCTGCAGTGCCTGATAGGCTCAGATCCATTACAACTGCATTCCCTGCACTGCAGGATATCTTGGTTTCCCAAATCTGAGCTCTGGTTCCAGTCCAGAGAGAAACTAGGACCACCATGCTGATGCCATGTTGGTTCTTCAAGGATTGATCCTGTGGAAACTTCATTACCATTAGTCCCCTTTTGCAGGTCAGCAAGTGAAACCTTCTCCTCTAGGCCATCCATGAGCCCAGACCTATCAGACAACATCCAAGGCTTCACAATGGGTGGAGTGTTGTGAAGGTGGAAAGGTGGCAGTGTCATTTCTTTGAAATTAAATCCATATGTTGGTCCAGCAAGGCTGCTGTGGAGATGGAATGACTTCTCCCCAGCCTTTTCACTTGATGTGATATTTTCTTTCTCTTCACTTGGAAGAAATGGGTTGTGACGCTTCCTAGTAGTAGTGGGGCCCTGCAAATCCTCATCTTTTTTGTTCCCCCTTTCTCTTATGGGTGGCTCAGAAGCCTGGATTAAACTGCTGTACACCAAGGAGTCAGCCTGTGATAGATCCCTCTCTGGAAGGGAGGTGGTTCTTGTAATTCCAAGTTCATTCTGGCCATATGTATGTGATCGTTTGGAAGTAGAGCAGCATTGTCTATCTGGCACCTGACAATGAACCAGAGGGATGTGATGCACAATCAATGTTTCTCCAGCAAGTTTGGGTGGGCTATCCATAGTGAGGACTGCCTGTTAGGACATTGGCTCCAATTAGCAAGCTCAAGCTGCGAACACGACTGACATAATATCGGCGAAGATACCTGTGGAGACATACAGACAGGGAGACCTGTTAGCAATCACAGAGACAATTTCAGATATTAATTCTATCATATGCTCTCGATGTGTATTACTGAAAAATCCTGTCTCTTGACAATTTACCAGACCCAGTTGAAATTTAAACAAAAGGTAAGATAAATGTGGAAAAATAAGCCACATATTTATTAATGACCATACCTGACAACATCCCTGCCAGTGACCCACAGATTTCATCTCCTTTCACCACAGAGGGGAGAACTAGGACACAAGAAGAAGTCCCATCCACATTCTTTGAATGGCATCCAACTTACAAATGAGTTGGGCAGAAATAGGTATTCCAACTCAAAGAGGACCGAACCATTCTGGGGTGGTTGTTATACCTGGATCATTTGGTGACAAAATTTCCCATGTGTTGTGAACTATATTTCCCAGATGTTTGTGAACTATATTTCCCATGATGCTCAGCTAGTCTTTATGGTCTAGCTGTAGCAGATCCAGCATGTTGTGTTGTGCTGCTTGGCAGTAAGTATAATTCATATGAGTTCAATTAATTAGTTAATTGGAGCTGTTCCTGAATAGCATCTACATGTGACACGTGTCTGGAAAGAACATTAGAGATCTGTTACACACTTACTGTATCTCCACTCAGCCAGTTACCTACCTATTCCTGTAATCCACCCATATTAACAATTAAATATGTAATGCAAGCAATGCAATTTAAAATTTAGGTTGACAATTCCCCCCTTCCATTTCTCTTTGCTCTGATGCAGAGAAACACATTTTCCACAAGTGCTCGGTTTAGTCCCTCTGTATCTCTGCAGAGCGTACATACATTGTGGATTGTATGTCTGGGAAGGTTTTGTAGGTTGAACTACAAGGCTGCATTCTACTAGCAGCCAGGCAGAGGAGGAATGGAAGGCTCTGAGTACACTACCAGTAGTCTTTGCATTTAGTGCTTTCTTATGAGAAGCATTGGATACGGTATTGCACTTGCTGTGCATGTGTATCAGATCCTCAGTGTTCCTCTACAAGGAGCATTGGAATGGACCAGCAATGGAGGCAGTGGTGTCTCCACGATGATGTTGCAGGATGCTGAGAGGTGAGGAGTGCCAGGTGAGTCTCAGCACTGGAAAAAGGTAAGTAAATGTCTTCTGTACAGTTATGTATCCATATATTTACAGAGAGCTCCTGACAGATTACACAATGAATGAATAATTAATGCCACTAACAACATTTATCCTTTAACAGAGTGTGTTCTCAAATCGCACTCACTCTATGTTTTATAAAACTGGGCCAATGACAGCCAAACTAATGGTGCAACATACCAGAAATGTATGTAGTTACTAACCACAAACTATCCTCATGCAGTTAAGGAACACTATGCAATCTATATCCTTAATTAAATGTTTTGCTAAAAAGAAAAAAGGTGTACAACATTCTGTCCATTTACATTAAGACCATAAAAATCTGCCCAAATTTCTCATTTACTACAATAATATATACATTTTCCCAACAGCCTGCCCATTCCCCATTTAACGTCTTCTCATATGCCCCCAAAAGTCTGTCCATTCATTCGGAAAATGTGCTCGCAAACACTTAGCAAATGGGAATTTGTCCATTCTCCCTGACAATTAATTTACCCTGAGACAATAGGGATTTGCCCATTCGCCTGGTTCTGAGCATTTGACCATTCATCCACTGAATCTGCCTTAGTGAGATCCTAGTAGCTGACACTAATTGTTAGTCTTGTGCCGGAATAGTTAATGTCAAACACTGTGCGGACTGCAATGTAACTGATATCAGTGACAGCAAGTGTGAGTCGCTGGAATATTATGATAAACACTGACAGCAAGTGTGACTCAGTGGAGTGCCATCTCATAAACCAACAAGTGTGCATCACAGGCATGTGACCACAGTTCCCAGTATCTTGCCTTTTTTGTTTTTAAATGCCTTAACCCCTTAAAGCCCACAATAGAACTTCAACATTGACATGGCACAAACACATTAAACTCTGCTCTCCTTAAGGTCACAAAGTATAACATCTGCACTCGTTAAGACGTTAAACTCACCCATGTAGTGGCGTGAGCCCAGCCGGGATGCATGTGAAAGACAAGACAAGAAAAGACAGGCTGAGCCTGTTGGCTGAGAATAGACAGTGAAATAAGAGCCAATGGATGTTATAGGCCAATCCCAGGCACAGCTGAGTCAGTGCCCAGATAAAAGACGCACAAACATATAACACACACAGCAGCAAACAGCCATGCAAAAGTAGATTTTCCATAATAAAACTCAGATATTCACAGAACGAAAAAATAAATTGATTAACCCTTTGAAGCACCAGAGGTGTGAGCGGTACATTGTAAATCAAGCCTTTAAAAACCCTCGGGCGCTCTAAAAGATTACTAACATCCAAGTGAAAAAAAAACTGCTTTTAAAGGAACATTTATACTAACATCAAGATACGTCACCTTCCCTAGCTTAATCAGTCATATGAATACTATATGGAGGGGTCGTAAATAAATTAGAGGGTGCTGATAGGCAGAGGAGCTCATGTATGGTGTACACAGCAGGGCGATGGTCTATGAAGTTATTCAAAATGCATAAGACTGTCCGTCATTTAAATAAAGGTGTTTAAGAGAAGTTGAAACACTAATAAATAATATAGTATTTGTCAATTTAAAAACATTTAGCATATTATTGGTTTGGAGGGTTCATTTTTTTTTAATTAAACTTTAAGTTGGGCTTTAGGTTTCTATATTTTATATATATATATATATATATATATATATATATATATATATATATATATATATACTGTGTATATATATATATACACTATTTGATTTCAATAAGCCAGACAATAAGAGATTATATTGTTTTATTAATTTAGTAGCCTGGCCTTACAAGCCATCTAAACTGGAAATATAATACTCTGTATATTAAATTAAAACCTAATGATATAAACTGAATTTACAAATATTAATCCCTGACCCGGTGAGAGACAATGTTTAATAATAACTGTCAGGATTGCTTTTAATGGAGTCGGCTATCAACCATTAGAGCTGCAGTTGTTAACCTTCACCCTGCAATTGATTGTGGACTGCATTTCCCATGATTCCCATGCAGCCTCAAGGCTAAGATTGGATATCATTGTATCATATCATCCAACATTTCAGATAGACAGAGGGACACTCAAATTTTAGGGATGTGGCAAGGTGCGGGGTTATAGCTCCTCGAAAAAAAAGGAAAATATGGATAGAGGAATTTGATCTCCAAATAGGGACTGACTCTCCTAAATAGGGACACTTGGGAGGTATGCATTATGGCTACTGCCTGTCAGATCCCCAGTGACAACATAGGGACTCTGTCAGCTAAATTAGTCATGTATTCTGAGCTATACTGAGGGGAATCTCCCACTATTTCAATACTAGACTTAAATCCAGTAAACCCTTTTTCTTAAAAAAAAATAAAAAGTATATACCTGGGTGTGTTTGCAATTATTATTTCTCATAGTTTATTTTTAAAATATTCCCTTCAGAGCTGTGCATTACACACTCCCTCTGGAATGCTGACAGTAAATAATGGAATGTCTCCACGGATATATTATACACCCTTGAAAACGTGCAGTTAGCTTGACCATGCCGGCATGTCTGTATGTAGCAGGTGCGTGGATCACATGTCCAGAACAGAAGCAGAAGTAGTTTAATGCATAAAACATAAGGTATGACGAAAACTTCCCAGCTTTGCAATTAACCAAAGGGAGACGTATGGTAATATAAAGGGAGAGGAGAGAGGATTGGTAATGTAAGATCACACACTATACAAGGGTTGTTAACATGTAAACATGTATATATCATGGCTGCCCTTACCGTAAAGTCTTCTCTTTAAACACAGCTCTATAGAACATTAAAACCCAATTTTACATTCTTACTAAACATTAAAGGGATCCTCTAGTGCCAGGAAATAGGGGTAATAGGTCCCCCCTGCCTCGCGCCACCCCTCCCGCAGGGCTAAAGGGTTAAAACCCCTTCAGTTACTTACCTGAATCTAGCGCCGATGTCCCTCGGCACTGGGTCAGGCTCCGCCCACACTCCTCCCCCGCCAACGTCAGCCAGCGGGGGAGACCTAATGCACATGCGTGAGGACATCCAGCGTCATATAACGGACCAAAAGTCTGTTTGGATTCCGGAAGCCTTGTAGTGGCTCTAAGTCTGCCACAGAGGGCAGACTTAGAGCTGCAATATAAACATTGCAGTTCTCTGGAACTGCAATGTTTACATTGCAGCACTAAGTGCAAAAAGGTCACAGCACACAGCACCCAGACTACTTCAATTAGCTGAAGTGGTCTGGGTGCCTACAGTGTCCCTTTAACTTCTACACTACTCTGTGGATGAATATTAAAGACATTATAGTCACCAAACAAACAGTTTTAGTGTATATATCATGCTTCTGAAGTTTAACTACTCAATTCACTGCCATTTAGGAGTTAAATCACTTTGTTTCTGTTTATGCAGTCCTGTCCACACCTCCCTTGGCTGTGACTGTAAGAGCCTGCATTAAAGAAAATGGTTTTACTTTCAATCAGATGTAACTTACTGTAGAATTTTTTATCGCCTGCTCTGTAAATTGAACGTTAATTACATGTAAGGTCTAGCAAGCTATTAGCAGTGCAGGAGATAAGAAATTCTAAAGTTAACAGAATTTGCAATAAAGGAAGTGTAAACATTAGCTGACTCTTTACAGGAAGTGTTTAGGAAGGCTGTGAAACTCATATGCAGGGAGGTGTGACTAGGACTGCATAAGCAAAGTGATTTAACTCCTAAATGGCAGAGAATTGAGCAGTGCAACTGCAAGGGCATTATCTATACGCCAAAAACTGCATCATTAAGCTAAAGTTGTTTTGGTGACCCTTTAACTCATACACTCCCCTGCACTACACTAAGTATTAAAGACCTACACTACCTTAACACTGTACCACAAACAAACAGTAACCATTGATCCTAAACACTGCCTTAACAGTTACTAATCCTAACCGAAAAATATTGTGTGCTATAAAAGATATATTACAGAATTCATTAGGGAATATTAAGGGGAACCTAATAATCTCTGGGTTTGGGAGACATTTAAAAACTACTCGAACCTCCAGTCTTGTAGTTAATCATGATGTCTCAAGAACCCCTTAATGGTGTTATTTTTTCCATAATACATGGATCACTGTTATTTATCATATTTGCTGTATAAAGTTTTATTTGATTTTAGAATGGTAAAAAGATGATAGACAATACCGCCAGACATACAACAGTATGAATAGAGAAAGCAAAATAAAACCAGCAAAAAAATACAATGTATAGAATTAATGAATCACATTAATAGGGCCTCAGAAATATCTATCACCAAAATATAAAAAGCCTCTTTGAAAAGAAAAATAAATAAAAAAGAAGATATGAAAGGAAGGAAAGAAGACATAAAGCTTTTAAAAATTTCCAAGAAGTATTAAACCAGATTAAATCCCCTTTCCTCCTATCCCTTTTCCACAACTAACAGAGTTCGTTACGAAACTCCAGATTCTAGAATGTGTTACTATTTGCAAGATTCAGGCTAAAATAGCCAAGCAAATAACTAGAGCCAAGTTAAACCCTTTTCTTTTTTTAACAGTTAGGCTATTTCTGCCTCAGTTATTCACATTTAGTTTTAATAAACTGAAATTCAGAATTTAATGAATAATCGCACATAATTATATTGCTAGAATAAAACAAGCTGCCGGTAGACTTCCTTACAGAATAATCCCCTCAAACGTATCTCAGGATAATCCTAAAATCTGGGAAGCAAATGAAATGGATCACCTTTATAGGCTAATTTATTATTCTTCCAAATCATTCCACAGGATAAGGGATTCCTGACTGACTGTTGCAGCTCTAAACTGAAATCAACATTTAAATTACAATTTTTATTAAAAAAAAGTTAAAAGTCCTACAAAGGGACTTCTTCCCTCAGTGACCAAAACTGGCCAAGTTCAGTACATTCTACAAATCTTTTAGTTTTTGTTCACTTTTTTTGTTTGTATAAGGTACGTTTCATTGACACACTGATCTCTGACACAACACTCCTGACATACACTTTAATTAACCAGCAGATATTCTTTGATTATAACATTCAGTGGCACGAAAAACAAGACTGCCCTCGTCTCCATTCCCCCTTTCTTCTTATGATTTATAATCCAGCCATTCTCTTGGGCTTGGACCCTAATGTACCCAAAGCTTTACTATCCCAAACAAATCTGGTTTATACTGATCAAATAAGGAAACAATTCAGTAGAAACCACAGACAACCCATGTTTTATCTCACAATTACAATATCCACAAGTCACAAATATCATAAAAAAAAAAATACCCCAACAATTACCCATGACCTCAATCCATTTGAAGTAATGTGCTCCTTAGTACATGGTTATATATGTCGAGAGAGTCCAGGCACACAGGATCCGTCACATTGCCGCTCAAGTCACTTGAGAAAGACTGTCTGTATCAGCTGAAACGTTGTCATGTTGTGCTTATTCCAATAAGCATCTGTGACTTGATCTGTGTGCATAGACTCTCTCTACATATAGAAGTGTTCTTGGAGGTTTGCCATCCCTTGAGTCTCCAGAACCAGTGTTTTATATAGGTTATACATCAAATAGGATGTGTGCAGTCTCTATCGGATCTTATGAAATCAATAGTACATAGTATCACCAACCTATATACTTCAACCACCAACCACTATATTTAGAGTGGTCTACCTCAATGCTTATATTGTGGCAAATTGGAACCGATGCAACTTGAAATATGAATACAACACATCAGTGCTCCGTAGCAATCAAGAACCAAGAGAAGAAGTCTTATCCCTGTGAAGTCCAAACCAAATATGAGTATTATAAGACCTTCCCTGGCGGCCTCTGCTAGCGATGTAACAAGTCTCTGATGTAACTCCATAGCTGGTGGGAATGTCCTGTGATCCAGACATTGTGGAAAACTAAACACATAATCAAAGTTATGTTCTCAGATAACCCACACCCTACCAACCTCCATCACTGCTATTACATCACACCAATCAAAATGTCCTCACATAAGAAGTCACTGACCATCAGTATTTTGAACGTTGCAAAACACATAATACTAATATTCTAGAAAAACCAAACCTCCCCTGGAAAGACACTGGCATACAAATATTAAAGTACCATAACCACTAAGCGTTGTGATCACTCTCTGCTGATGAGCAATGCCCTGAGCTGCCGGACTTAGCTCAGTGAGAAAAGTTTCCAGCAGCAGGACAGACAGGGAGCAGAGCCCAGTGGAGCCCATCTAATAAGTCAAAACATTAGTAAAAAATTTGACTACTGACATTGACGCTGGTTACCATACTTGGAGTATTCCTTTAAGAGCCTCAGATAAATTAATCTTTAGTGCTAACAACAGGATGGCAGTATATGGGCTCAAAGAATAGTAATCTCTGTAGGAGAGGAAATTAGGCCTTTGCTAATATAGTGCTAGACACCTCTGTTAATTTTGTCACTCCCTCTCCACCATTCTCTCCCTAACCCCTTTAATACTTGATGTTGTTTCATTAGATTAGACAGTCTGTCTCAGTTAGCTCAGCTATTTTAATCCTGCAATATTTTAGATAGCAGTTATATAAAATAATGCAATGCTTCTTGTGATTGCTGTATTTCCTTTTTTCTGTCATTTATGATTTTCTGTGAAAAACCAATAATAGGCGAAAAATGTTGGGAAGTCAAAGGGAATTCTAAATGAATTTAAACTTTCAGGTCGAAATAGACAAACTATAAAAATGATCCAGTCAGCTATGCTTCCGGTTTGGCTATTGCGTCCTTAAATCTGAAATTCCCTGTTAATTCTCTTTGAATTATTAACAATTCTCACTTTAGTGAAAGGACCTGTTATTTGACCAGTATTTGTTGCCTGTATGTACGTACAACTGTGAAACCTGGATAAAATTATTACATTTGGGGGGTGGGGCCGGGCGGCCATGCCAGCAGGCTGCAAGTCACTATGGCTCCAGGGACTCTCGACGAATAATGGGTAAAAACCCATCAAAATCAGCTTGGAACCCCCTGGAAGTGCGTGATACTTGACCCTGGAGTGTCCCGGTGCAGCTGGAGCACCTGATATCGGGTGGACCGGGCCCTGGTGAGATGCTCCGGGGCTGGGGAGACTGAGGCCTACCCGGGAAGGGAGCGGGGTGGACGGCTGCCGCCTCACTTTCCGTCCCGGCAAATACAGAGACCTATGACAAATCTGGGGCCCCCGGCCTTGCTTACCCCCCCTTTGGGCCGGCGGGGGTTATCCCGGCCCCCACCAGGCAGACACAGCCACCACGCGGCCCCCACAAAATGGCCGACAGCGAGGCACCCATTCGGTACACCGCTGAGGGAAGCTCCCACAACACTTAGCCAGGGCTATGACCACCCATGGCATTTACCAGCAGTCACAACGGGGCGACAGCGGAGACCTGCCATTCTGCTGAACAGCCACCCCACAAGCAGACTTACACACCAGCAGAGGACCCAGCGCTTACCTGCACTGAGCGTGCCCCACTGGAGCTCTCGAGAACTCAAACTGAGGCAGTGCCCCCAAGCGACCAGCTCATTACAGCGGTACTGTGACCCGTAAAGCAACTTACCCGCACAAATCAGCTGGGTACAAAGCCGAGGAGGTCCGCAGACACTTTAACCCACAGAGGGTCCCACAGCTGCGAAGGACGCAGAGATGCTCTGTGAGGAACATCTGGGTGCCGGAGAAAAAGACACAGCTCAACACCGTCCCTAACATTAAAGCGACAGGTACCCCAGCTCCATGTGACAGATGGCAATACACCAGCGATGGAAAAGGGCCGGTCTAACGCTCAAAGAGCAGGAACACTCACCCCTACTATCACCCCCAATGAGACACAGTCAGAGACACTGCTCACCTGCAAGGACAACGCAGGCTCCCACAGCGACAGGCAGAGGGGACAACCACTGGAACCCACAAAGCCGCTTCTTGCTTTGCCCCTGCAGGACTTACATGCATCCGTGACACCCTTCCCCACGAGGGGTATAGGCTGAAGGAGAACCTACATGCTTGGAAATGTGGAGGCCCAGGCCTGGAGCCTCTGATACAAGGGACGCAAACGAAACCATACAGTAGCCACCTAAACAGGGACTCGCTAGTGACAAGGGACTCCAACGTAATACCCACTGCTTAGTCGTTTTATTTTATTTCTGTTATTTAGCCATGCTCTTTAGATACGCTCTGTTTAGCACTCTCATAATAGCCTCCCAATACCTGTATAAGGCCTCAACACAAGCATCAGTTAAACACTCAGAACGCCTGTAGTTAAAGATGACAAGCCCGCCTGCCTGGTATTATCTATGTTCAGTTAAGTAACTTATCGCATAGGTTAATCGCATTTACTAATTGACTGACGTAATCAATGTTGTTCTCTCATTATTTTTATTTAATTTTTTTTTTTCCTTCTCTCGGAAATCAGCATGTTTAAATCATACTTATAAACGTGACTGAGGCAGGCAGGACTAGGCACTGTCTAAACATACGGTGTAATCTTACTCGCTCTCTAAACATTATGGCAGAATGTATAACTTGATATAATCACTTACCTGCCTTTAGCACGAAGTCTAAACTAGAGTACAGCACTAACAAGATCAATCCTGCAAAACTTAGCTAATAAGCCTATATCTGTTAAAGTTGTAACTCGTCTTCATAAAATTAGCCTGTATTCATAAACCAAAAAATGCACTATTGTCAATGCCACTGTTTAGCCTGTTTAATATGCACATACACGCTGTTGTGGCGTGTGGCGTTGTTAATGTACTCAACTGTGCAACAAAAATAAAGAATTTAAAAAAAAATAAACATTTTTTTTATTACATTTGACTATTCACCAAAATTGTTTATACTCAAGCGATTTACAAAAAAAGTGATTTGCTCTATATAAATTGAAGAAATTAGGGGCGGGGCCTGGACATCATGGCGGCTGGACGTACCTTGGGTGAGCTCCGAGCTCAATCATCCAACTAAGCCTGAAAAACCGCACACCCGCCAGCCAGGACCACCACAAAAGCCTGTAACCAGGACATACCCACCTCAGGAGCCAGCCGAGGCGCCCCGGGTCTGCCGCCCGCGGGTGCACGGAGCATCTGTCGAGGGTCCGGGGAGTGAGGCCTAGTAGTATCGCCGGACGGGGGAGGCGGCCGATCCCCTGCTCTGTGCGACCTAGTGCCCTCCCAAGCCTGTAATACAACCCTGTTCCCCCCCCCCCCGGGACCGGTGGGGGTTATCCCGGTCCACCCTAGCTTGTACGTGTCACCAAGCAAATTCAATCGACATCTACTCCTCGAGGACTACCAATCGCTCACAAGCTACTGCGACGCGCCAAAATGGCGGATGAACGTCAAACTACCACAGAGGACCATGGCCCACCTGGGCAAAATCAACACAGCACCATCCCAAACATTTCCCAGCAGCTGGACGACATCTTCAAAGCCTTTTGGCTCAAACTCCAGGATCGCATCACAGCCCACCCACCACACCCGCAAAAGAAGGAGCAGAGCAGTCTCCCTCGGGAGAAACAACCATCACAAGCGGCGAATTACTATGCGACCACCTTACCTGGACCGAGAGCACTCCGAGGCATAGCCTCCACTCATCGACCAAGTAGGCTGAAAAGCTCCCACAAAAGGCGAACACCTCCTATCAGACGCCACAGCAACCTCAAACAGGGGAAAGACTTGGCGCCACAAGGCCCTCAGGTCAGTGGAACACGGGTGCTGGCTTTCTATACCGACCAAGGCTGGAGGGAATCCTCGGATACAGACGGCGGACGACCCCACAGCCCAACACCAACCCTGCAGCCTGATCAGGACTCCCACACAACTTTACAGTTATTTCCCATGCTGGGCATAGGCTGAAGGGGAACGTACACCCCGGGAAAGCGCAGAGATCCAAGCTCAGATCACACAGCAGCCTCCCTACCCGAGACTTACAAGCTCCAGAGAACACTTCAGATAGCCTAAATGCCTGATCGTTTTGCTTGTTTTTTCTAATTTGCGCTTGCAGTTGTATAACAATACAACAATGACCATATAATGTTGTGTTACACACGCGGGTTGCTCTCCCTGATGGCCGATAACCTACTCTCATATTCATATGCCGGTTGGCCTGGCAACCTCTTGGTATTTTTTACTCGTGTTTTATACGGTAAAGCATGCAATATATTTAAGTTTTTCATTTAATAACCACACATATGGGAGGGTCTGACAGTTACCACATCAACCACACACCTGTACACATAGGATATGCATGTATCACTTATGCACTAGCTATTTCACGAAAATTTGTGTAGCTACCTCTTGTACTATAACCTTAACAAACGTGTACAGACGCAGCGACTTGAAGCCCAGTAATAACTCTCAAGACCAATCTCTTATGCAAGCTGTTTTATTGTGAATTTTGCATGTTACCGCTTTAGATGTTGTGACAATGCAGGATGATAAGCGCACCTTTTTTAAGCCTGTTTTACAAGCCTGCTTTATAAACCTGTTTTATAAGACTGTACTATAAGCCTGTTTTACAAACTTGAACTGTCTTAATTATACAAAATGTGCACGGTCTATTCATACCACATTACAGTATTTGTATGAACGTGTAAACCCTCGCAGAAAGCTGTTGTGGCACTGACTGGCATAAATGTACTTTGTCTTAACTACGCACGATAAAATAAAGAATTTAAAAAAAAAAAAATAAATTGAAGAAATTAGGCATTTATCAACAGATACATTGTACACAACTTGCCCCAGAATTTGCCAAAAATGATAACATGCAATTATTACTCCCTCACACTGTAGACTTAGTTGTTAATATGTGAAGCAGATAAGTCTGGTGCTCACTACTCAGCAGTTTTCCAATCCCCTGAGTGGTGGGATGAAGGCTAATTAAATGAATGTGGGGTCAAGCCTATCGCAAATCACATTGGTGCTTTATTTCAATTGCTGTAACAAGTGATAGCACACGGTCACTGTGATATTATTCATATATTCATTTATTGATTTAGTGACAAACAAGGAACAAGTGAATGTTTCAATATGTTGTCATTTCATCTGAAAAAAATCTAATTTTGACACCAAATGTCAATATTCAAAGCAACTCTGCCACGTATTGAATTCAGACCTTGTGTGACTGATTTATTTTTCGTTGGCAAGTACAGATTCGTCAGGACTGCCATCAAAAATCGAGGGTCCCTTTACAAAATCCTTATGCAGCGCCCCCACACTGATGCACACAGACAACCAGTGCAAGACACAAATACTCACTGCCACATGAAGATACACCCACACTGACACATAGATACACAGGCACTGCCACATACAATATTACACAGTGACACAAATATACAGACTTTGCCACACCCACACACTGAAGCGCACAGTAATAATGCAATAAAATACATACTTTAGCCACTATAATGTTTCCATAAATCACTTCCTACCAACACAGTACGGCTGTGTGTGTGAACAGTTAAGGTCCAGCTGCTTTGGCCTGTGCCAATGCAATGCTAAATTCCA
This sequence comes from Pelobates fuscus, assembly GCF_036172605.1. Lineage (NCBI taxonomy): Eukaryota > Metazoa > Chordata > Amphibia > Anura > Pelobatidae > Pelobates > Pelobates fuscus. The sequence goes on along the minus strand of NC_086321.1, from coordinate 45,961,317 downwards.
ATTTTGGGAAAAATATTTCTGTTGCCCAAACTGAACCCCACAGTGTTAAAGGGCCCCCCTGGTGGAACCCGTGACAAGAATATCAGCTTTTAAGCCTGACAAGTTGTTTTTAGTTCATTTTGAAATTGAAGCTTTGGCCAACTTCCCTAATTGTGTAATTGAGTGGCAGATTGACATACCTCCTAAGGGCCAGGAGAGACAGTTCCTATTTAGAGCCCAAATCCCTGTCTCTCTTTTCTATACTACTGTCCCGTTTTTCTAATAGTTTCAGATTATTAGAGTATCTGCGTGTATAACAGAGCTCCACAGCAATAATACTCCCAGTAATGTGTCTGAGTGTATAACAGAACTCCACAGCAATAATACTCCCAGTAATGTCTGTGTGTATAACAGAGCTCCTCAGCGATAATACTCCCAGTAATGTGTCTGTGTGTATAACAGAACTCCACAGCAATAATACTCCCAGTAATGTGTCGGAGTGTATAACAGAGCTCCACAGCAATAATACTCCCAGTAATGTGTATGAGTGTATAACAGAGCTCCACAGCAATAATACTCCCAGTAATGTGTCTGCGTGTATAACAGAGCTCCACAGCAATAATACTCCCAATAATGTGTCTTTACTAACTCTTTCTTAAACTACAAAAAAAAGTGTTACATTGTTCTTGGTATGAATTACATTTTGGCTGCCAAAGATAGAGACAGATTATCTATCTATACAGAAAGAGAAAGATAACTGGATATATACAGATAATTGTAATTGCATTATTGCATGTATTTACCAGTGGTTAAAGGAACACTATAGTCACCTAAATTACTTTAGCTAAATAAAGCAGTTTTAGTGTATAGATCATTCCCCTGCAATTTCACTGCTCAGTTCACTGTCATTTAGGAGTTAAATCACTTTGTTTCTGTTTATGCAGCCCTAGCCACACCTCCCCTGGCTATGATTGACAGAGCCTGCATGAAAACAAAAACTGGTTTCACTTTCAAACAGATGTAATTTACCTTAAATAATTGTATCTCAATCTCTAAATTGAACTTTAATCACATACAGGAGGCTATTGCAGGGTCTAGCAAGCTATTAACATAGCAGGGGATAAGAAAATCTTAATTAAACAGAACTTGCTATAAAGAAAGCCTAAATAGGGCTCTCTTTACAGGAAGTGTTTATGGAAGGCTGTGCAAGTCACATGCAGGGAGGTGTGACTAGGGTTCATAAACAAAGGGATTTAACTCCTAAATGGCAGAGGATTGAGCAGTGAGGCTGCAGGGGCATGTTCTATACACCAAAACTGCTTCATTAAGCTAAAGTTGTTCAGGTGACTATAGTGTCCCTTTAAATACAAACAGACCCGGATATTCAACAAAGAAATATTGTTGCATTTTCACAGACATTTAATGGCAGACGTCATTAAATCAGGCGTAGCATGCAGACATGATCACTGGGTATAGAACTTATTCTATATAAATAGATAGCGTTATTACTCACACATGTACAGACAAAAAGCAGTGGAAATATACAGACATGTATTACTGATACATTGAAATATAAACCAACAGATTATACAGAGCCATACACTACTTGGTCAAATGCATAAGGAAACATGGATACGCTATATACTTTCAGAATCTCATTCCCAAATCAGTAAGGACTTTTTTGCCATTTTACTGGTATAAGAGCTGCAACTCTTTTGGGAAGGCTTTCTGCATATGTAAGACATATCTTTTCAGGCATTTGCTTCCATTCAGCTTGAAGACATATAATGAAATTGGGGGAAATGGCATGGGTCACATTCGTCATTCCAAATCACCCTCACAGCTGGGGCTATCATACGATGGCACATGCAGGATAGGTAGTAGGCAACTTCTCATTAGACCAAGTAGAAGAACAAGAGCCTCTACTGCTGTCCTTAAGGCCACGCTACAGACAAGGTGAGAGAGAGACGCAAAAGGAGGAGAGTAAGGAACACCCCTGTGCTGAAGAAGGGGAGAGTAAGTGACACAAAAGGGTTAAAAAGGCTCATGGGGTATAGAGTAGCAAATTGGAGAATAAGAGGCAATGGATTTAAGAGACACGAAAGGATTTAGAAACACAAATTGGAGAGACACAAGACAATGTAAGAGACGCGGGTAAGTGACACAAAAGGGGGATGAAGAGGCCCATGAGGGGCAAAAGCTGGGTAGTAGACACTAAAGGTCCCATTATCTGGGTTTGTGTGTCCTACAGTAGGGTGGGTCTATTTTTGCCCTAGACATTTCCAGCAGTTTGTAGGGTACCCAGGGAAGGTTCGGCAGGGCAGAAATGAAAGTTAAAAGGTGGCATCTTATGATTGCTACATTGCCTTTTCCTGAGTTCTGCAACACATGGTATTTGCTGTCAATGCTTGTCTATGGAGCTTATAGGCCTGTGTGCACCATATTGTACATGGCTGGGGCTGTTATTTGGATAGGGACACTCCACTGCCCAAATACGAAGCAAGTAAATAAATAAAATCATTGTTTAGTAAATATACCACCAAAGAAACCATAAATGCATTGGGTATAGAAATCTAAAAAGGGATATATCTAAAAAAAAATAGCTTGCAGTTTTCCTGTCTGCAGCCTTTGCCAGCCATCCCTTTCTTCCTCAGCCCAGACTTTCTGTCGCTGTCCAATCACGGACTGCCAAATGCAGCTCAATGAGTCTTAGCAAGGCAGGTGCTCTGGGCAATTGTCACTGAGCTAAACAACCAGGAAGTAACAGAACCTGTTGTCTGATTGACAGCCAGGGGGTGTAACAAAGTTAGTTTATAAAAGTGCCAATTTCTATTTAAATCTGGAATTTTCGGAAAATGAAAAAAATTCAACACACATTCTCCACACAAAGCACTTTAACAAGCTTAACTGCTTTAGGGGTCTAGAGTCTCCCTCTAAGGGAGGGAGATCTATAAAGACAAAACAGGTGTTTTAGGGGCAACGTACTATATGTCGAGAGACATTCTGTTGGTTTCCATGATTGTCCTTATTTAATGATATGCGCCAGAATAGCATCTGTTTTTTCCTTTGGCATATTGCTCTTAATATATTGAATGTCCTTGCAGTTGCAGCAATATTGTTCATAAGAGAACAGACTCATTACTGTGCTGTGCATAATATCACAATTTTAAATGTTGCATCTGTTAAATTTAACTTAGGGTTTGCTGGGACTTATGGTAAGAAGGGATGTAGGGTTAGTATCGTTACGTTAGAATATAGCTGCATTCAAAATTCTGTGAACTATAACCCCTATCATTCATGTGAGCAATAGTCCTTTGCAGCACCACGGTGTATGAGGGTTTGGCCTAAACCTTTCCTTTACTACAAGTACACACTGTACCACTAGACTGTAGTATACACAACGCTTAAGGACTCTGCTCTATTTTGAATGCAGCTTGATTACAGCATCACTATAGTGACACTTGCCATTGTAAAATAACATTTCAATGTCAACATTTAAAGTGAATCCACAAAAACACAAAAGCAAATGTCTTGAGTATACAAACTGGATGACAAAACATCATTTGACACGCAAACAGCACGTATACATACACTGGTTCACTAACAAACGGTGCAGAAACACAAACAGGTCTGATATTTAAATGGCAGAGGTACAAACATGGATAGATGCACACATGGATGCACAAGCTTCACAGGAATAAAAACTGGTCTAATGCACAGATATTGTTCTGGTATGATACACAAATATCACATATATTAAAATGCAATGTAATTTACTCACAAACATAACAGCTACACAGGCTACACTGATACTCAACCAGCAACAATATCACTGGCTACATATGCAAACAGCAGAGACACAGTGCTGATACCACACTAGTCAAAACACAAATGACATTGATACATACTGTGACCTAACACAGAGTACTTACGCAAACAACACATATACACAGATACACAGCAAAGAAAGCTCATATTTGCTACAAATACAAATAGCAGAGCTACACAAAAAGAACACAATCTGCTCTTATTTTACGATGAGTGATAATATCACACTGACATGGTACACAAACAACGCAGATACACACACTGGCCTAATACACAACCATCACAGATATACACACACTGGCCTAATACACAACCATCACAGATATACACACTGGCCTAATACACAACAATCACAGACACACACACTATGGCCTAATGCACAACCATCACAGACACACACCCTGACCTAATACACAACCATCACAGACACACACACTGGCCTAATACACAACCATTACAGACACACACACTGGCCTAATTCACAACAATCACAGACATACACACACTGGCCTAATATACAACAATCACATACACACACTATGGCCTAATGCACAACCATCACAGACACACACCCTGACCTAATACACAACCATCACAGAAACACACACTGGCCTAATACACAACAATCACAGACATACACACACTGGACTAATATACAACAATCACAGAAACACGCTGGCCTAATACACAACAATCACAGACACACTCACACTGGCCTAGTATACAACCATCACAGATATACACACACTGGCCTAATACACAACCATCACAGATACACACACACTGGCCTAATACACAACCATCCCAGATACACACACTGGCCTAATACACAGCCATCACAGATATACACACACTGGCCTAATACACAACCATCACAGACACACACTATTGCCTAATGCACAACCATCACAGACACACACTATGGCCTAATACACAGCCATCACACACACACACTGACCTAATACACAACCATCACAGAAATACACACACACTGGCCTAATACACAACCATCACAGATATACACACACTGGCCTAGTACACAACAATCACACACACACACACACACTGGCCTAATACACAACAATCACAGACACACACACTGGCCTAATACACAACAATCACAGACACACACTATGGCCTAATGCACAACCATCACAGACACACACTGGCCTAATACACAACCATCACAGAAATACACACACACTGGCCTAATACACAACCATCACAGATATACACACACTGGCCTAGTACACAACAATCACACACACACACACACACACACACACACACACACTGGCCTAATACACAACAATCACAGACACACTGGCCTAATACACAACAATCACAGACACACACACTATGGCCTAATGCACAACCATCACAGACACACACACTCCACAACTATGACAGCTATAGAAATGGTTCCGACAGACACACAAAGGAGGCTGACACACACCCTTCTACGCAGTGATGCATCAAAGAGCCAATTCTGCTAAATGACAGCTGGGGCTGGAGACACACACAGCTAACACACAACTGTCACAGCACAAGGACACACACAGCTAACACACAGCCGGTCCTCGCCCGTCTTACCTCCTATACACAGCTCACACCCTGCACACACAGGGCAGCTCTGCTCCTAACATGGCTCTGCTCCCTGTCTGTCTGTCTCCACCAGCATCACATCCCAGGCAGCAGCATCACATCGCTGGCAGTGCAGCTGGAATGACGTCAGCACTGCCTCTGCCCACTGAGACCAGAAACAGGGAGGATACAGAGAGAGGCAGATACTGCTGGGGACCAGAGACAGGGAGGATACAGAGAGAGAGAGAAGCAGATACTGCTGGGGACCAGAGACAGGGAGGATACAGAGAGACAGAGAGAGACAGATATTGCTGGGGACCAGAGACAAGGAGGATACAGATAGAGACAGAGAGAGAGAGAGAGATACAGATACTGCTGGGGACCAGAGACAGGGAGGATACAGAGAGACAGAGAGAGAGGCAGATACTGCTGGGGACCAGAGACAGGGAGGATACAGAGAGACAGAGGCAGATACTGCTGGGGACCAGAGACAGGGAGGATACAGAGAGACAGAGAGAGACAGAGGCAGATACTGCTGGGGACCAGAGACAGGGAGGATACAGAGAGGCAGATACTGCTGGGGACCAGAGACAGGGAGGAGACAGAGAGAGAGGCCGATACTGCTGGGGATCGGAGACAGGGAGGATACAGAGAGAGACAGAGAGAGAGAGGCAGATACTGCTGGGGACCAGAGACAGGGAGGATACAGAGAGAGACAGAGAGAGAGAGGCAGATACTGCTGGGGACCAGAGACAGGGAGGATACAGAGAGAGACAGAGAGAGAGAGGCAGATACTGCTGGGGACCAGAGACAGGGAGGATACAGAGAGAGAGAGAAGCAGATGCTGCTGGGGACCAGAGACAGGGAGGATACAGAGAGACAGAGAGAGACAGATATTGCTGGGGACCAGAGACAAGGAGGATACAGATAGAGACCGAGAGAGAGATACAGATACTGCTGGGGACCAGAGACAGGGAGGATACAGAGAGACAGAGAGGCAGATACTGCTGGGGACCAGAGACAGGGAGGATACAGAGAGACAGAGAGGCAGATACTGCTGGGGACCAGAGACAGGGAGGATACAGAGAGACAGAGAGAGAGAGAGAGGCAGATACTGCTGGGGACCAGAGACAGGGAGGATACAGAGAGGGAGAGAGGCAGATACTGCTGGGGACCAGAGACAGGGAGGATACACAGAGACAGAGAGAGAGAGAGAGAGGCAGATACTGCTGGGGACCAGAGACAGGGAGAATACAGATAGAGACAGAGAGGCAGATGCAGATACTGCTGTGGACCAGAGACAGGGAGGATACAGAGAGACAGAGACAGAGAAAGAGAGAGGCAAATACTGCTGGGGACCAGAGACAGGGAGGATACAGAGAGAGACAGAGAGAGAGGCAGATACTGCTGGGGACCACAGACAGGGAGGATACAGGGAGAGAGACAGAGAGGCAGATACTGCTGGGGACCAGAGACAGGGAGGATACAGAGAGACAGAGAGCGAGGCAGATACTGCTGGGGACCGGAGACAAGGAAGATACAGAGAGAGAGAGAGAGAGAGAGAGAGATACTGCTGGGGACCAGAGACAGGGAGGATACACAGAGAGAGACAGAGGCAGATACTGCTGGGGACCAGAGACAGGTAGGATACAGAGAGACAGAGAGGCAGATACTGCTGGGGACCAGAGCCAGGGAGGATACAGAGAGACAGAGAGGCAGATACTGCTGGGGACCAGAGACAGGGTGGATACACAGAGACAGAGTGAGCGGTAGATACTGCTAGAGACCAGAGACAGGGAGGATACACAGAGACAGAGAGAGGCAGATACTGTTGGGGACCAGAGACAGGGAGGATACAGAGAGACAGAGACAGTGATAGAGAGAGGCAGATACTGCTGGGGACCAGAGAAAGGGAGGATAAACACAGAGAGAGAGGGGCCAGAAACAGAGAGACAGACAGAGAGGCAGATACTGCTGGGGACCAGAGACAGGGAGGATACAGAGAGACTGAGAGGCAGATACTGCTGGTGACCAGAGACAGGGAGGATACACAGAGACAGAGAGAGGCAGATACTGCTTGGGACCAGAGACAGGGAGGATACAGAGAGACTGAGAGGCAGATACTGCTGGTGACCAGAGACAGGGAGGATACACAGAGACAGAGAGAGGCAGATACTGCTGGGGACCAGAGACAGGGAGGATACAGAGAGAGAGAGAGGGACCAGAGACAGGGAGGATACAGAGAGAGAGAGAGGGACCGGATACAGAGAGATAGAGGGAGAGGCAGATACTGCTGGGGACTAGAGACAGGGAGGATACACAGAGAGAGAGACTGCTGGGGCCTAGAGACAGGGAGGAGAGAGAGGCAGATATTGCTAGGAACCAGAGACAGGGATGATACAGAGAGAGAGAGAGAGAGAGAGAGAGACAGAGAGAGAGGCAGATACTGCTGGGGACCAGAGACAGGGAGGATACAGAAAGGCAGGTACTGACCAGAGACAGGGAGGATAGAGAGAGAGAGAGAGAGAGAGAGAGAGAGGGGCAGGTACTGCTGGGGACCAGAGACAAGGAGGATACACAGAGAGAGAGAAATACTGCTCTGGACCAGAGACAGGGAGGATAAAGAGAGAGTGAGACTGCTGGGGACCAGAGACAGAGAGGCAGATACTCCTGAACTTTTCTCATAGAGATGCGTTGGTTCAATGCATCTCTATGAGGAGCTGCTAATTGGCCAGCGCTGTGTTTCACTTGTGCTGACTCTGCCCTTGATCTGTCTCTTTGACAGTCTTAGCCAATCCAGTGCTTTCCTACATGAAGGTATTGTGATTGGCTTTTGATCAACACTTCTAATGATGTCAGAGAAGCAGGCAGGTCACGGGCAGAGGCAGCAACTGCAGACTAACAGCATTTTTTTTTTTTTATAAACTAAGGTGCATGAACTCAGCGTTTAACCCCTCAACCCTTTCATTATCAATCACATTTTATCTTAAACATATTAACAGGTTTATTAACATGGGGTGCATACAGAGCAAAAATTTAATTTTGTATGTATTTACCCTTAACTGAAATATTGAGGGAATAAAAAGTACTTAAGACTATATGATTCTGGTATCTTGCACTGTCTGAAATAATTCTGTTTAGGCAGATATACAATTTTTGTCACATACTGTAACATAGATGTAACAAAACGAGATAGATAAAAATGGTCAAATACCCTGTTCACGTGTATTAGTAAAAAAAAAAAACACAATGACATTTTTAGAAATGCATCTTCAGAAAAACTGAAATGGAATGTATAAACAGTGTCTTTATAAGCAGACATAATACTCACATACAGTAAATATGTTTCTAGTAACTATTGCAGTGCCAATGGCTTTGCAAGCTATTATATGGACTTGCAAATAATTTCTGTTTGGTACTGAGTGACACGTGAGACCCTCTTTAATGTCTGTTGAATGAAGCAGACATTTTTTTTTCTTCTAAATTCGCTTATTGTATGAGTGGAGGGAAGAGGGTCTATCATAAAGAGATGTATGTATGTAGAGAAAACATGTCCATTTAGCATTAGCATTAGCATTGAGAAGGGGCTGCTGCCCGAAACGTTTGCTGCTTTAACTTTGTCCTCAAATAAATTGTGGAAGCACCTGGGTGTGCACACCTATACTGGATGCGCAGGACTCTTGTTTGCACTGGCCGCAAAAGCAGTAGTTCCAGTAAGTACAACTGGTGAACCAGTGTTGGGATTATGGGAGCCCAAGGCTCATTGATATACATGGGGAGCGAAGCCTAGCCATCTGGTCCGATCACACAGAACAGTTACTGTAGCTCAAATCGATGAAGAACTTAATGCTGGCCATGACATAAAGGTATTAGAACACACAAAGCATTGCAGTTTGCTGCGTGTGTAGCCTCCGACAGGTCAGAGTGGCCATGATGGCCCCTGTCCACCACTGTGGGTATGTGAGATCAGAACTGGACCATGAAACAATGGAAGAAGGTCACCTGTTTGATGAATTGTGTTTTCTCTTAGATCAAGTGGATCGTCATTTACCTGGGGAAGAGATGGCAGCAGGATGCACTATGGGAACAGATCAGATCCATGGAAGTCCAACTTCGCAACTTGTAGGACATAACGGACCTGCTGCTAATGTCTTGGTGCCAGGTACCACAGGATATGTTCAGATGTCTTGTGGAGTCCATGCCTTTAACGCATCAGAGCTTTTTTGGTAGCACGAAGGGACAAGCTGTTACACAGGTGGCATTATGCAGGTAGTTTTAATGTTGTGGCTGATCTGTATATCGTGAATCTATACCTACATGAAGGTGCACTTTATGTGGGCACAGGTTAATTTTAAATGTAGCAGCAACATTAACCATGGTTGTGTAATGAACAGTGCTGTAATGACGATGGACTCTTATGAACGCAGCACACTGCGTTGCTCAAATGACCTTCAACATTTTGATGTTACTGTTTCAACAGCAAAAAGGATTGCACAAGCTTGAGCTTAGAGCGTGTAATGAATCTTACTGTCCCCATGCCTGTTCTCTTTGCTCAGTAATTTCTGTTTCCAGACATACAGGATGGGAGGATTTTCCTGGCCAGCTTCCGAAAATTTCCCAAAACATTCCTTTTCTAAGACATAGCTATTTGTGCACATGAAAGAGGGGCTGGGTATATAAGATGAGAAGCACAGCTAGACTTCGTACACTATGTTACTTTCTGGAATTTATTTTAATACTGGTGCATACTTCAGATTTTCCCCCCAGTAATTTTCCATTCTTTTTGTATGTGCATTTTTGTTCACTTTAGAATGATTTTATTCAGCACATATGATGCTGTGGTAAGCAGTTTGAGCAATTGTACAGAGACCTAATTGATTCAGGAGACCACATGCAGGCTGACCAGTCAGGCACACCACCATGCACCAATGGACAGCAGAAATAGAATGCTTGTGTGTGTCTGTGTGTGGTGGGAGCGTGTGTCTGTGTGTGTGTGTAATATAGAAAGGCTTATAGCCCAACAGAACACTGGCAACCAAATGCCTCAGTAATGCTAGTTACATTCTTTGGAAATCTGTGGAATAAGGGGGTCTATTCACTAAACAGTGAATTGGGGTGAATGAAAAACTGAATTGCAAAATCCAGGCCAAATTAGTCGATGTGGATAAGAACAGAACTTGGCTATTTTACATAGTGGGTTTTGGTTTATTACAGTTCATTATTGAGTAAATAAAAGGAACACACCAATTACATAAAGCAAGTCAACTTGCTGAAGTGCTTTATATATGAAAAGAGTATCCTTTTTTATTGTTATTTTTTTTTTTATGAAAGTGCCAATTTCAGTTGAAATTAGCAGTTTTATAAATGAACCTTTTTACACTACCTCCACCAGCTGCCAATCAGACAGCCAGTGCTGTTACTTCCTGGTAGTTTAGCTCCTTTGTTGCAAAGAATCCTCTCTATAATACAGCTTAATGAGAGCATGTGATTGGGCAGACACAGAAAGGGGAGGGCTTGCAGTAGTTGCAGATAATAGATCTGAAGCTATTGCAAGCCAAGATTTCATTTACCTAAGAAAACCTACACAATAAATTGCATGCACCTTTTCTATATCTACTAAATTGTTAAAGAAGTTTTACTTTAAACCCTGAAATGCTAGGAAGGAGACTAATACTTTAAATGAACACTATAGTGACAGTAATACAAAATGTATACCTGTCACTATAGTTTTAAAAGCATAGTTTAGGGTCCATTGATTCCATTTATGTTCTGCTGAGGAAGTCATCATACAGGGAGAACGTATTTAGAAATTATATAAACATTATGCATTTCTTTACTCCTGGAAAAAAAAGCATTGGAAATCATGTTTCAGTGTTTGGAGATGACACAAAACTCTGTAAAGTAATACAATGTGAGCAAGATATTACTTTGCTGCAGAGGGATTTAGATAGACTGGGGGACTGGACACTCAAATGGCAAATGAAATTTAATTTTGAAAAATGCAGAGTTATGCACTTCGGCCTAAAGAATGCACAATCAACGTAAACCCTCAATGGAAGCGAATTAGAGAGAACAACATGCAAATAGGACTTGGGAATTGTTATAGACAACAAACTATGCAACAATGTGCAATGTCAATCAGCAGGGGCTAAGGCCAGTAAGGTATTGTCATACATGAAAAAGGGCATTAAATATCATTTTGCCTCTTTATAAATATCTGTTAAGACCACATCTTGAATATGCTGTGCAATTTTGGGCACCTGTTCTAAAGAAGGATATTATAGCACTAGGAAAAGTGCAGAGGCGGGCTACAAAATTAATAAAAGGAATGGAACATTTCATTAAGGTTAACAAATTTAAACCTCTTTAGTTTAGAAAAAAGTCGCCTCAGAGGGGATATGATAATATTATATAAATATATCCGGGGCCAATACAAACCATTGTGTGGAAATGTATTCACAAACCAGACTTTACATAAGACAAAAGGTCATGCGTTTAGACTTGAAAAAATAAGATTTCGTGTAAGGCAAAGGAAAGGTTTTTTTTACTGTAATAACTATAAGGATGTGCAATTCTCTGCCTGAAGAGGTGGTTTTATCAAAGTCCATACAGATGTTCAAACAGTAACTAGATGCATACTTGCAAAACCAGAATATTCATTGATATAATTTTTAGGGTAATAGCTTCTTGATCCAAGGATTAATCTGACTGCCATTCTGGGATCAAGAAGGAATTTTTTTCCTAGTTTGTTGCAAAATTGGAAGTGCTTCAAACTGTTTTTTGGTTTTTTTTTGCCTTTTTTTGGATCAACAGCAAAAAACATATGTGAGGAAGGCTGAACTTGATGGACGCAAGTCTCTTTTCAGCTATGTAACTATAGAATGTTCAGGTTATTTGTGAGGTCCACAAGCACATCATGAGTGTCAAGGTGGGCTATCCCGGCTCTTCCCACGACTCCATGATTTTACATGAGTCAAACCTCATGAATACGTTTGAAAATGGAGACGCACCCCAGCAATAACTCATGAGCAGTATCTTTAGCTGATTCATAAACAGTATATTTAGCTGATTTTGCTCTTTTTCTTCTCCTTTTCCTTTTTGCCTAAATGCTTAAGTAGTGTAAGACACTTGGATTCATTGAGGTCCCAGAAGATAAGAAACATTTCTGCCTATACCTAGGTCTTTTTTAAAGTTTTGCTGAGCTTGATCAAGATCTTGGTACAGGTTAAAATGTTGGCTGTCTTCTGGCACCTCAATAAATGTGTTGTGTGCTAGTTGGGTTTCTTGGGTGTTTCTTTATTATGGCAGCTGGGGAAAGATATAGTCACCAATTCTTGCAACATCTGTATTCCAGAGTTCTTGGGATCTTCTAGTGGAAAGCTTGAGAAGAAGTCTTTTTTTTTCTTTGCTTTATTCAATGAAGAGTATCACATAAAATAATTACAAACGGTAATTTATAAGTAACACATTTGAGGTTATGGGTTTCAGTTCTTAAATGTTCCATCTTAAATATAAATAAATAAACAAAACATTACAAACTAAGTATTTGGTGTTTAGGCATTAAATATCTCACTATTGGAGGCAAAAAGCTCAAGGTGTCCTGTATTGTAAAATTTATACTGTGGAGCTATGGGTGGCCAACCGACCACAACTCAGTATGTAAATTCTAACGTTGATTTGATTTTAGATTGCGTCTATGTTGCTCTGTCTTGGGAATTAATATAGGGCTTGCCAAGAGAGGAAAAATGTTTTCATTAGAGTACTTTTATTTAACGAGGGTGCTACCCAATCCATATAAAAAAGGAAGGAGATTTTCATCTAAAGTAAGGATAGTGGAGGTGGGGAGGAGCAGATCCAATGGGGTAATATACTTTGACGTGCTGCAGCAAGGATCATCTGTGCTAGTTTTGGGATGTGATTTGTTCCCTCAATGTTACCCACTATGTTGCCAACAATGGAGAGATTTTAAAAGACCTACCTATTTATCTAATTTTTAACTTGCTTTTAGAATATTTAAATCCCCACACATCCCCAAAAGCAATGGTAGAGGTCTGCTCCGTCTAGCCCACATTTTAAAAAGTTGGCCGAATCCCTGAGTTTTAGGGGAAATTATTTTTAAGGTCAGTAATATGCATGGTGTTCGATCTTCAAATGCATTTCCTAATAGGGAGCTATTGGGAGTAGTTTAGGAATTTTGACAGTGGTTGTTGTGAGTACTTCATGCGTTAATGCTGAAAAGTGTGTTAGCCACCTTAAAACACCCGATTATGTGATGGGGTAGTCTAGATTAGGTCTGATTTAGGAGTAAAGTGATTCATTGAGTAGGATGAAGTGGTTGATTGTGTACATGCATACATGCATAATCTATGGAATGGTCCCAGTCTGCCAAACTGAGATGGAAGAATTGTACCTATCAGGCTGCGTGTCTGTAAGTATGCAAAAATGGGGATATTAAGGTCCAGAAATTTGTTTTTGATTTGCAGGAACGTAAGGACCTTTTTTTTGCATTAATCCAGAATATTTTTCTACGTATTTTGTAGACTTTACATACGCTACTTTATTAAAGAACGATCACAACCGCATCTATTGAGTACACCAATAACCCCCTTGTGTACCTTTTACTATGATGTATCATTAAACTACAGACCTGTTTTTTAACCCCTTAAGGACCAAACTTCTGGAATAAAAGGGAATCATGACATGTCACACATGTCATGTGTCCTTAAGGGGTTAAAGGAATCCAAAGAAATCCTGAAAAGCACCATTTTTATTTTGGAAGTCACAGGCCTCACCAGAGATGGGGACATTGGACAGAGCACATGGCTAACAACATTTGTTACATGACACTGCTTCACTCACACACTTAACATATCGCTTACGCCACAGTAACCCGCACCTAGCTCTATATTCGCACAGTACATGGGGTAAGGATTCCGTAGGAATATTTAGTGCCACACAGAGTGCCACACCACCCTATCCATTTAATTGTTTTTTTAATTTAATTAAACAAAACATTGCAATGTTGGTACAGTTCACATTATGTTCAGCCAGTAGAATACACACGGTGTGGATTGCAGTTCACTAACCTTTGGGGTGGCTAAGGGAACATTAACTGAATACTGACATGTTAATGGACACTGTTTTCCTGGAGGCACATATCTTTCTGTATGCACTAAACTTAGATGGCGAGGAGTTTTGAGTGGCAGGGGAGATGCAATGACACCAGGAGGAAAAGAAGACTGGTTAGGAGTCACAAAGGTACATAGGAAAGCTTTTTACATAGCCAGAGGGATGCACATTGTAAACAGCAAGATGATAATAGTAAGTTCATTAAAAATAGGAAATATGATGAGAAACGTACTGAAAGCCATGAGAGCCATATGAAGTGGTGCATTGGATATGTGCAGTATATTCACCTTCATTATCCTGGTGGGGGTAAAGGGGACAGAGGGTAGAAGGGAGGTAGATTGTGTGCTTTTAGCAACCCTTGTGATCCATAACCATTAATCTCCAGCATACAGAACCCATTAGCTTCCACCACTGCAGTGTAAAAGCATCCCGGAGCTCTGTCAGCTGTTATCATCATACAGCCGGAGGAATAATGCTGGATTAACAGCCTCACTGCCACAATGTAAAACAATGACAATATGATTCCTGTGACATTTCCTGCAGTATTGGGGTTTCAGTTGATAAAACTCTGAACCTCTTTAAAGGACCACTCTAGGCACCCAGATCACTTCAGCTTAATGAGGTGGTCTGGGTGCCAGGTCCTTCTAGGGTTAACCCATTTTTTCATAAACATAGCAGAGAAACTGCTATGTTTATGAATGGGTTAAGCCTTCCCCCTATGTCCTCTAGTGGCTGTCTCATTGACAGCCGCTAGAGGCGCTTGCGTGCTTCTCACTGTGATTTTCACAGTGAGAGCACGCCAGCGTCCATAGGAAAGCATTATGAATGCTTTCCTATGTGACCGGCTGAATGCGCACGCAGCTCTTGCCGCGCGTGCGCATTCAGCCGACGGGGAGGAGAAGAGGCGGATCGGAGGAGGAGAGCTCTCCGCCCAGCGCTGGAAAAAGGTAAGATTTAACCCCTTTCCCCTTTCCAGAGCCGGGCGGGAGGGGGTCCCTGAGGGTGGGGGCACCCTCAGGGCACTCTAGTGCCAGGAAAACGAGTATGTTTTCCTGGCACTAGAGTGGTCCTTTAACTGTTTATTCCCCATCTCTTCAAATTATTTTATTAAATAACTCCTAAAAAACTTCCTCCTGTCTTCCATGAAATATATACAAAAAATAGGGGATGATCTGCTAAGCCAATAACAAACAGAAAAACATGGCGTATAATTGTGTATATGAATATACCACAAGTGTTGTATTCCCAAATGGCCACTCACATATTCCTTATCATCATAGTATATAGCTCATCATCAAGATATAATTTTTCCCACAAAGACATTTATTCACATGTGCTAAATGTTTGAAGCTATGTGTTATAGTGTAGGGAAGGCCACTAACTCCTTGTCATTTTGTACGGAAGAGCCACTAACTCCTCCTCATGGTGTAAGGAAGGTCCCGCTAAGGATGCTAACTCCTCCTCATGGTGTACGGAACGACTGCTAACTCCTAGTCACGGTGTAAGGAAGGTCCCACTTACTCCTTGTCATGGTTTAACCCCTTAAGGACACATGACATGTGTGACATGTCATGATTCCCTTTTATTCCCCAAGTTTGGTCCTTGAGGGGTTAAGGAAGGGTCGCTAACTCCTTGTCATGTTGTTAGGAAGGCCCGCTAACTCCTCGTCATGGTGTAAGGAAGGTCCTCTTAGTCATGGTTTAAGGAAGGGTCACTAACTCCTTGTCATGTTGTAATAAAGGCCCGCTAACTCCTAGTCATGGTGTAAGGAAGGTCCTGCTAACTCCTAGTCATGGTGTAAGGAAGGTCCTGCTAACTCCTTGTCATGGTGTAAGGAAGGTCCTGCTAACTCCTCGTCATGGTGTAAGGAAGGTCCTCTTAGTCATGGTTTAAGGAAGGGTCACTAACTCCTTGTCATGTTGTAAGGAAGGCCTGCTAACTACTTGTCATTGTGTAAGGAAGGTCCTCTTAGTCATGGTTTAAGGAAGGGTCACTAACTCCTTCTCATGGTGTAATGAAGGCCCGCTAACTCCTTGTCATGGTGTAATGAAGGCCACCAAACTCCTTGACATGGTGTAATGAAGGCCCGCTAACTCCTTGACATGGTGTAATGAAGGCCCGCTAACTCCTTGTCATGGTGTAATGAAGGCCTGCTAACTCTTAGACATGGTGTAATGAAGGCTTGCTAACTTCTTGACATGGTGTAATGAAGGCCTGCTAACTTCTTGTCATGGTCTAATGAAGGCCTGCAAACTCCTTGACATTGTGTAATGAATGCCTGCTAACTTCTTGTCATGGTCTAAGGAAGGCCCGCTAACTCCTTGACATGGTGTAATGAAGGCCCGCTAACGTCTTGTCATGGTCTAAGGAAGGGCCCACTAACTCCTTAATAGGATAAATGGGTACTCAACCAGATTCATCATATTATCATAGACACCAGTGACTTTGTCCTGTTGATGTGCAGCACTGCAGAATGTATAATACATACCCTAGAAGATAGGCATCAATTGACTTATCCAAGAGGAAAGGAATTTCTTGATCCCATGAATTTTACATACTGCAGGGCAGCACTTTTCACTTGCCATCCATCAGCAGGGGAATGGTATTTTTGCCACAATGCTGAGGATCTATTTTTCAGGCAGAGGTTTCTGTGTTGGCCCCTGATTGTGATAATTCTAGGAACAGTTGTACAATCGCATGATACATGCAATATGGATTTGATGAAACCTCCACTGGCAAGATAATTAGATACTTAAAATATAATAATGCCAAGCAGTAGCTGTGGCTCTAATTTTTGAAAGGTGCCACGTTTCTTGATAACAGCCAACACATGCCATCAATTAAAAAAAAAAAAAACAGCTTTTTGCCACTAGGAGTTTGGCCTAAGGTTTGCAAATCTCTTATCATTTCTCTAGAATTAATGTTTTAGTGAATACCTAAAACTAGACTCTAGCTCAGTAACATGAACGTATCGCATTACTCATTATAGATAATCACAGTATGAGTGCTTTGTAAAAGGTGCACTGGAAAAAGTAGTCACTGAGCGAAACGCGTGTTGGTCCTGACATTCCTTTCACATTGATGTGAGCAGGAAGCTACAATCAGTCTTTGTATGACAAGTCGGTGAGCGAGAGATGATACTGTGAACCCATACACAGAGCCCAGTGTGTAGGCAGCTGCTGTAGGTTTCATATCAATTCTGGCTTTGAGCTCATTCCGGTGAATCACAGAAACCCTTTTGTTTTCTACCTGCAGATTCTACAGAATTTAAGGCCAAAGTTTAAATCCTTTAAAAAAAAAAAAAAAAAATGTTTTATATTCTTTATTTATGGTGTGCAAATGATGACAGAAAGCTTGGTAAGCCCCAACAGCATCCACAAGCATAGATAAACCAGGTTTTTGGAAACAGTGACATTCGGATAGACTGCACATTTTTTACATCATAGTATGCTAGAAAAACATGTCTAAGATCTGGCCAATACTTATCACACTAGAGGAAACTGTTAGACATGGTTAGTTGTAGGGCATTATAGAATAAATCAAGCAAACAAAACAGGTTGAAAGACATGGCATGAGGTATACATCACTTATAGAAAAAACTGTTAAGAGCATGCCATATGCATTATAGACCCCTGATCCCCACACACAGCCCGACAGGTTAATAGCTGGATGAATAGTATGGACCAGGTTAATAATCTCTTAGGATACACTCCCAGGTGTCAGGTAGGGATCCCACCCCCATCACCAGCAAGACACAGTCCCAAGATAAAGACGCAGGTCCGTCTCCTCAGTGTGAGCAGATAGCCATTTTGCCGCTTTTGCAACACCAGCTTAAGGCATAAGGTGTCAGGCACAAGTCCACTCAGGGTGTAGGTTGCTGCTTGATGCTGTGGTGGAGGGTTATCAGCCCTTTTCATGCAGGTTCCAAAGATATCCCCAAAAACTTCCTCCTGTCTTCCACGAAATATATACAAAAAATAGGGGATGATCTGCTAAGCCAATAACAAACAGAAAAACATAGCGTATAACTGTGTATATGAATATACCACAAGTGTTGTATTCCCAGATGGCCACTCACATATTCACTGAAGTTTTAATGCCTTTAGTATTCAATCTTCACTCTGTATTCATGCAGGAGCAGATTCTCCCCTGGTGGCAGGGCCGGCGCGTCCATAAGGCGGCACAGGCGGCCGCCTTAGGGCGCCACAGAAGGGGGGCGCAAAAATCCAAATCTCTGGCACCTGGCCAGAGACTTGGATTTTTAAATATTTCTGACACCCTAAGCCCACAGCAGCCGTCCCTCACAGCTCACACACTGCCGCTGTTTTGAAGTTCAGAGCTGCTGCTACGGAGTCACACTATGGGAGCCTGGATGCTGCAGGGCCTCCCTGAGGCATTGTAACAGCCCTGCAGAGGTTTCATTGGCTGCTGTCTGCAAAGCTCCGCCCCTTGCTCTGTATCAGCCCTCCCATAACATGACGTATGTCACCAGACCGCGAGGGAGTGGGAAACAAGCTCCCACTCTGAAGGCTGGCTCTAGCTCCTACAGGTAGGAGCTGCCACAACATATATACAGCCTGTTACAGTGAGGAGCACTATGGGGCAGAAAGGAATTAGTAGCTCTCAGCAACAGGAGCTCAGTGTGCATGAGGAGCTACAAGGTCTGATGGTGGATCACCTATGGTGTGTCTCCATGAGTGACTGTGAGTGAGTATCTGGTGTGTGAAAGTGATTGGGTATCAGGGTCTGTGAATGTGAGTGTGTTGTCTGTGTGTGTCAGAGTATAAATGTCTGACTGTGAGTGTGCATGCCCTGTATGCATAATTGTAAGTCTGTGTGATTTTGTGCATCTATGAGTGTGACTGTAGGTGTATGCTGTGAGTGTGTATCACTGTAAATGTGTATGAGAATATTTCTGATTGTGATTTTATTTGACTGTAACTGAATGTGTTTGTATGTAATTGTTATGTATATCTCTGAGAATTTATGTTCCTGTGTGACTGAGGGCAGTGTGTGTATGACTGTGTGCCCCTATCTGTGAGTGAGTGTTTTGTGACTGTTACACTGTAAGTGTGTAGAGCAGAAGTAGCTGTAAAAGCTTATAAAAGGGTGCACACAGGGAACCTGGAAGGGGTTAATTGACCTAATTGCTATGGGAAGCTAGCCATGATGTGAATTGAGGAGAAAGGGGTACATTGCAGAGAAATATGGAATTTTAGTTTAGGAGGGTATAATTGCAAAGAAATAAGGACTTCCAATTTTTGGGAGGCATGGAGTAAACTGCAGGCCTATGTGATTATTAATATTGCTTATGGAGGGGGTTAATTTTCAGGAGGCTGCCACCAGAAACTCCAGTTATTGAGCTAAGCCCAGCCATGTAGGACCTCACTTATTGGTTAAGAGTTTCAGCTAAGCGCTGTTAGCCAATGAGAGAGTTAATGCGTGGCTGGGCGTAGGTCAGTGGCACTAACCAGAGCTTTCTTGTAGGCATTTCCAGCAGCAGGGGAAGTGTTGCATGCCTATCAGTACCCAGGGAACCAGTGTGTGTGGGGAAGGGGGGGGGGTTTCGGGGGGGGGGGGGGGGCGGCAAAATCAGTTTTTGCCTGTGCAGCCAAAAATCCTTGCACCGGCCCTGCCTGGTGGTAGGTCGCTAAGGGTCGGCAGAAGGATAGGTATAACTCACTTCGGCCAGCGGCTCGTTGTCAATGAAAGCTGCGTTGTCCAATAAATGGGCCTTAGCGCCAGATAGCTGCGTTCCGGTCTGGGCCACTTGAGCTGTATGTTTCTCAGGGAGGATCGCCCAGAATTGTCCGCCATCTCCATCGCCTGCCCGTGCTGTGTGGCAGGCTCGGCAGCCATCTTGTGATGTGGGTGAGTCTACCAACCATTTGGGTAGACAGCAGGGCACAAGGGTGGATCGGGATGAACCCCACCAGTCCAAAGGGGGGGGGGGAAACAGGGCCCGCGCCTTTGAAGTTCAAAGAGTCCGGCTTGTTGCAAACAGGCAGGATAGCGTGGGGTGGCCGTCCACCCCACTCACCACCTGGATAGGCCGCAATCATGGAGGTTTAATATCACACAAGGAACCATGAGACAAGTTTCGGGCCAAACTTCGGAAACCAGTACCCCACACTGAACTGTCACTTCTCAGTGTCATATGAGGGGTTCTGCAGCATTTGTGAACCTAAAGGTCTAAAACTTGTGGGAGCTGTTCTTTTATGTGACTATGCATCATGGCGGTCCGGTCCGGCCCGCCCCCTAAAACCTTTTTCAAGTCTCTGGTGTTCTTTATTCCGTGAGTTCCACAGAAGCAGAATTCTGGGACACAAAGTAAGGAATGATTCACTAAACTGAAAATATAAACATTTTGGAAATACAAACAAGCAGGTAAAATAGCTGCGGTAGTAGGATTTTCCCAATTCATCCAGGGATGCGACTAGCTTCCAGGAACACCTAGAGCTTGAGCCCAAACAAAACACAACGACCCCTACCTTATGGCTCTACCCAAAGAGCCATATCTCCACCTCTCTCTGCAAACCGTGCCAGCTGTGTAAACCAGGATATCAAAGAAGAAAATGGTCAGAAAAAAACTTTCTGGATTACCAGGTATTGAAGGTAATTCTGCACTACTTTAGCAATGCAGGAGAGGTACAGTACAATCCCATCCTTATTCCCTTAGTAGCCTGGAGGAACATTATATCAATGCCCTCCCCTAGTAAACACCTTTGAATTCATACATTTTGGCTTAAAGTATGCAGTTGTAGAAGGATAGTGTAAAGGAAAACTCTGGTCAATATAACTGCTGCAATTTGCTGTAGTGGTTATGGTGTCTGGATTGTTCCTTTAATGCAAGCAAGTCAAACTCAAAGGCTAGCACGGGCCAAGTAAACAAGGTTTAAATTTATGAATTTATGCAGGCCGCAAAAAAAAACAAACTTCAATCTTCATAGGAACATTTATTTTGAAAAATACAGTATTAAAAAAAAAAAAAACAGCAACCCCCTCTACTAAACCACAGCACCCCTCTACTAAATCCCAATCCTCCCTCTCTACTTAACCCCAGCCCCCCGCTACAAAATCCCAGTCCCTTCCCTTTACTAAATCTTAGCACCCCCTCTACTAAATTCCAATCCTCCCTCTCTACTAACCCCTAGCCCCCCTCTACAAAATCCCAGTCCCTTCCCTCTACTAAATTTTAGTTCCCCCCTCTACTAAATCCATCTCCCTGTTTAAAAAAACAAACACTATTAGCCAACAAGCAGTATCCGGAGTCCAGCTTCTGGAATACCCCCAACGGCGCTGTCCACATCCAGTACCAAAGCGGATCCTCACGCTACGTCGGAATGTGACGTGGCATTGCGTGTCTCCATGCACCTCCAGGTCCTCCACTCTCCAGCCACGGCCATCGCAACACTGACTGACACTGACGACACACACACTCACTGAGACACTATCACTGACAGAAACACACACACACTCACTGACAGGCACACACACCAAGGCACACTCACTGAGACACACTCACTGACAGAAACTCACTAACAGACACAGACACACACTCGCTGACAGACACACAGTCACTGACAGACATACACACTGACAGACATACACACTCACTGACAGACACACACATTTACACATTCACTCACCCTCACAAATAATTATATTTAATGCTGATTTCTCCCAACCTTGGTTAGTACTCCACCAGCGTTACTACAGGTTTGATTCCCAGAATGATCAGTTCAGTCTTTCATCCTTTCAGGATCTATGAATTGAATATCGTTAAAGAGTCACCATGAGTACCTGTATTGCAAGGAGACTAGCTTAGAACTGTAGCACTTTCGAAATATCACAGCAGCTCTAAGGAGCCGAGAGCTTTCAGTTAGGACGCTGGAACACTCACAGTCGTCATTCCAATGCATAATATCAATTTAGTCCAAATTTACAGAATAAAAGTAGACGCTATGCCCTAGGATGAAATGCTCCTGATTGGAGCATCTCTGTCAGGATCGGGACAGGGATCCAACACGCAGAGTACAAAGAGTAGCAGATACGTATACCGGACCTTAGAATGGCCGGACTTAACGTAAAACTACGTATAGGATGGTCAGGGACAAGCCGAGGTCGAGGGAACGAGAAGACAGGTAAGCAAGAGACAAGCCGGGTCAAGGATAACAGAGAAGACAGGTAAGTAATAACAAAGCCGGGTCAGAACCAAAAGACAAGAGAATACAAGAGCACTGTGTGACTAGGCTGGCTAGAACCACGACAGGGCAATGAGCAAATGCTGAGAGCTCCCTTAAATACCCTGGTTCTAGAGACTAATCACGCCTCCGCCGAAACCTGATTCGTGTCTGGGATTTGACTGACAGGTTGGGCTAGAATAGCGTCATGACGTCGACTATTGAGCGTCACGTTACAAAAAGGCATAGTTCTCTCGCGGCCGGCGTTTACATGCGCGAGGGGACCGCGAGGAACGGGAGAATCATGCCGTCTGGATGGAAAAACGTCCAAGTCTCTACCCGTCTCAGGGGTAGAGACTACAGGTACCCTGACAGTACCCCCCCTCTCAGAAACGCCCACCGGGCGGAAGGAACCGGGACGAGATGGAAAGCGGGAATGAAAAGCCCTGCGAAGACGAGGAGCATGGACATCCTCCTGTGGTACCCAGGTCCTCTCTTCTGGACCATATCCCTTCCAGTCAACCAGGTATTGGATTTTCCCCCGGGAGATTCGAGAATCGATGATGGAGTTGATTTCGTACTCCTCCTGACCCTCAACCTGAACAGAGTGAGGAGAGGAGACCTTGGAGGAGAATCTGTTACAGACAGTGGCGTACTAAGGGGGGGGCGGGGGGGGCGGTCCGCCCCGGGTGCCATCCAGTAGGGGGGTGCCACACTCTGTCCCTCCTGCTGGTCGTCCTCTCCCTCGCGGCTCAGGCGCTCAGTGAGTGAGTCAGAGCACAGGGAGGGGATTCCCAGCCTGTGTTCTGAGTCATCACTGAGCACCAGGGATGCTGTTATGGAGTGTGCCAGCAGGGGGCGCAGAGCGTGCATTCTGGCAGGTTTCTCCCCTGCGGCCACTCTGCCTGCACATCCTGCACTGCCTGGGCTGGGATGGAGAGAGACAGCCCCTGAATCATGGTAAGTTAATGTAATTGTAAATTCACCCTCACCCCCCCTCCTCATTCACCCTGTCATCCCCCCTCAGTCACCCTCTCACCCCCTCCCTCAGTCACCAGTCACCCCCCCTCAGTCACCCTGTCACCCCCCCTCAGTCACCCTGTCACTCTGTCACCCCCCTCAGTCACTCTGTCACCCCCCACCCTGTCACCGCCCTCAGTCACCCTGTCACCAGTCACCCCCCCTCAGTCACCCTGTCACCCCCCTCAATCACCCTGTCACCCCCTCCCTCAGTCACCCTCTCACCCCCCAGTCACCCTGTCACCCCCCTCAGTCACCCTGTCACCCCCCACCCTGTCACCCCCCAGTCACCCTGTCACCCCCCTCAGTCACCCTGTCACCAGTCATCCCCCCTCAGTCACCCTGTCAGCCCCCTCAATCACCCTGTCACCCCCTCCCTCAGTCACCCTCTCACCCCCCCTCAGTCACCCTGTCACCCCCCTCAGTCACTCTGTCACTCTGTCACCCCCCTCAGTCACCCTGTCACCCCCCAGTCACCCTGTCACCCCCCTCAGTCACCCTGTCACCAGTCACCCTGTCACGTCACCAGTCACCCCCCAGTCACCCTGTCACCAGTCACCCTGTCACCCCCCCCCCCAGTCACCCTGTCCCCAGTCACCTCCCCAGTCACCCTGTCACCCCCCTCAGTCACTCTGTCACCAGTCACCCCCAGTCACTCTGTCATCCCCTTTAGCCACTCAGTCACACTGTCACCCCCCTCAGTCACCCTGTAACCCCCCTCACCCTGTCACCCCCCTCAGTCACTCTGTCACCAGTCACCCCCAGTCACTCTGTCATCCCCCTTAGCCACTCAGTCACACTGTCACCCCCCCTCACCCTGTCACCCCCCTCAGTCACCCTGTCACCAGTCACCCTGTCATCCCCCCAGTCACCCTGTCACCCCCCTCAGTCACTCTGTCACCAGTCACCCCCCTCAGTCACCCTGTCACCCCCCCTCAGTCACTCTGTCACCAGTCACCCCCCAGTCACTCTGTCATCCCCCCTTAGCCACTCAGTCACCCTGACACCCCCCTCAGTCACCCCCCTCACCCTGTCACCCCCCTCAGTCACCCTGTCACCAGTCACACCCCAGTCACCCTGTCACCCCCCTCAGTCACCCTGTCACCAGTCACCCCCCAGTCACCCTGTCACCAGTCACCCCCCCTCAGTCACCCTGTCACCCCCCCAGTCACCCTGTCACCAGTCACCTCCCCAGTCACCCTGTCACCAGTCACCTCCCCAGTCACCCTGTCACCCCCCTCAGTCACTCTGTCACCAGTCACCCCCCAGTCACTCTGTCATCCCCCCTTAGCCACTCTGTCACCCCCTCAGTCACCCTGTCACCAGTCACCACCTCCCTCAGTCACCCCGTCACTCTGTCACCAGTCACCCCTCCAGTCACCAGTCACCCCCTCTCTCAGTCACCCCCCCTCAGTCACTCTGTCACCAGTCACCCCCTCCCTCAGTCACCCTGTCACCCCCTCCCTCAGTCACCCTGTCACCCCCTCCCTCAGTCACCAGTCACCCCCTCCCTAAGTCACCCTGTCACCCCCTTCCTCAGTCACCAGTCAACCCCTCCCTCAGTCACCCTGTCACCCCCTTCCTCAGTCACCAGTCACCCCCTCCCTCAGTCACCCTGTCACCCAGTCACCCACTCCCTCAGTCACTCTGTCACCCCCTCACTCTGCCACCAGTCACCCCCTCACTCTGCCACCAGTCACCCCCTCACTCTGCCACCAGTCACCCCCTCCCTCAGTCACCAGTCACCCCCCCCAGTCAATCTGTCCGTCACCCCCTCCCTCAGTCACCCTGTCACCCCCTCCCTCAGTCACTCTGTCACTAACCACCCCCAAACTCTGCGACCAGTCATCCCCTCATTCTGCCACCTGTCATCCCCTCACTCTGCCACCTGTCACTCCCTCCTTCCCTCACTCTGCCACCTGTCACTCCCTCTTTCCCTCACTCTGCTACCTGTCACTCCCTCCCACGCTCTGTCAGCCCCTCCCTCCTACGCTCGCCACCTGTCCCCTCCTCACTCTGCCAACCCTATCCCACAGCACACTATGTGCCTTACAATGTCCTACACACACTACATCCCCACACTATGTGTCTTACCCATACTACATCCCTATCACCCCTACACCAGGTCTGTCTCCTAAATTACTATCAATAAAGATTTGTATCAGGACAAGTAGATTGTCACGGCAGACAAGTAGATTGGGCAAACACTTTAGTCCCTGGACAATTAGTTTTTTTTTTTGTTTTTTTTTATTTCAACACCCCTGCCCTCTCTGCCATATACACCCCCGCCATGT
Source organism: Pelobates fuscus (assembly GCF_036172605.1). Lineage (NCBI taxonomy): Eukaryota > Metazoa > Chordata > Amphibia > Anura > Pelobatidae > Pelobates > Pelobates fuscus. The sequence goes on along the minus strand of NC_086321.1, from coordinate 45,935,300 downwards.
CATAATATCCTCCCTGCTATAAACCCACTACCTGGTCATAATTCCCACCCTGGCTTATACCCCTTTAACATGTCATATAATACCCACACTGCCATAATCCCCTCCCTGCTATATACCTCCACCGTATCATAATATACACCCTGCCATACACCCTGGCCCTGCCTTGACATAATATCCTCTCTTCCAAATAACACCCAATCCCATTGTTCCCACCCGTGACATAAAACACCATATACTCACCACCTCACCTGCAGTCACCTCCTTCAATCCACTGTGTGCAATGGCACACACTGTCATAGTATCCACCACACTGTCCCTCCCTGCCATATACCTTTCTCCTAATAGTAATACTCACCCACTTACATATACATCCACGTTGTCACATTACCCCAGACAGATAGGACAAATATATACTGGAAGGCAGTGAGATTAAACATTTTTATGGACCATATAGGAGTTTGTGTACGCCCTGCAGTAAGCCGGCAGCCGGGGTATGACGTCATCCTGGCATCGGCATCACTACTGGTCGTGCAAGTGAGCTGTGAAGGAAGAGCACAGAGATCCCAGTCCAGCAGCAACTGCTTGTCACTCCCAGAGTAAGGTAGGGAGGTTGGTTGGACCTCTTAAAAACTAAATGCATGTGTATATCTGTGGTTGTGTATATGTTTAGTAGATAGCTCCCTAATTTGGTGTCCTTAAATATGTCAATCCCACATAAGGATAACAAATAAGTGAGTTATCTACTAAACAACCTAAAGATTAAAATTAAGAAAAAGGCTTTTTAAATTTTGATCTTTTAGCTGTTTAGTAGAGAATTCCCTAAATTGGTGCCCTTATGTGAGATTCCAAATGTAAAGATACCAAATTAGGGTACTGTTTAGCAGATAGCTCCCTTATTTGGTGTCCTTAAATATGGCAATCCAACATCTCAGCATCTTGCCAACACTACACACAAACACATCCCTGCATTCCAGTGCAACTACATACAAACAGACCTCTGTATTAAAACATCACCATTATATATAACCACACCACTGCATCTCGCCAACACTACACACAAAAGCATGCCTGCATTAAAATGCCAACACTACATACAAGCACACCCATTCATTCACTCACACTTACTCCATACAAAAGCATGCTTACATTGAAACATTTTTTGGTTTTTACATTGAAACATGCAAGCACTGCTCAATGCTACATACATAAAAAAAAAATTGTGGGTGTTTTGTACATTTTAAAGTGCAGGGGGGAGGGGGGTGCCAAAACTAGGACCCGCCCCGGGTGCCATATGCTCTAGGTACGCCCCTGGTTACAGATCAGGGGTTTTAGCAAGGAAACATGAAAGGAATTAGGAATACGTAAGGCAGAAGGGAACGCTAGGCGATACGCAACAGGATTAATTCGATTCAGAATCCTATAGGGTCCAATGTAGCGAGGAGCGAATTTCAGAGACGGTACTTTCAAACGAATGTTTCTAGTACTCAACCATACCCTATCACCAGGTACAAAACTAGGAGCCGGCCTTCTGCGTTTGTCAGCGTGTTTTTTATACAGTATAGAATTATGTAGGAGAATTTGTCGAGTCTGATCCCACAACTTCTTCAGATTGGTACCATGAGTATCAACCGACGGTACCCCCTGGGAAGAAGGAACCAAGGGAAGAATGGAAGGATGAAAACCATAATTCATGAAAAAGGGGCTAGAGCGAGTTGAATCGCAAACAAGATTATTGTGTGCGAACTCTGCCCAAGGAATCAGACCGACCCAATCGTCCTGGTGTTCAGAAACAAAACAACGCAGATATTGTTCAATCTTTTGATTGGTACGTTCAGCGGCTCCGTTAGACTGAGGGTGATAAGCAGAAGAAAAATTCAATTTAATGCCTAGTTGAGAACAGAATGATCTCCAGAAACGTGAAACAAACTGGGAACCTCTATCAGAAGTAATCTCGGAAGGTATCCCATGTAAGCGAAAGATCTCTTTAGCAAAAATCTCCGCTAATTCAGGTGAAGTCGGAAGTTTAGGTAAAGGCACGAAATGAGCCATCTTGGTAAACCTATCCACCACTGTGAGAATAACAGTGTGCTTTTTCGAAACAGGCAAATCCACAATAAAATCCATCGCCAAACAGGACCAAGGTTTTTCTGGAACTTCCAGGGGATGTAAGAGACCACAAGGAAGCGAATGAGGTAGTTTAGTCTTAGTACAGACCTCACAGGCTCTGATAAAATCCTTAATATCCCTCCGTAAAGAAGGCCACCAGAAATCCTTAGAGATCAAGGAATATGTTTTGCGAACGCCCGGATGACCAGCCACCTTACTCTCGTGAAGACACTGTAAGAGCTCCAGTTGGAGTTCAGGAGGAACGAAGTGTCTAGACGCAGGAGTCAGTCTAGGTGCCAGATACTGCAAGCTCCTGATCTGATCAAGAAGCGGAGAATGGATTTTGAGAGTTGTGTTAGCGATAATATTACACTTAGGTACTATAGAGGATAAAACCGTCTCAGATATGGCAGAAGGTTCATGTTGGCGAGACAAGGCATCAGCTTTAGAATTCTTAGAACCAGGCCTATATGTGAGTATGTAATTGAAGTGAGTAAGGAATATAGACCAACGGGCCTGTCTCGATGATAATCGTTTAGCCTCCCCAATATAGGATAAGTTTTTATGATCCGTCAAAATGGTAACAGGATGCAAAGTCCCCTCCAATAGATGTCTCCACTCCTTTAAAGCCATGATAACCGCTAGGAGTTCCCTGTCACCAATGTCATATCTGCTCTCAGTACCCGATAATTTTTTGGAAAAATACCCACATGGATGTAATGGTTTATCCACACCCAACCTTTGGGACAGGATGGCACCTATACCCGTCTCAGAAGCGTCAACTTCGAGTAGGAAAGGCAGAGTAGTATCAGGGTGAACTAAAATTGGTGCGGAAGCAAACAGCTCCTTGAGAGTCTTAAAAGCCATAAGTGCTTCAGTACACCAATTCTTAGTGTCAGCCCCTTGTCTGGTCATATTGGTGATAGGAGCAATAATAGAGGAGTAACCCTTAATGAAACGTCTGTAATAATTAGAGAAACCAATAAATCTCTGAATGGCCTTGAGACCCTTAGGTAAGGGCCAATCTAAAATGGATTGGAATTTCTCCGGATCCATTTCAAACCCCTCTCCAGAAATCACGTAACCAAGAAAGATAGTCTGGGATTGGTCAAAGCTACATTTCTCTAATTTGCAGTACAAGCCATGTTGAAGAAGTTTGTGCAAAACCCTTCTGACCTGTCCGTGGTGAGTCTCAATATCCCTGGAATGTATAAGTATATCATTGAGGTATACAATAACACAGTCATGTTGAAACTCCCTAAGAACTTCATTAATTAGATCCTGAAATACCGCCGGGGCATTACAGAGACCAAAAGGCATTACTGTATACTCATAGTGCCCATAACGAGTATTGAACGCAGTCTTCCACTCGTGTCCCTGCTGAATTCTCACCAAGTTATAAGCACCTCTGAGGTCTAACTTAGTGAAAATCTTGGAACCCTTTAATCGATCAAAAAGCTCGGTGATCAAGGGGATCGGATAGGCATTTCTAATGGTTATCTTGTTCAAACCTCGGTAGTCAATGCAAGGTCTTAAAGAACCATCCTTCTTTTTAACAAAAAAAAATCCAGCCCCAGCAGGGGAGGAGGATCTCCTAATGAACCCTTTGTCTAGGTTTTCACGAATATACTCCTCTAAGACTAAGTTCTCATTCGTAGACAAAGGGTATACATGGCCCCTGGGAGGCATAGTACCAGGAAGTAAATTAATTTTGCAATCAAAAGGCCTGTGTGGTGGTAAGGTATCAGCCTTTCCTTTGTCAAATACCGCCTTTAAATCTAGATACAAGGACGGTATCTGTACTTTAGTAGAGTCGGTAGAGTTATTAAGTGTGTTAACAATACAAAGGGGTGACACTCTCTTTAAACATCTCTCTTGACAACCCTGACCCCACGAGACTATTTCCCCTGATTTCCAATCTATAATGGGGTTATGTCTCTTCAGCCAGGAGTATCCCAGGACTATGGGAACAGAAGGAGATGAAATGAGTAGTAGAGATATCTCCTCCTTGTGTAGAATACCAGTAGTTAAGTTAAGAGGTGTGGTTTCCCGGAAAATCACAGGCTCAACTAAAGGTCTACCATCTATGGCCTCAACAGCCAAAGGTGTCTCCCTTAACTGGGATGGGATAGCGTGTTTGGTGAGAAAAACTTGGTCGATAAAGCTCTCAGCAGCTCCGGAGTCTATCAATGCCATAGTCTCTAAAGTTCCCTTCTCCCAAGTTAAAGAGACGGGTAATAGAAGCCTGTGTTCTTTGTAGTTATGAGTAGAGGACAAAATAGAAACACCCAAGGCCTGTCCTCTAGAGAAACTTAGGTGCGAGCATTTCCCGGGCGATTGGGACAATTCAAATGTAAGTGACCTCTGACTCCACAATACATACACAGTCCCTCCCTTCTCCTGTACTGTCTCTCCTCTTCTGAGAGGCGAGTAAGGCCTATCTGCATAGGTTCTGGAAACTGTGGAATTTTGGTTTCAGGGCTTTGAAATGATGGAGCTAGTCTAAAGGAAGGTCTACCGGTTCTATCTCGAGTGTTCTGCCTCTCTCTTAGACGTTCGTCAATGCGAGAGATAAAGGAAATTAAGTCCTCCAAATTCTCGGGAAGCTCTCTCGTCGCTACCTCGTCAAGTATTACATCGGATAATCCGTTTAAAAATACATCTATATAAGCCTGTTCATTCCACTTAACCTCTGCCGCCAAAGACCTGAACGCTAGTGCGTAATCCACAAGTGTTCGGTTCTCTTGTCTAAGGCGCAACAGTGATCTAGCTGCATTGACCTTTCTGCCAGGGGGGTCAAAAGTTCTTTTAAAAGCAGCTACAAAGGCATTATAGTTATAGACTAATGGATTATCATTCTCCCACAACGGATTAGCCCATCTCAGAGCCTTCTCAATGAGTAAGGTGATAATAAATCCCACCTTTGCCCTATCAGTAGGGTAGGAACGGGGTTGTAGCTCGAAATGGATACTGATCTGGTTCAAAAAGCCACGACACCTTTCAGGAGAACCAGCATAACGTACAGGTGGGGTAACTCGGGAAGAAGCACCTACAGTGGCTACCTCTAGCCCTGAACTCACAGGAGGAATAGAAGTATTACGCATCTCCTCAGGTGGATTATTAGGACGTGATAGTAACGCCTGTAGTGCTAGTGCCATCTGATCCATTCTATAATCCATGGCGTCAAACCTAGGATCAGGAGAACCAAGCTGACAGTTTGTACCTGCAGGATCCATTGGCCCTGTCGTAATGTCAGGATCGGGACAGGGATCCAACACGCAGAGTACAAAGAGTAGCAGATACGTATACCGGACCTTAGAATGGCCGGACTTAACGTAAAACTACGTATAGGATGGTCAGGGACAAGCCGAGGTCGAGGGAACGAGAAGACAGGTAAGCGAGAGACAAGCCGGGTCAAGGATAACAGAGAAGACAGGTAAGTAATAACAAAGCCGGGTCAGAACCAAAAGACAAGAGAATACAAGAGCACTGTGTGACTAGGCTGGCTAGAACCACGACAGGGCAATGAGCAAATGCTGAGAGCTCCCTTAAATACCCTGGTTCTAGAGACTAATCACGCCTCCGCCGAAGCCTGATTCGTGTCCGGGATTTGACTGACAGGTTGGGCTAGAATAGCGTCATGACGTCGACTATTGAGCGTCACGTTACAAAAAGGCATAGTTCTCTCGCGGCCGGCGTTTACATGCGCGAGGGGACCGCGAGGAACGGGAGAATCATGCCGTCTGGATGGAAAAACGTCCAAGTCTCTACCCGTCTCAGGGGTAGAGACTACAGGTACCCTGACAATCTCTTCACGATGAGAGAGTGGTTACCCTACAGCTGCAGTTAAAACCAACAAAAAGTTAATCTGCTGGAACTTTGATGGTGAGTATCTTCCATTAGCTGGCCTCTCTTAGCCAATGAGCTTCTAAAATTTTAATAAACTTAGAGATCATACAAATTTTCTGTATAATCTTTTCTCCTGTGTAAAATGTGTTGTACCTCCATGCTCTGCTGTTGGGGAGTTGGTAATCTCAGCTCTGCTGTTGGGGATCCGGTAATCTCAGCTCTGCTGTTTGGGAGTCGATAATCTCAGCTCTGCTGTTGGGGAGTCGGTAATCTCAGTTCTGCTGTTGGGGAGTCGGTAATCTCAGTTCTGCTGTTGGGGAGTCGGTAATCTCAGCTCTGCTGTTGGGGAGTCGGTAATCTCAGCTCTGCTGTTGGGGAATCTGTAATATCAGCTCTGCTGGTGTGGAGTCAGGAATCTCAGCTCTGCTGTTCGGGAGTCAGGAATCTCTGCTCTGCTTTTGGGGAGTCAGGAATCTCAGCTCTGCTGTTGAGGGGAATCAGTAACATATAAGTAGGTTAGTTCTGGGGCAGGCAACCTTTTAGTAGTACTGTACCAAAACAAGATCTTGAAGTACCTTGGCGTGTTGATACTATTTTTTTCAAATTGAGGTGCTTTGGTGTATTCTGCTTGTGTTATATATGGGTGCTGCAGTTGCTTTGTAGCACTGTATATGTGTGTATGTGGGCTCCTATATTATACACTAAACGTTTATGTGTAGTTTGTCCATTGTGTATCATACCTATGAATGTGGGCTCTGTATGGGGGCTGCTAGTGTAATTGTATGTGTGGTCGATATGTCACATTGTTTGTTTGGTGTGTGTATGTGTTTGTCTGCTTGGGGTATTGCATGTGAAAGGCTGCTTGTGTGGTTGTGTGTGTCAGTGGTCCTGTGTTTGTGCGTGTGACAGAACACCTAACCTGAATCTCAAAAAGAGGATAGCTACACCAATACTAGAATATCAACTAATATGGTCAAAACCCTGTCTGTGCCTTCGAGGGAACCTATCAAAATACCCCCAAGTAGCTAAGCTGATTCTAAGAGATCGTCTTACTCCTCTAAAAACTAAAATGCTAGCAATAGATGAAAAAACAGAACATCATGAAAGTCTCATCATGAAAGTCTCATAACAAGATAAGGAACAGATAGTAATTCTGATAAATAAGATGGGTGTCCTAGAGCCCCTGACACGCGCGTTTCTCCACCAGGCTCATCACCTTTCTTACCAGCCCGGTAAGCAAAATTGGAACGCCGTTGGGTTGACACCCCAACAGAACTCACTACTTAAAGACCAAGTACAGACATCCCCAAGTTGATCCGAAAAGGGTTAAGCCATGTCTACAGGAGCACCATGCAAGGGGGGAGCAGTGTTACAGAACACCTAGTCACCGAACCATTGCTGGCAGTTCAATTACTACTTATGGTTCGGGAACCGAACAAACACACGAATTGCCCATTTATACCCTCCCCGCCCCCCCCTCCCCGTATTTTGACCACCTCTGAGCTCGTTAACCCCTGTTAACGCCTCCTGACACCTCTAGCATCGTTCACACCTCGTTATTTCAAGCATTTTGCTGGGTGGCTGTTGTTCGCATGTACGAACACATGGGAAATTAGTTGGCGGCCGTCTTGTCGCACGAACGCAGGCAGCGGTGTTCGGTCTTCATGTGCATGGACCCGTGGGTTAGTACCTTCCAAGTAGTGTCACAGTAGAGGAGATAATTCATAATCCCTAGAGACGTGCCCTTGTTGGTAGAAATAGTTCCTACCCCAGGGACTCCTGGAAGACAACAACACAGTCTCACAATAATTAAAACTTGTTGATCCTAGAACACCATCCTTCCCTGTCTATTTGGATTTCCACTGCTGTTTTCTTTTTGTTTGTTTGTTTGTTTGTTTGTTAGTTTTTGCTGATTTCTTCTTTTCACCTCCTCAGTTTTCTTTAATTGTTCCTGTTCTTTAATTTATATCTGAAAATGTTGTTTATCTTCACACACTAACCACTTTTGACTCCTGTACGATTTGAAGAAAATAAATAAAAATAAAATAAAAAAAGACTAACAAATTTATTGGAATAAGTAAATAATATGTTTTCATCAATACGGAGCAAGCACATTCTGTTCCTCGGAGTTAAAAAATGTTGTAAATACACATGAAAATTACTTAGTAGTTGTTATTGCTGTTAACTATTCTGCTCAATTGCAACTCTTTTTTATTTAAAACACTGTCAATAGATTAGTGGCTTTATGCATTTTATTACGAAATATCTCTGTCTTCTATATTAGTCTGGAGTATAACACTGACCTCTTGTGGAATGTTTTGGTAACACAACAAATGACAGTAATAATAATAACAAAGTATTTAACCAGGAAAGGTACATTCAGATTACTCTGGTTTTCAAGTACAGTCACTACTGAGACACCCAGCCTTGCCTTATTTAGAACTGAGTGATGGTCATGTATCCCTATTTGGTAGATCTTACCCTTTGTTTGTATCTACCTCTAAGGTTTACTGATGTGGAATTATTAAAATTATTATTGTACTTGTATTGAATTATTGTACTAACTCCATTTTAACCTTATATTGTGACAATCCTCCATTTTGTCCTCCTAACCTGACTTCTTCAATCCTCCATTTTGTCCTCATGACTTAACTTGTTCATTTTAAAACTACATTACGTGACTGAACTTCTCAACCCAATTAGTACAGTAGACAAAGACTGTGTTTCCTTCAAGGACAAGTACCAGGAGGTGCTGGCTACTCCTTAAGACTTGCTGGCTACTCCTTAGAGCTTGTAAGATAGTACAGTTTGAAGGCCACAGAACACAGTAGTAATGAAATGTTCTATTCATAAGAGACCTTGCACCTGGACATAAAGCCTGATATCATTGACCGTGTAAAATGACGCTTAGGACCCCCTTGTCCCCCACCCGTGTCCAGAATAATCCCACCTCTGATGGGTGGGCACGGGACTAACCTCTTAATTTTACGAACCAATAGGTAAGACACTAACCCCGTCACTTAACAATTAATCCAATTGATGATGTTTATTTGCTGATATTCTAATAATCAATGATGACGCAAAATGCCTCTTAAAAGGGCCTGCGCGCCCGCTTTTTCTTCACTTGCCAATAAACTTTCTCGAAGTTATTTTAACCTGAACCTCGTGTGTCAGACTTAATTACTTCAGCGTATATACGCAATTTAATTTTATTGATTTGGACAGGAACAGATAGACATTTGAACATTTTGGTTTACTTTCAAAAAGTACCATAACATTACTGTGGCTTGCATATACTCTACTGTAGACTAATTTTACTCCAACCTAAATGTATCTTTTGTATAATTACTTAAAATTGGCTGTAGATTCTAGACAGAATGTTAGCTGTCTATTTCGTTTTACACTACACTTATGTCTTTTGTTTATTGTGATGTATTATCTTGCCTGCAGAATTAAAAACAAAAGAACACAAACCACATATATAAGAACTTGTCACACTGTAATCTGGTCCCAAACTTTTGAAGCTACTGTATATATTGCATGCCCCATAACACCCAAACTTTATCCATCATTTTTCATTCTTACCCACATGACAATTCTAATACAAAAAAACATGTCACCCTATATAACATCGACATAACACTCCTAATACATATTAAAGATGTAAAAAAAAAAAAGGGAATTGGGGGCACACCCAGAACATGCATTTCTAAGCAATGGTGCTGTTGTAGAGACCAAACTGTAAACAATATACAGATTAACCTCTTAAGGACACATGACGGAAATATTCCGTCATGATACCCTTTTATTCCAGAAGTCAGGGGCGGACTGACCGGTCGGGCACTTCGGACATGCATATATATATAGCGAGTACCGCTATATATATATATGCCTCTGCGGGCCCTGCTGGCTTCCAAGCAGGGCCCAGGACACACTAACCTTCCCCCTCCAGGACTCGCAAGCCACAGCAGTAAAGCGTTGCCGCGGGTTGCCGTGACAACGCTCCGTGGCACGCAATGCATGCTGGGCTCGTTAAAGAGCACTGGCTGCAGGAGGGTGTATGCTGGGCCCCTCTATGCTGGCCCATAAAGCTGAGCCACCCGACCACCAGGGAATCTACTGTCCCCCTCCCTGGCTACAGGTAGAAGGCAGGGAGGGGGAAATAATAAAAAAAAAAAACTCAACTGCTAAAAAATACCCCCCAGCAGCATTTGTCACACATCCACCACACACATACATCAAACATACAAAATGCATCCACTACACAACCACACACATCATCCACTACACAACCACACACATCATCCACTACACAACCACACACATCATCCACTACACATAATACACTACACAACCACACACATCATCCACTACACAACCACACACATCATCCACTACACATAATCCACTACACAACCATACACATCATCCACTACACAACCATACACATCATCCACTACACAACCACACACATCATCCACTACACATAATCCACTACACAACCATACACATCATCCACTACACAAATACACATCATCCACTACAAAACCACATACATCATCCACCACATAAACACACAAACTGCATCCACTACACAACCACACACTACAGTGTCCACCATCCCTGGCTACAGGTAAGAGGCAGGGAGGGAGAAATACATTTAAAAAAAAAAAAAATTATAAAAATTCAACAGCTAAAAAATACACACACGCAGCATCCACTACACAAACACACACGCAGCATTCACTACACACACACACACACACACCGCATTAACTACACAAACACACATCATCCACTACACAAACACACACATCATCCAGTACACAAACACACACACAGTATCCACTACAAACACACACACACACACACACACAGTATCCACTACACAAACACACACAGTATCCACTACACAAACACACACAGTATCCACTACACAAACACACACACATAATTCACTACACGCTACATCCACTACACAAACACACACTCTGCATTCACTATACACACACTCTCTATCCACTACACAAACATTCAATCTGAATCCACTATAAACACTGTATCCACTTTACTCATGCATTTTGCATCCACTACACACATTCTACAGCCACTATACACACACAACCAAATTCAGTACACACACACACTTCATCCTTGTGGGTGGACTCAAGATGGGTTATGTGGGCTGACTTGGGGGAGTGCCATGTGGGCAGGCCCCGGAGGTCCAGACCTTAAACTGCGTCAGGGGCCCCTACATTTCTGGTGGCTGCCCTGCCCGCCCGCCGCGCCAGTGCACTGTGCGTGCAGCCATGCACATAACAGAATGCGCACTGACTACAGAGTTATTTTCACCCGGCTAACGGGGCACGGCGGCCGGCGCTACTTACCTCAGCATAGGAGGAGGGGCCCGGTCCTGGGTTTCCATGGAGTCCTGTACGTCATGCCGCCCGCACAATCCGGATTTCATTGTATTCCGCACACTGCCTTACAAAGCCCAAAAAACTGGGCTCGGCCACACCTTTGTCAGCCATCTTTAGAGGCCAGCCAGCCAGCCCACAGGCCAGTAGCCAGCCAGCTAGCCAACATGCCAGCAAGCCCACCAGCCAGCCCACAGGCCACCAGTTAGCCAGCCCACAGGCCAGCAGCCAGCCCACAGGCCTACAGCAAGGCACAGGCTTACAGCCAGCAAGCCCACAGCCTGCCAGTTGTAGCCAGCAAGCCACAGCCTGCCAGCCGCAGCCAACCGGCAGTAGCCAGCAAGCCCACAGACTGACGGCAGTAGCCAGCAAGCCCACAGCCTGCCGCAGTAGCCAGCAAGCCCACAGCCTGCCAGCAAGCCACAGCCTGCCAGTCGCAGCCTGCCAGCCGTAACCAGAAAGCCCACAGACTGCCAGCCAGCAACAGTAATTAAGGTGAGAGGAGCCAACTTGGCCTAGGTATCAGCGTGCTATGCTGTGTTGCTATATTGTGAATAAGAACCAGAGTGTTGGAAAGACATCCCTCCAGGCCCCATTAGACTCCATTGTAGTCTCTAATGGGGCTTGGAGGATATTCTTTCGAAAACTCTCTCTAAAGGACACTGAGATAGCCTCTGCTAGAAAGACCCCCCCCCCTTCATGGCCCATAACCCGTTAATTGTAGTCTCTACTGGGGCCGGAGGTGACTGTTTCCAGCAGGGACGCTGAGATGGCCTCTGTTAGAAAGACCCTCTTCCAAGCCTATTAGACTCCATTGTAGTCTCTAATGGGGCCTTCAGGGGATTCTTTCTAACACTCTCTAAAGGACACTGAGATAGCCTCTGCTAGAAAGACCCCCCTCCATGGCCCATTAGCCCTCAATTGTAGTCTCTACTGCTGGCCTTGAGCGGATTATTGTTATTTATTTTGCACAGTTTGTTTTTTACATTTGTTAATTATATTGCACTTGTTTAGAATTTATTGCACTTTTGTTCCTTGTGTCTAAAGATTGTGTAGGGTGTGGCTGGAGGCGGGACAAGGGTGGGGCTTGTTGCGAAGCATGGGTGAGGCCTGTAAGGGGGCCCTTGATTTATTTTGCCCGGGGGCCCTGAGGGTTCTCAGTCCGCCCCTGCCAGAAGTTGTGTCCTTAAGGGGTTAAGGAACAGTGCACACATAAAAATACAGTTTTACATTCTATAAGGCTAACGAACATCACCTATCTCAGCAAACAAGTATGGAGATTCAGCTCCACTACGTGGCCATATTGTGTTAAGCCCACCTCTACACCTCATCACCCCAATGTCTGTGGGCCCTACACTAATTTCAACATGGGAGACAAATCAAATAGCATTTGTGCTAAATAAGCTAAGGTGTATTTAAATAATCTGTTGTAAGAGCATTGTGAATATATATATAATGCAAAATCAAGGTGAAAAAACAAAACATAATACAAAAAAATGCAGAGTCAAAACTAAACAATTAAAGTGATAGTGCTTTGATGTATATACTCGCAATGCATATCATACAGTTTCTCTGCTCTATACTAAATAAAAATTATAATTAAAATTACATTACTATCCAAAAACCTCTTCAAATTTATACCTGTGGTCACCTCCAAAGGAGCCTCTGAAGCTGGGGGTCGGGGTGCTCAACCCAAAAGGAATCTGGTCTGGAGTCCAAACTTAAATAGTGAAGAAAAAGGGAATTGGGGGCACAACGGGAACATGCATTTCTCAGCAATGGTTCTCCCGTGGTGACCAAAATGTATACCATAATACAGATTAAGGAAAAATGAACACATAAAAATATGGTTTTAAATATTATAAGGCTAATCATCTATCTCAGCAAACAATTATGGGGATTCATTTAAGCCCACCACTACTTCACAGTACCCTGATATCGGTGTTTAGAGTGTTTAGCACTCTTCCTTGACATTTGTTAATTTCAATGTCTAATTCTCTAATATCTGCATCTTTTTTTTTTCAGTTCGAACATTTTTATTTTCAGCAAAATAATGCAAAACAATACAAGATAGCAGACAGTGCACAGACCGCACACAGGCACCTTTAGGAAGATCAGTAAATTGGATAAATTAGTAACATTGTTATTTAACAAGGTGCATCGTGGACACCTTCCAAATGTTGATACTTTTGTACAGTAAGGCTGTAGCATAGTGGAGTGATGATACATTAAACCCTACTCCCTCCACTCCCTTATTTTGATACTCACCCAAATCTCTTGCTTGACCAATTCTCACCTCCTCTACGTATGCATCTCCATTCCATAGCTTTAATGCAGCCCTTTTTGACCCTATTATCTCTGTCTTCCACAGTCTGAGTTAAAAGTTCCCTGCTGGAAACCAGAACAGTTCTCAGTTGCCCGCCCACCCCTCGCCTCACCACACCACCCCAAACTCTTTATTCCATTTTAGATGATTAGAAATGACAGCTACAAACACTAACTGCATTCAGAACACTCTTACACTCCCTTAACCCCTAAACCTCAGTCCTCATTCTCCTTACTTCTGCTCATTCTGCTTTTCTCAAAATACTTACTCTTACAATGCTCTATCTTCTCCTCTTTTCCTTTTCTCTCCTCTCCTCAGCATCAAAATATCTACTTACACCCACTTCCCTCAACAACACAACCACAGCCACATTAAACTATCTCTGATACACTCCCACCTTCTCTCATCTCATCTCATGCCCTGCACACATTTCTTTATTCTTTCTCTCCTGCTCCCACCCAATCTCATCCTAGACCCCGCCAATAAAAAACCCATTCACACCTCCTGTCACTATCTCTCCTCCTACTTCTAGCAGCTGGTGACGTCTCTCCCAACCCAGGGCCCTTCACCTCGTCTGCTCACACTAAAACAACTAGAAACCACACAAACCTCATCTAAATACCCTGCAGTGTATCCTCCTCTACTAACATTCAGTGTGCACTATGGAACGCCTGTTTCATCTGTAGCAATATTAAATCAACAGCCATACACGACCTCTTCATCTCTAATTCCCTCACACTACTAGCACTCACTGAGACCTGGCTCTCCCCCTTTGATACCTGTGGCGAAACCAGCTTCGCCACTGTGAACTGGAGAGGCCTGGCTGCTAGCCTCCTGCCCTGCGACTACGGCCCATGGACATATTGCTCTATAAACTATAATTGGGCATGTAATAATTTATATTGCTGCTACTGGCCCTTTAAAATCAGCGATGGACATTTTGGGACTACTGTCCCTTTAAGACTGTGAAGCATATTCTATTGTACTGCCTGTATATTGTATATGTATTCATGTGTTAAGTTTAACCTGGGTGATATGTATGCAGCATTCAACTGATTGTTCGGTAGAATCACTCCATTCATTATATTGAGTGAAACTACCGAACAACCAGACCACCCAGGAATAAGTGTGCCTCCAATTACCGTTTGCAACAATGTTGCAAACAGGTAATTGGCAATCCATGTAATGTATTCTTTGTCCTCTGGGTGGCCGCCATTCGGGAAACAAACACGTGGCGGCGGCCATCTTAAACTACCGAACAGCGGTGTTTTGCCGTCGAGTGTCTGGAACTGAAATCGGACACTTGACTAGGCAAACACCGCTGAGACCTCCATACTCCCAGAAATTCGTATAGAAACTACCGAATGACCCGCCGTTCGGTAGAAAGAAACATACGAACTAGGGGATTCATGCGAATCCCCCTTAGTCTCTATAACCCAGGCAATTCGTCTGTTTTCATTCCCTTGTTTGTGACCGACCGCAGGGCCAAAATGCATGGAACTGTTTTCGGAAACTTTACCCATGCGGTCGGTCAAATCTTTGGAACCTCATATCTCCCGAACCATTCATCCGAATGACCTGATTCTTGAATATGTTGTCCCCCTGAATAAGGGCTATCAGGGGATACCTGTTTTGGAGGTGTAGCATATGTATTTGGGGTACATCCAGGAATTGGGAAAAAAGGTGTACGGTATAATTATGTTAAGTGCTAATCTAAGGGGAGGAAATGTGTGGGAGGTACATCCATGTGATTGGTTAAATTCATCCTCCCCCTGGGAGTGTCCTGTATGTACTTGGTTGTAATAAAAGCCAGACTGGGTGTCCCAGTCCAGAGTTCTTGCTTAACCCTCAAAGCGATGTGTCGTCTCGGTCTTTGGGGGAATGGGATTGTATGCTGACTGCCAAGAGTGTAAGCCGATGTCTGCTTTTCTTGTTCAGCTGTTCCAGTGTTCGTGTGGTTCCAGTCGGGAGAATGGTGTTTGCAGTAGCTGCCTGTGCATCTGGAAAGGGGATTATCGCCTAAACTGGGTTTTATCCTCTTGTAAGTGAAACGGTCCGTTACAATTGGTGGCAGCGGTGGGATCGTTCCTACAACCAGAGGGACAGCTACAGACAACACTATTTCTGGATTACAAATTGAGGGCAACGCTAGTATCCGTACAGCGACCCTATCTACAAAGGAACTCAGAAAATGGAGAAGAAGCTTCAGGATGAAATGTCCAGTTACGTAGGCCTGTGGTCTGGAGTAGTCCCAGAGGAGGACATGATGAGGTACAGAGATATGGCCAGAGCCAGATTGTGGGACGAAGCCCTAGAAGAAGTACAGTATTCACGAGGGGATCGGCGCCGCAGCAGAAGGCAGCGAATTCTGGCTAGAATGGCAGAGCGGATGCCCCTCCTGAGAAAACAGACCACAGAAAAGTGGGTGACTAGACTCGAGATTCTAGTATACGCAGAACTGACGCTCGACAACGCGTACCAGGCGCTACAGTGGTACGCGGCTCAGTGTGTCCCCAGGATGGCAGAGTATGAGTTCCCAGAAGGCGGAGAATACACTGGCCCCGGTCTATTTTGGGATAATAGTGGTGACGAGGACTTTGGGGAAGATACCGACTATCGTTTTTGGGACCTGTACGGCATCCGAGAGAACATGCTGGGTCTCTTTGGCGCTATGGACCTCGAGGCAGACCTACGATATTTGGTCACCAAGGAATGGAACCTGGAGGGGGATTACCTGCGACTCATCAATGAGGCCTGGGAAGAGACAACCGGTCCTCCCGCCCAACAGCAACCAGCAGTACCCGAGGTAGCAGAGTTCCTAGACTGGTCCTGTGAGCAACCCCAGGGAGATGAAGGTGTCGTCCTCCCTCCCCAGCAGCAGTGTGTGCCCCAGGGAGCCGAAGGTGCAGTCCTTCCTCCCCAGCGGCAGGCTGTGTTACAGGGGGCAGAGGTTGTTGTTCCTGACCCCCAGCAGCAAAGTGATATGCCAAGAAGGCAGTGTGAAGTGAAGGGAGAGGAGAGCAGCGTCCTCCCTCCCCAGCGGCAGTGTGTGCCCCAGGGAGCAGAAGGTGCAGTCCTTCCTCCCCAGCGGCAGTGTGTGTCTCCGGGAGCTGATGGTGTCGTCCATCCTCCCCAACGGCAGGCTGAGTTACAGGGGGCAGAGGTTGTTGTTCCGGCCCCCCAGCAACAAAGTGATGTGCCAGGAAGGCAGTGTGAAGTGAAGGGAGAGGAGAGCAGCGTCCTCCCTCCCCAGCGGCAGTGTGGACCCCAGGGAGATGAAGGTGTCGTCCTTCCTCCCCAGCGGCAGTGTGTACCCCAGGGAGCAGAAGGTGCCATCCTTTCTCCCCAGCGGCAGTTTGCCATCCAGAGAGAGGAACTTGTTACACCCTCTCTCCCACGGCAACCTAACCCACCAAGGGGAGATGTTAAGCCCCACAACTGTGCAGATGGGACCGTAGTCTCTGCACTTACAGCACAAGGGATAGGGACGGTCGGTCCTGTTCCCCAGCCTCAGTGTGATGGATCCAAAGGGGAGACAGTCGGTCTCCCCCTCCAGCAGTCGAGCTGTGCACCTAAAGGGGAGACAGCCAGTCTCCAGCAACCAGGCTCCCACCAGACTACTCCCGTGGTAGTGCGGGCAACAGGACAGAGTACCGCTGGTCTCTGCCCCCTCAGCAACCCACCAAGGCAGCCTACCCGTCTCCCACCCAGCAGTGGTGAAACACCAGAACTTGGACAAAATCCTTCCTCACCCAGATGTAGTAACCGGTTAGTGTGGGTGGGCTGCTCTGTTATTTCTGTTTTGTGGGTGGGTTGCTGGACTAACCAGGGCACTGACCGGCAGAAAGTCAGGTACCCTGTTAGTCTAATTGGCAAAGGGGAGAAATGTGGCGAAACCAGCTTCGCCACTGTGAACTGGAGAGGCCTGGCTGCTAGCCTCCTGCCCTGCGACTACGGCCCATGGACATATTGCTCTATAAACTATAATTGGGCATGTAATAATTTATATTGCTGCTACTGGCCCTTTAAAATCAGCGATGGACATTTTGGGACTACTGTCCCTTTAAGACTGTGAAGCATATTCTATTGTACTGCCTGTATATTGTATATGTATTCATGTGTTAAGTTTAACCTGGGTGATATGTATGCAGCATTCAACTGATTGTTCGGTAGAATCACTCCATTCATTATATTGAGTGAAACTACCGAACAACCAGACCACCCAGGAATAAGTGTGCCTCCAATTACCGTTTGCAACAATGTTGCAAACAGGTAATTGGCAATCCATGTAATGTATTCTTTGTCCTCTGGGTGGCCGCCATTCGGGAAACAAACACGTGGCGGCGGCCATCTTAAACTACCGAACAGCGGTGTTTTGCCGTCGAGTGTCTGGAACTGAAATCGGACACTTGACTAGGCAAACACCGCTGAGACCTCCATACTCCCAGAAATTCGTATAGAAACTACCGAATGACCCGCCGTTCGGTAGAAAGAAACATACGAACTAGGGGATTCATGCGAATCCCCCTTAGTCTCTATAACCCAGGCAATTCGTCTGTTTTCATTCCCTTGTTTGTGACCGACCGCAGGGCCAAAATGCATGGAACTGTTTTCGGAAACTTTACCCATGCGGTCGGTCAAATCTTTGGAACCTCATATCTCCCGAACCATTCATCCGAATGACCTGATTCTTGAATATGTTGTCCCCCTGAATAAGGGCTATCAGGGGATACCTGTTTTGGAGGTGTAGCATATGTATTTGGGGTACATCCAGGAATTGGGAAAAAAGGTGTACGGTATAATTATGTTAAGTGCTAATCTAAGGGGAGGAAATGTGTGGGAGGTACATCCATGTGATTGGTTAAATTCATCCTCCCCCTGGGAGTGTCCTGTATGTACTTGGTTGTAATAAAAGCCAGACTGGGTGTCCCAGTCCAGAGTTCTTGCTTAACCCTCAAAGCGATGTGTCGTCTCGGTCTTTGGGGGAATGGGATTGGATGCTGACTGCCAAGAGTGTAAGCCGATGTCTGCTTTTCTTGTTCAGCTGTTCCAGTGTTCATGTGGTTCCAGTCGGGAGAATGGTGTTTGCAGTAGCTGCCTGTGCATCTGGAAAGGGGATTATCGCCTAAACTGGGTTTTATCCTCTTGTAAGTGAAACGGTCCGTTACAATTGGTGACAGCGGTGGGATCGTTCCTACAACCAGAGGGACAGCTACAGACAACACTATTTCTGGATTACAAATTGAGGGCAACGCTAGTATCCGTACAGCGACCCTATCTACAAAGGAACTCAGAAAATGGAGAAGAAGCTTCAGGATGAAATGTCCAGTTACGTAGGCCTGTGGTCTGGAGTAGTCCCAGAGGAGGACATGATGAGGTACAGAGATATGGCCAGAGCCAGATTGTGGGACGAAGCCCTAGAAGAAGTACAGTATTCACGAGGGGATCGGCGCCGCAGCAGAAGGCAGCGAATTCTGGCTAGAATGGCAGAGCGGATGCCCCTCCTGAGAAAACAGACCACAGAAAAGTGGGTGACTAGACTCGAGATTCTAGTATACGCAGAACTGACGCTCGACAACGCGTACCAGGCGCTACAGTGGTACGCGGCTCAGTGTGTCCCCAGGATGGCAGAGTATGAGTTCCCAGAAGGCGGAGAATACACTGGCCCCGGTCTATTTTGGGATAATAGTGGTGACGAGGACTTTGGGGAAGATACCGACTATCGTTTTTGGGACCTGTACGGCATCCGAGAGAACATGCTGGGTCTCTTTGGCGCTATGGACCTCGAGGCAGACCTACGATATTTGGTCACCAAGGAATGGAACCTGGAGGGGGATTACCTGCGACTCATCAATGAGGCCTGGGAAGAGACAACCGGTCCTCCCGCCCAACAGCAACCAGCAGTACCCGAGGTAGCAGAGTTCCTAGACTGGTCCTGTGAGCAACCCCAGGGAGATGAAGGTGTCGTCCTCCCTCCCCAGCAGCAGTGTGTGCCCCAGGGAGCCGAAGGTGCAGTCCTTCCTCCCCAGCGGCAGGCTGTGTTACAGGGGGCAGAGGTTGTTGTTCCTGACCCCCAGCAGCAAAGTGATATGCCAAGAAGGCAGTGTGAAGTGAAGGGAGAGGAGAGCAGCGTCCTCCCTCCCCAGCGGCAGTGTGTGCCCCAGGGAGCAGAAGGTGCAGTCCTTCCTCCCCAGCGGCAGTGTGTGTCTCCGGGAGCTGATGGTGTCGTCCATCCTCCCCAACGGCAGGCTGAGTTACAGGGGGCAGAGGTTGTTGTTCCGGCCCCCCAGCAACAAAGTGATGTGCCAGGAAGGCAGTGTGAAGTGAAGGGAGAGGAGAGCAGCGTCCTCCCTCCCCAGCGGCAGTGTGGACCCCAGGGAGATGAAGGTGTCGTCCTTCCTCCCCAGCAGCAGTGTGTACCCCAGGGAGCAGAAGGTGCCATCCTTTCTCCCCAGCGGCAGTTTGCCATCCAGAGAGAGGAACTTGTTACACCCTCTCTCCCACGGCAACCTAACCCACCAAGGGGAGATGTTAAGCCCCACAACTGTGCAGATGGGACCGTAGTCTCTGCACTTACAGCACAAGGGATAGGGACGGTCGGTCCTGTTCCCCAGCCTCAGTGTGATGGATCCAAAGGGGAGACAGTCGGTCTCCCCCTCCAGCAGTCGAGCTGTGCACCTAAAGGGGAGACAGCCAGTCTCCAGCAACCAGGCTCCCACCAGACTACTCCCGTGGTAGTGCGGGCAACAGGACAGAGTACCGCTGGTCTCTGCCCCCTCAGCAACCCACCAAGGCAGCCTACCCGTCTCCCACCCAGCAGTGGTGAAACACCAGAACTTGGACAAAATCCTTCCTCACCCAGATGTAGTAACCGGTTAGTGTGGGTGGGCTGCTCTGTTATTTCTGTTTTGTGGGTGGGTTGCTGGACTAACCAGGGCACTGACCGGCAGAAAGTCAGGTACCCTGTTAGTCTAATTGGCAAAGGGGAGAAATGTGGCGAAACCAGCTTCGCCACTGTGAACTGGAGAGGCCTGGCTGCTAGCCTCCTGCCCTGCGACTACGGCCCATGGACATATTGCTCTATAAACTATAATTGGGCATGTAATAATTTATATTGCTGCTACTGGCCCTTTAAAATCAGCGATGGACATTTTGGGACTACTGTCCCTTTAAGACTGTGAAGCATATTCTATTGTACTGCCTGTATATTGTATATGTATTCATGTGTTAAGTTTAACCTGGGTGATATGTATGCAGCATTCAACTGATTGTTCGGTAGAATCACTCCATTCATTATATTGAGTGAAACTACCGAACAACCAGACCACCCAGGAATAAGTGTGCCTCCAATTACCGTTTGCAACAATGTTGCAAACAGGTAATTGGCAATCCATGTAATGTATTCTTTGTCCTCTGGGTGGCCGCCATTCGGGAAACAAACACGTGGCGGCGGCCATCTTAAACTACCGAACAGCGGTGTTTTGCCGTCGAGTGTCTGGAACTGAAATCGGACACTTGACTAGGCAAACACCGCTGAGACCTCCATACTCCCAGAAATTCGTATAGAAACTACCGAATGACCCGCCGTTCGGTAGAAAGAAACATACGAACTAGGGGATTCATGCGAATCCCCCTTAGTCTCTATAACCCAGGCAATTCGTCTGTTTTCATTCCCTTGTTTGTGACCGACCGCAGGGCCAAAATGCATGGAACTGTTTTCGGAAACTTTACCCATGCGGTCGGTCAAATCTTTGGAACCTCATATCTCCCGAACCATTCATCCGAATGACCTGATTCTTGAATATGTTGTCCCCCTGAATAAGGGCTATCAGGGGATACCTGTTTTGGAGGTGTAGCATATGTATTTGGGGTACATCCAGGAATTGGGAAAAAAGGTGTACGGTATAATTATGTTAAGTGCTAATCTAAGGGGAGGAAATGTGTGGGAGGTACATCCATGTGATTGGTTAAATTCATCCTCCCCCTGGGAGTGTCCTGTATGTACTTGGTTGTAATAAAAGCCAGACTGGGTGTCCCAGTCCAGAGTTCTTGCTTAACCCTCAAAGCGATGTGTCGTCTCGGTCTTTGGGGGAATGGGATTGTATGCTGACTGCCAAGAGTGTAAGCCGATGTCTGCTTTTCTTGTTCAGCTGTTCCAGTGTTCGTGTGGTTCCAGTCGGGAGAATGGTGTTTGCAGTAGCTGCCTGTGCATCTGGAAAGGGGATTATCGCCTAAACTGGGTTTTATCCTCTTGTAAGTGAAACGGTCCGTTACAATACCGCTTCTCCAGCTTCTTTGTGTTTCGGTGGACTACAATTCTCCCACACTCCGAGACTCAACTGTAAAGGCAGCAATGTAGGTACCTTTCAACCTATCCCAGCCCTATCCTTTACTTCCTTTGAAGTTCACACTGTCTACATATATAAGCCCACTCCTTTAAGAATTGCCATCATTTATCAGCCCCCTGGTCATCCTAGGCTATTCATTGAACACTTTTCTTCCTGGTTACCCCACTTTCTCTCCTCTAGCACTCCTTCCCTCATACTTGGAGACTTTACCATCCCAATCAACAACCTCAACTGCCCTGGTGCCTCCCGTCTGCTCTCTGTAACCTCCTTTTTCGGCCTTACACAGTGGTCTACTTCAGAAACTCATACAGCAGGAACAACTCTTGACCTCATCTTCACCAATCTCTATACCACCTCGAATCTCTCCATTGTTCCATTTCTCCACCAAACTCCAAACTCTCCTTTTACCCATCTCAAATCTCACTTGCCCTAACTCCGCAACCTCATTCTATAACTGAACTCTCTCCTCTCAACTAGATAACATGGCACGTCCTACATGTAAACGCAGCAAGCGTTCCCAACTACAACCCTGGCACACCAAGCTGACCCAATATCTCCAAAAATGTTCCAGAACTGCTGAATGCTGTTGAAGAAAGTCTCACTCGCCACCTGACTTCATCCACTATAAATTTATGCTGTGCTCCTACACTCTGGCTCTTTCCTCTGCAAAAGTAAATTACTTCAACACCCTCAAAGGCACACTGTCCTGCCAACCTAAATGCCTATTTCACACTTTTAATGCTCTCCTTCGCCCTGTCTGCTCACCCTGTTGCTCACCCTCTCCTACCGCCCTGTCTGCCTCAAACTTTGCAAGTCACTTTAATGAGGATATTTCTTCAATCAGGAAAGAGATTTCTAACCTCTCTTCCTCCCCTTCCAATACATCACCCAATCCCACTGTTCTATGCTCATTCGCACCTACTACAACAGAAGAGGTTTCCGCTCTGCTCCGGTCCTCCCGCCCCACCACCTGTTCCCTCAATCCTATTCCCTCATATCTCATCCGCACTCTGTCTCCCTCAATTACTCTTACACTCAAAGTTTTCAATCTCTCCCTTTCCTCTGGCACATTTCCTTCACCCTTCAAGCATGCAACCATAACGCCAATTCTGAAAAAGCCCAGCATCGACCCCGACTCCCCATCCAACTATCGCCTTATATCGCTACTGCCATTTGCATCCAAGATCCTTGAGAGAGTTGTGTATGTGAGATTGACAGACTTCCTCAAATCCAACTCTCTGCTTGACCCGCTTCAGTTTGGATTCCGCGCTCATCACTCTGTTAATGTCTCACACACAGCACACTCTCACACATATACAGCACACACACACACATATAATATATAAAATAACCCTCAGTAAGTTAACAGACAAAGAAAATTAGAAACATAGAATGTGACAGTAGATAAGAACACCCAAACACAGCCAGCACCCCTCTTACACACACACTGCACTCCTCACACACATGCTGCACCCTTCACACATACACACCGCACACCCAACACACTGCGCCCTTCACACATACAATACGTCCAAACATATATATACTACAGCACCCCTCACACTGCACCACTAGACACATTACGCTCCAGATACACGCTAGATCCCTTACCCTATATACACTCTGAATCCTCTATATACACACACACACACAACAATCTCCTATATACACTCTGGGTCCTTTACACACAAGATTCCCTACATAAACACTGCACCACCTACACACACTACATTCCTGACATACAAACTCTGGATCCACTATGCACACACTACATTCCTTGTAACCAAACACACACAGCATTCTCTAAACACACACTCTATAAAACCCTTACACACACTCGCTACATCCCCTACACACACTATGCTCCCTATACACACACTCTCTACAACCTCCAGCCACACATATTACACCACAAACATGAATAAAATCGACCCATTTACACAATACCACACCACACTCTACACACTCGCAATCCCGCAAGCAGGCTCCAAACACATGCACCATACACTTTCCTGGCCCTTTTGTCCTCTGGTATCCCACTTATTGAGACACCATAGACAAGTTAAAAGCAAACACAGCGCAAGCATGTTATTACATTTGCTTGCGCCGCGCAGAACAAATACAGGGCCTTTTTCCCATGCTTGAGCTCTTCAGCGGGGCTCTGCGCATTGAACCAACATGCTCACTTTGAGAGTTGGCGTGCTTGTCATTAGTGATGACAAAACACGCCCTCTCTGGCCCCGCCCCTTCTCAGGGGGCCGCTGTGATTTAAAAATGCCCGTGCCAAATTTTTTTCCCAGTCCGGCCCTGGCTACCAGGCTACCACTGCAGTGTTAGGAATACACATTTGGAGTGGGTACATAGTGTGTACCTTTTAAAACATACTATCAAAGTAATAAATATGTGGACTCACAAATTGTTTAAAACAACTTAAAACAACAGCCACAAATAAAACATGATATATTTGTATTTTTTTTTTTTTTTTTTTTAATTCTTTATTTTGGTCGTGCATATATGAGAATTACAAACAAGCTTTCCATAAGTCACAGCATCATGAACAAGCTTCAGTACAATGTGTTTAAAACGTAAAGTGACTTTTGAGGATCATGCACATTTTTTATATATATATATAACAGGTTTGAACCATTTAGTTGCAACTGGAGAGTTCCGCTAGGCATAAAATAAGGGTGAGCAACATAAAATGTTAACGTGGAGCTCCGTTAAATGATAAGTACAATATAGTAGCTGATACTATGCATTTGTAGACAGTAGGCTTGCTAAACATTGCTGTGGGCATCAGGAGGGAGACAGCCTGGTAAATAATAAAGTGGGACACACTAAGGGCAAGGTATATCGAGTAGCCGGTGATGGCTGACATTTTGCACAGTCATGTGTGATTATAAGGTAAGATAACTACTAGGTAGCATATTTATACATTAGGTTTGCAGCAAGCCTGTTTAGTGTGACATGCTAGATTCAGGTTAACTCAAAAACAACATAAACAGCGACCAAAAGGTTCTAGGAAAGTGCTTGTCAGATTAAGAATTGTGGGCTAGGTTGTGGATCGAAAATGCAATAAACGACTTAATACACTAGTAGTCTGGCATGACACCCAGGCTACACATTCCAGAATTTATGGGGAGTAGGGTGCTTGTATGTCAGGTCTGTCTAGGCCTTATGACACCGTGAGCAGCCATATGCTTTAGTTAAGCAAACATAACAGTAGCTATCACTGAAGCATAGAAGGCAGGATAGCGTCCTTGTAATGTGGATCCTGTATGCCATGTCTCTTTTCCCCACTGAGTGCAGGGTATGATCTGGGTGTCCCTCAGGCTCAGCTCAGCCGATGCCCTCCATGGGATGGGCACAGTCCCGCGAATCTGGTGAGTGCTGCAAGTTGTTGGGGCTGTAGGAAGGGGTTTTTCCGTTAGGCCATTGAATGCTCCAGCCCCTCTCACCGTCTCCCGCCTGGGTCGCAGCGGGGGCCTTTGTCTCCCCTGGACGGTCTCCCCGCTGTCGTGTCGCTGTGAGACGTGATTTTCGGGATCTCGGGCGGCGGTGGGACCTCCTCCTGTTGGGTCTGTGAGTTGGTGCACTTAGCTTCTTAGATCTATGCCAGATAGTGGGTCGCCGAGCCAGCTTACTGTTCAGAGGTTGCGCCTTGGGAGCGGGTGTAGTCAGACGTCGACTCCTTGCCTCCACTCTCCTCCAGAACCGCTGACAGATCTCATCAAATGCCTTTAGGAATTTGGTTTCCCAGTCACGGGTAGCCGACCCCTCACCACTCAGAGTGAGATTTTCAGCGGCCATCTTGAGCCTCGTGGGGTCTGTTGTCGTTAGGTGAGTTTTGCTTGTCACATTGTGGACCGGGATAACCCCCGCCGGTCTGTGGGGGGGGAAACGGGTACATTTCTCGGGCGTCCCTGTTGGTTGCCGCGGCGGGAGAGCGGCCGTCTCTCCCACTCTAGCCAGGCTTGCAGGCCGCAGATGTCGCGCGTTTGAGGCTGATCCGAAAAGCATTTTGTTTGGCATTAACGGGTAGCTTGCAATGTCCCCTGGTGTCCGGTGCCGGTTTCAGGTCAGTAAGTGCTTGTTTTAGTCGAGAATAAGTAAGGAAACCGCCACCCAGAGCAGGAGCAGCGGTAACGTGCGACTGCTTCGCTCCGAGATCAGGCCCCGCCCCCATATATTTGTATTTTTAATAATTGAAGATTATGCTAGCTTTAGTGTACTAATAATCTTAATTTTAGTAATGACAGGAGGCGAGTATTTGCATAACTCTCTTTACTGAAAATCTCTAGCAGCACAGAAACAAAAACAACCAATCAGAAAAAGTCAGATGACACATAAAAGGCCCTGACAGTTACATCATTTCCTCTTTCTTTGTAGCGAGTTTATAAAAACAGGTAGAATAATACAGAAAAAACCTGATCAACCACATAAGTCCAACTTGAAACCCACCAATGTCATCCGAAATCCGGTACGAACTTTAGATGGGTAAACAGAAAGGTGAGTCCATCCGTGGGGGATAGCCAATCACGCTGAAAGAAAAAGAAAAAAGTGAAAGGTTTCTGAAGTGGCAAGTTGCCCGCATATAATGAACATCCAACTGTGTAACAACTATTATGCATGTCATGATAGCAAGATAGATTAAGCTTACAAAGTCAGTGCTATATAATTGCAACACATAACTATCTTATAAAGTAAAACCAGAGAAAATTTAGAACATTACATAATCACAGCCACAATGGGAGGGAAAGATTAGGGTGGGAAATACTCGCCTCCTGTCATTACTAAAATTAAGATTATTAGTACACTAAAGCTCGCACAATCTTCAATTTTACCACATGACAGGAGGCTTCATATTTTCATTTTTAACGCTAAGAATTAACCTAAGTTAAAGAGGCATGAGAAGTCTGCCTGAAATAAAACGTCCTAAAAGTACTCTCGCGCGTCCAATCTGCACAACGCATAATGTCGCCAAGAGTGGCTCCTGCCGAGAAAGCTCCTGGTGCCGGGAGCCCATGAATACCATAGGAGATCCTTAGCCAATTGCGATAGGCCATGGACTGACTAGGAACCCCTGAAATCATCCAGGCCACTAGGTCCAGCTTCTGATCTAGTAAGAGGGGTCCCGTCAGAAGTAGAGGGAAGGATGGTAGTAGAAGCGGTGCATGGTGGGACATCTACAATAAGTCTGGGAACCACGACTGACTCTGCCAAAGTGGAGCTATGAGGAGTAGAGATATCTTGTGGGTCCGTACGTGACAGAGTACTCTCGCAATCATGGAGAACGGGGGAAACGCATATGCCACGTGCTTCGGCCATGTTTGCAGGAACGCATCTACTGCTTCGAAATTCGGATCCAGAAGCCAACTGTGGTAGTTCGGAAGTTGGTGGTTGGTCCGAGAAGCAAATAGATCAAGAATCAGCGGGTCCTTCCAGTGCCTCAATTCCTGAAATACTGAGGCATTGAGTTTCCAGTCGCTGTTGTCTCGCCAATGGCGAGAGAACCAGTCCGCCATCAGGTTGGAAATTCCCGGTAGGTATTCCGCCCGAAGTGTGATATTGCGAGATAGGCAGAATTGGTATATGTCCTTCGTGGCCTCTGTGAGGGCTTGGGATCTGGCTCCGCCCAGGCAGTTGATGTACTGCACCGCCGAAATGTTGTCCATGAGGAGCAGAATGCAGCAGTTCGACATGTCTTTGGCCAGGCTGCGGATGGCAAAGGACCCCACAATCAATTCCAGACAGTTGATGTGGAGGTCGGTCTCGTCGCCCTGCCGAGGTCCCCCTGTGGAGGAGTCCGAGGCTGGCGTCCGACTCTACAATGAAGTCCGGGGATGAGTCAAATATCACTTTGCCATTCCAGACTTGCATGTGCAGAAGCCACCAGCGAAGCCAAAGCGCAGGCATCTCGCTTGTAGGCATTGCATTGCTCTGAAGAGGTCCTGGGAATATTGCTTGGATGGAAGACAAGAGGAGTCCAACAATCTGAGCAAGCATCCTGAGGGGAATTGTATCCATTCGGAGGACACATCTGATCTCTTTCCGTATGGAGGCTACCCTTGCCGTAGGAAGGCGCAATACACAGCTCTTCGAGTCGATCTCAAATCCAAGGAACTGGACCGACTGGGAAGGAGAGAGAGACAATTTCTGTCTTTTCACCACGAAATCCAAAGGATTCTAGAAAGTGAACGACAAACTTTGTCTGCAATCGTAGTCTGGATGCGGATTTGCAGAAAATCAGCAAATCGTCCAGATAAACGAGACATCGCACGTCCGAGGTTCGGATGTGAGCCATCACTAGTTTCAGCAGGATTGTGAAGTACCATGGAGCGGAGCTGAGACCGAAAGGCAGACATGTGAACTGGCATGTACGTCCTCTCCGGCTGAACCGGAGGAAACAACGACAATCTAGGGCGATGGGGACTGACAGGTCCAGACACGTGAACCAGTCGTTCGCGATGAGAAGGTCCTGTAGGAGATGAATACCTTCCATCTTGAAATGTCAGTATACCACGTAGTAATTCAGGTGTCGCAGATTGATAACCGGTCGGTAATCGCCCGTCTTCTTCTTGACTAGGAAGATATTTCTGAAGAAACCGACGTCCTCCAACGTGTATTGCATTGTGCCCTTCTGGAAGAGGGTGCGGATATCTCCGTCTACCAGTTGGTCTTGTTCCATAGACATACGTCCGGGGGCGGAGGAGATGTCTGGACGGGTAGCGAATAAAATTCTATGACGTAACCTTGCACCGTCTGGAGTATCCAGACGTCATTGGTGATCGCCTCCCAATTCTGTAAGAAAAGAGACAGGTTGCCAGTGGTAAAGTTGGGAACAGGTGGACTGGTATGGACACTTACCCGTTGTGAAGCGACCACATCCACGTCCTCTGGAGACTCTGGCTCTATCCGTGCCTCTGTAGAAGGAGGATGTTTGTGCCGTGGTAGGCAAGAAATTGTATGATTGTGGATATGTTCTGGAGCCCGTCGACCAGAAGTGGCTGGTGGCTTGGCTCCGCCCAAAAACACCTTGTCCAGGTGGGGCTCGGAAGACCTGTTTCAAGGATGCATGTGCCTTGTTTAAAGTGGTGAACAGGCTTACGTGTCTCTTGAGTTTGGTTATGAAGGCTTCACCGAACAGTAGGCCTTTAGCTTCTGGCCCGAGTTCTTTGGATCCAAGGTCCAATAACTTGTTATCAATGTGGAGTAAGGCCGATCTGCGCCGCTCGGTGCATAATGCAGCATAAGAATTTCCCAGCAGGTATATGGCTCGTTGGGCCCATTCGCGAATAGTGTGCGGGTCTAGTTGGGTGCCTTGGGAGACCGGCAGGTCCGCAAAGTAGAGATGTAGCGGAGGGCAGTATCTCCCATCAGGCACTGCTGCACAAGAGGGATACTCCCAATGGAATATACTGTTAAGTGGATTATCGCTCCGTGCGGCAGAACCGTAATTTCACCTTAAAATCTGTAATTCCAACAATATTCATAATATTTGCATGAACAGACGTTTGGTAGATAGCTGGGGTCTGAGTGCACATTTCGTGTGAATACCGCTCAGATCCAAGCTAAACTAACCGAACGCCGCACGAAATACATTCACTTAGTTAATTAGTTTCAAAGTACCGAACACCGATGGGGAACCACAATAGGAGAAGACCGGAGCTCCCGAACGGCCTGGAAGTACAGCGGTGTTCGTGTCGTCGAGTAGCCGTTTTTAGTTCCACGCGCTCGACGACCAAACAGCGCTGGGGGAGACAAAGGATCCAAGATGGCCGACCGCCGCGTGGTCGGTAGTCGAACGACGGCCACCTAAGAACACACTTAATTACCGATTGCAACAATGTTGTAATCTGGTAATTGGTGCCACACACCTCTAAGTGTGTGGGCTTGGGTTCGGTACCTAATTCGTTTCACGAACAGCCTGATCACACTCTGGGGCCCAGACAACCTGTCGAGGAAGGTTCTTGGGGGTCAGGTCAGTCAAGGGTTTGGCCAGGGCGCTATAATTGGGCACAATGCAGTACCTAGAAACGCTAGCACTTGGGTCTTTGTCCTAGGGGTGGGCCATTTAGCTACGGCTTCAACTTTGGCTGGTTCGGGTTTCTGTTGCCCACTCCCCACCCGGTGTCCCAAGTACTGCACTTCTGCCATCCCTATATGACACTTGCTGGGTTTCAGTGTTAAGCCTGCCTCTCCAATATGATCTAGAATGGCTCCTATGTGTTGTAGGTGCTCTGCCCAGGACTGGCTAAATATGGCGATGTCGTCTAAGTAGGCACATGCATATTCCTGGAACCCGTCCAATAGCCGATCTACCATCCGCTGAAAGGTTCCCGGAGCGTTTTTCATCCCGAATGGCATGACCCGAAATTGATACAGGCCAAACGGGGTGACAAACGCTGACTTGGGGATGGCATCCTCGGCTAGTGGAATTTGCCAGTATCCCTTACATAAATCTATGGTAGTGAGATACTGGCCCGTGCCATCTTATCCAGCAGCTTGTCTATCCGGGGCATCTGATAGGCATCAGACACCATTTTGTCATTTAGCCTCCGGTAGTCGACACAGAAACGTGTCGTGCCGTCCTTCTTAGGTACCAGCACTACCGGCGATGCCCAGGGGCTATCAGAAGGTTCGATAACCTTAGTTGATTTGCCCTCATGCAGTACCCACATTCACCACTATCTTTGTTTGGCACTGTTCCTAATTTCTTTTTGTTAAGCACTTCACCTGGTCCTTGTTTAGCACCTATATAGTTTGGTTTCTCCCCTCACTCCTTGTCAGATCATTGTCTCTTGTTTCCCCGGTTCCTGGTTCCCTGTGATTCTAGCTCCTGGCTCCTTGATCCTGCATACTGTTCCTTGGTCCTGTGTCCTGCGCCTCCTGGTCTTTGTTCCTGTGTTCTCCTGGTATTCGTCCTGTGTCCTTCTGATCCCGCGTTACTGTGTCCCCATGGTCCTTTATTCCTGTGCCCTCCGTGTGTATGGACTCAGCAGTCTGTATGTGTGTGTGTGTATGGACTCAGCAGTGTGTGTGTATGGACTCAGCAGTCTGTATGTGTGTGTATGGACTCAGCAGTCTGTGTGTGTGCATGGACTCAGCAGTCTGTGTGTGTGTGTGTGTGTGTGTATGGACTCAGCAGTAGGTGTGAACTCAGCAGTCTGTATGTGTGTGTGTGTGTGTATGAACTCAGCAGTCTGTGTGTATGGACTCAGCAGTCTGTATGTGTGTGTGTGTATGGACTCAGCAGTGTGTATGGACTCAGCAGTCTGTGTCTGTGTATGGACTCAGCAGTCTGTGTCTGTGTATGGACTCAGTAGTCTGTATGTGTATGGACTCAGCAGTCTGTGTGTGTATGGACTCAGCAGTCTGTATGTGTGTGTGTATGGACTCAGCAGTGTGTGTGTATGGACTCAGCAGTCTGTATGTATGTGTGTGTGTATGGACTCAGCAGTCTGTATGTGTGTGTGTATGGACTCAGCAGTCTGTATGTGTGTGTGTATGGACTCAGCAGTGTGTGTGTGTGTGTATGGACTCAGCAGTCTGTATGTGTGTGTATGGACTCAGCAGTCTGTATGTGTGTGTATGGACTCAGCAGTCTGTATGTGTGTGTATGGACTCAGCAGTCTGTGTGTGTGTGTGTATATGGACTCAGCAGTCTGTGTGTGTGTGTGTGTGAATGGACTCAGCAGTCTGTATGTGTGTGTGTATGGACTCAGCAGTCTGTATGTGTGTGTGTATGGACTCAGCAGTCTGTATGTGTGTGGACTCAGCAGTGTGTGTGTATGGACTCAGCAGTCTGTGTGTGTGTATGGACTCAGCAGTCTGTGTGTGTGTATGGACTCAGCAGTCTGTATGTGTGTATGGACTCAGCAGTCTGTATGTGTGTATGGACTCAGCAGTCTGTATGTGTATATGGACTCAGCAATCTGTGTATGTGTGTATGGACTCAGCAGTGTGTGTGTGTATGGACTCAGCAGTCTGTGTGTGTATAGACTCAGCAGTCTGTGTGTGCGTGTATGGACTCAGCAGTCTGTGTGTGCGTGTATGGACTCAGCAGTCTGTGTGTGTGTGTGTGTATGGACTCAGCAGTCTGTGTGTATGGACTCAGCAGTCTGTATGTGTGTGTGTATGGACTCAGCAGTCTGTATGTGTATATGGACTCAGCAGTCTGTATGTGTGTATGTATGGACTCAGCAATCTGTGTGTGTGTGTGTGTATGGACTCAGCAGTCTGTATGTGTGTGTGTATGGACTCAGCAGTCTGTATGTGTGTGTGTATGGGCTCAGCAGTGTGAGTGTATGAATTCAGCAGTCTGTATGTGTGTATG
Organism: Pelobates fuscus; assembly: GCF_036172605.1. Classification (NCBI taxonomy): domain Eukaryota; kingdom Metazoa; phylum Chordata; class Amphibia; order Anura; family Pelobatidae; genus Pelobates; species Pelobates fuscus. The sequence goes on along the minus strand of NC_086321.1, from coordinate 45,902,918 downwards.
GACTCAGCAGTCTGTGTGTGTGTGTGTGTGTGTGTGTGTGTGTGTGTATGGACTCAGCAGTCTGTATGTGTGTATGGACTCAGCAATCTGTGTGTCTGTGTGTTTGTGTTTTGTGTGTGTGTGTATGGTCAGCAGTCTGTGTCTCTCTGTGTGGAAGGACTCAGTAGTCTGTGTGTGTATGGACTGTATGAAGGGAAATGTGTTTGTTTTGTAATAATCCTTGGTGGAAAATAATGAATTCTCCACCAGGGATTATATAAAAAAACCAACACATTGTGTTGGGGGCGGGGCTTAACATGCGACAGAAGCGGCGGTCAAACTGCCATGAGGGCGGGGTTAAACGTGCCCCCCTACTTTTGTCCCTGGCACACCATGTGCCCCCTCTAAAAATGAATCCTAGAGACGCCACTGTTTATTCTGCTTCTGACCTTGCTTCCTGGTTTCAGTATATTAGTCTTGTGACTCTGGATCTGTGCCCTACCTACTACTCGTGGTAACTGCACAATCCTGCCCTTATCCCAAAGGACTGTTTCAGTATACGTTGCCTGCACTATTCGTGCTTATCTTTATTTATTGTATATATTTTGTGGCATTGTGTATATATATATATATATATTATTTTGCTTTGTCTTTTGGTTCTCTGTAATAAATATATCTCTTGATTTACCCTATTCATTTGTGTCTTGGCATTTATTTCTTTGCTGTATTGGTTCCCACATTTAAAGGGCCAGTGCTGTTCCAGGGCAGCACCCCTTCATGTCATTACACCATGGCGTCGAATTCTGGAGCACAGGCCTATTTGTCCAGTAGGAGCGGTCTAGGGCATTCGGCCTTAAGGTGTGCCCGAATCTTCCTCTCTAGGGGCTTGCGTAGCCAATAGTGTACACATTTTGCCAGATGGTCGGGGAGGGTCCACTCCGATGATCGGGGATGGCGAATGTTCCGAGGGTCCAAGAAGTTACCAGCTTCAGCTATCTTAGTTTTAGGGACCCTCAGGTCTCTTTGACATATAGTCTTCATCGGAGGAAGGTGGTGGAGGGGGAGCGGGTTCCCGTTGTTCCACCTGTTTGGGCCTCTAACCGGCGCATTGCCCATGGTCCTAGAGGCCGGAGGGCTTGTCCCCTTCCAGTGTCGTTTGGATTTCGGGTTTCGAGCACTAGGCCTCCACCAGATCAGATGGGCCTGTGTCGCCCTGGGGCAGGGGTAGTGCTCGTAGCAGAGCCTTATCTACCAAGGCCGTCACCGCGGCATTAATCATCGCTTGGAAGTCTTGGGTCGGTTGCAGTGTGTCTTCCATGTCTGGAACTGTCCTGTGTGTGAAACAGTGATGGACAGTGAGGTGCAATGGTGGCAGGGTATCAGCCTCCTTGTACAACTGGGGCTCGCCCAGGGTATAGTGACCCAAAATGTTATTGCCCATGAGTGTATATTATTGTGTATGCCAATGCGGGAGGGCCCTCTCACCTGATACCTCTTGAAAGGTAGCTGAGACCTGTGCGTCTTTTGGGAGCGAGTGGCCCAGACTCCCTAGTGTACTGGGTTTATCACAGTTGTACCACGTTCACATCATATTAATGCGTCACGTAGGAACATTCAGTGCATAAATTATTTTCTGCCGTAGCAGAACCACATATAATTAGCTGGGGTTCGCCCCAGGTGGTGTGCCGTGACAATCAGAGGACACCCACGTTAATAATAGGCACAATATCGGGTAGACATGGATAGCTGGGGGGTCACCCCAGGAGGAATGCCATGAAAAAATCCAGAGGACAGCCACTGTACTGTGTGTACCCTCGGTACATTAATAATGTAAATAACGATGTGAAGGGTGACAGTATATGCCCTCAGGCAGTATAATATATACACTCAGTTTACTTGAGAGAAGCCACCTTTATTTTAAACAGCATCCTGCAAGTGCATCCTGAATCAAATGTTTTAGTTGCCAGAATAATGCAGTAATCCTTAGAGTAAATAAGGTACCTCTACAGTTGATGCCAAATGAGCTGAGCAAACCAGCCCAGTAGGTCCTTTAAAAGCAGATCATTTTTATCCGGATCTGGAATAAAGTCAGAAGATGGCTGCCGCTCGCGCAACTGTAAGCAAGCCCGCAATTGTGGGCACACCAAAAATGCTGCAAATCGCCCCGGTCCACCCCCCCAACCCAACCCCCAAGCCGACTGGTCCCACAGCAGAATCCCTAAACTGATCCGCGGCACGAGCGCGGCACTGGCAGCCGCGACGCCCGCGGACCGAGAGGGGCTGGAAAGCACAAGTAACAGCAGAGGGCTAAGGCTGGAAACACATAAAAAGAATGAATACAATATTTAAGCATATAAAAAGACAGGTTTAGGGGAAGCCAGGGAATAGTAATACCAAATAATAAATGAAAGGAGAAAAAAACAGCAATAGAAATTATCATTAAGAATCATAAACCTTAGGAGAAATAAATACCCTGACCTGTGCCAGGCTGGAGCACAGGCCCGGACTGGCCATCGGGCACACTGGGCAAATGCCCGGTGGGCCGCGGTGGCCATGGGCCGAGGCCGGCAGGGGAGGTCACAGGATCTCCCCTGCCAGTCTATGCAGGGCCGGCACTATCCGAGCACCGGCCCCACTGTTTTTAATGACGGGCCGGTGGGGAGATCAAAGCTGACCCTCACCGGCCCACTTAAATAGACATGCGGCTGGAGAAGAGGACCTGGCGGAGCACTATCTGGCAGCTCCGCCAGGCTCCTCTCGTGAGATCTGAAACGTTGCCATGGCAATGCCCCCGATCTCGCGAGAGTGAACTCTAGCCTCGCAGGCTAGAGTTCACTCACCCACTAGGACCACCAGGGATGATGCCTCCCAGGTACCACCGTACAGGTCCCCCCTCCCAGGCTAAAGGTAAGAAGGGAGGGGGGATATAATGCCTGCTTAGTTTATTAATTTGTTTTTTTACCCCCCCCCCCAACACACAATCCCTTCTAACATTTACACTCAGCACTCTCACACATAGCACTCTCACATACATCACACTCAGCACTCACACACATCATACACAGCACTCTCACACACATCATACACAGCACTCTCACACTCACACACATCATACACAGCACTCTCACACACATCATAAACAGCACTCTCACACACATCATAAACAGCACTCTCACACCATACACAGAAACCCACACACACAAATCACCCCCACACAGCACCCTCACACAAATCACACACAGCACCCTCACACACAGCACACACACAGCACCCACACCACCCTCACAAACTGCATCCACCACACACACACATACTGCACCCCTCACACACACACACACTGCACCCTTCACATACACACAGAGAGGGGGCGTGTTTGTAATTAGTGATGACAAAACACACCCTCCCTGCCCCACCCCCTTTTTAGTGGGCCGCTGTGATAAAAAAAATGCCCGGGCTGAATTTTTTTTCCCAGTCCGACACTGCTGGAGCAGCAAAGAGAGAGGAAGTAATGTAACTGTCAGGGCCTTTTATGTGTCATCTGACTTTTTTCCTGATTGGTTGTTTTTGTTTCTGTGCTGCTGGTGATTTTCAGTAAAGAGAGTTATGCAAACATGAAGCCTCCTGTCATGTGGTAAAATTATGTAAATGTTATGTTATTTTGTATCACATTTTATTTGTGGCCGCTTTTAGTTGTATAGTCGTATAGTGATCTCATATCCTCTCTGAGATGCCTTTTTTCTAAAGAAAACAAATGTTGTTTTTTAGTCTTTCTTCATAACTAATGTTTTCCATCCCCCTTATTCAATTTGTAACTTACCTCTGCATTTTTTCTTATTCTGCAATAAACTCTTTTAAAAACTGGTGTCCAACTGGAACTGCATATTCAAAGAGGGGTCTCTTACTATTATTATTATTATTATTACCATTTATATAGCGCCAACAGATTCCGTAGCGCTTTACAATATCATGAGAGGGGATTTAGCTATAAATAGGACAATTACAAATAAACTTACAGGAACAATAGGTTGAAGAGGACCCTGCTCAATTGAACTTACATTCTATAGGAGGTGGGGTGTAAAACACATTAGGACAGGAATTGCAATCAAATAAGGTGGGCTGCCCTTTAGGAGAGGGCAAGAGACAGGTATGTGAGGTAGGGGTTAGTCTTGGAGGCCATAAGCTTTCCTAAAGAGATGGGTTTTAAGGCACTTCTTAAAAGATGCTAGACTAGGGGAAAGTCTGATGGCGGTAGGCAGGCTATTCCATAGGAAGGGAGCCGCCCGCGAGAAGTCCTGCAAGCGCGAGTTGGCCGTACGAGTGCGGACAACGGACAGGAGGTGGTCACGGGCAGAGCGGAGAGACCGAGAAGGGACATACCTATGGATCTGTGAGGAGATATAAGAGGGGCTAGAGTTGTTCAGTGCTTTATAGGTGTGAGTTAGTACCTTGAATTGACTCCTATAGCATACAGGAAGCCAATGTAAGGACTGGCAGAGGGGTGAGGTGTGAGAGAAACGACTAGAGAGGAAAATCAATCTAGCAGTGGCGTTCATTACGGACTGTAGGGGTGCAGTACGGCTATTGGGAAGACCAATCAGGAGAGGGTTACAATAATCCATGCGGGAAATTACTAGAGCATGGACAAGCTCCTTGGTAGTATCTGGTGCAAGAAAGGGGCGGATGCGGGCTATGTTTTTAAGATGGAATCTACAAGATTTGGCAACATGCTGGATGTGAGGCTCAAAGGTGAGACCAGAGTCAAGTATGACGCCAAGACAGCGCGCTTGCAAGGATGGACTGATGTTGGTACCACAAACTTGAAGGGAGAGCGAAAGAGGAGGATCAGTATTAGGAGGAGGAAAGACAAGGAGCTCAGTTTTTGAGAGATTTAGTTTCAGAAAGCGGGAGGACATCCAGTTAGAGATGGAAGAGAGGCAAGCAGTGACACATTGCAGGACGGCAGGGGAGAGGTCCGGGGAGGAGAGATATAGCTGCGTGTCATCAGCGTACAGGTGGTAGTGGAATCCAAAAGAGGTAATAAGTTTGCCAAGAGAGGCAGTATAAAGAGAAAATAGAAGGGGACCAAGGACGGAGCCTTGGGGGACTCCAACCGAGACAGGGCGGGGGGAGGAGGTATCATTAGAAAAGGAGACACTGAATGAGCGTTGGGAGAGATAAGAGGTAAACCATGAGAGGACAGAGTCACAGAGACCAAGCGATTGAAGAGTTTGAAGAAGGAGAGCATGATTGTCACGTTTAACATTTGTTTATGAAGGAACACAACTGCAGATTTCTTAGAGCTTGAATATTTATTAGAACAATTAGAAGATATAGTGACTTTAAGTCCAGAATTACAGGCACTGTAGCTTTAAAGAATAAACGGTTGCTTAAGTCCAGAATTACAGGCACTGTAGCTTTAAATAATAAACGGTAGCTTAAGTCCAGAATTACAGGCACTGTAGCTTTAAATAATAAACGGTTGCATTTAGCAGGTTCTGAATCATTTAGAGTCTGTTAGTTGAGTTAACAAGTTAGGTGATAAGCAATTATAGTAGTTTGTTCCATTAACATTTATCTGAAGCAAGACAGGTGCAGCTAACTTGAATAGTGGATAGGTTGAAGATAGCTGTAGCTGGGTTGGTTGATAATAGGACTTTGGTAACAGGCAATAAAGGCTTTAGATATGTAACTCTTATCACAGAGGTTAATGTTACTTAGCTTCCGGTAAAGAGAAAACAGGTTCCCAAGTTCTCCTCAGAGGCGGTTGTATCCAATGATATGTATGTAGAGAGTTCAGGCTTTAGTCGAGGATGAGGAGAGGTGAAGGGGACGTGAGTAGTCTTCCAGTCCGGTCCGGTAACAGATGGCTTTCACAGAGAAGTTTGTAGCCGGTTCATGAGTGCGGTACGTAGTTCAATAATCCAGCGTCTATCAGCTGGTGCGGTCGCATTAAGTAAGGAGACCGTGTCATAAGGGGGTGTGGCTAAGCTCCGTGGAATCCGGAAGTAAGAGGATACCAGAATTAAGGCATGACAATGATCAACGGTATCAAAGGCCGCTGAGAGGTCAAGAAGAATTAGTATGGAGTAGTGGCCTTTGGATTTAGCTGCGATTAGGTCGTTAGTAACTTTGATAAGGGCAGTCTCTGTAGAGTGGAGAGGGCGGAAGCCAGATTGAAGGGGGTCAAGGAGAGAGTTGGAATTGAGGAAATGAGACACACGGGTAAAGACAAGTCTTTCCAGAAGCTTTGAGGAAAAAGGGAGCAGGGATATGGGACGGTAGTTAGAGAGGGTGGATGGGTCTAGGGATGGTTTTTTTAGTATAGGTACTACAGTGGCATGTTTAAGGTCAGCAGGGACAATGCCAGAAGAGAGCGAGCAGTTGAAGATGTGTGTTAGAGAAGGCACGAGACAAGTGGAGAGAGATCTGATAAGGTGAGATGGGACAGGATCGAGCGGGCAAGTGGTGGGCCGAGAGGAGCAAAGAAGAGCAGCCACCTCTTGGTCAGTAGCTGGGGAGAATGTCTGAAGGGTAGGAAAGGCATGATCTATGTGTGGTTGAGAAACAGAAAGGCAAGGAGGGGAGAATTCTTTCCTTAGCTGTTCAATCTTGTCAGTGAAGTAACATGCAAAGTTATCAGAAGTAAGGTTAGTTTTGGGGGTGGCCACAGCAGGGCGAAGAAGAGAATTAAAGGTGTCAAAGAGACGCCTGGGGTTGCGAGAACATGAACTAATGAGAGAGGAAAAATAGGCCTGTTTGGCAAGGGCAAGGGCCGCACTGTATGAACACAATATGAATCTATAATGGAGAAAGTCTGATTGGGTACGGGACTTCCTCCAGGAGCGTTCAGCACAACGGGAGCATCTTTGCAGATAGCGCGTTGATTTGGTATGCCATGGTTGGGGGCGGGTCCTGCTCGGGGTGCTTGTTTGGAGTGGCGCTGCAGTGTTCAAGGCAGATGTAAGAGTAGAGTTATATATGGAGATGGCCAGTGAAGGACAGGAGAGGGAAGGGATGGACTGCAGTTGTGAATCAATGTCAGCTGACAACTGTTGGAGATCAAGAGAATTAAGGTCCCTCCTGAGTTGAGGGGGGTTAGGCTGAGGTTGTTGGGTGAAGGGGTATGCGAGAGCAAATGATAAGAGGTGGTGATCAGAGAGTGGATATGGAGTGTTGCAGATATTAGATACTGTACATGCATAAGTGAAGATTAGGTCAAGGGTATTGCCAGCTACATGGGTGGGAGAATGTGCCTACTGCGATAGCACGAGGGAGGAAGTAATTGAAAGTAGTTTAGTGGCTGCAGAGGACAAAGGTGGGTTTATAGGAATATTGAAGTCCCCGAGAATTAGGGATGGAATGTTAGAAGAGAGGAAATAGGGTAGCCAGGCAGCAAAGTGGTCAAGGAAGAGAAGAGGGGAACCAGGGGGACGGTAAATAACAGCAATGTTAGCAGAGAAGGGTTTGAAAAGGCGAATTGAGTGTATTTCAAATGATGGGAAAGAGAGGGAAGGGGGGGTGGGAAGAGGTTTAAAAGAGCAGTGAGGGGAGAGGAGAAACCCAACACCACCACCTTTACATTCAGAGTTTCTTGGGTTGTGGGTAAGTTGGAGACCACCGAAGGACAAAGATGCAGGGGTGGCAGTGTCAGAGGAGGAGAGCCAGGTTTCTGTTAAGGCTAGTAAATCTATGGAACGAGAGATGAAGAAGTCATGGACAGCAGTGGATTTGGTTATATTGCAAACAGAGCGTGCGTTCCAGAGGGCAGTATTGAAGGAGGATTTAGAGGAACATGAGATGGGTATGAGATTTGTGTGGATCCTTGGGTTAGTATGTGCTGAGTTTGTTGAGAGGGGACCGGGGTTTGGAGAGACATCACCAGCTGCTAGGAGCAGAAGGATAGAAAGGAAGTGAAGGTGGGAGTAGGATTTGAAAGTTTTGTAGGAGGGTATGTATGTAGAGGATTTTGGAGGAGTTGGTGGAGATAGGCTGGAAAGGTATGTGTAGAGTGCATGGGATGAATAGAGAGGGGAGGGGAGTAAGGTGGAAGTAATGATGATGGTGTTGCCAGGGACAGGTGAGTGAAAGGATAGGGATATTTTAGTGATGAGAGAAGTTAGTGTTAAAGTGAAAAATAGAAGGGAGAACATTAAAGAAAATGTGTATTATATAGATATGTAGATCATATATACAAACACACACAAATATCAATGAGTGTTTAAACCAATGTAAGGATGCAGTGTGTTAAATGAAATCAGGTGAGGAGAGGTTTAGTGACTTGATTGGTGTGTTAAGGAAACCAGCTGATGTGCACTATCTATAAGTAAGTTGTTGACGGTAGGGTGGGGTGGGCAATCTTCCAGAGATGATACCTCTGCTCTGAAGATTCAGCAGGACTTTGTTGCTTGGGAGTGCTGGGTGTTAATGCTGTTTTAAGGGGCCCAGTCTGAAATATAAGGTCTGAGGTTAGAAAAAAAAAAAGAAATAAAACACACTATTATGGGTGGGGAGACATGGGGCTATTGAGGTAATTAATTAGAGATGAAAAAAACTAAAAGGAGAGAACACTTGGGATAAAAAGATAGGAAGGATCAGATAGGTGAAAGTCATAAACCATGAACATAAATTTACCAGATTATCAGTTAGAGTAGTAACACTAGCTAAACAAACAATTAACAAAGTCTTAGAGAATGAATTGATTTAAAAAGAGACAAACTTGTATTTTGAGCAAGTGAATCAATACCCCTTTCAATGCATTGTGATGTCATTTGCTAGATGTTTAAAGGGAGACTGGGTCTGGGTCTGGGTGCCATGTCACTCTCGTTTTAACGCTACAGTGCAAAACATCGCCATTCTGCAAGGTTTAAATGCCATAATGCTCTTACAGCTATAACATAAGGGGAATTGTAGTCCACAACATCTGCAGTGCAAAAGGTTGCATATCCCTGTCATAGGTAATTTGGAATGCGTACTGTATATAAAAGTAACAGTTCTCCTTTAACTGGGCAGTGTTTCATGTTTCTAACCCTCATTGTTTCATTCTTCTATCCCTAGCATGTTGTTGGACTGTTAATAGCAGGTGACATTTAAATAGGGGTGTATTCATTAAACACTGAATCTTATTGAATTAAAGCCTGAATTTAAATTCGAGGCAGGCTGAAATAGCTCATTCGGAAAGATTCTACAACTCGAATGTACTCACAGCGTGTGTATTTTACCATAACAATGTCAGTTTTTCCTAAATCATTCAGTTTTCAATCCGCTGTTTACTGAACGATCCCCACAGTGTTAAAGTCAAACTAAGGTAAGTGCGGGCAAGTTCCCTCAAGGCAATAAAATGATGTTGCAATATCCTTGTAAAAACAAATTACCCAAGTTGAATAATTATATGGTGCAAAGTTGGAAAGGCAGGGTCGAGTAATAAACACAGTCTGCAAATATATCTTATTACTTTCATATGTGTGCAAACAGAAAAACGAAGGAAATTGGGTAAGCCGACACACTATTGCACAGGGTCATCTGTTCCTCATACATAGTACATGTATTTTTCCATTTCTGATATTTAAATACATTTGGGTAAATAAAAAAAAAAAAGGGGGTGATGTCAAATAAACTTTGTTTACTGTCACAGTAAAATAATTGTATGCCGTGAAATTGTTTCTACAAATTCTCCTGTCACAGATAACATGAACAAAGGCTAAGGCACATAACATGAACAAAGCCCCTTATTATATTTTATTAGAATATGCTGCTTTCTTATCCGTAGTACTTTCTGTAAAACCCTTCCAGAATTATCCCAAGTTTCGTATTTATGCGCCAATTGTAAACCAATTGCAATTCAGTATCAGTATTATCACTCCTTTAAAGGGACACTATAGTCACCTTAACAACTTTAGCTTAATGAAGCAGTTTTGGTGTATAGAACATGCCCCTGCAGCCTCACTGCTCAATCCTTTGCCATTTAGGAGTTAAATCCCTTTGTTTATGAACCCTGGTCACACCTCCCTGCATGTGACTTGCACAGCCTTCCATAAACACTTCCTGTAAAGAGAGCCCTATTTAGGCTTTCTTTATTGCAAGTTCTGTTTAATTAAGATTTTCTTATCCCCTGCGATGTTAATAGCTTGCTAGACCCTGCAAGAGCCTCCTGTATGTGATTAAAGTTCAATTTAGAGATTGAGATACACTTATTTAAGGTAAATTACATCTGTTTAAAAGTGAAACCAGTTTTTTTTTTCATGCAGGCTCTGTCAATCATAGCCAGGGGAGGTGTGGCTAGGGCTGTATAAACAGAAACAAAGTGATTTAACTCCTAAATGGCAGTGAATTGAGCAGTGAAATTGCAGGGGAATGATCTATACACTGAAACTGCTTTATTTAGCTAAAGTAATTAGGTGACTATAGTGTTCCTTTAACTATGATTTAGAAGGCTTGTTTAATGCCACAGTGGTAGCCATCGCCGCATAATGGTTGGCATGTGTGGAGGGTCCATCTGCTCCAGAAATAAACAGATCAACTTTGTTTGAACATTTTTTTTTTGTCTGGGCTCTGCATTTTTTCCACCTGATAATGAGACTGTGTGTCAAAATTTCCGAAACATGGGCAAAATCATCTGTGAGTGATAAGCAATCAGAGAGGGGATGTGTGCAGGGGAGGGTGGGAGAGAGGGCATGTGTGCAGGTGAGGGTGGGGATGTGTGCAGGTGAGGGTGGGGATGTGTGCAGGGGAGGGTGGGAGGGAGGGGACGTGTGCAGGGGAGGGTGGGAGGGCGGGGACGTGTGCAGGGGAGGGTGGGAGGGTGGGGACGTGTGCAGGGGAGGGTGGGGACGTGTGCAGGGGAGGGTGGGAGGGGACGTGTGCAGGGGAGGGTGGGAGGGGACGTGTGCAGGGGAGGGAGGGGACGTAGGGAGGGGACGTGTGCAGGGGAGGGTGGGAGGGAGGGGACGTGTGCAGGGGAGGGTGGGGAGGGTGGGAGGGAGGGGACGTGTGCAGGGGAGGGTGGGGGGGAGGGGACGTGTGCAGGGGAGGGTGGGGAGGGTGGGGGGGAGGGGACGTGTGCAGGGGAGGGTGGGGGGGAGGGGACGTGTGCAGGGGAGGGTGGGGGGGAGGGGACGTGTGCAGGGGAGGGTGGGGGAGAGGGGACGTGTGCAGGGGAGGGTGGGGGAGAGGGGACGTGTGCAGGGGAGGGTGGGGGAGAGGGGACGTGTGCAGGGGAGGGTGGGAGAGAGGGGACGTGTGCAGGGGAGGGTGGGAGAGAGGGGACGTGTGCAGGGGAGGGTGGGAAGAGAGGGGACGTGTGCAGAGGAGGGTGGGGAGAGAGGGGACGTGTGCAGATGGGGTGGGGGGAGAGGGTTGTGTGCGGAGGAGAGGGGATGTGTGCAGGGGAGGCAGGGGAAAGGGGATCTGTGCAGGGGAGGGTGGGGGGAGAGGGGATCTGTGCAGAGGGGTTGGGGGAGAGGAGATGTGTGCAGGAGAGGGTGTGGGGAGAGGAGATGTGTGCAGGGGAGGGTGGGGAGAGAGGAGATGTGTGCAGGAGAGGGTGGGGAGAGAGGAGATGTGTGCAGGAGAGGGTGGGGGGAGAGGAGATGTGTGCAGGAGAGGGTGGGGAGAGAGGAGATGTGTGCAGGAGAGGGTGGGGAGAGAGGAGATGTGTGCAGGAGAGGGTGGGGAGAGAGGAGATGTGTGCAGGAGAGGGTGGGGGGGGGAGGAGATGTGTGCAGGAGAGGGTGGGGGGGGGAGGAGATGTGTGCAGGAGAGGGTGTGGGGAGAGGAGATGTGTGCAGGGGAGGGTGGGGGGAGAGGAGATGTGTGCAGGGGGAGAGGGGAGCTGTGCAGGGAAGAGCTTACCTGGTGTCTCTGCCAGGCCGCTCTTCACGGTTACTCGGCAGGACAGGAGAGCACAGGAAGCAACCTCACTTCCTATCCTCCTGCCCCCTCTCCCCCTCTCTCTGCACCACACGGAGACCTGGCGGGAGCAGGGACCTTGCCGCCCCCAAAAAAGTGACGCCCGGGACGGACTGCCCCCCCTTGCTATGCAAGGATTGGTAGCTGGAGGACCCCAGATTAAACTATTCACAATTGTTTTGACTACTTATACTGAAGGGGTGCCAAGGCATTCTTGGCACCATAAACAATACAGTGCCATGTAGTAGTTATGGTGCTTGGAGAGTTTCTTTAAGCTGCTGGTGGATGAATGAGTTTATGTAATAGTTTAGCGGCTTGTTTGCCCTCAGCAGATAACAGGGCAAGATGGCATTGTACAAGGAGGCAGGAGATGTAGCTTCACCCGGAAATATGAGCCAATTTCTATAGAAAGAAAAAAAACCTGTGTGTATTCAGTGTCAGACAGTCGTATGACGCCAAGATGTTTCTCTGATATTACTGATACTATCTCATGACTACTCTGTAAACTGGATGCATTATTTAATTAACTTGCAACCCTGACATTTAAAAATCCAGGATCTGTCCTTCTTTAGTGTGCTATAATACCATCGGGACAAAATGTCTTACAGCAAGCATGTCAAACTCAAGGGCTAACACGGGCCAAATAAACAAGGTTTAAGTTTATGAGGGCCGCAATTTTCTTACTAGACCAACACAAACTAAAATTACTTGTATCATTCTCATACAAACAATATGTAATCCTGGGTACATATATATAATTTACTCAAAAGTTTCACTTCAAGTTACTTATACACTAATACACAGCCATCCGCCCCCACCCCCACCCCCAATCTAATACATTGCCCCCTCTCCTTCCACTCTAATACACTGCCCCCACTCCCACCACTCTAATTTAATACACTACCCTCCCCTTCCCTTCCCCCAAGTTAACTTACTGCCCCAAATCCTTACCCCAATTTTATAAACTGCCCTTCCTCCCCCGACACTGATACATTGCCTCCACTCCCTGCCCCTCAAATGTAATACACTAAACTACAGGAAGGTTCCCCCAAGCCCTTTTTTCCCCTATCTTAAGCCGTCTTCCAGTCCAGGCCCTGCATGATGATCTTTGCTCAAGCAGGCCACACGCTCCTTTGGCAGCTGCGAGCAGCAGGAAAGGGGGAGTGGCTGGCCTGCTCTGCACGCAGCCAACCACTTTGCGCAGCTGCCGAATACGACTCCATATGATGGAGCACGTGTTCGACCGCGGCCTGCGGGAAGACCAAAGCATAAAGCAGCCCCAGGGCAGGCAGCCTACCGGGAATTTTCCCGGTATCCCGGTAGGCCAGTCCGTCCCTGGGCCGCAAAGATAACCTTGTGGGTACCCAGTGTCGTTTTACATGTACGGTTGGACTCTCAATAGATAGATTATAGCTTTTTTTGTGTGAGATACCTTTTTATAAGACTCTTTTACAGAGTAGAAGCTCCAGAATTAAAACAAAACCAAACAATCTACAGATTCTTATTAGGAAAGTATTACAACCTGAATACAGCCTGGTGCTAGCATAAACCATGATTTCAATAATTACACATTAAATTCCTCTCTATTTTCACGTCTTTTTTATATTTGGGTACCGTCCTCTCCGCATCTAGCAGATTGCTACATATTACAATGTGTATTTCTTTTTTGAACTATGACACTGTGAGGGAGAATATCTGGAATTGCCCCATCCTTATATTCTTGCTGGTATTAAAAATTCAATTTATTTGACGATTTCAGCTTTGCTTGTGATTATTTCTATGTAGTACTGCTGTGTTATTTTAGAATTGCTCTTCCAGGAGCATGGCAGCACCTAATGGAGGATTTCGAACTTGAAACTCGCAATATACAGAGTTATTCACTAAAATTAAGAACTCAAAGGGAATTTCAAATTTAAGGTCAAAGTAGCCGCATTGTACTTCCAGTTCTGCTACTTTGGCCTTAAAGGGGCACTATAGTCACCAGAACAACTAGAGTTTAATGTAGTGGTTCTGGTGTCTATAGCATGTCCCTGCAGGTTGTTAAATGTAAACACCGCCTTTCCAGAGAAAAGGCAGTGTTGACATTGCTGCCGAGTAACACCTCTAATGGCAGTCACTCCGACGGCTACTAGAGGTGCATCCTGGGTCAGTGCTTCATAGCAATTCAAGGCATATCTATGAGGAGATGCTGATTGGTGCAGTGTGATGTTCTGCTGCACATGCAGAAAGCACTGGATTGGATGAGATCACCAAAGAATGACATTTGATGATCTCAGCCATGGTGGCAGAGTCAGGCGTGGTGAGACTGACGCGGCATGGGAAAAAAGTTGAGTTTAAACACCCTTTTACTACTCTGACTGGGGGCCTGAAGACCTAAATAGTGGCTTTAACACTATAGTGTTAGGAATACATTGTCATGTTCCAAACACTAAAGTGTTCCCTTAAATTTGAATTTCACATCAAATTCACTCTGAATTACCAATTTAGTGAATAACTCTGATAGTAATTTTCTTTTTCCAGCTCTTACATACGCTACTTGAAATGCACTGAATGTAGACAATACAGAATATGTGATTTGGATCCTTTAGAACGACAGTTATGTAAAAACCTGTGTAGCCCGTTCCTTGTGTCTGTGGTTAACACGCTGTGTGTGCTGAAACCAGAAACAACATTTGTACGGACGCCAAGCCAGAAATATTGCCAACAAGAGCAGAACATACCAGCTGGGAGACTGTGATCCTACACCTGAAAAAGATAGGTCTATTGCCAGAATGAAATATTATCAACATTAAAGGCTTCAGGGTCTTTGCATCATGACCTCTTCAGTAAGAGGAAGTGGTTATGGTGTTTATAGTGACCATTTAACAATCACAGACATTAGAGGAACATATTCTAGGGACCAATCAATGTGTGTAATGGTTGTTAATGACTTCTTGTATTAATATATATAGTAGAAAATTGTTTCCATACTTAACGTTATTTTCTTTTCCTGGCTATAATACATGGCAGCATCACATATGGGTAAGCTCCTCCTCCCAGCTGTCAGGACAGGAATAATTAAACAATTAAATCCAATAAAAGCCCCCTCCCCTCTAGACCCCCCAGTCTTGTTAAATAGCTCCAGTTGAAGAATCCAGAAGGGAGGGAGCGTAATACTGCCATGTATAATAGCCAGGAAAATAATATTTCTTTCTTCTTGAGTGTGGTTTGATGACACTTGGCGCCTGATGGCCTTGGGAAGTGTAAGCCCTTTTAATCACTAGAGAAAGCCATCTTCTCAATGTTGTAGTGGATGCTGCTTCTCCTTTTTTTACTGCCTGAAGGCAGAATAAAAAGCTTGTCCGACTTTCTGAAATCCTTTGATCTCAGTAAGTAGACACTTAAACATCTCATCACATCCAGTTTACTCCATCCTAATTCTTCTTCGTTAGCCGGATTCGGAAAGAATGAAGGTAGAAACATTTATTTTTGAATGTGGAATCTAGAAACTACTTTCGGAAGAAATTCAGGTTTAGTAACCAGCACCACCCTATCCTGATGGATCAGTATAAGGTTCTTCAGAACTCAATGCCTTAATCTATGATACTCTTCTGGCCGATGTAATAGCTATTAGGAATAGAGTTTTCATGGTGAGCAAATAAATTCCTATTTCTTCTAGTGGCTCAAATGGTACTTTAATGAGAGCATTTAGTACTAGAGGTAAGTCCGAAGGAGGCTCCAACTGTTTGGTAGGTTGTCTAATCCTCAATACTGCTCTAAAAAACCTCATTATGAGAGGATCCAGAGCCCATCTGGAATTTGACAAGGCTGAAATTGCCAAAACGTGAACTTTCAGAGTGCTCAGACTAAGCCCTTTATCCAGACCCTCTTGAACGAAGTCCAAGACGTCTGCCACGCTAGGTGCATCACAAGGGATTCCCTTATCCACCATCCAGGAGCAGAATGTTTCCTATATTTTATAATAGGAGGCTGACGTAGAGCATTTCCTGGATCTTAGTAGAGTATTAGAGACAGACTCTGACAGGCCCGATTTCAAGAGGTTGTTTTCCTCAAGAACCATGCCGCTAACTGAAGTGACTGGGGTTCTGGATGCACTGCTGGACCCTGGACGAGCAAATCCCCTCTCAGTGGAAGCATTATTGAAACTCTTTGGCTCATTCGTAACAGGAGTGGAAACCAAGGTCTTCTAGGCCATGATCGGATGATTGCGATCACCATGCAATTCTCCTTCCAAATTTTCCTCAGTACTTTGCTGATTAGTAGTATTGGTGGAAAAATGTAAGCCGGCTCGAACTCCCACTTTTGGGATAGGACATCCTGGGCTTCGGCTTGGTTGTCTTTACATCTCGAGCAGAATTTGGTTGTTTGCGAGTTCCTCGACGTGGCCATCAAGTCTATTTGTGGGATTTCCCATGTCCTCACTACCTGTAGGAAGACTTCCCTGTTTAGAGACCATTCCCCTGGCTCTATACTTGCTCTGCTCAGGAAGTCTGCTAAGGTATTTTCTGTTCCTGGTAAGTATACAGCTTTTAGGTCTTTCAGGTGAATCATGGCCCAATGCATAATTGGTTGTAGTTTCAAAAGCAGCAGTTATTGCAATGAGCTCCCTATTCTCTTCTACTTGCATCTGTAGTAATAACTTCCCATTGGGGATCTTCCAGGGGAAAACCCTTGGTCAAGTTGGATCCTTCTATCCACCACCTTAGTTGAAGCTTCAGGTATTGGGTAATTATGATCCATTGATCCCAGTTCTTTGCTGACTTGTTGACCTGTGTGAGGAAGTTCATCTGAGCCTGTCTCATCTTCCAATGTGCCCATCTGACCAGACATATGGTCGACGTGAGGGATCCCAGGACACTCATATAATCATTTGCTCAAAGTCTTGTTCTTGGAAGTATTTCTAAAATCGTGTTCTTGATCCGAGCAATGTGATCTTGGGATAGATTATTGAAGCTTCTGTGTTTATACTCGCTCCAAGGAACACTATGTGTCTAGATGGAATGAGATTGCTTTTGTCTCTGTTTGTGATCCATCCAAATTCTTGCATAGTTAAGATCACCTCTTCTGTCTGATGGACTGCTGTGTTATATTCCTGTGCTACTACCAGGATATCGTCCAAGTAGTGTAATACTTGGATCCCTCTCTTCCTCAGGATTGCAATAACTGTTATGAGAACCTTCGAGAATGTTCTTGGTGCCAAACTTAGACCAAATGGCATGCTCTGGAACTTATAGTGTTTTCCTGACATCCAGAACCTCAGGAAATTCTGATGGGATTAATGTATCGGGATCTGGTAGTATGCATCCTTCAGATCTATCGTTAGCCAGTCACCCTGATGGATGGCCTGTTTTAGGGATGCGATAGACTCCATCTTGAAATACATGTTCTTGAGATATAGATTTATTCTTTTTAGTTCCAAAATAAGTCTC
Organism: Pelobates fuscus; assembly: GCF_036172605.1. NCBI lineage: Eukaryota > Metazoa > Chordata > Amphibia > Anura > Pelobatidae > Pelobates > Pelobates fuscus. The sequence goes on along the minus strand of NC_086321.1, from coordinate 45,885,606 downwards.
CATTTTCCGTTTGGTTTGGGAGCCAAAAATACATTTGAATGGAATCCTCTGCATTCCTTCATTTGAGGGACTTGCTTGATAACCCCTAGAGTGATCAGCTGCTGAAGGCAGTTCACAATTGCCTTCTGTTTTATGCCTGCTGACACCCTTGATCGATGAAACATTAAATTTTTTGGGAATTCTTCAAATTCAAGTTTGTGGCCGTCTTTGATTATGCTCAGGACCAATTTGTCTTTGGATGTTGTGCTGTAGGGTCTTCTGTTTGACTATGGTAGAAACGCTTTTTTCCAATCTGCGACTTTCTGAATGGCGTCATCCATGACTTAAACAAATAATCTTTCCCCTTGGAAAGGTAATGCACAAAGGCGGCTTTGGAGGCATAGTCCGCTCACCTGGAATGGAGCCACAGTGCTCTTCTAGCCGCGACTGACAATGGAAGGCTTTTTGACAGAGACTTCGTGACATCTAAAGCAGATTCAGATATGAAGACTGTTGCCAGTTTTATGTCTTTCAGGGATTCCAGTAAGTTCTCTCTGCTTGTGCCACTGGTTATGTCTTCTTCTAGATTCCCAATCCAGACCTTCATGCTACTGGCTACTGACATTAAAGCTGCCGCTGGGTGTAATCCCAATCCAATTGCCAGATATTGTTTAACCAGGATAGAGGCCATTCTCTTTTCCATAGGCTCTTTCAGGTACACCATGCTATCAATAGGAAGTATGGTCTTCTTTGATAATCGGATCACAGCAGCGTCAATTTTTTGAATGGTTTCCCAATGCTTTACTTCCTCTGATGCAAATGGGTACATTATTTTCACTTTCGCTTGCAGAGCGAGTCTCTTTTCTGGTTTGGACCATTCAGAATGGATCAATTCTTTTATAGTCGAGTGCAGCGGAAAAGTAGGTCTGGCAGATCTCAAGTCTTCGAAGAAGACATCTGAAGCTGATACTTCCCTGCTATCTTCTGTGATTTTTTTCTAGATACACTTCTAAGGGAGGTGGGAGAAGAATCCATCTAATATAAACAAGGTTACCAAATTAGAATAATTCAAGAAATATTTAAATATTTCACGTGCAATTTTAGCAAAAATGTTTTGCTGTAACTAACCTTGTGGATGAATGCAGAAAGCCAAGGCAGCCTACACTTACACCAACGCTTGAATTCTTAAATTTCCCGGGCAAATTCTAGCCGCGGTATACTTTTAGACCACTGGGTGGTGCCCGCGTGGCTATTAGAACTTATGGCGCATGCGCAAGAGTCCTGCGGCCACGTTGCTGGAGCTCCCATCGCTGAATACTGCACGCAGCGAATACAGGAACCATGCACTGCTGGACCCTGTGGAGTCACTGGAAACAGTAAAATGGCTTCCCTTAGTTAGGGGTGAAAACGGACTGTCTAGTACATGCTGCTGGGAATGATAGGATTGGTGGTCAGTCCCATGGTGGAGTCTCTTTTACTAAAAAGAGACTCAAACCAGTTAGTGCTGCCAGTGCAGTCTGTTAACTGGTTTCATCAGGGGTAGAGAGGCTGAACTCCCCCTGGAAGAACCATGTTAAACACGGCAGTGAGCCCAGAAAGAAATTATTGTTTAACCCCTTAATGACAAAACTTCTGGAATAAAAGGGAATCATGACGGAATATATCCGTCGTCTGTTCTTATTAAAGGGACTTCAAAACCCTGTCTGTCAACTGGGACAGGAAAAAAAGACTGAGGGGTCTAGAGGGGAGGGGGCTTTTATTGGATTAATTGTTTAATTATTCCTGTCCTGACAGCTGGGAGGAGGAGCTTACCCATATGTGATGCTGCCATGTATGGCCAGGAAATATATTTACCGTACAGACTCGAGTATAAGTCGAGTTTTTCAGTACATTCTTTGTGCTGAAAAACCCCAACTCGACTTATACTCGAGTCAATGTCTGTATTATGGCAACTTACATTGCCATAATACAGACAAGGGGCTGTTGGGGGCTGGCAGTAAGCATTTACTAACCTTTCCTGCAGCTCCTGTCAGCTCCCTCCTCCTCCGCGCCGGTCCGGTCAGCTCCCTTCTCCTCCAGTGTAAGTCTTGCGAGAGCCGCGGGGTCAGAGCATTGCCACGGGTTACCGCAGCCGCGAGACTTACAGTGGGACTTGACAGGGGAGCTGACCGGACTGGCGCAGAGGAGAAGGGAGCTGACAGGAGCTGAAGGAAAGGTAAGTAAACACTTCCTGCCAGCCCCCCTCCTACACAGTCCATCCACTGGACCACCAGGGAATGAGAGCCCCCCTCCCTGCCATGTACCAAGCAAGGAGGGGGGACAAATACAAATAAATAAAAATGTAAATAATAAAATAAAATATTAATAATAAAAAATAATAATAAAAAAATATTACTAATATAACAAAAAAAATAATATTACAATAATAATAATTAAAAAATAATAATACAAATGCCCACCCCCCACCAAGGCTCTGCATCACATACACAAACACACTCTGCATCACACACACACACTGCACTCATACACAGACTGCATTCATACATACACTGCACTCATACACACACACTGCACTCATACACACACACTGCATTCATACACACACTGCATTCATACACACAAACACTGCATTCATACACACACACTGCACTCATACACACACACTGCACTCATACACACACTGCATTCATACACACACACTGCATTAATTATATACACACACTGTAAATAAATATTCAATTAATATAATTTTTTGGGGATATAATTTTATTTTGAAATTTACCAGTAGCTGCTGCATTTCCCACCCTAGTCTTATACTCGAGTCAATACGTTTTCCCAGTTTTGGGGGGTACAATTAGGGGTCTCGACTTATATTCGGGTCGACTTATACTCGAGTATATACGTATTAGTCTACTCTTTCTCCACGCATATAAAACTTGGACAAGATTAATACTTGTAACACAGAACGTGGACTGATAACTAAGTGGCCAGCTTAGAGATGTGGCCATTCTTACAAATTGCTACACGTCCAAATAATTCTCTGAGCTAAGAGTTGTCTCAGCTGGCTATGTGCTTGATAACTTTTTAAGTTACGTAATGTTGAGATGGTGCATGGAGTGACTTTTAATCGATGGCCTATTTTACTTCTTGCCAGTGTAACACAATTCAACTCTTGATACCTGGACGCTTGCCTAATGCCTTGACATGCATTGCATGGATACACAACGTGTTAAAGTTGTGTGGCTCTGTCTGCACATGACTGGTGTTAGTGTTAGCTATACATAAAGAAGGTAACAATATATTCTGCTGACATGGTCTGCTGAATGCCAATGGTTCTATGTAAAAGAAATCTAGGTGTTTGTTCAGCTGAGTGGCATCCTAAAACACTTTTAGCTAATCATGTGACGTGGAGCTTCTTTTAATCATCAAATGAACCATAAACTGGGAATATGGGGTTGAGGGGACAGATGTAATGCACTCATTAACTTCAAAATAGAGAAAAAGTATTTAGCAATCCAGAGAGGAGGAGGAGAAACACCCAAGAAAGTGTCTCATTATCAGCTCCCTGACTGGAGCTAATACAGTGTAGGCAACCCTTGAGCACCAATGTATAATAAATGGTTAAAATATAGCTTTTAATAGAAACATTAAAAAAATTGTCCAAATAGTATATATAAAGATGAAGAAAATAAAATACAAAATAATTAAACTAAATAAAGGCTGAAGTCACCAGCCCGTCAAATCTAATAGTTAGAGGCTATGTAGCCTTGAACTCAAGGCAACACAGGGTGGATATGGTAAGGGAGTAAAAAAAACAAAATAATTAACTAAATGAAAATCAATTCGGAGAGGTGTAGTGTCTATCCTCCCATATATTACCATTCCCCAAATACCCAAATTATGAACCACCCTGGAGTCAAACCTCCTTATAGTTAAAATTAGCGTCCCAGCAGCTAAAAAAACCTCAGCAGGCTATCTATTAGAGCTCGTTGCAAAACCCTAGCTTAGGTAAAGTTAGCGGAGAAAAAAGATCAATATACTCCGCTATCTAAGTGCCAACCGTCCTATGTGGTAACGAAAACTCCTAGTGGCTGAGCGTTCTAGCGGCTAGAAAATCACTTGATAACGAATTAAACTCATAAGTCTAAGCTTGAGCTAGTAAATCAACTGGAGAAATAAATTGGAAATACATCTTGTCTGTCCCTTGTCTAAAGCTTCCATTACTAGCTAGTACAAAATCGTCCCGACGCGCGTTTTGCCGATAACTCGGCTCGTCCTGTCTGCTCTTATGAGATTAACCCACTTACTTGTGGAAAAAATTCTATCTGAGGCTCTCTGCAGTACAAGGCTAAATAGGGACCTGAGATGAGGCACCTGTAACATTGAAGTTGCTGTTTAGTAGATAGGAGAGTGTGCTGGATCTTGTGTATTGTTTATTATATATATATAAATATATATATATATATATACATATACACGCGCACACACACATACGCTCCCTTAATCCCTCTGCAAACTGCAATCTCAGCCAGGTAGGTAATTTGTCACACCTTAGATGTAGCCGCACTGTCTGTACAGCTCACATCCACCCCAGGGATTGGAGAATCCGTGTCTTTTTTGTCCCCTCTCCCCCACCCCCTTCCATCCATGTCTCTGTTCCCCTGCTTTTCATGTCTTTGCAGTGTCTGTGTGTGTGTAGTGTATCTAGTGTTTATGTGGTGGACCCAGTGTGTCTAGTGGATCCGGTGTCTGTGTAGTGGATGTAGTGTATGTGCATGAAGTAGTGTCTTTGTAGTGCATGCAGTGTTGGATAATTGCTGGGGAGTGAGCCTGTCAAATTAAATTGGGCTTAACCCCACCCCGCCTCTTACCTGAAGAAAGGTGACAGTATAGGGGGGCAGTGTGGAGGAAGGTGATAGTATGGGGCACAGTGTGTAGGAAGGTGACCATATGGGGGGTGGGAACAGGGTGTAGGAAGGTGACAGTGTGGGGGCAGGGTGTGGGGACTACAGCGTGGATGGGCAGACTGACAGACAGCATGCCCTGACTGATACACACTCACTGACAGACAGTTATTGTCTCACACACTGTTTAACTGACAGACACACACTAACATGAACACACTCTCTGAGACACATGCTCTCACTGACATACACACACTCACTAACAGACACATACATTCACTGACACACTCACTGACAGACACACACCTATTGGCAGGTGCACGCTGACAGTCACACATACATTCAATGACAAACACACAGACATCACTGACAGACACAGACTCTCACTGATTTGACATACACACATTCATTGACAGACACAGATACACTTAATGACAAACACAGACACTCGCAGTTAGACACATACATATTCACTGAAATACACACACACTCACACATTCACTGCAGACACACACATATTCTTTCACACACACACACACACACACACACACACACACACACACACACACACTCACAAATAACTAATATTATTATTTTAATTTGTCCACCCAGCCTCCCTACCTTTTGGGAGAGCTGGAGTGGATCTGTATCTGGGATCCAGTGGGGCTGCTGTGAGGCTGGCAGCTGTGAGCACACACACAAAGTTACAGTCACACAGAGGCACACAGCCACACACACAGAGACAGACAGTCACACACACACACACACACAGTTACAGTCAAAAATAGGCACACAGCCAAACACACCAAGACAGACAGTCACACACACAACTACAGTCACACACAGGCAGTCAGTCAAAGACAGAGGTCAGACAGTCAAACACAGAGACAGACAGCCACACACACAGAGGCAGGCAGTCACGCACACAGAGGCAGACACAGTAACACACACAGGCAGATAGTCACACACACACACACACACACAAAGTTACAGTCACACATAGGAAAACAGCCACATATACAGAGACAGACAGCCACACACACAGAGGCAGACAGCCACACACACACAGCTACAATCACACACAGGCAGAGAGTCAAACACACAGGTCAGACAGTCACACACACATAGGTCAGACAGCCACACACACACACACACAGGCAGACAGTCACACACACACAGGCAGATAGTCACATGCACAGTTACAGTCACAAACAGGCAGACAGTCAAGCACACACAGTTACAGTCACACACACAGAGGCAGACAGCCACACACACAGAGGCAGACACAGTCACACACATAAATCAGATAGTCTCACACACACATACAGATAGTCACACACACAAAGGCAGATAGTCTCACACACACACTTACCTCTGTCCATTATGGGCTGAAGTGGAGAAAGTGCAGCTTCTGGAGTCTGGATGTTGGGGAAGCAGGGACTCCTTCCTGCATCCCTCTTCCTGTGCAGCAGATACCCCCGACCGATGTCTATTGGGAGCTTTTGGTCCCGCCCCTGCTGACATTTTGCCCCGCCTCCACCACAGGTAAGCTTCCCACACCCCCTCCAAAATGTTATTATTATTTATTTATTTTTATGATTTTTTTTTAATAACCCCGGCTGGAGGATTCATTATTCTCCACCAGGGATTATTAAAAAAACACACACCACATTTCCCATAAAACAGTGCCTGCATTTGGGGGGGTGGCACAAGGGGGAGCACAGCATGAAGTAGGGGGGACCGTGGCCCAGTGGTGTATCCTGGTTTTGTGCTGCCCTAGGCAGGACAAAACTCAGGCGCCCCCCTCCCACCCACGCCACCCTCACCCAACCCTCCCCCCCCCACCCGCACCACCCCCACCGAACCCTTCCCCCGTCCCGCCTTCTAAATACACACACACACACATTCACTGACAAATACGCATACACTAGGTAACAGAAACACACTCACTAGCAGACACACACACAGTCTAACAGACACACACACAGTCTAACAGACACACACTTACAGACACACACACTGACATACACACACACTAACACACACACACACAGACCCACACACATACAGACATACACACACACACATACAGACATACACACACACACACACATACAGACATACACACACACACTAACAGACACACACACAGACACACTAACAGACATACACACACTAACAGACATACACACACACAAACACACACACAAACTAACAGACACACACACAGACCCACTAACAGACATACACACACTTACAGACATACACTTACAGACATACACACACACACACACACTAACAGACATACACACACACACACTAACAGACATACACAGACATACAAACACACTCAATCACTCACATATTTAATACATTTTTTTTTTTTTTAATTTAACCCCCCCATCCTCCTTACCTTTGGGAAAGCTGGGGGGGGGGATATCTGTCTCCCTGGTGGTCCAGTGGCTGCTGGGAAGTGCGGGTAGGTGGGCGGCCGGCGAGGGAGCACTTCCTCTGAGCGGTCTGCTCAGCTCCCTCGCGCGCCGCAGAGTGATGCTGGGAGGCGGAGCCGGAATATGACGTCATATTCCGGCTCCCAGCCTCACTCTGCGGCGCGCGAGGGAGCTGAGCAGACCGCTCAGAGGAAGTGCTCCCTCGCCGGCCGCCCACCTACCCGCACTTCCCAGCAGCCCGCCGGCCGCCCAGCATGCCTTGTTAGCCGCAAGGCTAACAAGGCATTTGCCCTGGGCATTTGGGGGCGGCTTTTTTTGCCGCCCCCTGAAAAATGCCGCCCAAGGCAAATGCCTTGTTTGCCTCGCGGCAAATACACCCCTGCCGTGGCCCCCTCTGGTCCTGTTGCGGTCGCCGGCCCGCCGCGTCACATGGCCGTGCCCGACCGGCACAGCCTCGCCGACAACACGAGCTTACCTGCTCGTCGGCGAGCCGGCAACCGCTCCCCCAGGTCTTCCGGGCATCGCGCCCAAATCCAAGATGGCGCTGACCACGTTGTCGCGTCCATCTCTAGCTCCGCCCCCCAAAAATTATACTAACGTGTGCGTGACGTCACAACGTCAACGCACATGCACGTTTTGGGGTCAGAGGTCGCCCTCTGACCAATCAAAACATAGAGAGGGATATTTAAATCCCTAAATCACCCCAGTACCTTGCCCTGTCGTGGTTTCCGTTTCCTGGTTTCCTGAGAGTGCTCTATATTCATGTATCTGATTTCCTGGTATCCTGATCTTGGCTATTCCCTGGTTATTCTGTATTCTGGTTTCCCTGACTTGGCTTGTGTAAACGGTATTGTGTATTTTCTGGCTTCCTTGACCTCGGCTTTCCCTTTGACCATTCTCTGTCTCTAGCGTATTAGTCCGGCCATTCTAAGGTCCGGTTTACGCTCTGTCCTTTTATTTTCCTTTCCTTGTATATGTATATGTTTACATAGTTTCTGCGTGCTGGACCACACTAGTAGTCGTGACAGGTCCCCCCTAGTGACGCCACTGTTTAAAGGTGCCCCCCTCCCTGGCGCCCTCCTTCTGCGACCAGTGGTGTATCCTAGTTTTGTGCTGCCCTAGGCAGGACAAAACTCAGGTGCCCCCCCTCCCCTCGCACCACCCCCACCCAACCTTCTAAATACACACACACATTCACTGACAGATACGCATACACTAGCTAACAGAAACACACACTTGCTGACAGAAACATACACTCACTAACAAACACACACTCACAGACACACACACATACACACTAACAGACAAACACACTCACACTCACTAACAGACAAACACACACACTAACAGACAAACACACACACACTCACTCACACACACACACACACACTCACTAACAGACACACACACACACTCACTAACAGACATACACACACATACTCAGACACACACACTCACTCACATTAACACACTCACTTTTTAATTTTTTTTTATTTAACCCCCCCCCCAGCCTCCTTACCTTTGGGAATGCTGGGGGGGAGGGGGGGTTCTCCCTCTCCCTGGAGTTCAGTGGGGCTGCTGGGCTGCTGGTCGGTCAGGCGGCGCTGGCGAGGGAGCTGTCTGTTCAGCTCCCTTGCGCGCCGCCCGCAGAGTGATGCCGGGAGCCGGAATAATTGGCGTTCAAATTAGTTCTTTGCATTTTTCACACACAAACAAATATTAACGTTAACTTTGGCTAGTGTTTGTGACCAAGTGGCTACTAAAAAAGACTGGACATACCCCATTTGCAATACCTTGGGTTGTCTACTATTGCAAATGGTATGCCATCATGGGGGTAATTCTCATTCCTGGGCTACCATACAGTTTCAAAGGTAACGTAACCAATCTGGCGAATTTCAATGTGCAAAAACTGAAAAGTGTAACATGCTTTATTTGACCCTGTAACTTTCCAAAACACCATAAAACCTATATATAGGGGTTACTGTTTTACACGTGAGACATCGCTGAATACAAATATATGTATTTTATTGCAGTATAAGCAAACAGTATTGTGACAGTCACAGTTAGAATTTCACGTAGAACTAAACATTTTTTTAAAATTCTTATTTTTTCCTATTTTTCAATATTTTATTCATATTAAAATGTGTTCTATACCTAAATATTTGATGTTAAATGAAATCCCTGTTTCCCCTGAATAAAATGATATATAATAAGGGGGGGGTGCATTTAATATGAAAGAGGTGAATTACGGTTGGACAGACATATAACGCAAATGCCAGGTTTTGTTTACGTTTTGTTCTGTTCACAACGTGTACATTTGGCTGCGGTCTTAAGGGGTTAAAGGGACACTCTAGGCACCCAGACCACTTCTGCTCATTGGAGTGGTCTGGGTGCCAACTCCCACTACTCTTAACCCTGCAAGTGTAATTATTGCAGTTTTTTATAAACTGCAATAATTACCTTGCAGGGTTAACTCCACCTCTAATAGACAGCCACTAGAGGGAACTTCCTGGTTTCCTGTGTGAGGACCTCCAGCGTCGCTCAAAACCCCATAGGAAAGCATTGAAATGATTTTTCAATGCTTTCCTATGGGGAGACGTAATGCGCCGCGCATGCGCATTAGGTCCCCTCGGCCGGTGGGCGAGATCAGTCTCGCCCACCGGCCGACGCAATCGATAGGAGGAGCGTCGCGGAGGCGGAGACAGCGGCGAGGGACATCGCCGCTGCCTCAGGTAAGTCACTGAAGGGGTTTTTACCCCTCCAGTAACCGGGTATTGGGGGGTGGAAGGGAGAGGGACCCTCCAGTGCCAGGAAAACTGATTGTTTTCCTGGCACTGGAGATTCCCTTTAAATTTATATTTGTGTGTGTGTGTATATATATATATATATATATATATATATATATATATATATATATATAGTTTGTATATTGTATTTTTTGTAATATTGTATCCTATTGTAAAAATTCAATGTTTTGTGGACCCAGGACATACTTGAAAACGAGAGAAATCTCAATGTATCCATCCTGGTAAAATATATTTTATAAATAAATCAATGTATAGGTAAACACTTGAGAGCATTGCTGCCACCTACAGGCAGGATAAGGTATTACCGGACAGCACTCCACACTGGGTCTTACCGCACTTAGTCACATGATCCATGCTAGCCCCGGCCAGTTCCCTCCAATCAGAAGCCGGCTGAGTGGGAGTTGTGGGCGTGACTGGCAGGTCACATGACGGTGCTGTCTTGTGATCGCTGTCAGTCGGTTGGTTGCCGAGGAGGCGGTGAGATGGCGTGCGGTTCGGTGTCGGTGGGGATCCTGTCCGTGTTGCTCTGTTCGTGCCTGGCGGTGCGGAGCCAGGAGCCGGAGGAGCACCCTAGCGTGCTGCGAGCCGAGGACTCCCCGTACGGCTCCCTGTGGCCGCTGCCCCGCTCGGTGCAGAGCTCTGCCGGCTACCTCTTCCTGTCCCCGGACAGGTTCAGTATTGTCCATGGCACCGGCTCCACCGCGGGGCCCTCCTGTGTCCTGCTAGAGGATGCCTTCCGCAGGTCAGTGTACTGGCAGCCCATAGCACCATGCTGGCACTGCCTAGATACCCAGCACTGCCTAGATAGCCTCTAGCCTGGCACCGCCCGGGTCTACCAACACATTGTTTCCCTGGTACTGCCCATCTCTCCTTCTCTGGTAGTGCCCAGTTCTCTACTCTACCTGGCGCTGCCCATCTCTCCTGCCCTGACACTACCTAGGTATCTACCCTGTCACTGCCTGGATCTCCTGCCATGGCACTTCCCAGTTCTCTATGCTGGCTATCCTGGAACTGTCCAGTTCTCTATCCTGTATCTCCTGCTCTGTCAGTGCTGCATGTCCTAAATCGGTGCTTTGAATCCTGTGTTGCAGTCTGCACTCTGTGCCAGTGTAGGTGGTTAATGATTGCCATAGTGCCAAACACCCAGTGATGCCAGCCCAGCCTAGTTTGCAATTAACCCATTGTTGCCAGCAAGGGAGATCTGCTAACCATATTATACTGTGGATGTCCATGGTGCCAGTAGAGTGCCCAGTGTATTACAATGACCTGTACACACTGCTGGCCCTCAGAAAGACTTGTGTTTCAGGGTTGGTGTGCATGCGGTTAGTACGGCTCTGTAGTTGTATTTCCTGCTTAATGGTGCTTACCCACAAAAGTTAAACAACCTGAGCTGAAACTTCTGGTTGGAGATACTAGGCTCAACCTGTCAGTGTGTAATAAAAGGCAGTTCTGCAACAACAAGTGTGGGCAGAGAGCAATGTTGGAGGAACACTCTTGCACTTTACAATGGCTATGGGTGTAAATCCAGGCAAATGCTAGCCATAGGAAACTGATCATTCTACATTACTTACCGTAGTGTCACTGAGGATAGTGTAATTAAAGTGTGTGGATTTTTTTCTCAATTGCATTATTTGAAATTAAATATATCTTGAACTAGAGAGGATATGAAATTAGCACATTCAAGTTTGTATCATTTAGTGCTTTTTCTGGGCATCTGTCAGCTTTTACTAATATTTTGCTCAAAAATGGCCAGTTCCTGCTATTTCCTCTAGTTCTTATACTTCCCCCCACCCCCCCTTCTCTGGCTGTTAAGAAAATTATTCGTCTTAGTCCAGTATGGCTTTTTTTTTTTTTTTTTTTACAGCTCTGGGTTTATTTACCAAAGTGAGTTCCAAATTTGAAGCGTTACTCCAACCACCATCACCACTGTAGCTTGGTGGTAGGGATCTGTACATGCAGTGGGTCTGTCCTGGCACATGTTATTTAGGCTGCCTGGACCTCTGTAATCTGCTCAGCGTGCTGGTAACAGGTGCCGTGAGATACTCCTCTTGTATTTCTGCCTGCAAGGGGAAGCCTCGCTCTTCCCTGTCTCCATGCATTGATATAGCATTTTACTTTTTTCCACTTTATAATTCCCACCATTGTCCACCCCATCTCTCCACTACCACTCATGCACTGTAATCGGGTAGAAAAGTCCAACCCATGCTTCCCAATGAGAAGCATTTGAATGGACCTCATGAGCAGGGCAGCAGAAACAGAGGAGTTGAAACCTGCATGGGGTGCTCTGTTTGCTTTCGTTTTGGGGTGCTTTCGTTTGCTTTCGTTTTGGGGTGCTTTCGTTTGCTTTCGTTTTGGGGTGCTTTCGTTTTTTTTTTTTAAAGCAGCTTAATGTGTAGATTAAATCTCATCTTTAAGTTGGAAAATGTGATGCGCGCGCACACACAATTCTTATCGCAATGACTCTCCATCCGCATCAAGTTGGTCAGTTTTTGATGTTCAATTGATCAAGAGGCAGACCTAAAAGGCAAATAAAATATATTGCCTCTGACTCATCCCACGCATGCTGCTTCCCATGTACCTCCCTATCTGTGCAATCCTTTCCTTTCCCCAATATCTGCCTGTCCCCATTGGGATAGGATGCTAGGTAGTACCTTATGTTTTGCACATTGCAATGCCCATTTGTGGAGTTCTGGGGTGGAAATGCACACGAAATGAGGCTTTACATTGTCTGCTACTTATTTGCATCTGGCTTCGATGGCGATCGAGCTTCTGCGGCAGGGAGCCCAGGAGGAAGTGGCTTGTTTGTGGCTTGAATTAGAATTGCTGGTGTTTCCCCCTCTCTGTTTCCACTCCCATTGAACTTACTGTTTGTGTTTTATCGACAATGTCACGAGTTAAAGCCAAGAATTTTTATCAAAGTATTGATTGACACCAGGCGGTCTATAGGAGAAACCCCAGAATTTCGTATGTCAGAAGGATCCTGTCATATACTAAAGGTTGGAATGAGAGGGGTCTTTTTGGATTACTGGACTGTGATACCTGTATTTTATTTTTCTCTTAAGCCTGTGTGGTTTGACATTTTAGGGACTGCACAAACCAATGGTGTTTACATAATCTAGAAGTTGTGTAAAACCATAAGTATCCTTTTATGTCAGTAGTTCCTGTGCCTTGTGCCTAGGACACTATAGTCACCTGAACAACTACAGCTTAATGTAGTTGTTCAGGTGAGATCTATAGCTCCCTGCAGGCAATCTAATGTAAACACTGTATGTATTTTCAGAGAAAATACAGTTTTTACATTGATAGGAATACCTCCAGTGGCCGTCACTCAGAGGGACTTCTTATCATGTATGGCCCTAAAAAGGCCATGTACATATTAAAATACGTCTGACGTGTGCAGGAGAGAGAAGGCACTGTGTGCGCGCCTTTCCTGCATGTCAGCAGAGGAGAGGGGGTGGGCAAAGACCGCAAGCTGAGCTGTCAGTCAGCTCAGCTTGCGGCCGCGCGCATGCGCGGTAGTGCGCTCAGGACTTCATAGGGCGGCATGAAGGTCAGGTAGGAGCAACATTGCTGGGTCATCCCCTTCTGGGGTGAAATTCTTGTTGATAGCTGCTTAAAGTGAGATATTCAGGGAGCTCACACGAAGTGAGTCTTTCCTCCATGACAGCTAGGCCCCGCCCCCCGGAAGCTGCATTCTTAGTGAGGGGAGGGACAGTGTAGCTGCTGCTGATTTAATAGGGAAATCGATAGCTAGGCTAGTGTATTCAGTGTCCACTACAGTCCTGAAGGACTGTCTTCATCTGATCTCTGCTGTAAGGACAGCACCCCAAAAAGCCCTTTTTAGGGCTAGAACACCAGTCTGCTTTTTTTTTTTTCCCTGTGTAATCTAATTGCAGTTGCCTGCCTGCCAGCGTGTGTGTCAGGCCCACAGCATATACTGTGCCCACTTGCCCAGGCAAACCTTTGTTTGAGAAGTTCAAAAGCTTCTTTAGCCTCCTTAGACCATATTGTACTGCTGGCCCGGGATAATTGCGCCTATGCATCCTTATAGTAAAAGCGCCTGTATAAATAAATGGGCTCCTGATTAACAAAAATGCTAAATCTTTCCATACAGGTATTACAGTATAGGTAGCGTGTACTTGACTAACGCATTATACTGGGCTGCTGTCAGGAGGCAATGATGAGTCATAGCTGTCTGTCGTGTGACAGTGCCTAGTGCAGTGGTGCATTAAAGGGACTCTATAGTCACCATATAAAAGCAAGAAAGACAGGTCCCCCAGCCTTCCTTATTGCTTTTATATGTACTTTCATTTATTAAAAATAAATTTCGAGGTGTTTTTATATTAAAAACTTACCTCCGTTCCAGCGCCGAGCTCCCCGCTAGGCCGCGCCCCCTTTTTCGTCAAAATGACGAAATCGCGGGGCCCAATGGGACGGCTTCGCGCTGCACCAATCGCGTTCTTCATAGAGCGGCATTGAATGCCGCCCTATGAAGAACCTGAGCGCTTTACCGCGCATGTCCCCCCCCCGGCCCCCACCCCTGTGCGGCGGGTGGGGGCCCTAAAATTATCAATAAGGGGGGGACCTACTGTCCCCCCCCCCCCCGGCCCCCACCCCTGTGCGGCGGGTGGGGGCCCTAAAATTATCAATAAGGGGGGACCTACTGTCCCCCCCGGCCCCCACCCCTGAGCGGTGGGTGGGGGCCCTAAATACAAAGGGGGGGGGGACCCTAGTTAACCCTCCCCCCCCCCCCCCCCCCAAAAAAAAAAATTATCTCCCTACCTACCCCCCTCACCCTAAAAATAATGAGGGGGGACCATTAACTAAAAACCTGTAAAAAAGAAAAAATGAGATAAAATCAACTTACCATTCGATGTTTTCTTTCTTCTAAAATCTTCTTTCTTCAGCCCCAAAAAAGGCCAAATAAAAATCCATAATAACCGACGCAATTAAAAAAAAAAAAAACGAGCGCAAAAAAAAATAATCCATCTTCACCCATGGAGGGCTCCGCGCAGACTGAGCTCCGCAGGGCGGGGGAAGGCTTATAAAGCCTTGCCCCGCCCTGCAATTATGCTAAGAACACTCTGATTGGTGGGTTTAAGCCAATCAGAGTGCTCTTTGTCATTTTACAAGCGTGGGAAAGTTCTTTGGAATTTTCCCACGCTTGTAAAATGACACAGAGCACTGTGATTGGATGGATTTAAAGCCATCCAATCACAGTGCTCTGTGTCATTTTACAAGCGTGGGAAAGTTCTTTAGAATTTTCCCACGCTTGTAAAATGAGACAGAGCACTGTGATTGGATGGATTTCAAGCCATCCAATCACAGTGCTCTTTGTCATTTTACAAGCGTGGGAAAGTTCTTTGGAATTTTCCCACGCTTGTAAAATGACACAGAGCACTCTGATTGGTTTAAACCCACCAATCAGAGTGTTCTTAGCCTAATTGCAGGGCGGGGCAAGGCTTTATAAGCCTTCCCCACCCTGCGGAGCTCAGTCTGCGCGGAGCCCTCCATGGGTGAAGACGGATTATTTTTTTTGCGCTCGTTTTTTTTTTTTTTTTTTAATTGCGTCGGTTATTCTGGATTTTTATTTGGCCTTTTTTGGGCTGAAGAAAGAAGATTTTAGAAGAAAGAAAACATCGAATGGTAAGTTGATTTTTATCTCATTTTTTCTTTTTTACAGGTTTTTAGTTAATGTTCCCCCCCTCATTATTTTTAGGGTGAGGGGGGTAGGTAGGGAGATAATTTTTTTTTGGGGGGGGGGGGAGGAGGGTTAACTAGGGTCCCCCCCCCTTTGTATTTAGGGCCCCCACCCACCGCTCAGGGGTGGGGGCCGGGGGGGACAGTAGGTCCCCCCTTATTGATAATTTTAGGGCCCCCACCCGCCGCACAGGGGTGGGGGCCGGGGGGGGGCAGTAGGTCCCCCCCTTATTGATAATTTTAGGGCCCCCACCCGCCGCACAGGGGTGGGGGCCGGGGGGGGACAGTAGGTCCCCCCCTTATTGATAATTTTAGGGCCCCCACCCGCCGCACAGGGGTGGGGGCCGGGGGGGGGACAGTAGGTCCCCCCCCCCCTTATCGATAATTTTAGGGCCCCCACCCACCGCACAGGGGTGGGGGCCGGGGGGGGGGCCAGTAGGTCCCCCCCCCTTATTGATAATTTTAGGGCCCCCACCCGCCGCACAGCGGTGGGGGTCGGGGGGGGGGGAGGAGAGTAGGTCTCTCCCCCCCCTTCAACCACTATTGTGGACCGTAAGCGTCCCTGTGGGTTCGGGCTTCAGCTGTCAGCTGAAGCCACGCCCACAGCAGTGCTGACAGGCTATCAGCACACAAAGCGCGTTCACAGTGCTTTGTGTGCTGATAGCCCGTCTGATGCATGAAAAAGGCTCCGGGTAGCTGTAGCACTCACCTGAACAACCTCATTAAGCTGAAGTTGTTCAGGTGACTATAGTGTCCCTTTAAGGAGGCATAGTTACACCGTATTATGTAAAGAGACTGTAAGGGAACACAAAAATAAAAGGAAAGAAAAAAACGTATTTGTCTATATGTTTAAGCCCCATAATGGTTTGCTAGATTTGAGCTATTTTTCAAATTGGGGACTCTGGTTTATGTTTACAGGTCTATACAGGCGTACATATAGGTATCTTGTGAAGATTATGCACAAGTAGAGGGTTTTTTTTTTTTTTGTTTTTTTTTTTTTAGACACAAAAAAGAATCCCGCACCAGCAGGCGAGGATGACTTGCGGATATGGCCCTTACTTAGGGAGTCTTTGATATACATTGACATACTCCTACATTATTCTACTCTCCTGTCGGGACAGAGCATAAACTGCTCCCTTAGGTGGCATAGCGCCAGGTAGTAGGTTTATGGAACAGTCATGTGGCCTGTGAGGAGGTAAAATGTTAGACTGGGTTTTGCTGAATACTTCCTTAACCTCCTGGTATTGTATGGGAACTTTGAGGTGTAGTAGTGGGTAATTTAATGGTGCCCACTCTTAGTAATGTGTAATATACACTTCTCATTACAATCCTTGCCCCATTCCAATATTTCCTCATTAGCCCAGTCAATATGAGGATTGTGCTTATTAAGCCAAGGAAAGCCTAATATGATCGGACAAGAAGGAGCTGCAATAACCTGGAATGTTATGTCCTCCTTGGACCTGCTAATGGGTAAGGTTTTGTGGGTAATTAAGGGTTGAGAGAGTGGTCACCCATCAATGGTCTCAACAGCCAGAGGTGATAGTCTCTCCTTGATAGGTATAGCATTACTTTTAACAAATTGAACATCAATGAAATTTCTTGCTGCACCTGAGTCCATCAGAGCTTTGCATGAAAAGTTATTTTTGTCAAATATGATCGTAATATCAAGTATAAACCTATTGTTATTCCCAGACGACGTATCCATTACACTGAAGACACGTTCCCTTAAGGTTCTTAGGTGCAGTAGTTTTCCGGACGTATGGGACAAGCACTCCTCTTCTACCGCAGTATCCGCAGCGGCCGGCGTCCATTAACATGCTGCAAGTGTCAGTCATGCAGACGCATGGCCGCTGGTTGCAGAGACCGCACGATGCGGGAGTATATGTTACACTAGTGACGTGATGGTATTCCACATCCAGTAGTATGATGCCCTGTGCATCATTTTAGGGCACTAATTGTGGACGAGGAAGAAGCAGTGTTTATGTAGCATACAGTTGCAAGAAAAAGTATGTAAACCCTTTGGAATGATATGGATTTCTGCACAAATTGGTCATAAAATGTGATCTGATCATCATCTAAGTCACAATAGACAATCACAGTCTGCTTAAACTAATAACACACAAAGAATGAAATGTTGGCATGTTTTTATTGAACACACCATGTAAACATTCACAGTGCAGGTGGGAAAGTATGTGAACCCCATAGACTAATGACATCTCCAAGAGCTAATTGGAGTGAGATGTCAGCCAACTGGAGTCCAATCAATGAGATGAGATTGGAGGTGTTGGTTACAGCTGCCCTGCCCTATAAAAAACACACACCAGTTCTGGGTTTGCTTTTCACAAGAAGCATTGCCTGATGTGAATGATGCCTCGCACAAAAGGTCTGTCAGAAGACCTACGATTAAGAATTGTTGACTTGCATAAAGCTGGAAAGGGTTATAAAAGTATCTCCAAAAGCCTTGCTGTTAATAAATGTACCTGTACAGATAGTGGCTTGCAAAGTCCAGTGAAGATATCCGTGAAAACAAGTTCCAGAGAAATAATACCAGTCTGTCTTTTAAGTTCTGTGTAAAATAAACAAGCTGACAACAAGAAATGACAACAATTTTAATCATATGTAACACCGTAAAGGAGGACACTATATTTAAAAGAACAACTCCCACAACAAGAGGACATAGTCTTAAATTAGAGGGGCAAAGCTTTAAAAATATCAGTAAGTATTACTTTACTGAGAGGGTAGTGGAAGCATGGAATAGCCTTCCAGCTGAAGTGGTAGAGGTTAACACAGTAAAGGAGTTTAAGCATGCGTGGGGTAGGCATAAGGCTATCCTAACTAAATGAGATAAGGCCAGGGACTAATGAAAGTATTTAGAACATTGAGCAAACTAGATGGGCTGAATGGTTCTTATCTGCCGTCACATTCTATGTTTAACCACCATAAAATATTCTATGTTGAGCATGCAACTGTATACATTAATCTAGGGGTAGGCAATCTATGACACGTATTTATGGAATACATCTCACCTGATGCACTTACAGCCACACTGCTGGAAAAGCATTATGGGTGATGTAGTCTGCAACATCTGTAGTTCTGGAGGTTGTCTACCCCTGAAGTAGGAGTTCCCCAAAAGTAGATCCCCATATCTTCTAGTTCTTAAAAAATCTAGGAATCTTCCAGCACACTTTTTTTTTTTTTTTATGGATTTCTGCAGGTAGAGAAACATGGTGCGTTATGGGGTTCTGGTGGCGGGTCAGGGTTTACATCCTGCACTTATGGTTGGATTTGTTTTGTTTTTTCATTGTACTAGGTATTATGAGTATATATTTGGATATTCAAAGCGGAAGAATGTTCCCATTAACAAAGAGTTGGGAGAATTACTGCAACTTCAGGTTATAATTACCTCTCGAGACAACGACTGCCATAAATATCCAAGCATCAGTTCGGATGAATCATGTAGGTATTACCAATACATTGCACTTTTCAGTCTGTATGTTTGTACCTGCAATCCACTTATATTTACAATAATCACCACTCTGCTTTATATAAATCCATAGCTGGAATTTATCTCATGAATTTAGCTGACCTCGCCAAGGAATACCGTTAGGGGACAAATAATCTATCAGTTGTATATGTCTTATTTGTCTTATCTTGTATCAAGGCTGAATTACTGACAGGGCAGTCTTTGGCCCAAAATGGTAGGTAGCTTACTGTCTGTAGTTGCAGAATAAGTGTATTTGGCTACAGGTGTCTTTGTTGAATTTGGAGATATTATACACAAATTAAGAAACCTTTGTTTGCTTTGGGTACAGTGTTGGTGTTATTTATGTCTTATTTAAAAAAACAAAACAAAAAAAAACTTGATAGAAAACACTTCAACTAATAACCAATTTGTAACAGAAAAAAATATAGGAGAGGAACAGCGCTACAGTACTGATCAGAGGGGAGAATAGAGCTGCACACCTGAGGGGAAGGGTAACCCGCAAACCCCTCAGAGAATGGAGAGAACAAGATACAACAAATACAGGGTGCGCTAAGTAGGACAATGAGAGATAATAAACAAAAATCAGCAATAATACAAAGTCTCTTAAAGTACAGCGAAGACCTGGAGTGTATATTCTTCAGTCCTTGCTTTGAATCCTCAGTGGTAAATATGAAATACAAAAGCAAAAATAGACCAATAGTGCAAAACAGTTTTAGGAAAGCTGGATCACAAACAACATAGAAGTAGAGAAGTGCCAACTCATAATTTAAAGAGCTATGCCCAGCTCTAGGTAAAACGGCATACAGTGGTATTTAATACTCCCCACATGTAGGATATAACTGGACACTTGGAGATGTATCCTCAAGACTTCTTACAGCATTCCAGATAAGAGTCAGCATATAAAATGCATAAAAGGGGGAAAAACCCAATGGTGCAATAACGTAGGTTAACTGCAACTACAGACAACACTGAGGTCCTACGAGTGCCAACTTACAATTAGGAGAGCTATAACCAGCTCTGAATAAAACAGCATACAGTGATATTTAAACTCCCCACATGTAGGATATCCTTCTAGCGATGCTTGCAGTGCCGGTCTTATGAAATAAAATTACAAGAGAGGGCCCATAGTGTTTACCGTGTAAAAGGTAAAATTAAACGTACTTGGTGTTCAGAGCAGCCACACTGCTCTATGAACCAGGCGTAGATGGAATAATCCCTTACCCGGGATTTCTTTTGTAGTACTGGATCTTTAAAATGATAAAAAATCAGCCAGGATAAAACGGCAACAAATAAAAGTGTGTGTGCAAATGACTTTTATTGGATTCTTATAAAAACACAACGCGTTACGCCAAAAACGGGCTATATCAAGTGTAGACAATTGATCCTGGCTATTGACCTTTTATAGGCAAGTAAACCGTAATAACCAATTTGTGGTTAACAGCCATGGGTGGTCGGTGATTAAAAGGTGCAAACAAGGGGCCACACAGTGAGGTTCCGGTAAACGAACGGGGATATACGGACAGCCAAATGAAGGGAATAAAAGTATATTTGGGTACTCCATTCCACTAAAAGCTTCTGAAGTCGCGTTGCTCAATTCTCTGCCTAAACACTTCCTTTAATAAGTCATCTTAATATTTATACTTCCTTTATTGCAAATATTTATAATTTCTTCTCTTGCACTGTTAATAGCTTGCTAGACCCTGCAGGGGCCTACTGTGTGTATTTAAAGTTCAATTAAAAGAGCAGGAGAACATTTTTAGGTTGCATATGATTGAAAATGACAGTTTTGCTTTCATGCAGGCTGTGTCAGTCACAGCCAGGGGTGGTGTGGCTAGGACAGCATAAAGAGAAACAAAAGTGATTTAACTCCTAAATGGCAGAAAATTGAGCAGTGAAACTTCTGAGACATTATCTATACACCAAAACTGCTTCATTAAGCTAAAGTTGTCTTGGTGACTATAAAGCCCCCTTACGTTCACGCTTCCTCTTCTGATATCCCCTCTTCACAAATACTGACCATACGGTGCACTGAGCATTACTTTTGTTCTGGAGCTGTGGATATGCAGTCAGCGTTTCTAGTCTGGAGGCTTCAATGTGTGTTCTGCACAGACTCAGAATACATTGCATTATTCCTTGTGTTATTTGCTGTCATTCCATCTAATCTATTTTAACATCTAATTATTTTATGCTCCAGAGATTACATACACCATATATTCCATAACCTGACAGCTGGTATTTTTTTTTTTTTCTGAAATAAATATTTGGTGCTTCCTATAATTGAATATTCATAATTGATTTTGTTTTTATTTAGATAAATTAATTGTTAATGGCAGTTCTGCAGTTCTTCAAGCCAATCAAGTGTGGGGTGCTCTGAGAGGTAATGTTGTTTTTACTCTTCTTATTTAAGATTAGATCCTTCCTTCACAGTGATCTATCATGCTTGCTGTTTTTTTGTCCTTTCTAAGCCATTCCAGTTTAGTGCAGTGTCCCTTTTACAATGACCAACTTGCATTTGCTTTATTTCTCCACTGTACAGTGCGGCAGACTGTCATCGCTGTGTGAGTATACGCCTGTATACTTACCTGTTGCTTATGAATAGATACAACTTATGCAACCAATATGCCCCTGTAGAAATCTGAGGTCCTGTGCCAAGGGTGCCTTTTGATTTTGTTCTGTCTAGACAAACTCCAATGTCAACGGCTTATTTATAGAACTAACAAAAATGGCTATGTGCATGTCTTAACTTACTAAAAGCAGTATATAACTTGCCCTATACAAAACATCAGCAAGGACCTGGTCATGTTTAGTCTTTAATTTATACCTCTATCAGATGTGCACTTTTTTTTTTTTACTTTTTCTTTACTATATACGATAAACCTTTCCTTTGTCTTTTTGTTTATTCCACCTGTGTCCAAACTTACCTTTTTGAATTTTTTGCAAGTCTAGTTTTATGTAATCAACTAAAGCATAAAATGTAATTTAAAAATAAAATTAAAGCTGTGTTATTTGTTTCTCTCTAAACTTAATAGGTCTAGAGACTTTCAGTCAGTTGGTTGAACAAGATGACATTGGTTTGGTAAGTGTTTCATAAGCAACAAGTGGTACTGCCTACTCTTGGGGGTCCCGACACAATCTTGGGTGTCTTTTGTGAAGTTGGGCAGTACAGGTTCTCTCCTTTTATTATACTGTATGCTGCTTATATTGTTACCTGGTAGTGTTATGGTGTAATTCCCATCTCGCTGTTTATTCTGTTTTGTTGGTATGGTTAGAAGTATAAAGATAAGTGTAGTATTCACGCTCCATCCTTCACCGTAGGCCTAGTGTTTGGCATGGAAATGGAAGCGGTGTCTGAGAGGGGATTCTGTTTGGCTGGTATGAACATACATTTGAAATTCGCTTTAAGTTCTCACGTTCGTATATAACCCTGTATCTGTGTTTAGTTTCTCTGTCTGCAGCCAGATTGTGAATTTAAAACCACTCTCCGTGCTGTTAGGAGCTGAGTTGTCTACATGTCTTTGATAAGGAAGTGTCTTTGTGCAATGTATTAAGGAAGAAGGCTTATGGTGAAGTGCTGCTATGGTCAGGGCTAGCAAAACAGAAAACCTATTAAATTTGCCGTCATTTTATTTTGCCTCCTGTATGCTCCCTCTCTTTATCTGGAATCTATGGCTTGGCTTTTAGATATATATCAATTCAATGTAATTGTGTTCCTGACAAATTCGAAGGGGGAGGCATTGTATTCATTGTAGTGCTACCATGACACAGCCTAAATAGAAGAGCCAGTCTGAATTATTTTAATTTATTTTTGTGTGTTAGGATGAAGTTTTAAACCTCATCAGACGCATTGTATGATACACTTGCCTTACAGGCATATTGCTGATGTCTGATATATTTTACGTTAAGACTTGGTAACGTAGGTGTAACATGGCCTTTACAATGCACACCAAGTGTACTCCAGTGTTAACGTAATGCGTGATATACACCTGGAAACAATATAGATTTACCACACCTGCTGATACAGTTTGCTATGTGCAATTCCCATGCCTCTTTTGCCCTTTCCTCTGCAGTTTTGCATAAATTATACCCAAATATCTGATACACCGCGGTTCGCACACAGAGGGATTCTGCTGGATACATCCAGGCACTATCTTCCATTGAAGACCATCCTGTTAAACTTGGTGAGTTAATACAAGATTGTTGGCAATATCTCATGAGCTGTTTTCTGACTGTAGTTATAACAGATCTTTGTGATGGGATACCTGCAATAGGTATTCACTGGGATACTCCGGACAAATACTGAGCATTGATAAAAAATGGCGCTTGGGTTAGTCACTTTATTTTTCATTGTAAGGATACAAATCTAACGTCAAAATGGCTAAACTGGAAATACATCTGACTTCTTTCAATTCAGCAAGTAACCCTGAATCTTTGTAATGCTTTTCCTGCGTGCTACTAAAGGAAGACCTTTCGATGTTTCGGCTTTGCTCCATCCGATGTGTTGAACTTTTTTGCCTCTCAAAAAAAGAGGTGGTCATAACACTGATTTCTTAACAAATAAAATTAAAGGACCACTATAGGCACCCAGACCACTTCAGCTTAATGAAGTGGTCTGGGTGCCAGGTCCAGCTAGGATTGCCAGCCGCTAAAGGGCTTCCGTGCTTCTCACTGTGACAATCACAGTGAGCAGACGCCAGCGTCCATAGGAAAGCATTGTGAATGCACGCGCGGCTCCTGCCGATGAGAGGAGGAGAGTCCCCCATTTAACCCCTTCCACCCTCTAGAGCCCGGCGGGAGTGGGACCCTGAGGGTGGGGGAGACTCTCAGGGCACTATAGTGGTCCTTTAAAGCATAACTTTTATTACTATATTAAATAAAAAAACAAATTGTTACAGCTACAAAACACCGTAAATACGTTTTTTTTTTTTTTTAAGCGCTATAAATTCTAACTACAAAAATATAATAAAATATATCGAAGTGGAAACAGCAGCTAGAACTTATAATAGCCCACAAAATACACAAATCTGACACAATAGAAAAAAAGTGCGCTGGAGCTTTAAAAAAGTTTAAAGATCCAGTGTACTTTTTTAAAAATATTTTTTTTTTATCTATTGAGATAGTTACAAGGCCAAGGCCAGTAGGGTATTGTCATGCATGAAAAAGGGCATTCATTCTTGGGACGAGAATATCATTTTGCCTCTTTATAAATCACTGGTAAGACCACACATTGAATATGCTGTGCAATTTTGGGCACCTGTTCTAAAGAAGGATATTATGGCACTAGAAAAAGTGCAGAGGCGGGCTACAAAATTAATAAAAAGGAATGGAACATATCAGCTATGAAGAAAGGTTAACAAATTTAAACCTATTTAGTTTAGAAAAACGTCGTCTGAGAGGGGATATGATAACCTTATACAAATATATTTAGGGCCAATACAAACCATTGTGTGGAAATCTATTCACAAACCGGACTTTACATAGGACACGAGGCCATGCGTTTAGACTGGAAGAAAGATTTCATCTAAGGCAAAGGAAAGTGTTTTTTTTTTTGTTTTGTTTTTTTAACTGTAAGAACAATAAGGATGTGGAATTCTCTGCCTGAAGTGGTTTTATCAGAGTCCATACAGATGTTCAAACAACTACTAAATGCATACTTGCAAAAACAGAATATTCAAGGACATAATCTTTCAATGTAGGGTAATAACTGCTTGATCCAAGGATAAATCTGACTGCCATTCTGGGGTCAAGAAGGAATCTTTTTCTACACCTAAAATGGCCATGGAATCCGTTTCTATGTCTAATAATCGCAGTGGTGTCCTCATATTGCCAAAGCAGGGAATGGATGATATATGATAAAATATCATAAAAACAATAATAAAGAGATGCTGGTCCAACATCTCTTTATTATTGTTTTTATGATATTTTATTTATACCTTTTCTAAGTGAATAAATAGCCTTTAAAGTATTCCTTTTGGTTGCGGTTTTTGGATCTTCTCGCTGACCTGGATACCCTATTGGCCATCACTTGAGGAGGGAATTTTAAAGGAACATACCCCCCGTTTCCATCAAGGGGAGGCACCCATAATACGCTTTATTTTCTTGGAATATGTGAGTGCATTCTGATCACCAGAAGCTTTATTATAGTGTTTTAGCAATATTTGCACTATGTTTTGTCCTCTATTATAGGCACACGAGAAGTGCATCATGGGAGAGCAATGGCTTTGAGGGGGTTCTGGATACCATCTTAAGAAACCAAAAATGAAATGTGTTGTCTCTTAAATGCCCTCCCCCCCCCCCCCATCCAATGCATTATATAGATAATCGTATATATTCGCTATTTTATTTTAGAGTAATGCAAAGTGCTTGAAATTCTTACACTGATCCTTTGAGTGATTTATAGCCATTGCAGCCATTTTATAGTGATTTATAGCCATTTACTATAAACCTATGTTCTGTCACACTGTTATTGGCATTGTCACGCATAGTCCGTACATTATGTGATCCATACAAACCGATCATAGTGTGTGTTCATGTAACTTATTTCTCTTCTTGCTACAGGATGCCATGGCCTTTAACAAGATGAATGTTTTCCACTGGCATATTGTCGACGACCAGTCTTTTCCTTATGAGAGTATTACTTTTCCTGAATTGAGTAAAAAGGTGAGAATCTTTGTTTGTAGTCTGCCATCCAAAATAAATACTAGGGTGTTTTTATAATTTTATTTATGTTTCTGTATATAATAGGAGGCTCATGAATGAATATTTTCTAATATAATCACCTGAATACAGGCTTGTAGCATGGGGTGTTGGGTTTATTAATCTGTAGCTTTAATTCTTCACGCAAATTTTATAAATGTTGTTCCTAGGGAGCTTATAATCCGTTTACCCATATTTACACCTTCACTGATGTCCGACTGGTGATTGAATATGCTCGCCTACGAGGAATTAGAGTTGTTCCAGAATTTGATTCACCTGGACACACAGAGTCATGGGGTGCAGGTATGTTTTGGACGGTTTCCATTCAATATTACCTTTTTTTTTTTTTTTTTTGCTCTCTGGTAACTGCTTTATATAGACAAGGCATGTGTGGGCCTTCTTATATCAATGCTCATGTTGCCAGTCACCTGTGCAACGGATGAGTCGGGTATAAGCATATGTATTTGTTACGAGGGAATGATTCCTTTTATCCCTTCCCCAGGGCAACCAGGCCTTTTGACCCCATGTTTTAAAGGAGAACAACTTTCAGGAACATATGGACCTGTAAATCCCATTTTAAATGACACCTACAACTTTATGACCCAGTTCTTTAACGAAATCTCCAAAGTGTTTCCTGATAAATACATCCATTTAGGAGGAGATGAAGTAGACTTCTCTTGCTGGTAAGTTCCAAAAGATTTTTAAAGTGGTACTCCTCTCATCAGCCCAGTAAATGCTATTGTAGTGAATAACCTCCCATAAGGCTTGATTTCACTGCCCCATGATGCCATGAGTGCATGCAGGCGTAGGCATTCCTTTAGTAGTGCTTTACACTCACCTGTTGTACGGTAACAGTCCAGATATGTAAATTAAATCTAGCGCAGTTTTTGAAAGCTACATAACACACATCCTACCCAACTATTAGTGGACCATTGTTCTCGCATAACTACAACTGTTCCTCTTTAAATAATTCCGGTTATATCCTTATGGTTAAGTATACGTGCTGATTTACCAATAGAAAACCTGTCTTCTACTTGCTATACACCTCTTGCATCAGATGAGAATATTGTAATAAACCTTTTGCTTTCCTGATCTAAACGGCTATAATTCTTTTGCAGGAAATCTAATCCTGATGTTTGCAAGTTTATGGCTGACCATGGTTTTGGCACAGATTACACAAAGTTGGAGTCCTATTATATTCAACTGTAAGTGGAGAGTATTTAGAAAATTGGGCAGACTAGATGGGCCGTCTGGTTCTTATCTGCTTTCACATTCTATGTTTCTATACTTACCAGGAAAGGTTAAAGGATCTTAAATGGTTTACTTTAGTCAATAGTTTATCCTTTCACTTTAAGTTGTGAGTTCTTATAGCAATAGTTACATAAGGGACACACTTACTATAAGGATACTAATGAGAAGATCTGCTGTTGAGTGGTCCCATTGCCTTGCCAAATGCTGAACTTGCAGTCGTATTCATCTTGATATAAAGGAACTGAATCAGTCTGCATGCACATTAGAACACGGATTTGGTAACCGCTTCCTGAACCGGACTGGGTAGAATCCTCTGATCAGAAGTAGGGTTTTCACACCGCCTCCAAATCCCCTCAATATGATCGCTATAAAATAAACTGAATTTAGGCTTCGGTTTCCTCTGGTATGTTCTTAATGTAATACACACTTTTTTTTTTTTTAATTTTAATTTTTTTTTTTTTCTCCTCCCTCTTATTTAGACTCTTGCGAATAATTACATCATACCGCAAGGGTTATATGGTCTGGCAAGAGGTATTTGATAACAATGTTAAGGTACGTACATACCTTCTTATGGATATCCTCTCTATATAGGCTTAGACACTAGTGCTGCGAAAGTGTATTTTTTCAGAAAACCTTTAAATGTATGACTAGTATGCAACTGGCTTTTGTTTTACTTTTTACTGCCCTTCAAAACGGAGTGGGTTTTTATTCTTGCTAAAGCAGAGTTTCTCACACGCCATGTTTTTTTGTCCACTGACTTCGATCCTGGTTTCCTGTTATATGTGAAAAGGGTTGGAATGAAGAAGAAACAATCTCTTGCTCTTTGCATTATGCGTAAAAGGAAGAGCTTGCAAATGACACATCTTCCACTAGCCACCGTCATTAAATGGCCAATATATGTTGGGGCATTACTGACTGTAGCATGAGCGGAACGATGCTCTAGGTATATATTTTTACTTATTAGGGAACCCCTACTTGCAGCTCTAAAACCATAAGCAGTCAATTTTTTAATTATTTGTGATCTTCTACACCTCTGGAAAGTGTTTTTATGTATGGCATGTAACCCACTCTAATACTCCATTACGCGACTGGCTTTTAACAGAACGTGACCGGATTCATGTTCACTCCTCTATTGCAATTCTTACAGATTAACCCAGACACAATAGTGGAAGTATGGAAAGCTGAATCATGTTTTGAAGAACTGTACAAAGTGACAGCGGCAGGGTTTCAAGCTATCCTCTCCGCCCCATGGTACCTAGATTACATTAGTTATGGGCAGGACTGGCAGAAATACTATGCTGTTGAGCCGCTAACTTTTGATGGTTTGTCAACTTTTACTATTAATGAAATAAGTAACGCATGTCGTCTTACGCCTTCATAACCTTCATCCTCTAATGCTTGCATAACATCTCCAGTGGAATCATCTTGCTATTTAGTGTCAGGTCTGTCTAGCTTTTAATATGAATGACACTTACATTTTCAGCTTAAAAATAACTGGCCACAATTTTTGTCAGTTCTGACCGTGCCTTGTTTAACACCTATGTACCAAAACAATGACTGGTTTAGTGTTTTTTTTTTTTGTGTACTATTCAATTTTCTACATTTTAATAGAGTTCCGTTATAACAGGAAATCCATTTCTACTGTAGTAACGTGAAATGGCATTTGTTTCTATGTTGGACAGCACCATTTGTGATCTTGTGCAGACATGTCAGCACAATTCCCCTGAATTAGTTCTGTACATGCTAGAACAGTGATCTGAATTTCCACTCTCTACTAGCCATTGGCAAGGAAAAATGTTGCTCACCCCTGATGAGTGTGCCGTGGACTCTCCAAACTTGTAGTGGTGACTTGGAATGTTAAATCCTGTGCTATGTGTCAAACTTGATTATGTCTTGTCCTGATAGGAGACGAGGAACTAGCATGATATATACTGGCGGTGTGCTCATAGCATATTTTTACTCTCCTCAATGGTTTGATTTCCTATTCTCCTTCTTTATGTAATAGCAGGCCAATCAGAGCTCCAAACTTTTTCACATCAGGGAGATATGGATGTTCCAGTCAGTACACTCTATGTAATGTTCCAAAAGAGTGCTTTTTCAGAAACCGCCTCAATGAATATAATAGAGTGGCAGTCCTAGTTGTACCCAGGTGATCTGCTCCACATCTCAGTGGTACATTCTATCCATGGTTTTTGAACTGTAAGTTTGTGTCTGTAGACCAATAGCCTTGACTTGGTCTGCTCCCTCTTGTTGGAAGTCTAAATCATAACATTTAGATTGTAAGCTCACAAGCCCATCTAGCTTAGTACTTGGTATAAAATATCTGTAAATCTAGATTCAGCCCTATTTCTTTTGTATTGGTCTGTCTGTACTGTACTATTTTCCTGGTTGTACAGCGCACTGGAATATGTTGGCGCTTTATAAATCAGTAATAAATATATTGACTATAACAAACATTAATTTGACTTCTATTCTGGTATTAGAAATCACTGCCGCAGTTTCCCACTCTCAGAATTGTCTGAGCTCCGTATAAAGGGCCAGCCTAAGCACTTTAACCGTTATGCAAATGGTAAACACTCCACTAATGATTCTTCTATTTATAGTTTAATCTCTAAGTAAATTCAGCTTCCTGATGTCTGATTGGCATGGCAAACATGATATACCTGTTCCAATCACCGGGAGCTCAGTAAGATTGCAAGATCAGCTTGGGGTCCAGATCAGCGAATAAGTAAAACCGTTCTAGATTTTTGTTTTGGGTTCTGAACATACTGTAAAGAGTACACCGGTTTGTCCTGCTTTTACAGTAACATACTTTCCTTTTCCAGGACACCGTGTAATTGTGCCCATTAAATAAAAGGTATGTTTAAATTCCTTAGCTGAATCCAGACACTGTTGTTGAAGTTTGGAAGATGGAGAAGTATCAAGATGAGATGGCAGCTGTCACAGCTGCTGGCTTTCAAGCTCTTCTTTCTTCTCCCTGGTACTTAAACCGCATTTCGTACGGTCAGGATTGGATCCAGATCTACAAAATTGAGCCATCAAACTTTAAGGGTGTGTGTTTTTTTTATTTATTTAATCTAGTAACAAAAATGCCCACAGATAATGGGAGATGAGGACAGGGCTTAAAAAAATAAATAAATGCACAAGTCGCCTTGTTCCACCCTTCCGGTCATTTTATATACTCATGCCCCTGCAGTCTCTGTGCTCAATTCACTGCTATTAAGGAGTTAAATCCCCTTTGTTTCTGTTTATGCAGCCCTAGCCACACAGCATGCATGAAAACAAAATGGTTTCATTTTCAATCACGATGTCTACTTACTTTTAGAATTTCTTGCTCTGTAAATTGAACTTTAATCACACACAGTAGGCTCCTGCAGGATCTAGCAAGCAATTAACAGTGCAGAAGATAAATTCTAAATTAAACAATTTGCAATAAATGAAGGATAAACATTAGATTTCACTTTACAGGAAGTGTTTAGGAAGGCTTTACACTTGCATACAGGGAGGTGTGACTAGGGCTGCATAAACAAAGTGATTTAACTTCTAAATTGCAGAGAACTCTGCATGGGCATGATCTGTACACAAAAACTACATAATTAAGCTAAAGTTGTTTTGGTGACTATAGTATCCCTTTTAAACTGGGACAGTGCAGAGGTGTGACCATACTTGCTGCATATTGTTTCCGTTTACAATCAAAGCCGTTTCTAGATCCCCAGAATGTATTGTTGTCCCCTCCCCCATAGGCCACACAAAATATAGTGCTGTGCAAATAGAGTAGAATGACTTAGGGGGGAAGAGGGGTGAGTACAATAAATATATTATATATAATCTCTATACGAACAGCAAACAAACACCGGTTAGTGTTGAACATCACTGCCTGTGCACAGCTACCTCCCATAAATGGCACGTTCCTAGCCTGATTGACCTCACATGACTTGGCTATGAAAGTACTGTTTAGTAGAGATGTCCAGTTCTGGGCTGCATGGGTCTGGAGCTTTAACAGGAAAAGCAGATTTTCCATTGTCATAGCATTTATGCACATGGCCAACCTACTGCTAGTCTGCACACCTCAATGCATAGTGCATACTGGAAACCATTCATAAAAATACATTGATATGCTGCCGCCACTAGAGGGATGCTCCAATTTTATTCCATGATAAATACAAACAAGAAAATGTTTCCTTTGGACCTTTGAAATTGGTGCCAACAGACTCCATATTAAAGCATAGGCCTGGAGCTGCAGCTCCAATAGCTCTGTTAATCTGGCCCTGGATGTGCTCCTGCATAGGAACATTTGATTAATAACACTAAGCTGCATTTTAGTTTGCAGATGGTACAATTTATTTTCTATTACATCTTTGATATACACATTATTCCTCCCCCCCACTTATGGGCTGTTTCTCATCTTCCATTGTGGTGGCATTTGAAGGGTTTTTTTATTTTCTTTACCATTTCCTTTTCTTTCCCTTTCAGAATCTGTGCATCCCTCCCTCCATCTTTCAGTCTTCCATATTAGCCTGTGTTCTCGTTGGAGCTGCAAAGAGCTGTAGTTATCTGCTGGTCACTCATGCACCCTTCTCAATGCATGTGCATGGGTTTGATTAAAAACCAATGGGAGCATTGCTCTGCTACATACGTGGCAGGTGCTTCCATTCATGTGTGTGCAAACGGTTTCCTTCTTTCACTTAGGGAAGCACTGCACATCCAACTTTTCTCCCACTGAAATAAAGGGGTGCTTATTAAGAGAATGACACTCTGCAGCTCTTTGACAAATGTTAGTGACGTTCAAGCCCTCTGTGAGATCTTGTGCTTGAGTCCCCAGACGAGGCTGGTGTCCTGTCAGAAATCCTGAGTAATTTGGCATGCATGCGAGCATTTTGTGGCACTTATTGTGCATGGCTACCTGCAGTATGTGCTTGCAGGCAGTGCCAGGTATCTTAAGCTTCTTACTGGGATTTTTGGTGGTTCCTGAGTTTTGACACTCTGCCTTACCTATTCTGTTTTATCCATCCATGTATCTCCATAATAGACCAAGAATATAACTATATTCTCTGCATGATTATGGCTTTACTTCCAGAAACTGCTCCAGAGATGCTGTTAGCATGCACGCTGTAATCTTTACTTTAAAATGTAGTATTTCCTGCATGGATTATTTCCTTCTCTGTGAGAACTGTGCATGGAGTGGAAGGAACTTCTATACACTCCTTTCAAAATTTACACTCTAACAATGCGTCCAAGCTCAGCCTTTCTCACATCTGTTTTTGCTGTTGATCCAAAAGATGGCAAAAAACCTTGTTTGAACAGCTTTCTAATCTTGCAACAAACTACATAAAAAAAATAAAATAATAATTTAAAAATCCTTCTTGACGCCAGAATGGCAGTCACATCTCTCCTGGGATTAAGAAGCTATTGCCCTACAAATTAAAACCATTCTATCTGTGAATTTTCTGTTTCTGCAAGTATTCATCCAGTTGCTGTTTAAACATCTGTACAGACTCTGATAAAACCATCTCATCAGGCAGAGAATTCCACATCCTTATTGTTCATACTACAAAAAAAAACCCCTTTCCTTTGCCTTGGATTAAATCTCTTTTCTTCCAGTCTGAAAAATTCTTAACTTTTATTTCATAAAGAAAATGAAAAGATTCATTGTTAAATACAGAGGTTTGTTAAACAACATGGAGGTTTCAAAGTGTTTCCTGTGTGGTTCACATTGGAGATGTAATGCATTTTTCTCTGCTACTGGCTCTTTAACCTGCTGTTTGCTGTGACTGACTAACAGCTTCCTCCTCCAATAATTGCAATCTTCAGTTTTTGTTAATTTTTAGTAGATTATATCTTCTATTTTTTTTTTTTTTTTTTTTTTTAGTATAAAAGTTGCAGTCTTACAGTTTTTTGCATGATCTTCTGCTATTCTATACTTTTTTTTTTTTCGTCTTGGCCTTGTCATATCTGGAAGGGTATTGGGTTCCTTTTTGGTAGACCAATATTGCATCTGATCTGCTTTTACAGGAACTGAAGCACAGAAGAAACTGGTGATTGGCGGTGAAGCTTGTCTGTGGGGTGAATTTGTAGATGCCTCAAACCTCACTCCTAGACTGTGGTATGTTTGGAGACTGTATTTTGTGGTCCTGAAGTAGTTCTTAACTTAAATATACACTCGGTATATGAAATGCTTAAAAGTAGATTTATTTGCAATCTTTACGTTTGTATCTTGCAATTCTCCATAGTTTTGCTTACGGTTATTGGCATAAGATATATTTGGGCTGATGTACACACATTTCCCACCTTTTGCCTGTGAAACCCCAAAGATTCTAGCGTTCTGCCACAATGGCTTTGATTTTTGAATTAACATTTTAATCCAAGTTACAATGCAAACTGGTTCATATACTACTCTACAATTACATTTTTAAATGGAGTAAGCAGGAGCTATACTTTCCTGTTGCTTTTGATGAAGTGTGCTTTAATATAACCAGGTGTTTGTTTTCATGTAGGCCCCGTGCAAGTGCCGTTGCAGAGAGACTGTGGAGTGATAAACAAGTGACAAACGTGCAAGACGCTTACAATAGACTTGTTAAACACCGATGCCGAATGGTCAGGTAATCATAACACTTTGACATTTTGGAAATGTTTTTTTTTTTTTTTTATAGATTACCAGATGTACATAAAACCCTCTAAACGGACTGGACTGTTATGGCCGCATCCATGGGGTGGCTTGCCGGTTTGTTTTCCTGCATAATTTGTTCTCCGGATTTATATCCTAGCCACCGCCATCGTAGTGTTCCTGGATGACGTGGAATGCATGGCCTTCGTCTGTGCACATTAGCTGTAAAATCACAGCTAATGCCCACTTGTAGACTTGGGCATTTGCTTTTGTCCAAATTTCGGACTGAAATTTCAGACATTCGTCTGAAAGGCAAATGAACAAACAGAAATTACATGGAATGAAATGAAGAGCGAATTGCAATTTGGTCTTCATTTGTTTAGCTTATAACAAGGAGGGCACTACTGGCTTGCGGCTCCCTCCTTCTAATATTTAAAAATAGAAGTGCTCCCCACCACTTCCTAATTCCCATTTCACTCAGTGGGAGTCAGTGTGACATCCCTCCTCCCACCCCCATATTGGCATAAGAGGTTAAATTCGCCCCCCTTTTTCCCACTCTCTGTGTTGAGTATGGGGCATGTGTACTAAACGGCGCGCCCACCGTTTTAGAAAAACAAACATTAAAACGACCAACAGGGGGGGTCATAGTGTCCCCATCCCCCTACCATTAGCGGCGGGTTGGGATCCTAAATGATATGGGATGGTACCTGTCAGAGTTTAAGCCAACCAATCATAGCACTCCGAGTTAACTTGCACGGTGTGGGAACGCTTTAAGCCTTTCCTCGCCCTGCAAAGCTCGGTCTGAGCAGAGCATTAAAACAAAACTTTATTTGAATTGTTTTTATTTTTTTTATTTTATTTTTTTGTGATCGGCAGTTGATTAGTTTGATGCGACTTTATTTGCCCATTTTTGGGGCTGAAAATAGAACCGTAATATTTTATGTTATTTTGTTTGCCTTCCTCACTATTGGGGGTTAGGGAGGGAGGTTGCCATGGCCTCCCTTCACTGGAGGTGGGGCCTGTTTTTTTTTTTTTTTTTTTTTTTTTTGGGGGGGGGGGGGGGAGGAGAGAGGGGAAGCTGTTGGCTGCTCACTGTTTAGTAGACACGCCCCTACTCATGCCACAGTGAGTAGGAGCAGGAGGGATAATTTAATCTCCATTATTTACTTATACAAAATATTTTGTACTTATTACTAAAGTTGTCTGAATTCCACAGGTTACCAATTTAGGCGGTTACCTACTAAACAGCTGCAAGATGCAGCCGTGGCCCGAATCGAAATTTAATTCTTCCAAATAAAATTCCAAAATAGATAAAATGAATAAATCCTGGCAGAATTTAGTCCAAAAACAAATGGACAAACTGTCACTTCATCATTTGCGGTGTGAAAGTCTACATTACAGGACATTTGAAAGGGGCAAATGTAGGCAACATAGGAGGAAAGGTGAGTGTTAAGGGAAAGCTTCCCGAGACACCGGAAGTGGAGCTTACTTACACTCCTCCTCCTTCTGTCAAAGAAAGCGTAGGAAAAATACATAAGACAAAGTAGTCCCTACTGTATCTTATGGTTTTTAATTGGATATAGCTGGAAAATGAAGAAAAAAAAACGGAGTAGGAAATAGGAAGTGATTGGGAAAAGGTAGGTGCAGTGTGACCGTGCCTCTTTAATATAAATCTTCCTGTAAAATTAGAATTACTGTGTCAATATTGTTGCTTATTTGACATCTTTACACTAGTTTGTGTTAATGAACTGGTACATTACATTAAAATTCTTAAACAAAGATGACTAAGGATGTTAAATATTCACTGGTTTCCAAGCAACCTGTATGTTAATTATTGTTGGACTGGAGGAAGCAAAACACTACATGCACCAGGATTAAATTTCAGATTTTCCTGATCTACCCAAATAATTTTTTTTTTTTTCATTTCTCCTCTCTCCCCTCTAGACGCGGAATAGTAGCAGAGCCGCTCTATGTAGGATACTGTAAACATGAATTGAATTTCTGAACAGCGAACAATTTACAATCTGGTGACTTACAAGATTAAAAAAATCAAGCTTTATTCGAGCTGTAAATTATGCTCTGTAAGAATAAAATGTTGTTGATCATTTTGTAAAAAAATCTGAACATATAATTTTTTTAAAAGAAAATCGTTTAGAAGTGAAATTGTACAATAAACCCATAATACGGATATAGTTTTTTTTTGCTCTTTACTGGTGTGACAGGGGGATGTGGAATTACAAATACTGGGAGAAAATAAGTAAACAGCCCTCCTTCTGGGCATTTAACCTTTTTTATAGTGCTACACACGTTGCTCTGTGGGCTTACAGTCTGAAGGGATAACGTACACTGAGACACAAGGTAGCAGGAGATAAAATAACAATTGTGGGAAACACAAGTAATGACTTTGGTATAACGTAGGACCACTAAAGGCACCCTGATCTTTTCATCTTAAGGAAGTGGTCCTTTAGTTTTAACCCTACAATGTAAAGCGTTGCTGTTTTGAGGAGAGAAGATGGTGCTTACATTGCAGGGCTAAATATACCTCGAATGGCACTTCTGCTGTCAGTCAAACTCTGAGGAGCATTCGATTAGTGACACTTAAAAGCATTGATGTGATGTGGCAAAAGGCAGATCAAGTGGTTGCAGGGACTTGATCTCACCACTGGAAAAACCTAAGTAACCCCACAAAATCTTTTTAGATTTAGGGGTGCCCTCAATCTAAAGAGAACACAATTGCATTAGGAATAGACTTGTCCTAACACTATAGTGTTTTAAGACTGGAGGGGAGGGGCTTGATCACCATACTGAGCAGACATGTGGCTGGTGATGCAAAAAGACAGAGCAAACATGCCTACATATGAATACAAACCGTAATACATACACAGGTCTCCCGATGTAATATACAATGGACCTCAAAAGAAACAGAGCAAAAAAAATAGTGCAATACAATAGATATAGCGTATAAGTGGTGGTGTTGCTACCACTCACATTCTTTTGAACTAATACAGAGTTCTGCTGTTTTGCGCATGGATGGAACAATCCCTGTCTAAGGCTATAAATTGGTGTGGTCACCGCAGGTACTTCAGATAAGGTGCAATATGCAGAACATATTGCACCTTCTCTGAAGCAAATGCAAACCGAAAAACTGCAATGGTGAAGTAGTTAAAGATTGATAAATCAGCATAGTCTTGTACTCACATTTGCTAGAGCAGGACTTGCTCTAGTATACTCAGCATGGATGGTATAATCCCCACCTAAGGATATGATACCAGGAAGCAGTGGATCAATAAAGTAATATGTAAACTTTAATATAGCAAATAAATAAAGTGGTATAAACCGTATAGAAAATACTGAGTCCCACTTTACGCGTTTCGCCACTCAAAGGGTTTCTTCAGAAGTGTGTGGAGGTCCTCATAGCATTCTGTTCTTATAGGGTGTTGATGGATGACTATTACTTCCTGGTGGTGCTAATTTCCAGTTTCTGTAGCCATCGTGGAATACACGCGTCACACCGGAAGTGATGCGGCAGAGTTCCGGCATGGAGATCTAACACGTTTCATTATGGAACGCATACTTAGCCATAATGGCGACTCTGTGTTACTAGGCATGTAGGTATAAATAATGTTCACCTAATATGAGAGGGGTATCTATAATAGTCTGGACTATTTCAAAAGGGGTGGATCGTCAAGTAAACAATGTTGAAAAGAGGGGTCTATATGGAGCATATGACTTCCTGCAGAATATATTAGAAAGAAAAAAAAAAATACTGATAAAAAGCATAATGTGGAGGAGAGGTAGGGATGGTATCAAAACAAAAAAATGTGGAACAGAATAGTTGCCTTCCTGCACTGGAGATATTTGTGTAAATAGATACTTTTTCACTACTTAGTCCTCATTTTGATACTATTATCTCCTTTTGCTAATTTAGCAGTTAGATTAGTTTTTTTTCGTGCTGTTTCAGCAAGAGTACACATTGTATATAGGACTGAATATTCTCGGTCTTTGTTTTTAAATTTCCTTTTTTTGTATCCTTATTGATTTTGGTGATACTCATTAAAAGTTATGTTTATTTCCTCCCTATTGTGACAACCACTCTCTAGAATACCATCCCATTAGGAGACACATACTGGTAGTTGTTATTGTTTCTTATCCTTTCTTTTTTGGTTTTTTAAATTAACTATTTAGGGGTTATCCCCCATTTCTATACCATCTACCAGTACTTAGTCTCTTAGAGTCTCTACTTTTCTTTTCCTTTAACCTATTTTCATGGAAAGAGAAGTTTAGTATGTACAGGGATCTTCAGAATTAATACACCGCTGTTTCGTCATGCTTCTATCATTACACGAAATTGTATATAGTTGTAAGAGGCCCAGGTAGCCCAGTCCTACCCTTTGATCGCCTGCTACCTCTGGTGAGGCGAGTATGAATGAATCGGTTAGATGGTTTGCCCTGTTAGAAGTTGATCAGTCGCTTGACCATAGGGACAAAGTTCAGGGTTATGGTGAGTCTGCTAATTGGTCCATGGTATGTATATAGGCATCCCATGCCTCTCTGGCTCTCCCAAATATTGTGTGTTCCTTGTTGTCATCTGGCCATATGCTCGTAATCTAGGTTATTAGAGATTTGTTGCATTAAGGCCTGTCTGGAAGGTGCCTCTGCAGATTTCCAGGCCTGTGTCAAGGCTGCAACTAGTGTGTGAAATACCAGAATTGCTTCCCATTTCGAAAACCTATCAATGTTTAAAAGCAATTGACTTAGGCTAGGCGTGAGTGTAATTTCGGTTCTTAGGACCTGCGAGAGAATGTCCTATGGTTGAATGTGATTACATGACCACCATATATGGTACATTGTGTCTTTGTCAGCTTTACATCGCTAGCATGTGCCCCTCGTGCCTGGGAAGATTTTGGCCAGTCTAGCTGGTACCATATACCATCTGTAGGATATTTTCCTCAGCAATTCGAAGTGTAAGGTGCAGGATGTTCTTCTTTTGTGTGCAATGAACGCGTTCAACCATTGTGATATGTCAAAGGAGTGGTCTAAGTCTGCCTGCCTGCCATGCTAAGCTAAATTTGTCCAGCACTTTATCACTTCTGTTAAATAGGTTGTAACACATGGAAAGTAACTTTCTTGGGAGGGTTGGTGCTAAACACGCTATCTCAAACTCCGATTTGTGTTGGTTCTGTAGGGGTTAGTGTTTCAGGATGTTAGCATTGATTTGAGATGAAGGTATGAGAATATTGCTCTGGAGCAGGGGTAGGCAACCTTCGGCTCTACAGATGTTTTGGACTACATCTCCCATAATGCTTTTACAGCCATATTGCTGGCAAAGCATCAAGGGAGATGTAGTCCACAACATCTGTAGAGCCGAAGGTTGCCTACCCCTGCTCTGGAGGGTAGGTTAAATTTCTCCTTAAGAGCAGGAAATTGTAGCAGTGTGTTTCCCTGGAATAGGTGTCTCACGTGAGTGCATCCTCCCTTTACCCATGC
Organism: Pelobates fuscus; assembly: GCF_036172605.1. NCBI lineage: Eukaryota > Metazoa > Chordata > Amphibia > Anura > Pelobatidae > Pelobates > Pelobates fuscus. Next base: position 45,846,247 of record NC_086321.1, on the reverse strand, counting down.
TCGGTGATCAAGCATTTAGTTGGCTGTGTAATCTGAGTATCAGTGCAGCCTGTGACCAATTTGGAGTGAATCATAATACAGCACTGGGTGCATCCCAAGTTGTTAGGAGTGTTACTGTAGTTGGGAGCAGGTTCAGTAGCTCAGGGCGTACTTGTTTAGGTACCCATAGTACGCTCTTTAATTCCAGACTTTGGGGGAGAGACTTTTTTTTTTTTTTTAAATCCATTTGACGGGATTGTCCAAACATCTTTGATATGTAATGAGCCCTTGTGAGTTTGGTTTTCGTATTTTTTTTTTTTTTTTTTCTTCCCCCAACCCCCTCGGTGCAATCCATATACATTTAAATACTTTAGATGCAATCAACATGTTGGCTGCTCTACCGGCAGCAGTTTAGCCTGGCACTAATGCCCAATGGTTCCTCTAATATTTAATAGTTTGGTGTGTGCAGAAATATTTTGTGCAATTTTTTTTACCCCGTTACAAATGTGTACGTTGAACACAAATGTAAACGTCATTGTTGTAATAATTTTGTCAGCCTCTCATCACTAATAAAACTGTTCTTGCAATGTTTTAATTAATACAAATGATTGCAAGTTATGTTATGCCCACTTGCCACACTGCCGAAATTTATTTCAGTTTGCCTCCATTTTAATATGTCCATGTGATCATTAATGCCACATTGGCGAGATTTATTGCACTTTGCCTGCATTGCCCTGGCTATGCAGGATGCTCTGGTTAGCCAATGAGGAGTCTGGGCTGTTTCCCCTTATAAATGCCATGTGGCTCTGTGATAAGCAGCCACTCTCCTGCAAGAAATACTGACATGTGCACACATAAATTTATGTGCATTTCAGGCAAAACGTGTGTACGCACCTTACAGGGAACTGTGCTCATATGGGCTGGATACGTATGAACCTTGTGTGTATGTGTCAACAGTTGTGTTAGACATGACTACCCGCTCTATTTCCGGACTTTAGTCCTGCCTAAATGTATTTTATGGATTTTATTTATTGCTGCGATGGAGCTGTTTGATTAAATGCAAGTTAAATAGGTTCTGGCAGACCTAGGTTACTTCAATAGCCGGTATTTACAATGTATTTTATTTAATAGAAAAATTGACAACATTTATGCTAATTCCCAGAATCCCATTCACGCAGAGCGTTATGCAAACCCTCTCTTCTTGAGCAAAGTATACTGATCATGAGGGTTCATAGCTTCGTAGTTAGAAAGTTCAAGTGAAAACGTTGCTGATCCGGAGGTGATGGAACGCAGGTCTGTAGAGTATCCCTGCAAAGAGGAACACGTGAAATCACAATGTGTTTGAATTGAGTTTAATGTATAAAGCATGCTCTCTGGTAGCCGGCATATTTCTTTAGAAACACTATTCAAAGTGAATTTCACATTTTAGGTGAAAATAGCTGAACTGGAACAATTCTCTCTCAGTTCACTACTTTGGCCTTAAATTTAAAATTCACTTTAACTTCTGTCTTTGGTACATAACTGATTGACTTCCTGCTCTTCTGTTCTTCATCTACCTTGTGATAACACAAACGATAGATAAACCACACATAAGTTTCCATCTTAGAGATAAATAGGGAATAAATGTGGTTTTAAAAAATATATCAATACAGGTGCTCTCTATTTACTATGGAGGAGGCTGCTGTGAAGTTCAGTTAACTGTAGTGTGATCAGATGTCGAATGTATTCCTGGCATACATTTGACCTCAACACCAAATGCACCACAGCTAAACGCGGATGGATGCCTAAGCTTTGATTCTGACCACAGGGCCTCCATTTATGACTACATTTTGATATGGATTACATGAGAGGTCACAAAGCATAGAACATATCCAGCAGCTGGGAATCTGCGCGATAATTCTGAATCAATATGGACCCAAACTCCAACTCTTCTACAGGTAGATTACATCTCACCTTGTACAAGAACGCTGTACTTTATAAAGTAACCTATCAGTTTGGTAGTAAAAATGATTTATTTTTTTACAAAAAAATTTGGCAATAACCAAAATACTTTATTTTAACAGCTGCCTATGTGGGAAAGATGGCTAAAAATTTTTTTTAAAAAATAGTAATATCTGTATTTCAATTTTATAATCTTAATGTATAAAAAAATGCTAAAGGTATTACCATCATTTCAGCGAGAGGTACAGATGCTATGATGACTTTGTTATCAGAACGGCTCTGAATTTCCTGAACGCTACCCCTCCTTTGGGCCAAGTCCCCCAATACGGTACTGAGATATTCTTCACCCAGAGTTATCTCCAGTTTCATTAGAGGCTCCAGGACCTGCTTTTCTGCTTTCTTCAGAGCCTGTACAGAGAGTAAAAACATCACGTGTCAAGTCTTTTATTTAATTGTTTTACTTGTGCATTTTCAAAATGATTGATAACCAATATGTCTGGCAATGCAGAAGTTATAAAAGTTAACTATTTACAGGACACACTGTTAACACACATGTCTGCTAAAAAAATCTTGCTTTTAAAGGGTAATTACAATTCTTTAGTCATATTGTTAAACATAAAGCAATAAAGGTAAGGGCTGGCTTGTGCACCTTATTCAATAATACTTAGACATTGTCAGTGTTATTCACTAACGTTACAATTCAACGTAAATTTCAAGCAAGTGTTTTTACTTATCCATGGTGGTTGATGATTATTTGATCTAACAATCAAAGAATCACATGATCAAAGCCTAAAAAGCACAGCGATTTCTGTTTCTGAAACTTTTTTAAAAGAGATTTGCCCAAATCTAGTTTTTGACATTACTAATCTACTCTAAAAGTAAGTGTTTTCTCTGCAAGCAAGGCAAAATGTTAAAAAAACAACAATATTTTATCTGAAATTACGTGTAACGCACAGTTTGTAATCTACCGCATCAGTTGTCGAACCAAGAGAAAATGAAAACATAAATACTGGAACACCTTAGATTGCATTCTATGTTGCTACACGGTAACCAATGTCCTAAATTCAAGTTTAGGGACCTTCATATTCACGGTAGGGGAGGGAACAGAGAATGGAACCAGCTCAGAGGGAATCCTATTGGATTCACAAATTAGGCACTTTGGAATGACAAGCTCTTAATGTGGATTTGGAATGTTTTCTTTGATATTAGTATTTTATTTATGGTTAGAACTTTTTTTTACCATTTAAACAAGTATGAAGATTTACCTTTTGTAAGCATCGGGAGACACACGCAGACACCATGGTAATGGAACTACCAGGAAGCACATTGACTGCAAGTACAGCAACGGCGACATCCTGGATGGGACAACCGAGCAAAGGGCCTGGGAATACAAAGGCACATTAACACAGTTTTCATAGCAAGTTTATGGACTCTCTAACGAGAGGGGAAAAAGGGGACAGGGTTTTCGCACCTTGCAGGAATGAGCTTTGAATGCCGTTTTGTATGGCTTCTTGGAAGTCCTTAAGTAGAGAGTCTGGAATATTCTCTGCATACTCAATAACTGGACTAATGCCTGCGCCTGCATCAGGATTTGGTTTAACTTCCAGGTCTACCACCACCAGATGGCGAGTATCACCTACTGTTCTATCCAAGGCGTCTGATGGAATGATGGGGAAAAAACAGTGTACACGTCTATGTTTAATGATCGGGCAATTTGTAATAACAGATTATTAAACTCTATTACTACTCATAAAATACTAATTTTAGCTTTAAAAAAACTGCATTTATTTAGAAAGTTTTGTTTCAATAAATATATATATTCTATATAAAAATATATTATGGACTACGTCACTCATGATGCTTAGCCAGCCAAGTGCGCGGTTTCTATAACTAAAGGCCATCAGATAAGATATGGACCATTTGGCTGGCTAAGCATCATGAGAAACACAGTCCATAACAACTGCTGAGCCGAAAGCTAGACATCACTGCTCCAAACTAAGCAGTCAGACAAGGAAACACGTAAAGAGGAACACCGTATGAAAAAGCATATGGCAGGAAGACGTTTCGTACAAATGGATATAGAAAATAATACTAGAATATTGGAAACCATTATGCGTTACTTGCTCCCATTTTCTAGAACAAGTATTCGGTTCATCTTGTGACAGCTGTGTCTTGCCAAGGCTCCTGATGAGTTAATATGAGACTTGGCATGGAACCGACGTAACAAGGTACAAGATGTAAAACCATTGTAAACGACCCGGACCTTTGCATTTAAGGTGTGAGTTGGTAAAAACAAGTTTAACTCATAACACTGAAGTATGTACTTGTCCAAGATGTGATCATATCAGTCTTGTGACACTTATAGAATGTTCATTATGTGATATTGTTTAGAGGATATAAAACAAAGCAAGACTTTCTGTTGGGTAGAATATTTCTAAGACTGATGAACAATTCTATGTAACCCACTTACATTTCCAAACATAACACTTCGATAAATCACCCTCATCGTGCATAAAATGTATTGTAGATAATATTATGGCAGCATGAACTAACAGGAAGCTCTGCCTCTCACAGCGGAATGCAGGTAACAGTACTCTGATAATAATAGATATAGACGACTGCTTACTTCCTATGAAGACAGTCGTTTCCCTGTCCCTCTCAGCAGGAGAATGTAGCCTCTTTTTGCAGGCCAGGTTTCTTTTAAAACCTTCAGGGCTCTTTTTAGAAAGGCACACCCAGGGATGTTCTACTTTTCTTTCCCTTGAGACCTAGGTTCCTATGTGTTTAAAGGACAACTCTGGGCTACATAACTACTTCATGTCAAGTGGTTATGGTCCCTGGAATCCACCACCACCAAAACGGTGTGTACTTTTTGTAAAGAATTAGTCATTATAAGCGGCCAGTTTGAAAACACTAACTCTTAGAGGTAAGAAGGTGCTGGTCCAGACAGCATAACCACCTCATCAACATGGATTGGTTCTTTAAGGCCATGTGTTTCCCCTGCATCTAGTTCAATAAGATTTTAATTTCAGGAAGTGGGAAGAGTAATACGGTTTCTCTAGAGCTTTTCTACCCAATAGTTGAAGTCAGAATACTTTTCAGTGTCAAATCAGAATATTAGAACAACAAAAGAAATATGAAACCGCACCTGACGCACTAGACGGACGCAGTATAGTTTCTCTGTATGCAACCTGCAGAGGGCCCAGGTACGTCTGGAGTCCGTATTCCCGCCTGATACGGTCATGGATGATCTCAATGTGCAGTTCTCCCATCCCACAGAGAATCATCTAATGGGCCATGATTAGAAAGGTGTAATCACACAACAATGTGTCTATTAATCAGAATAACCATCATCTATTATACAGGGAATTTCTCCTAAAATTAAGCTACACTTGCATTTAAACGAATAGGAAGCCAATAGTTATTACTGCTCTCTTTAATATCTATTTTATTCAGAAGAATGGAAAACTGTCAAACTCGCACATGCTGGTCCAGCACTCCTGCCTGGATATAGAAATCCTTTTATTACAGCAAACACATGAGAAAAAGACACTCAGCCAAGTCATCTGACTGCAACAGGCATAGAAATCCCAACCAACGAGACCAAAGGGACAGGTTCACTAAACAGTGCTTACAAAAAACCTCCTTTAATAAACAAACACTTTTAAGATTCTGAAAGGTGAATGGTGTATGATATGTTATGTTGTGTTGGAGACACCATGCTAGGGGTCAGTGCATAAAAGCAGTGTGTGGCCAAAATAAAATCCGTTGACTCCCAGAACTATGTGTCATCTAGTTACTGGGAATGGATGCTTGAGTGTTTAATGGTTCTAGTCTGGCTGAGAGGAGGAATTAGCGGAGGTAACCAGTCGGGTTACACGCTACATGCAGCTTTCACAAAAAAGTGTTTTTGTATATAACCCCAATGAAAAATTGCATTATTAAATGAATGCATGATTTTATTGGGGGCTCTATCTACTAAATAGCAAATTTATTTGAACAGTGAACTGACACTTTAAATGGGTAACCATTTTTTCAAGTCTTTATCTATTAACATAAAAGGCATGCTTAAACCTACTTTTACCTGAAGATCTTCCGTGTATATACAAACACACAAACATATATACATCGATACACATACACGAATCAGCTTACTTGGCCAGAATCAGGATCTATCTTCACTTTTAAGCTTGGATCTTCCCGCTGCAGATATTTTAAGGCATTTTCCAAATCTAGATTTTTTGGAAAGGGTTAATTATTATCATTATAACTTGATACTAATTTCTATGCATTCTATGTAATTAAAAGACAGGGTACCATCAGCTATTGTATGTAGAACCCAGGTAAATCATATAAGATCATAATAGAGGTTATATATAACACTGTAGTCATGATCCATTTTTGACTTTACACATTAATGATAATTTGATTTTATAGGTGAGAAAAGAAGGGAATGGTATTGAGGCACATCACACAGACAATCAGAAACAAGATGGGGGGGGGGGGGGGAGGCCAAATGGTATATTCACATAACTATCCCAAGACTGGTGTAAGCAAATTTTAAATCAATAAAAGCTTCCGACCACTTTCTATAAATTGAATGACACAAAGCTAGGGTATAGATTATTTATTTATCTAGAGGGGCTTTTTTCTATTTTGGAATTATAATTTATTATAGTGGATGAAAGTGAATGATTCTCTTTACAAATATAAATATAACATGAAGAGATGTTAATTTATGTAAAAGTCCAATTGTTAGGATTTCGCTGAACTGCTAATTATCTATACAAATGTGTAAAAACACAGAATGCTAGATATTAATGAATTACAAGTCAAATAACTTTGAGGCCCATGATGATGCAATAGATATAAAGCACTGACCGTGGAAGAAGAGATGGTCGGGGTGCAGCCTTAGAAAGTCTCTTCTCAGCTATGTAACTATGTAACATTCTATGGTTTGGGACCTTTTAAGAAAGACAAGACTGTGGGCTGTTAGGACTGGGCAGTACCGTACCTGATTGTCTAGCTACAGATGGAGGTTCTATAGTACAGAAAAACACTGGCTCTGGGACTTCCACGCTGGCCAATACAAGGCTGCTGTGTGCCTTGCGGTCTTTGCTCTTTCGGTCACTATCTCTTTCAGCCCTGCGGGAAGCAGCCGCTGCTGATGCTTTCGAAGAAACAATGGTATCTCCTGTAGCGGTCTGTAAGAAATCAGGAGACAGAAACTGATTACAATGCAGTAACAAGCTTGATGTTACAATTTAAAGACCCAATGAAATCGCTGGTTTCCGGTAGCATGTAATGCTATTAGTTGCATCTACCTACTGCCCACGGGTTATAAAAGCTGTTGTGTTTTCACAGAAGTTAAATAGGAAATATTTTGTAACCCATCAGGCTATCTGCAGGCGAGTAAAAAATATCAGTATTATTTCTAACCACTCATCAGGTTAAACAGGGTAGATATTGGAGTACAGCCGTTCTGTAACATAACTAATAAGGTATTAACCACTCTGTATGTGGCAGAGAAAGAGCAGTGCCAATTCATCTATTCTTCCAACAATTAACAAACGTTCAAATGAAACTTCCATGCTTCAGAACAACTTCTCAATACGGGCGATAGCATGGCAAGAATACAGCATGTGCAACATAGAAAGTGTGGAGGGGGGCAACAGAACCGCCTGCAGTATTGCTCGCTTTCTCTCTGTAACAGAGACAGCAAGAAAGGGAGCCAAACTGCAGGCTTAACAGAGATAAGGAGAGACTGAGCGAAACTACAGGCTTAACAGAGTCAGATGATGTTTAAGCCATAAATATTTCATCTTTCAAGGAAATCTATAGGGTCAGGAACACAGGATCCCATAGTGTTAAAACACTAACACCCTGGTCCTCCCCTTGTCCCCCTAAATATAGTAAAATCTTACCTTTATTCCAGTCTGCTGGTGCTGGCTCTGCCCCAGATCTGCCTCCTTGACTGACATCATCAGAAGTGATTTTCTCAGCCAATCACAATGCTTTCCCATACGAAAGCATTGGATTGCCAGAGATTGTCTCTGGCCTCCTTGCGTGAAATCAGCAGAATTGATCATCTCTGCCAAACACCACCCTGGCTAATCAGCATTTCCACGTAGCATTAAATCAATGCATCTCTATCAGGAAAGTTCCGTGTCTTAACGCAGAGGCACTGAATGTCAGAAAGCACCTCCGGTAGCCATATGAGGAGTGGCCACTGGAGGTATCCCTAGGCTGTAATGGGAATGATTATACGCACCAGAACAAATACAATAAGCTCTTGTTGTTCTGGTGAACATAGTGTCCCTTTAGGTAAATGTTTCTGCTTACCTGTTTTAGTCCAACTGTCAATGCAATATTTCCAGGGGACAAAGAGGAGATTTCCACTTGCTGGTCAGCAAATGGCAGAAGTAAACGACTCATCCTTTCCCTGTTTAAAATAAATTTAACATTACAAGAATGTATATGATGATAATCATATCTAAATGGATAACAATAAAAGTGCAGGTAACGTACGTGCAGTTCTGGTTCACATTGTGCACTGCTGACTGGGGTTTCATTGTTCCAGAGTAAATCCGCACAAAAACCAGGGGACCACGCTGCTTGTCATGAACAACCTTAAACGCTAAAGCACACAAGTCATTCTCGTACCATTTCCTGCAAACAAACACATACATCAATCCGTATAATCACATCTAGGTTTCAAGATATACATATACAATATGTTCAGAGAATAGAACAAGTCTATGAACAGTTAAAGGGAATCTATGGTGTAAGGAATACAAGTATTCCCTCTCCCCGGCACAGCAATGGTTTTAAAGCCCTTTTAACACTTACCCGATTCCAGCACCGAACTCTCTTAGTGCTGGTTGGTGCTCTGCCTCCTCCAATGACATCCGGCAGGGGCTAAAGCGCATGTACCGTGAGTGCTTTAGGCCCTCCTTAAATACTTTCCTAAGGAGAAATGACTGACGCTGGATGTCCTCATGAACAGCGTGAGGACGTCTATCGTCAATCAGGTAACCAAAAGTCACCTAACCACCAGGAAGTGCCTTTAATGGCTGTCTGATTGACAACCACTAGAGGCTGTATTAGTCCTGCAATGTAATTATTGCAGTTTGTCAAAAACTGCAATAATTTACATTGCAGGACTACGGGGGATAGGCACTGCAGCCAGACCACTTCAATAAGCGGTCTGGGTGCCTATAGTGTCTTTAGAGACCAAACTGATGTTCTTTATAATAAATAAGTACTGTGTATTCTATAACTTTTGGTTCACTTCAAGAATAATTCAGGATTCACTATTACACGTTTGTATTCCTAACCCTATATTGTTCTTTTAATTTGTGAATTTAGAGATTAGTGAATAAACACCTGCATGGTATAATTAGTGTTTTGGAATTATTAACAGTTTAAATATCAAGCTGGTACATGTGTAAAGTTTATCTCTAACCAGTATATGAAGTCTGGTAGATGTTCAGTTGTGACCTTTAGATCATTGTTCTAGATTCCAGCGTTCTTCTAAAGAACACAACTAAACATGTATTCAATAAATCAATGTGTCTCAAACGCAAAGCATCATCCTGAAAGATTAATTTGCGGTTAACCCAGTGGCGTACATACCAGGGTCGCAGGGGTCGCGGCTGCGACCGGGCCCGGACCACCAGGGGGCCCGGCCGCCCCTGCGACCCGGTATGTAGCCACTGGGCCAGCCTCTTCTCCTGGGGGGCCCTAGAGCCGGCCACCTCCGGCACCCCCGAGGCTGGCCCTGCGGGCCCGCGAAGGAGCACTCTCCCCTAAGTGCTTCCTCTTCAGCTCCCTCGCGCACCGCACTGATACTGGAGCCGGAAGATGACGTCATCTTCCGGCGCCGGTATCAGTACGCGGCGCGCGAGGGAGCTGAAGAGGAAGCACTCCTCTCCCCCAGGAGCCCAGCAGCACCACTGGACCCCAGGGAATCCCCTCAGCACTCCAAAAGGTAAGGAGGCTGGGGGGATTAAATAAAAAAAAACAAAAACGTGTGTGAGTTAGTGTAAGTGTGTGTTAGTGTGAGTGTGTGTGTTAGTGTTTGTGTCTGCTAGTGAGTGTCAGTGAGTGTGTTACTGTGTGTGTCTGTTACTGAGTGTGTTTGTGTGTGTGTGTGAGTTTTAGTGTGTGTCTGAGTGTGTGTCTGCTAGTGAGTGTCAGTGAGTGTGTTACTGTGTGTGTCTGTTACTGAGTGTGTTTGTGTGTGTGTGTGTTAGTGAGTCTGTTTGATGTCTGTTAGTGAGTGTGTGTTTGTCAGTGAGAGTGTATGTTTTGTAAGTGAGTGTGTATGTATGTCTGTCGCCGAGTGTGTCTCTGTCAGTAAATGTGTGTGTCTGTTAGCTAGTGTGTATGCGTCTGTTCGTGAGAGTGTGTGTGTGTCTTCAGCACTTACCTTTCTCCAGCGCCGGACTCCCTTGGCGCAGGGGATCCCTCCGCCTCTCAGCTCCGAATGCGCATGCGAGGCAAGAGCCGCGCACGCATTCAAACCGCCCATAGGAAAGCATTACTCAATGCTTTTCTATGGACGTTCCGTGTCTTAGAATCGCGGAAGCGCCTCTAGCGGCTGTCAGTGAGACAGCCACTAGAGGCTGGATTAACCCTCAGTGAAACAGCAGTTTCTCTGAAACTGCTATGTTTTCAGCTGCAGGGTTAAAACTAGAGGGAACTGACACCCAGACCACTTCATTGAGCTGATGTGATCTGGGTGTCTGTAGTGGTCCTTTAAGTGTGTGTGCATCAGCATGCACTGGCGTACATACCGCGGTCGCAGGGTTCTCAGCCCTGCAACCCCTGCGACCAGGTACCCGCCGCAATGTGTTGCGGCCCCGGCTCGCCAGAGTAAGCGCAGGGGGTTAGGGGGGGCCCACGGATCAATTTTCGCACCGGGGCCCCATGGGTCATGTGTACGCCACTGGGTTAACCTCATGCAAGATTTAACCCCACAAATAATACTTACACAAAATCATGTGAACAATCGTCTGGAGATGGCAAATATAAAGTAACTGCATCCAAGAGTGGCTGAACACCTTTATTCTTTAAAGCACTTCCACAAAGGACTGGAACCGCTGACTGAGCCAGAGTTACTCTCCGTATCGCAAGCTGTAACTGTGCACAAAGTCTCATGGTTAATACGTACAAGAATATGTTTGGGTATTCATAGCTATTTCAATGTTCTGCGAGAGGTTAAGCATAAGCAAATAACCTGCTCAAGTTTAAAATGGACTATATAATAAATATACATTATTTAAAATAAACTATACAGAACGTTAGATTAAAATGTCCTAACAATTATGTTCTGTTAAAATAATATTCAGGAATTCGGGAATAAAAGACAAAATGGTAACATTTATATATAATTTTTTAAAATCACTATTACATCATAATAATAATAATATACTTAACATAAAATAAAACAAGTAATATGAGCTCGAGTCACTCTTTGTTATGTACTCTGGCATGTTTAGATGTGATCTAGTATTGTTTGTTTGCTTTATTTAGAATACAAACTATTTTACAGGCGTTGTTTTGCATTGAGCTATGAAAAGCTTTCAAAACCTTCTATCTGGTAGGTTGGTCATGTTCTTTAAAAACCCTCATAAAAATGTAGAATTAAAAATAAATAAATAAATAAATAGGCACCTTTTCCACGGGTATCAAATGAAAACTATCACTGTACTCCTCAATGATTAGAGTAGCAAACTCGTCATCTAGATCTGCAACCTGGAAGACAATTAAAACAAATAAAATCAGCTAATCATACACGTTTATTTATTGGTTAATTCCCAGACAAAGCACAAATCAATTCCAAACTAATCTGGACATTTTAAACAGTACGTGAGAAGCGTTACTATGCATGGAAGTATAATCTGGCTAAATATATGGTGTAACCCTAAAACATTCCAGTATAATTCTATGTCATTTTTGTACAGTGTTGTGCACAAATATTTAGCCAATACCCCTGATTGCACCTGGGCTATCTGCTGGATCCTTGGGTCTCTCATTAGGAATATGGGGGCTCTTGGAGTTAGCAAAATAGGATGAAAGGATGGATAGATATGTTACAGGTAGATTGTTAAACACTATTGTGAGTTGCTGATGTGCAGGTTATTTAGCCAAGGATATCAGCTGAACATAGACATTATAGCTCTGATGCTTCTATATCTTGGTTACTAAATCCTGACTGGTGATCACTGAATTCTAAACTCTTATGTAGGGATAAATCTATGATCACGGTAAGTAACGAATCTCGTTTTGCTTGCTGGTGAGTTGGCTTGCCTGCTAACTATTACACATTCATATGAAGCACATTATACAACGGTTTTGATTTAACATATTTACTTTAAAGCTTTTACTTGTTCTATTAGGATATTTCTTGCTTTGCTGGCATTTTCCAGTAATTCTAGATCATGTGTTTCAGTCAGAGATGTCCGATAAAACGTCCTTCCATCATCCTCATTGGTCCCAGGATTCCACGTGATCGTCTCCATAGTGACCAGGTCCACCAAACCTTGGAAGGTTTTTGCCTCTCCTACTGGTAACTGAAATGTAAATAAATATATATATATACAGAAATTCTGCTAATAATACAGGTAACATAAACTTTTGCCCACGTCAGAAGTCATAACAGTAAAAAAAAAAAGTTTTGGCTTTGTTTTTGTTTTTTTATTCTTTTGCTTTTCCTTTAACTCCTTAAGGACACATGTGTGACATGTCATGATTCCATTTTATTCCAAAAGTTTGGTCCTTAAGGGGTTAAATAAAATGAAAACAGACTATACTCAAGTACTTGACCACCAAGAGGTTGACATTCTGTTTGGGATCACAGGGGTATCTACCCTTAGTCATCAACTCTAGCATGTAAGCTCATTGAGCAGGGCCCTCAACCCCTCTGTCCCGGTGTGTCCAACTTGTCTGGTTACAACTACATGTCTGTTCATCCACCCATTGTAAAGCGCTGCGGAATTTGACGGCGCTCTATAAATAACACAACAATAATAACAACAAATATAGAAAGTATGATTACATGCAATGCAATCATACATCATCTCACATATAAACTGTATGGTGTGAACAAAGGTTTGTCTCTGGCTGTTCTTGGCAGACAGGCCCCAGTAAGGTTTTTTTTGATCATGGCGTACTAAAGAAATGAATATCCCGCAGTGTGAAGGAGTGCAGTTCAATCCTTGCAATTAACGCTCTATGAAGCCCCCTGAGTTTTGGTGTGATCAGTCACATAGGTGTATAGTGGCTTTGGAAACTAAGTAGACACTGCAGTTTAAAGAATGATGGACCCACATATTGTGCGGGTAAACAGACTCTGTGTCCATTTACGGCCCTGCACAAACTACGCGTGTTATCACTCTGTGAGCGGCACTATTAGGGATACTCTGTGAATTCCAGTCATTTTAACAGATCAGATCACCGTATACACGACTTGCCTGCAATAGCAATGGCTTGGCCTTCAGCTTCTCCTTGATGCTATCAATGGCAAATGAAAAACTAGAAGTAAAAAAAAATAAAAAGACATAAAAACAACATGCGAATGTTATTGAGTAAGGGAAGGTCACTAGTATACAGGATTCAATTTAAAAGGCAAAATGGAGGACGAAGGACCCTTCCAGAGACCCGATAAAAAATAAATAAAAAAATGACTGCAACACAATGTTAGAAAACTATTAGCAATGGATGGCTATGAAGCTCAATAAACAAGCTCTCTCAAGAAAGATACATTTTAGGAGAGCATTATAGTAAATCAAAAGTTTTTTCTTAGAATGCATTTTAGCGTTTCTTTTTTGGGATCCATATGTAACATTTGCCATATATAGATATATATTATTCATGGTTTAAGTTTCCATACACATAAGGATTTATTCACTAAACAGCAAATTTCTTAGAAGTAAATCGTGAATTGCAAAATTTAGGCTGAAATAGCAATTGCTGTGACTATAGTGGAGTTTGAGAAATTTCCAAAACTGCAACTTTGTGTGTTTTTTTTTCCCCCCCTGCTTTCTTTTTTCACCTACTCTGCTAAATATATCAAAATGTACTAGACACAACGCAATCACGCCTAGGGAAGTGAAGGCATCAGACAATATAAGCTTATTAATCAAAGGCTACAGGCCAGATATTAAAGAGATGCATAAGAGTTTATGGTGCAGATTTATCAAAGTGTCCTATTATATTAAGTGGTGCAAAAATGTAACCTGGGAAGCGTTACTAAAAGCAAGTACCGGATTCTACTGATTTTCACCAAAAAGCAGGTACCGGATTCTACTGATTTTCACCAAAAAGCAAGAACCGGATTCTACTGATTTTTACCAGAAAGCAAGTACCGGATTCTACTGATTTTCACCAAAAAGCAAGTACCGGATTCTACTGATTTTTACCAGAAAGCAAGTACCGGATTCTACTGATTTTCACCAAAAAGCAAGTACCAGATTCTACTGATTTTCACCAAAAAGCAAGTACCGGTTTCTACTGATTTTCACCAAAAAGCAAGTACCGGATTCTACTGATTTTCACCAAAAAGCAAGTACCGGATTCTACTGATTTTCACCAAAAAGTAGGTACCGGATTTTACTGATTTTCACCAAAAAGTAGGTACCGGATTTTACTGATTTTCACCAAAAAGCAGGTACCGGATTCTACTGATTTTCACCAAAAAGCAAGTACTGGATTCTACTGATTTTCACCAAAAAGCAAGTACCAGATTCTACTGATTTTCACCAAAAAGCAAGTACCGGATTCTACTGATTTTCACCAAAAAGCAGGTACCGGATTCTACTGATTTTCACCAAAAAGCATGTACCGGATTCTACTGATTTTCACCAAAAAGCAAGAACCGGATTCTACTGATTTTTACCAGAAAGCAAGTACCGGATTCTACTGATTTTTACCAAAAAGCAAGTACCGGATTCTACTGATTTTCACCAAAAAGCAAGTACCGGATTCTACTGATTTTCACCAAAAAGCAGGTACCAGATTCTACTGATTTTCACCAAAAAGCATGTACCGGATTTTCAGAGTGTTTTCCCCATGTTTAGAACTTTACACAATGTTTCAGCATACAACCCTTTCAAATGCCTTTCTATGTATCTGCTACAGTGGGGATGGAAAATACAATCGAAATAAACAGAACATTGACGGGTCATATGATAACTTTTCCATTAAGCCTCTTCTTGAAGATATTGAAAAAGATGCAAAATAGAATACAGGAATTTTCACAGGAGGTAAACCTCTCCCCATTTATCACGGCGCAATAAATCTCTCTGATTATATTTTTTCTCAGTACCTGGCTCCCGTTTTATCCATCTTATTTAAGAAGCAGAGGCGTGGTATGGAATGTTTGTCTGCCTGTCTCCACACGGTCAGCGTCTGCGCCTGAATAACAGTTAAAATTTTCAGCAGAGTAAGACACGTCACATAGTAGACATAGAAACAAAAAGCACAACTAATCGAATAACTGGTATAAAGACATAGAATAAAAAGATAGCCCGACGTTGCATCATAGAACAGAAATAGTAGCAACGGAATGGGACACTGGGAACCATAACCACTACAGCTTGCATATTGACTTATTGCAAAACTGCTTGAAAACATTGACAGAACACAGGGGAGCAGCACCCATGGGATTGCGGTACCATAATCACTACAATAAGTTGAAGTTGTGATGGTGGTTTGAGTATCCCTTTAAAACATCTTGCCATTTTCCATCAGTCATGAAATGTGATCTATTATGACATACCTGCATAGTAAATGAGATCTGCTGTCCCAAGGTATGCTTGGACTGACTTCAATGAACTGTTATAGTACTGGGAGTTCCATCCGTTACATGTACACTTACCTCCACTCCAGCAGAAGCATCAAAAACTGCTACTGCGCCATCAAGCACCCTCAGTGAGCGCTCCACCTCCAGCGTAAAATCCACATGTCCTGCACACATACAAATGTACTTATTTTACATAACGTACATGTATTTTCACGTCCACCATCGTACATTGAGAACTTATTTTGCGTGGCTCTACCGAGTTATGGTGGCTTGCCAGGGCAGAGAGCAAAGGAAGGAAAATAACGGAATGGGTTAAACAATCGAAGGGATGCTATGCTGGCTATGGTTTGTAAGGAATAAAATAGCAAATTACACTATCCGGGAGCGCACATTTCCTGCAGATGTCTGGCCAAACAATGCCAATATCTGCTTTGCTAAATGACATCACAGACAACGCAGCCACTGGGGTCAAATAAAAGCACGTCTTCTATTTAGAATCAGCTTGAAATGCAATGTGTATGTGCTATTTGTGTCGTCCTACTGAAAATTAATATTATACACTTCCCAACAAAGGACACATATGGTCAGCAACAATGCTTAGTTGGCATTCAGAGGATACTCCACTCATATTAAAGGAACGTATGTATTTTTTAATGTTTATTCTTTTTATTTATTCAAAATGGGTGCAGTGCAATGAGCTGTTCTTTAATACTGAGCATTTCTTATTTTAACCCGCTCAATACATCGTGGTCCAACAATTCTCCAGACTGCCTTTAGAAAAATATTCCAATATACGCATAAATGAAGAGGAGAACCTGGAGTGTCAATCAAGTTGATTCTGTGGCCATTCCAGTCGAATGTGACGGCGGCTGACTGTATGGTGATTCCACGCTCTCTTTCCTGAGCCATAAAATCGGTCACTGTGTCACCGTCATCCACATCTGCAATAATCAGACTGCTTTAGAAGTGATAATGTTATAGACATTTCATGTAATTAAATGAGCAAAAGCATTAAAGTTTGTTCCATTATAAAAAAAACGCTTTGCAATTTTGTGTACAACAAAAGTACATTAATAATCTCTCACCTCCAAGGGCTCTGGTGTAGCCAGAATAATAAAGCATTCTCTCGGTAGTTGTGGTCTTTCCTGCATCGATATGAGCCATGATTCCAATGTTTCTGATTCTATAAAGATATCAGCCATTATTACAATTATACGAATGACTCTAAACCCATCTCACAGGCCACATTGTTTTACATTACGTTAGATTGCAACAACTGATAGCACTTTAAGGACCTGTGCATTTTTTTATGACAGAACATCTTTAAAGAGGAGCCAATTCCTCCATCAACGTTTGACCTAAATAATTAAAGGTTTCATTTTCTTTAGCGCTCCATTTTATTATAGTTTTAGCAATTAATAAATGTTTTGCAGCATTCTGCATTTAATCTATTCTTACAAAACATTTACTCCCCCACTCCCATACTATTTCTAAAACCTACAAGTAATAGTTTTTGTAATTTTTTTTTTTTTTTTTTTATAACTGGGGTTAGTTCATTAATCAAGAACTTTAACACATAGGATTATATCCTCTTATCTCCTATATATATATATATATATATATATATATATATATATATATATATATATATATATATATATAAATAAATCAATCCAAAATATTCCTGCACTCACACTTGAAGTATCCCTTAAAGGTCGGGTGCTAGCATGCCATGGCTAGTGTTATTCATCCATCCAAAGTAGGCAGGAGCACTCACTTGTTAAAAGCCCAAAGTTTATTAGAACATATTATAAAAAACGATCAACGTTTCAGTCCTTTGACGTATTGACGTCTAAAACGTCTCCATGGTGACGCGAATAACTACATTCTCGCCATGGAGACAAGATAAACAAAAGGGGAAACGACGAGCAATGCATATGAAAATTGTGCTGGATCAAAACTAAATTAGCATGGTCCAGTGGACGAATAGAGTAAAAGTATGCTGAGTGATTGTAGCATAAGTGCTGTGGTTAAATAGGTAGTGGAAATAAAGTACCACTATACTGTTGCTCAAAAAACTAGCAGTGCATATTTAAAGAGACAGGATTGCATTAAGGAAAGTACATGATTGCTATATTTAACAATAACAGTACTATTTGAACAAAGTGACTAGTGCATAATGAAACTGTGAAAGTGCTAATAGTGATAAATCCAGTGCAGCTAAAAAGTGCCGAGTGCCAACCCATAAAAATTAGTCACTAGTAAGTGAAGAGACCTGTAGCTATATTAGATACAAAAGATATACAGCCTAATGCTGAGTTATAGAGCAACATATAAACACATATGTGACAAACACTTACTATATACACATATTAAAAAGTCCTGGTCACAATGCTGCCAACAAACATGGTTACATGGTGAAATATATACAGATAAATAAATAATAACTCCCTTATGCTAGGTATGAAGTATCGATGTAACAATATTCCACAAGACTCCATCAAGAACTTTTACACATCCTCATACCAACAAGAAGTACTCCATTAGAAGCACTATCACCTGCAAAACCACACACGTTGTGTACAAGCTCATGTGTCCATGTGGCCTTGTATACATCGGCAAGACGGAAACAGCGCTGTGTGAGAGGATCAGAGGACATTGATCGAGCATTAGACCTGCATATAGGGATGGGATGTCCGATAAACCTGTAGCCAAGCACTTTCTTGAATAGAAACATCCATTGACCTCTCTGAAATTTGTGGCGATTGACCACGTTCCCATATCAAGAAGAGCGGGAGATCGTGGCAAGAGTCTACTGAACAGAGAGACATTCTGGATATACGAGTTAGACACTGTAGCTCCAAAGGGATTGAATGAAACTCTCTTTCCACTCTTTTTTTATAAGTATTCTCTTTATTTGCCGCATCATAGTCTGTTTACAGTTTCTCAATTATATCTGCGTTATACAATGTTCTACCCTGAATTATTTTAGAGTTATTAGTCCTAGTTCTGTGGTGTGCCTTAGCCATTAATACAGCACGTCTAAATTGAAAGTACAATATTCCTTCTTGTGGAGTATTGATACATCGCTACTTCATACCTAGCATAAGGGAGTTATTATTTATTTATCTGTATATATTTCATGGCATCAACCATGTTTGTTGGCAGCATTGTGACCAGGACTTTTTAATATGTGTATATAGTAAGTGTTTGTCACATATGTGTTTATATGTTGCTCTATAACTCAGCATTAGGCTGTATATCTTTTGTATCTAATATAGCTACAGGTCTCTTCACTTACTAGTGACTAATTTTTATGGGTTGGCACTCGGCACTTTTTAGCTGCACTGGATTTATCACTATTAGCACTTTCACAGTTTCATTATGCACTAGTCACTTTGTTCAAATAGTACTGTTATTGTTAAATATAGCAATCATGCATTTTCCTTAATGCAATCCGGTCTCTTTAAATATGCACTGCTAGTTTTTTGAGCAACAGTATAGTGGTACTTTATTTCCACTACCTATTTAACCACAGCACTTATGCTACAATCACTCAGCATACTTTTACTCTATTCGTCCACTGGACCATACTAATTTAGTTTTGATCCAGCACAAGTTTCATATGCACTGCTCGTTTCCCCTTTTGTTTATTTTGTCTCCATGGCGGGAATGTAGCTATTCGCGTCGCCATGGAGACGTTTTAGACGTCAATACGCAAGGACGTCATCATGGGGGCGGAGCCTATTCGCAGGTTTCACACTGCTTTCACCTGGGGGTAAGTCAATTACATTGATATCGCTGTATATATAAGTAATGAATGTTTTTATTATATTTGTCTTTGATCCTGATGAAAGTCCTCAGGACTGAAACGTTGATCGTTTTTTATAATATGTTCTAATAAACTTTGGACTTTTAACAAGTGAGTGCTCCTACCTACTTTGGATGGATGGATGGATGGATGGATGGATATATATATATATATATATATATATATATACATACAAAGATTGATGGGAGTTGCACTCCAGCTATCCAAACGTGTCTGCCCGGTGCTCGGCTACACAAATGTATACTGCATCAAAAAAAGCCAGCACTCAAGGACTTTTGTAATTAATAAAAAGTAAAAAACCTTTTATTCCGAAATGTCTGTAGGTCGACGTTTCAGTCCCCCACTGTGGACTTTCATCAGGACACAAAATACAATGTAACAACATTCAGTTTAAATAGGAAATACTTAACTTACCTAACCTCCACCACCTGTGTGTTAGCGTGGTCTGTTCCCCAGTGCGCAAGTGTGATTCTCGATACTTCCCCTTCCGGTGTGTCTGTGTTAACCCCGTCACCATCTATCACCATGGTGACATATCAACAAATCACCACACTACGATCTATGTCTGCTGAATGGCATAAGTTAAAGCCCGGCTATGAGCACTGTTAAATCAATGAGGTGCATCAAATGCATATGTATCCATTTACAAAGTTTATAGTGTGGAAGATTACCTCGATTACTCACATTCCTAAGTTGCAGTTCCACACAGAGCACTTCCGGGTATCGGCTGTGCCGTGCCTATCACCATGGTTACGTGTATACACCTAAAACATGGAGCCTGGCTATGTACCCCGTTAGATCAGTGGGGTACATGGGGTGAATATGTATACAATATGAATCCATTCACGAAATTTGTAGTGTGGAAAATTGCCTCGATTACTCACATTCCTCAGTTGCAATTCCACACAGAGCACTTCCGGATATCGGTCGTGCCGTGCCCATCTCCATGGTTACGTGTATACACCTGAAATATGAAGCCTGGCTATGTGTCCAATTAGATCAGTGAGGTGCATAAAATAAATATATATACACTATGACATTAATAGTGTGAGAAATTACTTAAATTACCAAAGTGCCTAAGTGACAACTATTTACAAAGCTTTTCAAGACATTTGCAGTGCCGTGTCAATCACCATGGTTACATGAATACATACAATCTTATCAGACGATATGTGCTAAACATCATATTAGAAATATAAGACCATACTCAAAATAGTCTATGATCTATGTGTACTAATCTAAACTAAGTGAAATCTAATGTGAACTTTCATCTAAAGTATAATCAAATACTTTTAAAGGGAACATAGTTCCATGAGTGGACCAAATTATATGGTCTAAGTATATATCTCTTAGTTATCCTGTGCTCAACATGCAAATACTTAAATATGTGTGTGTCATTGTTGTATAAAAAAACTTAAAATGTGGTAAAAATATACAAATGTGTGATTAATCTCCACTCTAAGTGCCGTGTACTAATGTACCCAAATATAATAGTAATTAACTCTCAAGTGACATATGTTGATACTAAGTATTACTCTATGTCATTCATGTGATTGATAGAACACTATCGAAAGGGGACGATACGCTATTTGGGGTTGTTGAGTGATATATAAATAATAAAGAAAATAAGACATAAGTTGGATGTGAATCACATACTGGATGTTTAAAAACTAATTACTCTCTGTACTCACGTGTGGATTTCTAGGCCTTAATGTAGGGTACTTTCTACCAAAATCATTACAGTTATAACTTATTTCTTAGGACTTATTTTTTATAATAAAGTCAACAGCTTCTAAGCTGAGTTATAGGTGATGAAGGTGAAATATTTATACATTAATTCATCAGGCCTTATCACAAGGCATATATATTCATATGAAGTACAGAGAGATTCTTAATTAAAATTAATTAAATTAAGGGTGCTTATTCCATCAAAGGAAGGATATATAGGACAGTTTCTCATTGAGACCTAACGGTGCCAATGTGTTAAGTTCTCGGATCCAAAAGACCTCTTTGCGCAGTAGTGCTACAGATCGATTTCCTCCTCTCCTGGGCGCTGGAATATGGTCAATAGCAATACATTTGAGAGTTGTCAGCGGATGTTTCTGTTCAAGAAAATGACGTGCCACTGGTTTATCCGTGTGGCCATCCCTGATTGCTGTCCGTATGCTCGAACGATGCCCTCTAATTCTTTCGCAAAGTTGTGTATCCGTTTTCCCCACGTAATTCAATCCACAGGGGCATGACAGCTTGTAGATAACATGGTCAGTTTTACACGAAATGCGATGTCGGATTAAATATTTCTTCTGGGTGTGTGGATGAAGAAATGATTTTGTGGGGATCAAGTGCCTAGGATGTGTCACGTGTGGGCACTTGATCCCCACAAAATCATTTCTTAATCCGACATCGCATTTCGTGTAAAACTGACCATGTTATCTACAAGCTGTCATGCCCCTGTGGATTGAATTACGTGGGGAAAACGGATACACAACTTTGCGAAAGAATTAGAGGGCATCGTTCGAGCATACGGACAGCAATCAGGGATGGCCACACGGATAAACCAGTGGCACGTCATTTTCTTGAACAGAAACATCCGCTGACAACTCTCAAATGTATTGCTATTGACCATATTCCAGCGCCCAGGAGAGGAGGAAATCGATCTGTAGCACTACTGCGCAAAGAGGTCTTTTGGATCCGAGAACTTAACACATTGGCACCGTTAGGTCTCAATGAGAAACTGTCCTATATATCCTTCCTTTGATGGAATAAGCACCCTTAATTTAATTAATTTTAATTAAGAATCTCTCTGTACTTCATATGAATATATATGCCTTGTGATAAGGCCTGATGAATTAATGTATAAATATTTCACCTTCATCACCTATAACTCAGCTTAGAAGCTGTTGACTTTATTATAAAAAATAAGTCCTAAGAAATAAGTTATAACTGTAATGATTTTGGTAGAAAGTACCCTACATTAAGGCCTAGAAATCCACACGTGAGTACAGAGAGTAATTAGTTTTTAAACATCCAGTATGTGATTCACATCCAACTTATGTCTTATTTTCTTTATTATTTATATATCACTCAACAACCCCAAATAGCGTATCGTCCCCTTTCGATAGTGTTCTATCAATCACATGAATGACATAGAGTAATACTTAGTATCAACATATGTCACTTGAGAGTTAATTACTATTATATTTGGGTACATTAGTACACGGCACTTAGAGTGGAGATTAATCACACATTTGTATATTTTTACCACATTTTAAGTTTTTTTATACAACAATGACACACACATATTTAAGTATTTGCATGTTGAGCACAGGATAACTAAGAGATATATACTTAGACCATATAATTTGGTCCACTCATGGAACTATGTTCCCTTTAAAAGTATTTGATTATACTTTAGATGAAAGTTCACATTAGATTTCACTTAGTTTAGATTAGTACACATAGATCATAGACTATTTTGAGTATGGTCTTATATTTCTAATATGATGTTTAGCACATATCGTCTGATAAGATTGTATGTATTCATGTAACCATGGTGATTGACACGGCACTGCAAATGTCTTGAAAAGCTTTGTAAATAGTTGTCACTTAGGCACTTTGGTAATTTAAGTAATTTCTCACACTATTAATGTCATAGTGTATATATATTTATTTTATGCACCTCACTGATCTAATTGGACACATAGCCAGGCTTCATATTTCAGGTGTATACACGTAACCATGGAGATGGGCACGGCACGACCGATATCCGGAAGTGCTCTGTGTGGAATTGCAACTGAGGAATGTGAGTAATCGAGGCAATTTTCCACACTACAAATTTCGTGAATGGATTCATATTGTATACATATTCACCCCATGTACCCCACTGATCTAACGGGGTACATAGCCAGGCTCCATGTTTTAGGTGTATACACGTAACCATGGTGATAGGCACGGCACAGCCGATACCCGGAAGTGCTCTGTGTGGAACTGCAACTTAGGAATGTGAGTAATCGAGGTAATCTTCCACACTATAAACTTTGTAAATGGATACATATGCATTTGATGCACCTCATTGATTTAACAGTGCTCATAGCCGGGCTTTAACTTATGCCATTCAGCAGACATAGATCGTAGTGTGGTGATTTGTTGATATGTCACCATGGTGATAGATGGTGACGGGGTTAACACAGACACACCGGAAGGGGAAGTATCGAGAATCACACTTGCGCACTGGGGAACAGACCACGCTAACACACAGGTGGTGGAGGTTAGGTAAGTTAAGTATTTCCTATTTAAACTGAATGTTGTTACATTGTATTTTGTGTCCTGATGAAAGTCCACAGTGGGGGACTGAAACGTCGACCTACAGACATTTCGGAATAAAAGGTTTTTTACTTTTTATTAATTACAAAAGTCCTTGAGTGCTGGCTTTTTTTGATGCAGTATGTATATATATATTTATTTATATTGTAATAAAGTAAATGGTGTGGTTTGTGAGGCTTTTTTTATTCCCTCTATATTCTTCAGAGAGGCATATGACATTTAACCCCAGGAGGAGTATGTGTTGTATGCAACACAAATTAATGTTTAGTTATAGGCCCCTGGGATGGAGCATTTGGAGAGTAGTGCGGACCAGAGCTCCACTCCTCAGTTTATATACAACTGGGAGAAATAAGGTCCAGGCCAGGGTTTTGGACTATCTCCAACACATTGCTCAGCTGCAAGTAATCCACTGCAGCAGTGGGAATAACCCCCTCCCTGCTAGGCAGGTAAAGAGAGATTTTTTTTTTTCCTCCCTTGGAGGTTGGAAGCAGCAGGCTGGCTTGGAGCACTGAGGTGCACAAGGATAGCAGTCAAGGTGACTGAGCACTGGAGTGCAGAGAGTTGCTAATAAACAAGGTTGGTGAAACCGGTATTTTGTTTAAGTTGAATTCTCGCTAGAGAGGGAAGCTGGATGTTAGTAAGCGCTCAGACGAGCTAGGATTTTGTTTGCAGGGATTTCTGTTATATTATTATTATTTCTTTGGTGTTGTTCCTGATGCTGCCTCCTGTTTGGATTTCCAAATTAAGTGACTGAACTTATATTAAGACAAAAGACTGCATGTTTGTACCCTAGAGGACCGTGCTAATTGCTATACAGGATCACTAGATATGTGTATGTATTACAATGAAAATAAATGTACCATTTCTTTTCTGCTTAACCTGCCTTTCGTTCAAAAATGATGGAAGTGTCTACAAAGCCTCTTTGGTGAAAGACCAAATGAGAGAAGCATATTGGGCCAATATTTCTGTCTAAATGATGAAATTAACATCTAAAAAATATACTGACCACTACATAATACAAGATGGTCCATCTGCAGCTTGCGCTTGTTTGCTGGTGTTGCCGCAATTAATCAGATTAGATTATTTCTGATGATTTTTCAATTTAAGCTAGTGTGTCCAGAGACATAATGACACAGGACATCCTTCTCCATAATCAAAGTAGTTGGTGCCTGGGTGCCCCTTTAAGGGGTTTAGAAATATGAGGGACCACTTATAGTTTAGTGTTTTCCAATCTCTAACTTCAAACAAAATCAGGTAATTCCAAAAATCTTGAAACCTTTTTCTTCAGAAATGTTATAGGAATTACCAGTCTATAAACCATTACATACAACCATGGAAATTAGGTTAATATGCTCACTGATGTAACAACAATAGGGAATTTTAAGAAGCCTTGTAAAATGTAAAACTTTTTGTGTGTAATCGCTGTTCCTTAATCTGCATTTTGAATAATTTTGGTCTTTATGGCAGCACCACTACTGACAAATGCAAGTTCTGGGTGTCCAGTCCCCCCAAATTCCCTTTTTTTTAACAAGTCTGACATAAATTTAAGAAATGCACAGTATTTCTTACCTGGATACTGGAGGGCTGATAATACTCCGTAGAGACTTGACATCTTCTGTCAAACAAAAATGAGGCAAATCAGTATCAGTGTTATGCAATATTTCATGAATTAAGGCTTCCCAGCAAACAAACAAAACAAACTAAGCAACACAAAAGAGCAAATAAAATTCTGCTCTATTCTCTGCATTGCAGGAAGTATTCATGATGGTTCAAGGTTTATAGTCCAGGGCTACCTGACGGGAAGCTGTAGTGCCTTTGAAGTTCATAGCGATACTTGGGTCTTGAGTTTGGCGCAAGTCTTCGTTTAAAACACTCTAGACACTGAAAGGAAGATTGTAGAAACCATAACAGAAGCAAATTAGCTCAAAATCACAATGGGGCATAATTACCATTCGTTAAAGCCATGTAAATGCTGCCAGGGAACATTACAAAGAGGGTACAGAGATGTGTTCACTAAACTGACAAATGGGGAAAATGTACAATGGAATTGGATAATCTACGCCCAAACCCCTAAATTGGAACATTTTTTCCAGCTTAAAACTGTTGAATCACTGCATCGTCATAGTCTATACACTTGCTAGCAATGTCCTCTGCATTATATACAGATTCAATTTACACAAATATACATCTACCTGCATGGGAACTTGCCATTCACGCAATTAGTGGATTACAATTTCACTGTAATGTACAAGTGATAGTCTCTCAATCACTTACTCCAGTAAACTCTATCACAGCATTTGCTGGAATGACTAGTGCAAGTGTAAAATCACATAAAACAAAAACAAACCAAAATAAAAACTAGATTTGTTGTACTTCCTTGTTGTGGGCACCTTTATACTAAAATGCCATACTTGCGCGACCAGAGCGGTTTGTTTAATTTACATTTGGTTGTTAGTGTGCATTCCGTATTATATATGGTTCATTTCATTTACATAGCATGTGAAAAAGCCAGGCATGCGTGGTGAATTCGAAATGAATGGCACAACCTATAACTAACTTATACTCGGCTATTTGGATGTGCAACTAAGTCATAAGTGACAACTCTACTTTAATATGGTCATAATAGAAAGCTATAGCCCAATAATGCTAAAATCCCCTTTCTTGGCCAGAATTCACAAGTAAACACTGGTTGGCACTGGTTAAGTTGCAAATGTTCATTTTCCCATGGAAACACCCACCTCTGTATACAAAGTGTATGTCCCGATGGACTTCCCAGAAAGGGTCTTCAAAACTGCCAACATGATTTCTTCTTTATTTCCTTTAGCTTAATTTAATAAGATGCATTTCCTTACTGCAACACTCTATGGAAATAGCAAGCAACAATTTAGAATAAACATTATATATATTTTTCATATTAGTGTTTTAACTAGTTCGCCACCAATATGATGAAAAAAAATAGAAAACACCAAAAAAACATATTTTTTTAACTCCCGGGACAGTCTCCTCAGTGCAATCGCCTCTATTTTAGTCAAAAGTTATGAAGGTCTAATTTAATGCTTCTCATAGAGAGGCATTGTGGACAGAAGCACATGCCCAGCCATTGCTGTACTTTGCTAATTAAATGCTTTTCACTGAGAAGGCATTATCTAGTGCTTCTCTATGGGGAGCATTGGACGCATCTGGTGTAATTTGGCTGTGTGAGAACACTGAGCATGAACACCTTTATTGGCAGTCTGCCTGAGACATGGTTGCAGACAAATAAACATTGCAATTTCACTGATAGGGCAATCTTCTACATTGCGTGGGGGGCCTAAAAGAAAAGAAAAAAAAAAATTTTTTTTTTAAATATTAAAAAAATAATAATAATTAACATAAAAAATCCCCCTCATTTTACACAAATTACATCACTACACAAACACACTGCATTACATACATACACTACACAAACACACACTCTGCATTCACTATACACACACTACACAAACACACACTCTGAATTCACTATACACACTACACAAACACACACTCTGAATTCACTATACACACTACACAAACACACACTGCATTCACTATACACACTACACAAACACACACTGCATTCACTATACACACTACACAAACACACACTGCATTCACTATACACACTACACAAACACACACTGCATTCACTATACACACTACACAAACACACACTGCATTCACTATACACACACACTGCATTCACTATATATAGACACTACACACTCTGCATACACTATATATATACACACTACACAAACACTCACTGAATTCACTATACACACACTACACAAATACACACTGCATCCACTACACACACAGCTCCCCTGTCTAAATACACTTCATCCACTACATGTGGCATGTATATTTTGTGCATTTACCCTTAGAAATAGTTTATTTTTTCAAAATGGTAAATGTACCGAATATCGGCAAGTTATCGGCCATCGGCCTGAAAGTTCACAGATTATCGGTATCGGCTCTAAAAAATCAATATCGGTCGATCCCTAATGTTTACATGTGAAGGGTTAAAACCTGGGGGACCTGGCACCCAGACCACCTCATTGAGCTGAAGTGGTCTGGGTGACTATAGTGTCCCTTTCAATGTAATGTATGGAGACAGCCTGAGACCATGTGGAGCAAGTCACCTTCACCATGGAGTACACACTCACAAAGCATTGCTGAAAAGCTCAGAGTCCCCAATATTATGATATTTTCCAATAAATCATGGATACAATGTAATGTCACATACACATATATATATATATATATATATCTCTGTCTCCTGGCATTCATTGATCTCTGTCACCTGCTGCTTGCTTCACAGCTTCCACCTGGAGCTGTCACACCACCTCACATGGAACCTCGACGTCAGCCTCCACGGCTACCGTCAATGTGACATTACGCACACAATGTTTGACCTTCTTCCCGTGATGCTTAGCGATAGTTATCCACACACACACAAAAAAAAAAAAACTCTTCCGGTCGGAAACAAGTATCCCTGATAACCGTTCCGCCCTCTCCAATAGTTCTCTGCGTTCTCTGCAGTCTCTCTCTCCCCTCTCCCCCCCCCAGCGTGATAAGCGTAAACAGGAAGTTACGTGCTGGAGTGGGCGGTCCTTCCTTTTACTGTTTCCACCTGGCCTCGGTAACGGCGGCTCGTGTGTCAGAGGCCGTAAAGCACCGCCAGCGGCAGCCTCCTCTTCCAGCCACAGCACAACACCGAGCAGGGACCGAGCGGGAGCACACAGACAGAGCACAGCACCGAGCACAGCCGCCGCCATGGTGAGGGCTCCGTGTATCCAGACATGCCCGGACACGCTGGCTCAATGCATTGCTGGGGAGAGGGGGAGGCCTTACTGGACCTTAATAAATGGAGCCCAGCTCTATCATGTACATAGCACGGCATGGGGGGGACACTATAGGCACCCAGACCACTTCAGCTCAATGAAATGGTCTGGGTGCCAGGCCCCTCAGGTTTTAACCCTTCAGAGGCAAACATGGCAGTTTCAGAGAAACTGCTATGTTCACATTAGGGGTTAATCCAGCCTCTGGTGGCTGTCTTCCATGTTATGCGTCCATAGGGAATCATTGAGAAATGCTTTCCTATGGGCGCTTTGAATGCGCAGGCGGCTCTTGCCGCGCATTTGGCTCCAGTGACGTTGGACGGGGGAGCTGACGTCGGACGGGGAGAGGTCACCAGCGCAGAGGGAGCCCGGCGCTGGATTAAGGTAAGCTGCTGAAGATGGGACCCTAAGGGTGGGGGCACCCTCAGGGCACTATAGTGTCAGGAAAACCGCTTTGTTTTCCTGATACTATAGTGACCCTTTAATCTGCTTTAGTTTTTTTTTTGGGTAACTTTACATAAACTAACTGGAAGTATGGAAGTTAGAATATCTCCTGGAGTGCTGTATGTGGGTCTAATCCTCAAACTGGTACAGATATAGGGAGACCAGTCCAAATTCAGGGTCTTGTCTGGTTTCCCCAGTGTCCTGCATGTGGGGACTCAAGTCCTATTTCCCCAATCATCGCAAAGGCATTGTTTGGTGTAGTGGGTATGACGCTTTCAGCTTATCACTGGCCACCAAGGCAAGCCTTCCTGCAGTCAGTGGATAAAGGAAGGAACAGAGGAGACAGAGCTGGTATGGGCCAATTAGCCAGTTTTCCGGTTAAAAAACACCCAGACCACTTCAGCTCAAAGTTTTAACCCTGTAGATGAAAACATGTTTCACTGCATGTTAATTCAGCCTCTAGTGGCTGTCTCATTGACAGCCGCTAGAGGCGCTTCCGCGATTCTCACTGTGAAAATCGCAGTGAGAAGACGCTGGACATCCATAGGAAAGCATTCTGATGTCGGCAGAGGGAGGAAAGTTCCCCAGCGACGAGGGAGCCCAGCGCTGGAGAAAGGTAAGTGGCTAAAGGGGTTTTAGCCCCTTCAGCCCAAGTGGATGGGGGCCCTGAGGGTGGGGCGACATAATGACCCTGTAGTGCCAGGAAAACAAGTTTGTTTTCCTGGCACTATAGTGGTCCTTTAAAGGGACACTATAGGCATCCAGACCACTTCATCTCCTTAAAGTGATAAATGTTTACATTGCAGTATTAAGACTACCTCTAGTAGTCAATCACTCAACCATTCAAAATCAGTTTAACCCCTGAAGGTAAGTGTCCACAGGCAATGCTGCCCTCATATTTTCACTGAGCTGAGTGTTTGGGCAAGTGTTCCTTTAAAGGAACATAACCTATAGGTGCCTCTACCCCAATGCTGTGAGGGTTTACTTACCTTTGCTCTCTTGCCACAGTGCTGGCATGGTTTTTTTTTTGTTTTTTTTGGTGTTTTTTCATAACACATAGTTGGAGGTGTTGAATAAACCGTTTTTATTTCCTTGTGTATTAATTGCATTTCTTTCTTTGTCACACAGCCTCAGAACGACTATATAGAATTACATCGTAAGCGATATGGATATCGCTTGGATTACCATGAAAGAAAGAGAAAGAAGGAAAGCCGAGAGGCTCATGAACGCTCACATAAAGCAAAGAAGATGATCGGTCTGAAGGCTAAGCTCTACCACAAACAGCGTCATGCCGAGAAGATACAAATGAAGAAAACGTAAGTAATGTTTTTTTGTAATTTTTTCTTTTTTCTTTCTAGGGGATGCATTTTATAATTCAAACCATTGCATTAAAAAAAAATGTATTTTTATAACTATATTGTATGCATTTAATGTATACCCACGATAGGTTAATTAATGTGTGTAACCATTTGTTTCCCCATTGTTCTGCTCAGCCTTTTATACTGATTTCAGGACATTGTGTGTCAAATCTGTTAAGTTATTGTTGTATCAAACAATTTAATTAAAACATTCAAGTCTCAACAAAAAGTGAGATTCAGTATATCGGCACAGCTGGGTCAGATTTTAAGCTCTTATCTACTAGCCAGGCCTAAACTTTCTTTTCATCACAAGAACATGTATATATTTTTGATACAGTGTCTTGATATTGAGCGAGTGAGCAACCCTCATTGTACGTTGGGCAGTTTAGTTCTCAAACCCTCATGTTTAGCTGCAGGGTTTGGAGGGGACAGGGCAGGCATGTAGCCAACTCTCTCTCTCCTTCCTCAATGCTGCCACCAGGCTTTACAGGACTTCTCACTCAACGGAATCACAAGTACTCCTGGTCATAAGTAATATATGTATATGTACGTGTGTGTGACAAGAGAGGTAGAAGGTTAATAAGATGTAAATGCAGAAGGAAAGAGACATTGCTATAGTGCAGGCATAGGCAACCTTAGGCACTCCAGATGTTATGGACTACATCCCCCATAATTCTCTTACACCCATAATGCTGGCAAAGCATCATGGGAGGTGTAGTCCAAAACATCTGGAGTGCCGAAGGTTGCCTATCCCTGCTATAGTGTATAGAGACCTCTTTAAAGTGGCTAACCCGTAATTTTTTTTAATTTGTGTGTGTGTGTGTGTGTGTGTGTGTGTGTGTGTGTGTGTGTGTGTGTGTGTGTGTGTGTGTGTGTATATATGTATATATATATATATATATAATATATATATTATTTTTTTTTTCAAATTTTATTTAATTTGTGTTTTGTGAAATGACCAGTTCATTGATGTCTACATTAATGAGTTTTATTTCTAATACACTAAATGCATGCCTTCCACTGTTATTTGTAGATGTTCTGGAAAGGTTGTTCTATGAATGATTTGACTCTAACCAGTCTGCCAACTTATTATCTCCTTATTCTAGTATTAAAATGCATGAAAAAAGAAACACCAAACAGAAGAATGATGAGAAAACACCTGAAGGAGCTGTTCCAGCTTATCTGCTTGACAGAGAAGGTCAAACTCGGGCCAAAGTTCTGTCTAATATGATCAAGCAAAAGCGAAAAGAGAAAGCTGTAAGTATCTGCAGTTACAGAAACCTTTGTTTCCTTTACAGCAGGTGTGTTGTGTGTATGAAGGTTTGTTGTGTCTGGGACAGGTTTACTTCCTAACCCAGGTGTCATCTAAACCTGTAATATGTCTGTTTTCCCATTGTTAACAAATTATTATTATTATTAT
The DNA here is from genome assembly GCF_036172605.1 of Pelobates fuscus. Classification (NCBI taxonomy): domain Eukaryota; kingdom Metazoa; phylum Chordata; class Amphibia; order Anura; family Pelobatidae; genus Pelobates; species Pelobates fuscus. Next base: position 45,814,281 of record NC_086321.1, on the reverse strand, counting down.
TGGTCAGTGGAAGATGCTTCTCAAGATGTCACTGAAACTGTTCTTTGGTAATCAGTTCGCATCCCGCGTTCTGTATATTCACCAAAAAAAAACCAGGTCTCAGAACTAAGCAATAGTGCAGCAATTGGGATACACAATTAGAATTAACGTGTTTGCGAGGGAGGAGTACTTGTGTGTTTTTATATTTAACCTTTTTCTCTTCTAGGGGAAATGGGAAGTTCCTTTGCCTAAAGTACGTGCTCAAGGTGAAACAGAAGTGCTAAAGGTTATCCGCACCGGAAAGAGAAAGAAGAAGGCTTGGAAGAGAATGGTCACCAAAGTCTGTTTTGTCGGTGATGGTTTTACCCGAAAGCCTCCAAAGTATGAAAGATTCATTAGACCTATGGTAGGTTGTTTAATTATAGCTTAGGAACATATTTAGCAATGCTTCTATTACTCACCCTGATTTGCTGCCTTCTTTTGTTTCTCATCTGCTGGCAACTTGTCCAAGTTAGAGACACTAACTTTACTGATATTGTCAATGCATGGTAAATGACTAAAGGGTTACTCACCTACCATGACCACTTATGCTAGTAGAAGTGGTCCTGGGTATAGGACTCTGTATCTGCAGTATTTCTCCTCCGATATTTGCATTTTTGTGTTAGGGGTTAGTTATACCCTGGCGCACATGGCCCAGAACTCTAAAAACAAAAAACCTGTGCGTTGCTCGGAGCTTGTGCACATGCATCCTGAGCCAGTAAAACTGACCAATCAAATGCTTCTCTATGAAGCACTTGATTGTATCACAGAGAGAGGGAGGCTGTAATGTCAGAGGGGACGTGGAATCCAGGGAGGGGAACTTCATCCAGCGCTAGATTCCAGGTTAATTTGCTGTTTTTGCATGTGTATAATGGGTGACCTAGGGCACTGTAAAGTGGTTTTTTTTTTTTTTTTTTTTATGTTTAAGTAGAGTAACTTTTTTTTTTTGTGAGCAGCTTTGTGTAAAATAGTACAGAGTGTTTATATTTATTTGTAGTAATGTTTGTATGTGTGTTTATTTTCCCTTTCATGTCTGTGGTGATGGCATTTTAGCCACAGCGCCCACTGAGAAAAGCAGAATGGGCATCATTAGTTATAACCTTTTTATTCTTGTATATGCATGAATGTATTTATTAAAAAAAAAAAAAAAAAAAAAAGGCCTATGTAACAGAGCTCAGATATTGAGAGAAATATGCAGGTGTGCATTTGCATGAACAGAGCTTCCCTAAGTAAGTTGTGTGTTTTTTGTTTTTAGTTTAGCATTTATACCTGATTAGTAGTGTAGGATTTTAGATTTTGAGCTCTGTATATAAGATCCTGCATGTCACTGTGATAAATAACAAATATTCTCAAGCAAGCCAAGGGTACATACGCATCTATACCCCAAATTAGTGTCTAAAGGTTATGGTCGCAATCAAAAAAGCCAGTAATATATATATGTGTGTGTGTGTGTGTGTGTGTATTTGGAAAAAATACATGTTTTTTTTGTTGTTTTTTTTTTTTTTTTTTAAATCATTATCATTTCTGCAACTTATTTTTTTAATTTTTTTTTTTTATAGGGTTTACGTTTTAAGAAGGCACATGTAACTCATCCAGAACTTAAAGCCACATTCTGCCTTCCTATTCTTGGAGTAAAGAAGAATCCATCATCTCCTCTTTACACATCTCTTGGTGTCATTACAAAGGGTACAGTCATTGAAGTCAATGTGAGTGAGCTCGGTCTGGTCACACAAGGAGGCAAAGTTATTTGGGGTAAGATTTAAACTCTTCATTCGGTATGATAAAACTATAATACAGCTATGTTACACTCTTCACTGGAGTTAATTCTGCTTATGTTTAATAAATGATTCTGTGGTGACTGGATACAATAGCAACCCTTCCTTCCTATATTAGATTTTCTTTCTCCCCTTGTGATTTACTTCTGCTAAATTACATACTCATTGATTTCATTGGGAATTGCAAGTTGGCAGATCTGGGTATCCAGTTGCACACTGGAAGGTGCTCAGGGCCATCTGTCATTCCTTTTCTTATTTGGATGCTTGAGTTTACCTTAAAACTTGGAACCTTGCAGGTTCCTTTACAGTGCAGTAGAATATTTCATATGGAGCCACAATGGAGAAATGTTTTTATATGTGTGCAGACCAACCTCGACATATGCAAAAATATTAGTTTGTCTCAACTGCTATATGACTTTATGGATTGTGTGAAGCACAAAAACTTAATTGCTGTGTCTGCTATGATCACTATGTAAATTTGTATGGACAGTGAGAAATTACTGTAATTTTCGGTTTAAGCTTGTTTGGCTGCAGTTTTGATATTGATTTTTTTTTTATTTTTTGTTACAGGAAAGTATGCACAAGTAACAAATAATCCTGAGAATGATGGCTGCATTAATGCAGTATTGCTTGTGTAATGATGACTATGACTATTCAACAACGATAGGGGGAAAACATAAGGACTTTGATGTAAGATGTATCATCGAAAGTTATGCACCATTTGGTAAAACTGTGGATTGCAGAATAATAAAGTTTATTTTGTATTTATGAAGTGGATGTTCTTATTTTATTGTCTGGAAATTCTGTACACCCCTAAAGCAATTTTGTTCTGTATGATTTTTTGTGGCCAATCCATGGCAGTGTCACAGATGGGTACCTCCTCCCTCTTAGCTAACAGGACAGGAAGCACAGATTATAAAAGGAACCTCCTACCTTGGACCCCAGTCTTGTTCTGTCCTCTGAGCTACTGGGCAATGCTATAGCCCTGGGCTATAATCATTTTGGTTTTTAGTTATTAGTATTTCCAGATCACCTATGTTAACCAAGCTTTAGCTTAATTAACCAGATTATCAACTGTGACTCTAACATGGTAAGTCCCCAGTATGAAGCTCCTCTTTGGGGAAAACTCCCTGGGGAATGAGCTAATTATAACCTAGCACGAGTTCATGTTTAGGCTTCCAATAAAAGCGTTCTGGTTATATGATTGTTACTCTTATTGCTAAATAGAATTTCCAATTACTTGGCCTGACAAATTTTCGGTATTTTCCCGCATATGTCCTTTGGGTTGCCTGATCCTTATACTGTCCAATCAGCAACCTGTATGTGGCAGTCAACAGTAGATGCTCTCCTTCTGGCTCAGAAGCTGAAGTCCCCATCACACATGTCTGTAGCATGTGGCGACACAGCATGGCCGATTGACGTCAGAGCATCTTACATAGAGAGAATAGGGGTCCAGGAGACATGCCTGAATGTCCATTGATTGTGGAATCAAGTGGGCGGCATTTCGCACCGGCAATAACGGGCTGTTTAAAATAATGAATGTGTCAGGCTCATTTCCAACCAGCAGTTTTTTCCTATACAAGGAGATCAAGATTTGTGAAGCCTTCTCTGCTTCACTCTCTCACCTGGTGTTGCAGGTAACGCACTGTCTTTTAATTTTTTTTACTTGACAGATTTGTTTTTCCAGACTGAATTCCATTTCCTTCTGGTTAATACAAGTTTGGAGTAAACTCTTCCAAATGAATTGATGCCTTACAATTCCCAGCGTACAGAAGGAGGTTTTATTCCTAAGACATGGATTTGAAAATTTTACACTTGCAAAGTTTAGGTTAAAATAACCAAGCTTGCATATAGGATATCAGAAGCAAGCCATTTCAGTTCTTTAAAACATGATCTGTAATATCTATGGGTGCGCTTAAAAGCATTAAATTATAGAGGAATGGGGGGTGCGGGGCCTGACTGCCATGGCGGAGAGTCACATCTTGCTTGAGCTCCTCTCCTACACGGGCAATACAAGCCGATAATAGCAAGTTTAGGCTGAAAATACCACGGCTACACTGACTCACATACATCCCGACCTGCTTGCAGCACACAGCGGAGGTTGGAAACAGAACAGAGCGAGACCACACAGGGAAACCAAATGGGGCGGGCGCCACGTGGCACCAAAATCCTGATAACGACCAAGGCGACTTAACAGCCAAACTCGACAGAATCTTCACTAAATTCTGGCAGGACCTGGAGGAGAGATGGCGCCAAACCACCTCTGAGCAGCCGAAAGCACACTCACCTGCACAGCGGGCCGTGCGCCCACAGCAAACACAAGTGGCCTTAGAAGAGGTCCTAAAATGGTGACGCAACAGACTCTCGCCGACGAAAACAGGGACGGAACACAACCAGACCCAAGGCCAGGTCCCCAACAGCACCTAAGGACCGCAGGCGGCTAACAGCGGGCAAAGGCATGAAGCTGCTGACCCGAAAAGCACTAACTTTTCACCAACCCAAGACATACAGCCGGCCAGCACTAAGCCCTGAGGCGTCCCACCGCCCGCAGCGGCACTGGGACTGGGCTCCCTCCGGGGCACACCAAGCCGGGTGGCTACAGCCAACAAACCAACGTGACACCATTGATCCGAACCTACGGGACTCTGCGCCAACCCTGGCAGCAACGGTGAGAAACCACTATGCCCGTACCTGGACTATCAAGGGCATTGGGTGAGGTGATCGCCAGACACCTAGAGAGGTTCCGAGATAAGCTCTTAACCTCAGTATTTGGAAAAGAGTCCCACTGGTTTACCCTATGCTTTTCCTTGTGTCCCCATGATGCTTCTTTATGCTCCCCTCTCTTGGCAGCAATGACACTAGCAACTGTTCCGAAGCAGTGTTTTACTATATGATGCCTTAAGGCAGCACAACGTTGGAGGTGCAGAACAGAGACATAAGGCTTTTACTGTTAATCTTAAAATGTTATAATTTGTCTGAAACACTCATGCACATGTCTCAAACCTTTACACACGTTAAAGCTATTATACAAGTTACTACTAGGACACTACAGATAGACTCCACGTGTTACAAGCCTGTTCCACTTAACTTGCATTACTTAAAATATTGCACTAGTACACCATGTCTCACTAATCTTCCTACCAGAACTACTCAAATATCGGACATAGCAGACAAGTTACATATGTGCTTATACAACTAAAATGTGCAATTTTCCTGTGCCACTGTTTACTCTACCTACGTTTATATATACCTGTACGCTGTTGTGGCGTTTGTATTGACCTGTACCCACCTGCACAACAAAAATAAAAAATGTAAAAAAAAAAAAAAAATTATAGAGGAATTACCTCAAAACAAAAGTGCTAAAAATGTCCCTGGTCACTAGTGCGCCACCATGTATGTAACTAAGTGCAAGGCACATGTATCCTTCATATTGTTGCCAATCTTAATATATATGTGAGCACAACACTGAGCCTTCTTAAAGGGGCTTTGTCATCTGTGTGTCATCTTGCATATTTTGCAAGAACCCCAGAAAGTGACATCCATGTTAAGTATTTGGCAACCCTGCAATGCGGCTGACAGTAGATATACTCACCCGAAGCTCTCTCACAGGTGCTGCCATCTTTATTTCAGTTCCCGGACCTTCATCCACCAGCAGATGCAATACTGTACTTTCACCCATGCAAGCCCTCCACATCCTATATAAGACCATCAATATCTATCCACCTGTCTGTCTTATTCCATAGCTGTCGTAGCAACGACTGTTGGAAATAACAAAACCAGAACATCATCTTGTGTCAAACCTGGACAATGCCATGGGACAAAGTTATTTCAAATTTGTCATATTTTGATTGCAATGGGATCAGAGTATTTCCTTCCTGGATATTCTATCTATCGGTGCTGTACTGGAATAGTCATCCAGTTGATGTAACTTCCTAGATAATGAAAGTGCCCATATGTTCTGCAACACTACCCAGTGATCAATTGTATTAAAAATAAAAATACACCACCTCAACAATAACCCCTACATGCTTGAAGAACCCTGACTGGTTGGAAGATATACTACATAGCAATCAATGAGCAGAATTTGCTGAGGTTATGCCACAAACTTAAGGAGTTAGGCTGAATGTGTCCATACATTTCCAGGATGTTCCTTCTTTGTGATTGCAACGAACAACAAGCATTGGACCAGGGTTACTACCCCAAGAGATATTGAGTCTAAAGACCAGAATATGGAAAACAGTGTGTGTTGGGTGTTTCGATCTACTTAAATGAAAATACACATTTGTAATGCATTCCATTAATTAATGCATTACCTCAATTTATAACCAAAAAGTAAAAACTCGTTTTCCTGGCACTTTAATGTTAATGGGTCTCCTCCACCCTCATAGCCCCCCTTCCGCGGGGCTCTAGGGGGAGGAAGGGGTTATAATCTTACCTTTCTCCAGCGCCGGGTTCCCTCGGGGCTGGGGACTCTCCTCCTTCCGACGTCATCGGCTGAATGCGCATGCGCGGCCAGAGCCGCGTGCGCAGTCAGTCAATAGGAAAGCATTCTCAATGCTTTCCTATGGACGCTGGCTTCTTCTCACTGTGAAAATCACAGTCGGAAGCGCCTCTAGCAACTGTCAATGAGACAGCCACTAGAGGCTGGATTAACCCATATGAAACTGCTATGTTTACAGCAGACAGGGTTAACCCTAGATGGACCTGGCACCCAGACCACTTCATTAAGCTGAAGTGGTCTGGGTGCCTATAGTGGTTCTTTAAATATTCTTATGATGTAACCAAATCCACAGTGATGATTTGAAATTACCATTACCTGCATTTCCTGTGTGCGCTGAACTCTACACGTGTATTTTGCACTGCTTGGTGCTGGCATTACATGTGGAGAGTTACCAATAGGCTACTTTAAGACACTATAGGCACTAAAACAACTTTCTCTTCAATGTAATATTTATGGTGTATAGATCATGCCCATGGAGTCTAACTACTTAATTCTCTGCCATTTAGAAGTGACATTCTCTTTAATGTAGAATTTCTTATCTCTTGCTCTGTTAATAGCCTGCTAGATCCTATATGAGCCTCCTGTGTGTGCTTAAAGTTTAATTAACAGTGCAGGAGATAAAAACTGCTATAGTAAACACACTGTGCTGTCACATCTAATTCTAAATGAAACAACATTTTCAGGTTTGCTGTGTGAGTCACCGCCATGGGAGGTATTGCTATGGCTGCATAAACAGAACCACGAGTGATTTAAAAGCAGATAATTGAGCTGTGAGACTGCAGGGGCAAGATCTGTAGACCAAAACTGCATCATTAAGCTGAAGTTGTTTTGGTATTTAGAGTGTGCCTTTCATGTTCCATCACAAGTCCTCCTGCTAGGTGGGGGTTGCTCACAGTTGTTCATGAAACCAATTTAAAATGAATGACTAAACTTGACATCCCACATGATCCACCATGTAATGGGAATAAAAAAAAAGTTATTTACTATCAAGATACAATATATTAACTAAATGTGTGTTTGTTATTCCATCTATCATTATAGAACACACTATCTGTGATCTTATTAAGAACGGATCCACTTATAGAATTATGAAAACATGTATTATATTATTTATTGGTTGTAATTGGGGATTACGCTGATGTTTTTCAACCACATAAAAAACCGTATACAAAATACAGAAACCATACAAAAATGTCTTAACGCTTCAAGTAAATTTCTGGGAGTGAGCAAACTGGGTTCCAGTGAATTACAAAGTAGGATACAGACTATCTGCAGGTTAGCAAGTCTCACACCATGTAGCACAGGTTTAAAAATGACACATAGGGGTTTAGTGTTGATCAAAAATCGAACTCCACGATTTAGGTGGCCAAAGGATTTTTTAAAAACTTTTTTGCCTAAATTCTTCCGTTCGGATTTAAGTTGGCTACTTTTTGCTGTTTCATTAAGAAATACAAAGCATATCACCCAATTAAACCTGGCACTGCTGAAGGTAAGTCACGGAAAAGTGTACAGATCTGCCGAGACATTTGACACTTTCATCATCTCACACATTCCGCAACACATCTACTGCAAAATTATGAAAAACACAAACATTTTAAAAGCAAATCTAAAAACATTTGTTTAATTAAACTGTAGATTTAAAATAACACTATTAACATCATACCTCTATAACATAGCTTATAGAAATATGGAAAAATTGAACCATAATATTCATGTACTTTTCTAAGCCAAACAAAATGATTTTTTTTCATGTAATGAGCAATATCACCCATAATAAACGGTTCTGTCAAAGTTGAAGTGGCTCTCTTAATATAAATGTTATTTGCACTGTAATATAGAATGTTAAATACTGTCCAAAACTTTGTTGTTTATTTAAAGATCTTTGCTATTGTTTTAATAACACTGAATAAAATAATTATAGCAATATGGACTTCCATATGGCACTCAAAAGTATTAGGTAATTGAACCAATATTATATCTTCCCGTTTCAAGTATAATGCTATGTGCTAAGCAGATAATCTGTCAAAACCTCGGGCCCTTATTGACTGTCTTAGCACATACTTTTCGTAACAGCAGCGGTCACAAAGATTTTGGAAAATATTTTGCAACTCCAAGATACCTCCTTGATGAGATAAAACTTCCAGATCTTCATACAGTTATTACAGATATACGTAGTATTCTAAAATTTTGGGAAACGTTATTTGAACTGAGTTATGCAAAGAACATTTCAAACGACAATCCCTCAATGGAACAGATAACTGTAAATATATCCCTCTTCAATACAGAAACAAAATTTCTCTACAAAGTGGAGCATTATGACTTTTCATTTTCAAAACCTGCCCAAAATAGTTTTTGACATATAAATTGAAATATGTCTAATTTGTGGCAACGTCAAGCCCTGATTTCCACCGATATTTATGGCTGACTCATTTTCTGAAGAATGCAATATCAGCAATATTACTGCTTACACATGATTGTGAAGGTCAGTAGGTAAAATGTTTGTATTCTGCTCGTAAATTACCAGAAAAGTAGCTTTCTTAAAAACAAATAGCGCATATTTTAGCGTGCGTACTTATACAGTGTGCCCACCTACTGACAAACTTTGTAGTCACAAAAACCTTTCAAAATGTTTGCAGAAAGTAACAGGAGATGAGATGACTTTCAAATAATTTTCTCTGAGAATGTAGGCTAAATCCACAGGGTTCCGATAGATAGCGTTACAGCAGTGGAATGATAACTGTCAAACTCTGCTGAGCAACCTGATGGCTACCCCTGCTTCAAGTCTTGTACTTAGAACAGACCACTCACATTATCAGTTTGATCGGTAGTTGTGCTATAGGCTTGTTTAGTCTATATAACGGGTACATTGGGAATATGGGTAAACTCACAGAAAAAGAAACACATAAATCAAAGAACCACAAAAAGAGCATTTAACATCAACCAGAAAACTTTAAAATTGTACAATTACAAATGCCTGTGACCTATACCGAATAACTTCTTAGAACTTTTTAAAAAATTCTAGATTATTCTGTTTTACAAATATTGTGTGAATAACAATCTATCAATGGTTCTAAACTGATAATTTGGTTCTTCTCTTTGCGGGTCCTTTGATCCCCCTTGCCTTTCTGCGCAAACCCCTTCTCTCTATTACTGGGGTCTCTGTTTCTGCTTCCTCAGAGCTACTTTCTCCACCAATCTCCACCGATTTTTGTGCTGAAACATCTGACTGATCCGTCTCCACAGTGGATTCTCCAGAATGGCTCTTTTGTACATCTGATTGTTGGAAAGCTACATCTTCAAGTTCCACCACAAGTAAAGGGCCTTGCCGAAGAACTGGCAGTGCTTCCTCTGTGACGTTAATGACTGGCTCTCCTTGGGGGCCTGTATACAAGGCTGACATATCATCAGGTGTGGTGTCTGCAGTTTGAGTTGGCTCAAAAGTGGTAAGACAGTTGTCAGAGAAGTCTCCACTTTGCACTGGGACAGTCTCTTCTGTGCCTTTGACCTCTAAACTCTCTCTAAAGTCATCTTCTCTCACGTCTGTGTTCACCATTCCAGCTGTCATGGTTCCATGTTCTGAAGTTTCCATCTCTTCTGTATTTAGAACCTGTGATAAAAAAAATTAAAGAAATTCCAGTTACCACTCTGTGCAGCACAAATGTCTCATTACGCAACTAATCGTACATTGAAGAACCAACCAGCGGCCAAGAAACTGCCACAATCCTGCTGTGAAATATGCTTACATTAAAGAGATACTATAGGCATCAAAGCACCCTTAACTTAATGAAGCAGTTTGGGTGTATAGATCATTCCCCTGCAATTTCACTGCTCAATTCACTGTCATTTAGGAGTTCAATCACTTTGTTCCTGTTTATGTAGCCCTAGCCACACCTCCCTAGCTGTGACTCACACAACCTGCATGAAAAAAAAATAGTTTGAGTTTCAATCAGATGTTAACTTACTTTAGACATTTTATCTCCAGTTCGGTAAATTTTATTTTATTCACACACATGAAGCTCCTGCGTGGTCTAGCAAGCTTTTATCAGAGCAGGAGATTATACGTTCTAAATTAAAAAGTATGTGCAAGAAAGGAGATTTAGACATTAGATCTCTTTTTATGAGAACTGTTTAGGATGTCACATGCAGGGCGGTGTGACTTAGGCTTAAATGGCAGAGAATTGAACACTGAGCCTGCAAGGATATGATCTATACACCAAAACTTCTTCTTTTAAACTAAAGTTGTTTTGGTGCCTATGTCTCTTTAACATACAGTTGTAAATAAATATTATTCAACCCTTATTGAAAATCAGGTTTAGTGAAAACATTTACAGACTTTAAGCTATTTACAGTAGACAAATCAAACAAAAGCAATTTAAATAGCTCAACACAACGAATGCGCCAACTGGTTTCCCCACAGTCAAGTAAAAATGCAACTTATAATGACTTCTCTAGTCTCAGAATTATTCAACCCCCTGAAAAAATTCCTTTACAACAGCACAAATATGCAAACCAGGTGTCTCAAGCACGCCTGATGCAACTAAGCAAGGGCATCATTACTTGCACCAGGTGTGCTTAAGCTGGAACACGTGAAATACCTGAACTGGCTAGGGGTTTGTTGAATGTCACATTTGACTTTATGTTAGAAATATGGTCAAAAGTCAAAAGAATGGTCCATAAAGTTAAGAGAAGAGATCATAACCCTTCACAAATAATGAACAGGATACAAAAAGATAGCGAAGGCACTGAATGTTCCTAGAGATACTGTTTGAGGCATAGTTCGCAAGTTCAAAGTTAAAGGAACAGTGGTTACACTACCTGGAAGTGGCAAAAAACGGAAGCTATCAATGGCTGAAACCAGATTTCTGATAAGGCAGATTGTGAAAAACTCTCAAATGACTTCAAATGATCTGCAGCAAGACCTCATGGCAACAGGCACTTAGGTTTCAGTGCGCACAGTAAGGCGCTTACTAAACGCAAAAGGTTTCCATGCCAGAACTCCAAGACGTACATCACTATTGACCCAAAAGCACAATAAATCATATAAACAAGCCACAGAAGTTTTAGGATTCTGTTCTGTGGAGCGATGAAACAAAACTGGAACTTTTCCGTCCAATGAATCAACAGTATGTTTGGAGGAAAAGTTAAGCATACGCTGAAAAGACTAATCTGCCTACAGTTAAGCATTGTGGTGGCTCGGTGATGCTAATTTTGCATCCTCTGGCACTGGAAACCTGCAGCGAGTAGGAGGCAAAATGAATTCATTGAGATATCAGGAAATTCTAGGAGAAAACTCCATGCCGTATGTGAGGAAGCTGAAGCTTGGGCATCATTAGTCCTTCCACCAAGACAATGATCCCAAGCATACCTCAAATTACACCAAGGTTTGGTTGCAGAAGAAGTCCTGGAAAATTCTACTGTGGCCATCACAGTCACCTGCCTTGAACCTAATAGAAAATCTCTGGTGGGATTTGAAGAAGGCGGCTGCAGCACACAAACCCAAGAACATTACTGAACTGGAGGCCATTGCTCATAAGCAATGGGCTAAGATTCCTCAGGAACACTGTCAGAAGTTGGTTTCTGGTAATGCATCTCATTTGCTTCATATGTACATGTATACACACATAACAACAAAAGGGTGCTCTACTACAGTACTAAAGATGCTTGCCATAAAGGGGTTGAGTAATTTTGAATCTGGAGAAGTTATAAATGGCATATTCAGTTGAATTTGGGGAGACCACTTGAAGCATTCGCCTGTTTGATTTGTTCATTACAAACAGCTAAAAGTCTGTTAATGTTGTCAATAAACCTAATTTTCCGTGGGGGTTGAATCATTTTGATTACAATTGCATATAATATCAGTAAACAACTGTATACCTGTATATTAAAAGAAAACAAGAGAGGACACATTTATTTTCTGGTATGTATGTGTTAATTATTCTATAATTATTCTATACGGTTAATTATTCTATACGGTGTTTCTGAATTGTGTAGTCACTCACTTATCTCTTGTTCATGCAAGTCCTTGTTTACAATATTAACAAATGAAAATGATAAAAGCAATCCCAGGTAGCTCTTAGTAACTGCAAGTAAAGGCTTTTCACTAGTTAGTTATTAGATGTTAGTTATTAGATCAGACACTGTGGAACTCTGACGAGGGATATGCAATCATGTGGACAATATACTCTAACTGGAAAACTGCCAACTCAACTATATTTGCATCTCGGCTCTTTTGTCCATTTAGTAAATAAACCCTATTTGTGTATGTGACTAAGGATGAAAAATAATTGTGCTGGTATCTATTATAAAATGTTCAACCATCCCATAAGCATGGCTTACAGGGCTTCATACGTTGCTGCTTATATTTACATTGCATTGTACAAGTTCAATGCAGTTATGCCTGTAATTCATTCATTATAAAAAAACAGCTTTTTTATGTCCAATATATTCTCCAGTCTGACTTAATTTTGTGTGTGCTACCTACACAGGCTATTAAATGCCAGTCAATATGTGTGTTTACATGTACATATTCATTAAAGGGACACTATAGTCACCAGAACAACTACAGCTTATTGCATTTGTTCTGGTGAGTAGAATCATTACCTTCAGGCTTTTTGCTGTAAACAATGTCTTTTCAGAGAACCTGCAGTGTTTACATTACAGCATAGTGATAACTTGACTGGCCACTCCTCAGATAGCTGTTAGAGATCCTCCCTGGGTCATGGCTGCCTAAAATGCATCCAAACATTCAGTGTCTCCTCCCTCTGCATGCAGACACTGAGCTTTCCTCATAGAGATTCATTGATTCAATTCATCTCTATGAGGAGATGCTGATTGGCCAGGGCTGTGTTTGAATTGTGCTGGCTCTGCCCCTGATCTGCCTCCTTATCAGTCTCAGGGAATCCTATAGGGAAGCATTGTGATTGGTTTAGGCCATCACTTCTGATGATGTCAGCAGACAGCTTGTTTTTCTGAGGCAAACAGCATGCAGATCTACAGCTTTAGGATTGAATACAGTAAGATTTTGCTATATTTATGGAGGCATGAGGGGCCAAGGGGGGCTAGATTGTGGTTTTAACACTATAGGGTCAGGAATACATGTTTGCGTTCCTGACCCTATAGTAATCCTTTAAGTAAATCTGCTGCATTTTCGTTTAATTTACCAAAAATAGTAAAAAAAAAAAAAAAAAAAAAAAAATTGGGTTTTGATTGTACTAGAAATGTTCTTGACTCTATGGGAATAGAAATGACCAATTAGCCAATTAGAATGATGGAGCTAAATTTACTAACTTTGCTGAAATATATGAGTAAAACACTTAATAAATGGAAGAATGTGGAGGTATCATGGTGAGGAAGAATTCCTAGAATAAAAGCATAAATTTATCCAAAATGGGTTTATCCCTTCCGCATGGTACCTGTACATTGCCCAGATAGCTGGTTGACCCTGGTCCAATCAATTTTTAACAATTTTATTTGGGCAGGGAAACACCCACGTGTTAGTTCTAATAGATTGGCCCTAAAGTTCAGCCAAGGAGGCCTGAGTATTCCACAGTTACAACAAACTTGGAAAGCATGTAATATTGCACAAGCAATTATCACTCAATCTGAAAATGCAAAGAACCAAATATGCTATAACATGGAAGAATTATTATATAGTAAAGGAAATAAGAAAGGGGAAATAAGTACTTTATTCTGGACAAATAGGGGTAAAAATAAATCTAGGTATAGTTTCAATTCCAATAGCTTAATTTTAAACAATATATTAACCATATGGAACAAGCTTAGAAAGGATTTAGAAATACAAGATAAAATAACCTCTAGTCTCCCCTCACGTCAACTAAATAGTGACATGACGGACCTAAACATACAGAAATTGATTATTCTTGGTATTAATGAAATTGATGATATAGTAAAAAATGATAAAATCAAAGCCTTTGACTATTTAAAGATGGAATACAAAATGGATAGCAAAGACATTTTTGCATTTATAAGGGTAAAAGGATATCTTAATGATCATGTACTTAAAGATAAAACAAACAATCAAAACTAGAAAATAAAATAAAAAATAGAAATGTTATAAAGAAATTGGTGTCAAGCTGTCTAGACCTATATGAAAGAGATTCTGAAAGTCTTATCCGTTTCACAATTAACAAAATGGGAGAAAGACAAATACTAATATAAGTTATGAAGAATGGAAAAGATCCTTAGCTATTGTTTCTAAGAATATACATTGTCTTAATTTATCCGAGGTACAGTATAAGGTACAGGTGGTACCTAACACCAAGCAAATTAGCAAAAATACATTTAAATATTTCTGACAGATGCTGGAGATGTGATATCCACAAAGGAGGGTTGATACATATCTGGTCGGAATGTGGGTCAATATTTCTTTTTTGGAGTATGTTGGCCATAAAAATAAAAAAGCTGACCGATATTGAGATTGAGTATTTTTGTATTACATCTAAATATACATCAACTCTTTGGTCAATTTTCTGCACTAGTTATACACATATTTTTGGCTGCAAAATTAATGGTGGCAGGGAATTGTAAATATTTTAAGGTTCCATGCTAGGACCTAGTTAAAGAACAACTGATATATCAGTAAAAAAATGGAAATGGGAATTATACCAGCAAATAGGAAAAGGGTGAAGGAATGGTTGATTAAAATACAACAGATCTAATCTTTTTAATTTATTTCCCTGCATAGAATAAACTAGTATAATGCACTTTAAGTCAAAAGGTAATAAGATATATTGAATCCCTAGACACTCTAGTGCCATTCGCAGGGAAACGTTAAGACAAGTTATATAGAATGCCAAATGATGTTTTGTGATGTTATGTGTCCGTTATGTGAGGTAATACTTGAAGTTAGAATATAAGCAATGGGTTAAAGCAATGGTTATACAAGAAGTCATAATATTATTGTTTTTTTTTTTTATTATAAACACATAACTATGTCTTTGTTGTATTGTATTGTATTGTGATTGTATATTTATAAAAAAATAAATTCATAAAGAATAAATATGTAATAAAAAAAAAAAGAAAGACATCTTGCTTATTGATAGGGGATCAAATACTTATTTCACCCATTGACATGAAAATCAATTTATAACTTTTTTGACACACGTTTTTCTGGATTTTTTTTTTTTTTTTTGTTATTCTGTCTCTCACTGTTAAAATACACCTACCATAAAAATTATAGACTGATCTTTTCTTTGTCAGTGGGCAAACGTTCAAAATCAGCAGGGGATCGAATACTTTTTCCCCTCACTGTGGCAAATACTGGTATTTGTTCACACACATGCACGTGCACACTTATATGTATATGTTTCTATCCATTTGTAGTTATCAGACCTTTTAACAATCACAGCTTCAGTAGGACAGTCCCAAAATTGCTTGTTCCATAGGGCACCAAAGCTGTGTGGCAGCTATGATCTAGAACTGGATTAGCCATCAACCAGCTTTCTAAGTGTTGATAAATTATACTTGTGCTCAGTCAGTATTCAGCTGACCTTTGCTGTCGCAGAAGAAACTAGACAACAAAATACTGCCTGCTTCACACATTTTTTTTTTTTATATTACATTCTTGTTTTTTTGATCACCTGATCAGTAAATGAATCTTCAAAAGATTTTTCTAGGTCCATGCTGACCGAAACAAGGGTAGTCAGGGATTTCTCATCTGTATCTGCAGGCTCCAAATTAGACTCGGTATCCTGTGTCTCGCTGGCTAATTCCTGCGCTTCCACAATATCAGACGCAGACGGAAACAATTCTTTTGTTATATCACCGTTTACTGGCTCTATCTCTGTGTCCTGAAATAAAGAAAAACAGACAGAGTATGAACAATAAAAATAATTGTCTTACGTGATTATTGGAATTTGAGTTTCTTGGTATAGATTTTCATGTGTATAGTCAATATAAAGCGTCAATATAAATATATGTCAAGAAAAGAAACAAAATAGAGTGAAGTCCTGTATTTTACAAAGAATACAAATAAATAGGTATGTGTTCAACTGAATGTAGGGTTCTTAATACTTATAATACTTTATCAAATATATTGCTTTTCACTGAAATGGATTACATTTGATAAAAAATAACAGAATAGAACACACAGTATGCATGTACATTAGTGGCTAATGATTAGTTGTAATAAATTCACACTCTCGATGACCGGAGTCTTACGGTTCTAAATGTAAGGGACATTTTTATCTTTCTCAGAACCAAGTATAAAGGTATGCAGTGCAATATCTGCATAATTAATGATGTAACTGAACTAAAATGTCCTGTTAACTATGTTAACTATGAAAACCACTTTTTGATGTCTGCCTAGGAACAACACGTATGCACTGGAGAATTCTTTATTGTAGTAAACATTATTTTTTGCAATGCCTTATTATTGTCCATAACCCAATGCACGGAATTGGTTACATGTAGCTTGGTTTGATAATCATCAAAGAATGGGAGAAAGTAGAAGCTGTACGTTCTAAAGCAAGTGTGGGTGGTCACTTACAAAGATCTACCATAGAATTCTAGCATTGGAACTACAGCTGTTTGTAAACAAATCGTATTTGCCATGTTGGCCCGCAAACCGTTACACTAAATGCTCACTGGACATCATGCATCATGGGAAACGTATTTCACAAATATTACAGACTTACAAGCCATAGCTTTTAAACCATATTCAAACGTGACTATTCGGACTACATTACTTAAGTTCTGCTACCTGTTTATTCTCCAAGCTGTCTTGTATTTTTTGGATGTCCTGAGTTTCTTCAAATATCTGTTCCACTGGTTTAGCAGATATTTCTTCTTGAAGCTTAGCCATTTCATTATCGTCTTTATCTTCTGCTAGTTGCTGTATGAGTTCCTTAAAGTTTTCCACTATTTGTTCTTTTGATTCCAGCCTGCAGACAAAGAACGCATGGCATGAAAAGTGTCATTACCATTATACAGGCCGTCTGCATGCCCAGATACGGCTTAGAATTTGAGATACAACTAAGATTTATTTTTAAAGTTTTAAAGGGATGCTCAGTCACTCCAAAGTGAAGATACTAACCCTTTCTTATTGCACTAGCAGATTGCAGTATGCAGTATTTTTCCAATTAATTTACCTGTCTCTGCCATCTTCTACATCAACATAGGTTGTGTCTGAGATTTCTCAGTCAATCCTGGGTCATTTATTCATTTATATAAGCATGTGCACGTCATTCAAGATACAGTAACTGTAAAATGAATGAAATCTGTTTGCACAAATGAAAGACGCCATAAGTATACATTAATTTAAGCACACATGAATGCATAGCATTTTTTTCATTGATTTGCATTTGGAAAACCCTGTCAATAATTTTAAAGGTACACTATAGTCACCAAAACAACTTTAGCCTAATGAAGCCGTTTTGGTGTATATATCATACCCCTGCAATCTCATTGCTCAATTCTCTGCCATTTAGGAGTTAAATCATTTTGTTTATACAGCCTTAGTCACACCTCCCTGCATGTGAATTGCAAAGTCTTTCTAAACACTTCCTGTAAAGAGTCATCTAATGTGTACACTTAATTTATTTAAAATTCTGTTTAATTTAGATTTTCTTATCTCCTGCTCTGTTAATAGCTTGCTAGACCGTACAGGAGCCTCCAGTATGCAATAAAAGTTAAATGTACAGAGCAGGAGATAAAAACTTTTCAAGCAAGTTACATCTGATTGAAAATCAAACCATTTTTTTTAATGCAGGCTGTGTGTCAGTCACAACCAGGGGAGATGTGGCTAAGGCTGCATAAACAGAAACAAAGGTGATTTAACTTCTAAATGGCAGTGAATGGAGCAGTGAAAGTTCAGAGGCATGATCTATACTCTAAAACTGATTTATTAAGCTAAAGTTGTTTTGTTAACTATATTGTTCCTTTAAAGAAATGTACGGTGGTGGATAGTGGCGTGGAGTTTTGAGGCAAAATATCAAAATATCTTGCATTTTATTTGAAAAATTATATATTTAACAGATGCGTTTAGATCATCCCTTGTGCCCATAAGTTTTCAAAGTAGAGCTGAAATTAAAAATGTAGCAATACTTTATAGGTGAAATTACTTAGTTACTTCTTCCATGTTTAGGCTAATTACTGAATAGCCATCTATTTACTCACACACCAAGTCCAATGTCTGACCAGCCCAACATTAAGCAGCTACATGCTTTGCATTCTGGGATTGAATTGTATTAATTATAACTGTATACGTAGCTAGGTTGGAGTTAACCCATACTTTATGCTGCCCTGTTTAGCCAAGAAGTTTTTCTTTAACAGATTGGAATGAGAAAGATATTGACTCCATGTTTTTCTTTCAGGGCCAAGTTGAGAACAATCAATGGCAACCAAATGAATAACATAATTACTTTTTAGATGTGTCCCGAGTATCATTTTTGACCTCTATGTCCTCATTTTCTGGTTCAGACTCAACAACTCTCTTTCCAATTTTGGGGCGTTTCAGTTGGCTGCTTCTTGTACGAGTGGAAACAGGCGTCAATTCATGTTCTGGGGAAAAAAAGCAAATTATTATACACAATCCCTTGCACTATTTGATGCATTTCTCTATTAAACAAGACCCTTTTAGGTTTTGTTAAAGATCTTTACATAAAGGGCAAACATCAGTCATATGACAGAGCATATGGCAAAAAAATAAAATACATTTATTTTAAAAAGTTACTTTCCCTTTTTCTCAATTCTGTTTCTTAAAAAAAACAAACAAAAAAACATTTCTGGGGGCAGGGCCTGACCTGCACAGCAGTCGGACACATTCTGAAAGAGCTCCCAACGTAACTACTGATTTACCTGTGTTTACTGCCCCTTGGAACTCTACTTTTGCAGCTACAAGAGACTCATCGCTATCCCGCTATACTGGGGCTCTCCTAGAGCAAGTGATCTCTGGATTGCTCCTACACTCAATGGAGGACGCGTTGAGGCCTAGTGTGGATGCTGGGCGGGAGAGGCGGTCGCTCTCCTGGCTTGCCGGATACTGGACTACCGCTGAATCCTACTACAGCCCCGTCTCCCCCCCCCCTCTAGACCGGTGGGGGTGATCCCGCTCCACTACTACGCTTGCCCCATGCTCGCCTACCCATGCAGTGGGAGATGGAATGTAGAAAGCAGACTGACAGAGCTATTCAACGTCTTCTAAGCGAAGCTGACCGCTCACATGTGGACCTCGACTCCTGATCTCAAGCCAGACCTCGTGTCTAATAGCCCTGCACAGACTGAAGAAGAATAAGAATTTAAAGAAAAATGGCGAAAATAGAGTGAGGGAAACAATGAAGGGTAGATGGCAAAAATAGAAAACCAGGAAAAAATGGAGCGAGAGCTATGACAATGGAGAAAAGTGTAAAGCAGAGAGCAGGAAGAAAGAAAGGAACCTAGCTGTTATTGGGGCAAGCTTTTACTACCGAAGTGTCCTGCTACAGTCTAGGTGTTACTGAGAAGTGCCATAGAGGTGTGATAGGTTTAGCAGAACCAATGATGAATTATCAGTAAGGTGGAGTAGTTTGTAGCGATAATGGGGGCAGCAAGTTCGGAGGAACCTCTCAGGTTGTGAAATGTATTGCAGCACTCTGCACAATGCAGTGTCATAGCATCCAGTCTAATTCTTGCACACCCACTTTGGTGGTGTATATATATATAATGTATTATATGTGGAAGGAAGACAACGAGACACAAAACAGAAAGGGCAGAGTGTCTCCGCACTCTGAATGTCCAGAAAATACCATCACCTAGTGACCAATTTAACATCACTGACGTTGTAAAGACTGACTTTGTGTTTGCGAAGCAAGAAGAATAAATCAGTTTTTATACGAAATGCCAGGAAAGTGTGATTACATTATATTTTTATGTGAGACACAAGAACATATGTATGGATATGATACCAGGCGAGCCTGTTTTACCAGAAGAAAATAGAATATACATACCGTACTTGCAAATTATTAAGTATCAAGTAGAATTATTATTTTAAGATATAATTTTTCAACAGAGCCAAATTAAAAACGCTGCCAGCTAAAATGGCGGCAGAACCGGAAGCCATTTTGCTTTGTTTTAAATTAATGAGGCAGCAGAGGGAGGTATTTGGGACATGCCTAAGGGGGAAGAAAAAAACACCTGACAAAGTTGCTTTAAGTCATTTTATAATATCTCTGCTGTTTCTTCAATGTTGAATTTACATACAACTAAAATTGAAATTCTTGTTCCCGTTCCTTTCCAACTTCATTTTGGTTGAGGTATTCCCCGGGTCAGCAGGCAGACTTCTGGGCTCTCCATCATTACGCAGTTTGGTGACTTAGCTCTTTTATTGATATTTTGCCTATAGAGCTCATATTTCCTAATGTCCCTTTTCAGATGTCCTGCCATGTCTTTTGTACTTATTGTACAGTGCAGCAAAATATATTGGTACATAATTGTAAATGTTGATTTGTAGCTATTTTTAGTCTATTTTTTCCCTTCGAAAGAACTTTTTTTCTTTTGGCTTAGTGGTTCCCAACCCAGTCATCAAGCTATACCAACTTTCCAGGTTTTGGTCAGTATCTACACTGGAACAGAATGGGGAAATACCCCAAATCCTGGAAATACCCAAATCCTGTTCCAGTTTTATCAAAGCACTTATGGGGGAAATACAGGACTACGGAATGCCACAGAGCAATAATGCCACTATTTGATCATCCTTGAAATCTTTCTCAATAGCATGTAGCTTTTCTACAGTTTCTAGTTTAATTCATTGTATTTGTTGTATGTGTGTTCATGCATTGCTTGGCCTTTTCTCAGTCTTGTATCATACAGCTTCCTTGGGATATACAGTTTACTGTTTAAAGTTGAAGTTTCTCGAATGACTCACACATATCTTTTGCTTCTAACAATCTTACAATTGTTTGTTCTTTTTTCCCAGTTATACTGGGTCTTCACAAAACAAGAAAAAAACTGTACACCTCTACCAGAGCACAAATACTCTAAAAGATCCAGCAAACTCAAAAAGAGGTCCGGAGGTCCACACAGGTGCTGTCTTCAAGCAGACTTTAATAGAATCAAAGTAAAAACTATTTTGTTTTTAAATTGCTATATAGATGTGCACTGTTTTATAGAGTGTTAGACTTGATAAGAGGTCTATAGCAGAGTTGAAACATTGTCTTTAGTTTGATTCAATAACTGTGTGCCCAACTTTTGAGGTTTATTGGATTTTCATTAGGCCAGTCTGTTTGGATTTCTGCATTTCATCTTTAAACTTCCACAGCTGATAATTACATTTTTGTCACCGTAAATTTCCTTCCTAACCTGCTTACGATTTTCTTCTATGCTTCCAAGAGAATGAATGGAGTTCAAAACTATTTTGTTTTGCAAGTTTGCTTTTGACTTATACATCACTTCTTGTTTTGTTCTGTAAACATGCTTATTTCAGTGTTTTATTGCCTAAAGGCTGATAGTTATGCTTACATTTTAGAGTTAGAAAACAGAGGCTAAACAAGTTATTTAC
This sequence comes from Pelobates fuscus, assembly GCF_036172605.1. Classification (NCBI taxonomy): domain Eukaryota; kingdom Metazoa; phylum Chordata; class Amphibia; order Anura; family Pelobatidae; genus Pelobates; species Pelobates fuscus. The sequence goes on along the minus strand of NC_086321.1, from coordinate 45,792,494 downwards.
CTTTAGAATCACCAGTATCATTAACAGTGTGACCAGCTTCAAGCTCTACCTAAAATGAAAGGAAAAAAGTTAAGTTGTTATGTCTTGCACCAGTATCTCAACAATAAAAGTTCACTTCTTACAGTAGCTCTGTCACCTCCCAGTCCCACCCTTCCAAAATGAGTATTTACATAAACATAAAATCTTTATGAAAAACTCACATGTCACGGAAGTTCCACTCCAGTCAAAACATATACTAAGACAAGGTAGATTAACAAGAAGGCAGAGAGTCAAGCCTTGTCAAACTAGTGACACCTGAAGGGAAAAGGCCGAGTACGGTGCTGAGATTGCATCAAGCTGCAGGAGCTAAAGTAAACCAGAAGAAAAAGCATGGCACACCCGCGTGGGACAGATTCAGGTAAGTATCAATCACCTTCCCCTGCACTCCCGGGCTACTTGACAATCAGTAGCAATGTAATTTTCTCCTGAATGGGAGCATTTGCAAATTATGCAAAAAACCCAGACGGTGACAGAGCCCCCTTAAGTAACAAACCAAAAAGCCTTATGGAACCGCATACAATGTAAATAGTAATGGCTATCTATCTGTGAATAAAAAACAAATAAATAAATAAACAAAAAAACAAACAGTGACTTAGCTGCAGAATGTAACAACATCTGAGTCAAATAATTTCTATCCATTTTTTATTTTAATTTTTTTTATTCTTTATTTTTGATGTGCTTGAAGGTTACATGCATTCTCACTTTGCCACAACAGCAAAAGCAAGACACATTTTAACATGAAGCTGAACATTGATGGCATATAGTCAATACGGGTGCACATTTTTGTTAGGAATCAAGATTGGTACACATTTGAACTTAGATGCAGTATGATTATAGAAAACAACAAATCAATTAGCTAACAGGCTTAATCGTGTATGTGATTAGGTTAGCAGGGTATGCTGCATCTATAGATACATGTACATATGAGAACTTTGCTTGTATGTCGTGGATTTTTCTCTCATGGATGCTTAGTATAGGAGAACATAGTGATATATATATAGCATTATGTTAGATACTTTAAGACACGATAAAGGAGCATATAGCAAGTAGGCTAGATTTAGTTAACGAGGCATGCGTTTAGTGTTATGGCTGGCATCCCTAGCTGGCATGGATATGTCTATGACAATGTAGAGATTTAACAAACCTAAATAAGCTTAAGTAGAACATGTGGTAATTACTGCAGCCATGGTGCAAGTGGGGTTGGTTTGGAGTATGTGTCTCCTGCCCCAATGTCCCATGAATTAAGTACTATAAACGTGTAAAGCCAGAATGCAAAATCAACAGTGATAGAATTTAACTGACCACCTGGAAAGGATTGCATTTAGGATCTTATAAACAGTCACAACTGCTCCCGTGTTTATCCATGGAAGAAATTCTAACTTGTTTTTGTAGAATGTCTAGAAGCAATACTCCGGTGTTAGTTTTACTTCCTGAGCAGGAAGCTGCTGGGAGGTATAGGGGAGAGAGTGATACAAATGGTCATTGCTCCCTGTACGTACCTCTCTACAGAAAGTGGGACAACCAGAAATAATTTGTGCAGATAAGAAATAAATATTAGCTTTTTACACTAAATTGCATGAATTGCTAGAGATTAAAAGTGAATTTCAAATTTGAGGCCAAATTACTAAAAACACAGCTGTCTTGGATAATTCTATCAATTTGTCTTAAATTTGAAATTTATTTCGAATTCCCAACAACCTCACTCAATTGAGCTAATAACCCTGTTGGTATCAAATGCAGAACTAGCATATTTATTACCTGTATATCCCCCGTTAAGCCAGTCTCACTATCATGGCTGTGAGACTCTATGCTCTGTGCATTATGCTCTGCATTTCCACCAGGAGGCGCCGATGTAACAACTACAGAGCGTTCCTCATTTTTGTTTGTTTCGGTAACTGGGGAAAAGGACAAATACATGGCTCATACACCACACAACACAATTCAGTTGTTCTTCTACAGAATATGGTTAAAAATAAAAACACAATCAATTGATAATGATAGATAAAATGACAAATTCACTAACCATAAAAAAATAAAGTCACATAAAAGCAGACAAGTACCCTGCCTGCTTCGTTCTGTTAGCACAATTACCAAATGTTGATTTTGACATGTTTAAGGATCTACATTCATCTTAAACCAGTTATTGTCAACCAAGCAAGCTAGAAGCCAAACACACAGAGCATGCATCCAATGGGCACGGATGGCTGATATCGCTTCATGTGTGCTTTTAGAAAATAGGCAGCAAATATATATTCAATAACCTGGCAGGCTTTACCGATATCTCTGGTGAATGTTGTTTGAGGAGAATACTGTAGTGGTTATAGTGCTTAGAGTGTCCCTTTAATAACTATTGTATCTGTTAAATCTATATAAAACGTATGATTGTTTAACCAATGATCTATTTTATCACAGAAATTCGTATTTGCGCTTCTACACTTATGCTTCAGGCACTGCTTAAAATATTGAAAGATAAACTATCATTTTAGCAAACTATCACTATCATATAATCTATAAAATGTTCTAAAATATGAATTAATAAATGCAAATAGAATTTGCATACATTTACATAAATTGCCATTTTCATTTATAGAGCGATCAATGAGTTGCAGTATACAAAGGATTGTTAAAACTACTAGTGAAGGGGTTAAACACCACTTCCACGCTCCTTTAATCCTCTTATCCATGCAATTTATATAGGTCATAGAAGGACAAAACTAGGAGAAAGAAAACATATAAATACATAAATAAATAAATGGCATGCAGGAACACTGTGGAACAACATGTTACAACTGTAATTGGAAAACAGAATCTTCTATTTTACTGTCAGTCTGTCTTGCAAAGCCTGTCCTTTTTATATAGGTCTCAGAGTTCCGCCAGAGAACACAGCGTCAATATACAATGCTATTTGTTCAACTTAGACTTTGTGCCATCTGTCCTTTCACCTGGCGCATTAAGAGATTAAAGGCACAGTTTGGACCTGGAGTTTTGTGATCATTTTAGATTATTTCAAAACTTTAATAAAATGTTTGTAAAGGGTGAAAACTGGATTTCAAATGAATATGCTATTTTGACCTGTCCTGATAATTACATCAACACAAACATACACATTTATTATTACTTTCAATTAAAGTGAGCCTGTTATGACAGGTTGGCCTTAACAGTTACAAAAGCAATGAATATATATTATAATAATATAATTGTCATAAAGTAATAAAGTTCAACTTTAAATGTAGCATCTCCTAGAGCAGTAAATATATATTGTATTAGAAAGATAAATGATACATTAAAGGGACACTATAGTCATTAAAAATCAGATGTTAACTTGCTTTAGAGGTCTTTATCTCCTGCTATGTAAAAATCACATATAGGAGGCCCCTGTAAGGTCTAGCAAGCTATTAAGAGTGTAGGAAACAGTAAATTAAAAAGACTTTGCAATAAAGGAAGTTTAAATATTAAGTCTCTCTTTACAGGAAGTGTTAAGAAAGGTTGTGCAAATAACATGCAGGGAAGTGTGACTAGGGCTTTATGTCTGTGTCTGCAGGGACATGCTCTATACACCAACACTGCTTCATTAAACTAAAGTTGTTTTGGTGACTATAGTGTCTTGTTAATTTGCTTTGGGAGCTGTTATAGCTTTACTTTCCTTATACCCCTCACTCCACCAATACCATTCCCAGAGGTTGCTCATCTCCATTTTGATGTCACATATTAATTGCATTTTTTCCCATTAACATATACTTTTTTTTTTTATGTACTATAAATGGCTACCTGATAATCTTCGCGTTTCCTTCTGAAGTATACTGGAGATAAGAGTTCTCTGAAACCAGTGGCCAGCTCCTTCCACCTCCCACAGCAGTTCCTGATCACCGGGGTATTTCTCTAAATACTGCTTGCAGGCTGCGGGACAATCCAAAAACAGTTACCCACAAGTTCACTGCTTTCACCATGACATTAGCCACAAACCCACAAACCCACCATCTTGCTGCACCAATATCTTTTGAGTATGACGTGGCAGGTACATCATCCCTTGTGAGGGGCTATTCCTTAGTGAAAAAATATTTATTAAGTCACAAAAGGAGATTTTAATTCATTCTTACCACCCTCTGTTAATGCCGATATTCCATTCCCATATTTAGAGACTGGTCCTACGGGGCAACACTATCCTCCCATTGATACCATCAAACTGGCTTCATAAGCAATGCATTTGTATCAAAAAAGAGTGAAGTGGGGGCGGAGCTAAGCGGAGCTCCGAGGCAGACGCATCTCCAAACAGCTCCGTGTTAAAACACGGCAAAACTAAACTTTATTACCGCAAAACCTGCTAAAATCGGTGTAGACTCACCACCGATGAGAGAGGGAAGTACCAGCGAGCAAACGGATGCCCTTCACTTTCCCCACGCACGCCAAAACCAGGCACCGAGGCTTTCGGGCCTACCACGTGGAAAGCCTGCGGCCGACCATCGACCCCTACTGGAGCGGAACGAGCCCAGAGGGAAACGCCCGCACAGAATACTGCAGACAAACCCCTCCAGACGGCGACATGGTACGCAAAACGCAGAAGCAGACCCAGTCTGCACCTAGGGAGGGCCAAGACATCGGCCAACTACTCACTCTGAAGCCCAGAGGGGCGCCACAGCCCGGCCCTGCAACAACCACAGACTCACCAGCAGGGACCCCCTCCACGCCGGAGACCGCGGCGATACCCGATGGGAATGCACCGTCCACCAAACAGGACATACACAACCTGCTGGTACACATACAGCAAATGTTTGCGGCAGAACTTAAAACTGTACGTGCAGAAGTACAGGCGGTTACTAACAGGGTCCAAACGACAGAAGAGGCCCTCACTGATCTGAAAAAGGATTTGGCCACCATCAATGATACCGTACAACACCTACAAACGGCTCAAGCTCACCAAGGTGTCAAATTGGCCTACCTGGAGGACAGAGAACGGAACAGGAACATCAAGATCCGCGGAGTGGCAGAGGCCCTTTCACCCGAGGAGCTTCCCCACTTCATCAGGCGCCTAGTCTCCACCGTTATGTCCACAAAACACGCTAAACAACTCAACTTTGACGGCATGTACCGCATTGCCAAATCATCGCAGGCACCGGCTACGGCCACCCGGGACATTATTTTACGCTGCCAAACTCAAGCCGACAAACAACAGCTCCTCAATGCAGTAAAGGGCAAGACCCCTCTACAATTCGAGTCACACACGCTCACGTTCTTCCAGGACCTGAGCAGGGCCACACTACTGTGGCGCAAATCGATGCAGCCGATTACAAAGACACTGCAAGATGCTGGCCTCCCCTACAGGTGGTCGTTCCCTAGAGCTCTGGTGGTCACCCGAGATGGAAAGACTTTCAGGGCCCAAGACCCCACAGAAGGAACTGCTTTCCTCCAGGCGCTCGGAATACAAGGCCAAAGTACAACGACGGACACAAGCCGAACCTGGGACGTATCCAGAGTCACCCCTTTTACACCCAGTGGTTCCAGTAACTCACTGACCTGACATAATAAGGGACACTAACCTATGATATGTTTCCTCCTGTTATGTTAATTTTTGCTTCTTTTAATGTTCTATTTTAATTTTCTTGTTATACGCCCACGACATTACTACACAATTTGCTCACCGCCACTACCCCACAGCGGTAAACTAAGATCTGCCTAAGAGAGCTATAGCCCAACACACACATTGCTCCCCGTGTCACGTTCTTGACTAGTCATACCAACCGAGCAACATGTAAACCTCCCTCTCCCCCCCCCCACAGCCCCACAGGTTAGGGGGCAAAAACACTAAGAACAGGAGCTATAAATCGCACATACAGTCGCACACAGGATAGACCGCAACATACACATAGCCTTACCTGGTGGTCGACACCTTTTATACCCTAATATCCCCCACTCCTGGGAACTACTAGCAAACTCCTAGATGTATATAATGTAAAAACGGGCCATTCACAAAAGGACGTAACCGCTCATATATATTTGCAATGTTTTTGTTAACACGAATGTCTTTTAACTCTGCTTAACTGCCTTGAAACACCCGAACAAAATAAAGAATTTAAAAAAAAAAAAAAAAGAGTGAAGTGTGTCACTCCGATCCTATATTTTCCCAGCAAGCATAAGATGTGCTTGCTAGAGGAATATCACGGCAAATAGAGTGCATGCGCTCTATTTTCTGAGATTTGGAGAGTTTCCTGTTGGAATCTATTCTGACATCATCCCGTAAACTTATATACAGTGGTGGACGGACCACATGTAAATATTGACTTATAAAATCTATACATTTGCTAGCAATTTTTCTGGCTCAAAATATAGGTGAATTATTACAAAAAAATCATTTTTTTTTTAAACTGCTGGCTGCTCAGGTGATTAGCAAAACTGTAATCAAGAAAAGAACACTTACCTGTGTACATACAGGATGATAATGGGTATCTCAAGCCTAGGGTGTCTTCTGTAAATGAGTCCACAAAATCCTCCAGCACCTGCAGCCCAAATTGTTTACCATGATACCTTTTCCTGACATACATGGTGTCCAAAACCGGGAGCAAATAACTTTGTGTGAGATATGCAGCACAGGAACTTCCTAGCAATACAATCACACGGCCATATTAATCATACGGTACATCTGTTACAAAGCTTATATAGAAAGCTCAGGTGCCTTATTCAAACTTAATAATATTATTACAATTAAGTAATATTTGCAGGAAGTGTGCCTCGATTGATGATAAAGGTGATATATATCATGTACAATAATTAACAAAAAAATATGTTTATTAATTATTGCTGAATTAGGCAGCTAGAGTAGGACCTACCAAGAATGGGGTACATGGACGATGTGGCCGGCTAATGCAATGTATTATACTGTAACTAAACCCCTATTATTTTTTTGTCAAGTGAGGTGTTTTTAAATAAAACTATTACAATCTGTGAGACCTGAAATCGTTGTTTAGTGAATAAGCGAGTGCACTGGATTGTGTATTTTGTATGTTGTATAAATTGGCCCCAGCAGCACCCTATAGTGTATGCATGAAAATTTCCCCAAACATAGACAAGCGCACCAGAGCAGGGAATCCCTCTAGTTCACACGACGGCTTGCACTTACCCTCACTCTAGAGAGCTGGTCGTAAATGGGAGCCGTTGTAAAATAGGTAGGTCGTAAAATGAGGACCATCTGTATATCATGTCATATATCATATCATGTGCAATATTAACAAAAAGCATGTTCATTACACAAGTAAGATATGCAGCACACGTTCCATAATGCAATATAATCACAATAAAATATTAAGATACATGCAAGATATACAGCAGGTGTGCTTTAATATAGTATAAACACACAGTATGGTTATTATAAAGACCTGGGTGTGATATTGATACCGGAGAAACTGACGGAAGCCAAGCACAGAGAGATGGACACAGGTTTCTTCAGGAAGGAAGAGATTCTTTATTGGATCACCGATCGGGACTCAGAGGGACTAGCGTCACCAAAATACAGCAAAGTCTGAGTACTGAATACATAGAGTACATTCCTTATATAGCACTGTAGCTCCTCCCACAATTAACTACACCCACACATACCCTTAACCTATTTAATGAATAGAGTCTAAACTCATCCATCCGGTCTAACCACGTGGCTCATCTGATACAAAGGAGAGGGACGCGTAATTCCAGTTCTTACATTCCTGCACCTGGTCAGTACAGTGATGACAGTATCTTAGCTACGTGTTATTAACTAACTGATACTACAAACACATATACATACATATGCCTTGTGGCAATCTTAGCCTGCTAAACTTGTATTTTACTGGAATTACATCACATTCCCCCCTTTGATGCCTCTGATATTTCACAATTACTTGAGGCATCACTTAACCTTGGTTTGCATATACCTCAGGTTACCATGAACCAGACCAGACTTATCTTATGATGTGAATCTTTTAACACTCATCTTCCTGCATTGATTCTCCTTGATCTAAAGCCTTATACTTATAAATCGCCATTATCTGTGCAGCAGCCTTCCTCTCTGCTATACTTCCTATCAGGCTTTGCACAGACCTAACTACTAAGGGTATAAGACACGGTAGGAGTAGACACAACAGTAAAATCAGTAGGACTCCACCTACCACTGCCTTAAGCCCTCCAAACCACTCATACCAGCTACCAAACCAACTACTTGGATTGTACCCTTTCCATACCTGAGTAGGCACATGCGCTAGTTTAACCATATGGCTAGTAAGCTCAGCTATTGCTTGCCCTTCGTCATCTATTTGAAGACAGCAATTACTTAGGTTAAACTTCCCACATACACCTCCCTCTACTGCCAAAAGGTAATCCAAGGCTAATCTATTTTGGTAGACTGCTGTCCTCATCCTGGTGTTATGCTTCGCTAGAAGATTGAGCGCTTGTGATGTCTCATTTGTGATAATCTCAACCACCGCCTGTAATCTTATAATACGGTTGAGCATATAAATAGGGGTTCTATAACCAAAGGTACCATCCTCAGCCCACGTGGCTGGCCCATAGTAATCTATAATACGCTGGGGAGGCCATTCATCATCTTCCCAGGCGCCTATCTCTATGGGTCCCCTTTTCTTCCTATGATTCACATCATACACTTTAACACCTAAAGTCTCACCTGTTTCAATCGGTAACAAGAAGAAGGATGGTTTGAGCATACCCAACACACATGCCCCTTCCCAGTCCTGTGGCAGCTCCGAATAGGCTTTCTTACCACAGATCCAGTACAAATTTGCTGGGGCTCTCCAGGTAGATGTGATGGATAGATCAAACCACACGTCCTTTAAATTGGCATATCTAGCAAACGGGTTTGATGGTTCTGAGACATTTGAAGCCGACCACCAAGTTGTATTCTTTGTATCATCATCATAAGCTTTTTGCCCTAGACAAGTTAATTCTCCTACAGAAGTATTATACATTATTCCTTTCCTTGCTATGCAAACATAACCTATGATGGAGGTCTTTAATCTCCACTCAGATTTACCTCTAACACTCATATGATAATCGGCTTGTGTAGATATTAATTGGTCAACTGCCTCAGAACCGGACATTACCTCCTTTGCTTCCCAAGGCCATTGGTCTCCCATGTTAGTACCTCCACACACATAGCAGTTGGTAACATTAAGACTACCGGCAATACTTTCAGCTAAATCGATGAACAGGTTTTTAGCATTATGGGGGATCTTATTATCTATACTCATCTCTTCGTAAAAGGAATGGTATACTTGATGAGTCTGGGAGGATACCGTATCAGTCTCTATTCCTATAAACAATAATGTCCCAGGATCTAAACCCGTCCCGTATATTTGAAACCCAAATAAATTTCCATACTTATCTAAGAACTTGTCGGGGTTATTAATGAGTATATGGACTGGGTTGCATTCCATAGACTTACAATAAGGGCTAGTCGGCAACTTAGTCACTATCATGTCTTTGTCTACTGTCTGTCCCCAAGTTGCCCACCCCACACAAGACCAATATGGGCAAAAGTTATAATCTCTATTTGGGCATCTAGGACTTACATATTTATTTTTGCTACTGGGACAAATGTATTTATCGTTAGACCCATACGTCCTCTCCCATCTAAGATCCCCACATACATTCCACGGCTTTCTACCACTCGATATCGCTTTACACGCATCAAATAGCAGAACACCCGAAGAATGTACGGATTCTAACACCGTTTTATTAATTAGGGTCCCCTGAGGATCTCCATTCCTGAGAGTCAACCAGATTGTACGAGGCTGATACTCCGGACTGAAGCACTTAGGTTCTCCTACTCCTAAATGGCACACACTATAGTCTATATTTAAGTATCTACATCTCGATACATCTCCTTTACATTCGTATTGTGAATGCCAAATTAGGGTTTGGGAAATATGGTTACCTGTTCTCGTAGTCTTAATGCATACCTCACAGCTAGGAGTGTCGGTACCTCTACCTTCCTGAATATAAAAACACATATAAATAAACACTATCAAAAGCACATCTTTCGCCGTCATCCTCAGTCTTCGTCCGTGCGATGGCGCCTCAGCTTCCAGGATGTGAGGGGCTGCAGGGAATGGAGTTCTGCTCATCTTCACAGGTGTCCCTTCGAGACTTTCCTGGCTTATACACTATGTGATGGTAAGCGGACAGGCTTTATTATGGCCTTCTCACTCACACCTGTAACAATAAAATTTGTAATCCACAATAATTCCTCGTTACTCCGACTGAGTAGTGCGTTTCAACCGGATCTTGCAGGGATTCTCTGGATCTGCTGTAACTTGCCAAGAATCGACTGCTGCTGGTTTAACCCTGGAGTGATGTATCCACGGAGTCACTTCTGCTACTTTTATCGCTGTAGGGGTAGACAAAAGAACAACATAAGGACCTCTCCACTTGGGCCCTAACGGTACATTATTCCACTCTTTAATCCACACTTGATCTCCTGGATGATAACTATGAACAGGGGGATAAATATTCACAGGTAATCTATCTTGTACCCATTTCTGTACCTCCTCCATAGTCTTACCCAACTCTACAACCTGCTGCCGAGTAATTCCTTCTCCCAACTGACTCAAGTCCCCCCTTAAGTTACCAAGTACGGGAGGTGGTCGCCCATACATGATTTCAAAAGGAGAGAGGCCCATCCTTCTGGTAGGGGTACTGCGGATTCGCAATAAGGCTATAGGTAAGAGAACGTTCCACTTAAGTTGGGTTTCCTGACACATTTTAGCCAACTGGTTCTTTATAGTTCTATTCATTCTCTCTACCTTACCAGAACTCTGGGGTCTATATGCAGTATGAAGCCTCCACTTTATACCAAGCATATGAGTCAGTTGTTGTAGGCACTGATGAACAAAAGCTGGACCATTGTCCGATCCTATAGAACAGGGTAGTCCATATCGGGGTATTATTTCTCGTAGCAGGAATCTCACAACTTCTCCTGCTTTCTCTGTACGAGTAGGACATGCTTCTACCCAGCCTGAATAGGTGCACACAATTACCAGCAGGTAACGATGTCCACCCGACTTAGGCATCACTGTAAAGTCTATTTGTAGATCGGACATGGGGAGTCCCCCCATAAACTGAACTCCTGGTGGCTTTACTGGTCCTTGTCTTGCATTATTCTTAGCACACGTTACACATCTGCGTACAATGGCCTGAGTCAAGTTGGACAATCTTGGTATGTAGAAATGTTTTCTAAGAGATTCTTCAGTACTGTCTCTCCCAGAATGTGTCCCGTTGTGATAATTTTGGACAATTTCTACCGCTAGCGATGCTGGTATAACTATTCTTCCATCTTCTAGCTGATACCACTTGTTCTCCAGATACTTTCCCGGTTCAGTCTTTAACCACTCCTCTTCTTGAGCTGTATAAACTGGAGTCCATTGGGACAGTGGAGTTGGTATAAGAGCAGCTATATGCCCTACATACTCCTGTCTTCCTGATTCAGCAGCACGCTTAGCTGCACTATCTGCCATCCGATTTCCTTTGGTTACATCACCATCTCCTCTCAGATGCGCTCGACAATGTATGATACCGACTTCTTTCGGCTCCCACACTGCTTCCAATAGTTGTAGGATTTCGGCTGCGTACTTGATTTCTTTGCCTTCTGAATTCAGTAGTCCTCTTTCTTTATACAAAGCTCCGTGGGCATGAGTGGTTAAAAACGCATACTTAGAGTCCGTATAGATATTTACTCTTAAACCTTCAGCCAATTGTAACGCTCGTGTTAGTGCTATTAATTCTGCCTTTTGTGCTGATGTTCCTTTCGCCAGTGGCCGAGCTTCTATCACCTTGTCTATTGTTGTCACTGCATATCCTGCATAGCGGATCCCTTCTTTCACATAACTACTGCCGTCGGTGTAATATTGAACATCGGGGTTCTGGATGGGAAAATCACGAAGATCTGGTCTACTTGAGAATACTTCATCCATTACTTCCAAACAATCATGTTGACTTTCAGTAGGTTGTGGCAAAAGGGTAGCTGGATTTAAGGTGTTTACAGTCTCTAAATGCACTCTTGGGTTTTCACACAACATTGCTTGATACTTGGTCATACGGCTGTTACTAAACCAATGATTTCCTTTGTAATCCAACAACGTCTGTACTGCATGTGGGACTCGTACATAAAGTTCTTGACCCAGAGTGAGTTTATCGGCTTCAGCTACTAGCAGGGCGGCTGCAGCTACGGCTCTTAGACAAGGTGGAAGTCCGCTGGCCACTGCATCCAGTTGCTTAGACATGTAGGCAACAGGTCTTTGCCATGATCCCAAGTACTGTGTCAATACTCCCACAGCCATTCTTCTTTGCTCGTGTACATACAGGTAGAATGGTCGTGTGTGATCAGGTAGACCTAATGCTGGGGCACTCATCAAAGCCTTCTTCACATCTTCAAATGCCGTTTGCTGTTCTTGGGTCCATAGGAAGGGGTCGTGCTCTGTACCTTTGATAGCTGCGTACAGAGGTTTTGCTAGTATCGCATAACTGGGAATCCATATCCTACAGAAGCCTGCTGCCCCCAAGAATTCTCGCACTTGTCTTCTATTCTTGGGTATTGGTATTTGGCAGACAGCTTCTTTTCTCTCTGGCCCCATAATTCTTTGACCTTCAGAGATATGGAATCCTAGATACTTGACAGTTGGCAAACACAACTGAGCCTTCTTTCTAGACACCTTGTATCCTGCCTTCCAGAGAATGTGTAGTAGATCGTGCGTTGCTTGCTGACAGATTTCTTTTGTAACTGCTGCTATCAACAAGTCATCTACATATTGTAACAATACACACTCTCCTGGGATGGACTCGAAATCCAATAGATCTTGACTTAGGGCTGAACCAAATAGGGTAGGTGAATTTTTAAACCCTTGGGGCAGTCTTGTCCAAGTCATTTGGCGTTTTGAGCCCGTTACAGCGTTCTCCCACTGGAAAGCGAAAATACATTGACTTTCTGCGGCAATTCGGAGGCAAAAGAAGGCATCTTTGAGATCTAAGACTGTGAAGTAAGTAGCCCCGCCCGGAATTAAAGCAAGCAGGTTATATGGATTGGGTACAACTGGATGTATACTAACAACCGCATCATTGACTGCTCTTAAGTCCTGCACAGGTCGATACTCATCTGTACCGGGCTTTTGAACAGGCAGCAATGGGGTGTTCCAGGGGGAAGTACAGAATTTTAGGATACCATACCGTATGAACTTATCCAGATAGGATTGGATGTTCTTCTTAGCCTTCTGCGGAATGTGATATTGTCTTAGGCTCACTGGATAAACCCCATGTTTCAGTTCAATTTTTATTGGTGGAATATTGCGGGCCAGTCCTGGTGGGTTGTTCTCTGCCCAAACTCCTGGTATGTTAAACAATGTCTCATCACTCCTAGGGTTTTGGCTAGTCAACACTGTATAAAGTCGCCACTCTTCTTCCTTTGGTACGGATAAAGTCATAATACCTGAAGGTCCATTAAACTTTAAAGATGTTGTTCCATCTGGTAGGAACGTAATCTGCGCTTGTAATTTGGATAGCATATCACGTCCCAGCAATTGGACTGGACATTCAGGCATATAAAGGAATTGGTGTTTTACTACGTGGCCTCCCAATGTACAGAGTCGACTTTTAAGAACCGGTCTTTCAGCACTTCTTCCAGTTGCTCCTATCACAGTAATAGTCCTTCCAGATGGAGGAGCAACTAGATTAGTCACCACTGAATGTTCAGCACCAGTGTCGATCATGAACGCACTCCTCTTTCCCCCTATTGATACATCGACCATAGGCTCCGCTCGACCAAGGGGGATGGAGCCCGGTCGGTATCAATAGTCCTCCATGACCGTGTCAGCCAATCCTACGAAGTCCCTACCTTCTCTATCGCGGGACCTTTGCGCTGCTGGAATATACCTATCTTCCCTAACACTTCCTCTGTTCCCATTACTCCCTCTATACCCATTACTCCCTCCGGGGCCTCCTCTACCTCTCGCTCTGCCTCTAAAGTTTCCGTAGCCTGCCCTGGGTTGGTCTCTCTCGTACTGCTCTCTTTGCGGACATTCGTTCCTCCAATGCCCTTCTTCCTTGCAATACGCACACTGATCCCTACTCAAAGGCTCCCTACTCCATCTACTATCACCTCTATCTGGGCCCCGTTTATCTACGCCTGCGATTGCTACCGCTAGCATATCAGCCTTTCTACGCATCTTGCGCTCCTCCTCTTTCTTGCTTTCTGTTTCCCTATTCATATAGACCTTATTAGCTACCTCCATTAGTTGGGAGATTGACATACCTGCAAACCCTTCTAACTTTTGTAGCTTGCGCTTAATATCTCCGTAAGCTTGGCTGACAAAGGCGGAGTTAACCATTCGGGAATTGTCTGCGTCTTCCGGATTAAAGGGGGTGTACAAGCGGTACGCCTCCAATAATCGGTCATAAAAGACACTGGGCGCTTCATCGCTTTTCTGGATCACCTCAACTGTCTTCGACATGTTAATGGCTTTCTTTCCTCCGGCTTTCATGCCAGCAATTATAGCGTCTCTATAGGCTCTGAGTTGAACCATATCAGCACCATTTACGTTCCAATCGGGATCAGTGTTGGGATAATGTGTTGCGGCCCATGCTGCTGGATTAGCTTGATTCAAAGCACGGGCTCTATCTTCTAATGCTTTAATGGCTGCTTGATTTATTCTTGTCCTTTCCTCATTGTTAAATAAAGTCATTAGTAACTGCTGGCAATCAGCCCATGTCGGATTATGCGTCTGTACTATTGAGGTGAACAGATCAGTCATGGCTTGTGGTTTCTCAGTATACGAGGAATTGTGGGTCTTCCAGTTTAAAAGATCGGTTGTAGTGAAGGGAACATATACGAAGACAGGGTCAGCTTGTGCCATTTGACCTGCGGCATTAATATAGGCTGACCCGGGATTCAGACGAAGAGGCATCTGATAGTGTCTCAATTGTTGGGCACCGGTCAACTGTCGGATTTGGATGGGGCTACGTAGAGAGGCATCAGTCATGGGTTCCGGTCGGGGAGAGATAGGGTATGGGGATGTGGGAGGTTGGTTTTGGGAAAAGGTGGTAAATAGAACACTTCGGGCCGAGCTAGATGAAGCTTGACCGGAAGTCTGAAGTGGCGCCAAATCAGGATATTCGTTTTTAATGGGGGTGGGTTCTGGTTCCGGAAGGGGGGATTTAGTACGAGGGGGGGTGGATCCTGCACTGGAGGAGGAAGCGGAAGTGGATGAGGGTAATGAGGGAAGGGTTACAGGACTTCCTGTATTTGCGTCACTTCCTCTTACCGGAAAGTAAGGGGGCGGCAAAGGGATCTCGGACTCAGGGGGCGTGTCCAAAATGGGCCTAACACCAGTCCTAGTGGACGAACAAGTCCTAGTTACCATGAGGCGACACTGCTCCTCGTGGCATGTCCGGAGCCATTTTGGCGAGTCATTTACGGCCTGTCTCCAACAATCAATATAAGGAAACTGGCCGTAAAGTTCAGGCCTACCTGATACAGCCACGTGTAAGCGCTGTACCAGAGTTGGATCCAAACTGCCACGTGGCGGCCATGCCGCAACCAAAGTAGGCCACTCCCTAGTGCACAAAGTGACCAAACGTACAGGGGACATCTTAACCCCAAAATCACAAACTTTGAATCCCTTTTTAAAATTCTTAACCATACATCCTAAGGGATCCGGAATCGTTGACTGCGACGCACCCATACTTAACAGTGGAACGTCGTCGACAACGATTACTATACACGCGTACTATTCAACAGTCACACCCGTTTCCTCTGGCAACAGCACCACGTGGTACGGTTACCAAGTGAAACGTACACAATAACAATAAACACTCAGGGAATTCCCGTACACACACAGCTGCTACACCAGTCACTATATAATCAATATTATGCCCTTTGGCGTAACTACACAGTCACCCACGCTATAATTCTCTATATACGAATTACCCGTCTATAACACACCCCAGTAACATCGTCTTTTACAAATAGCGGTTACAGTACGGTTAGCATAGGTCAAAGCACAAGTTAAGGTCACAATACAATTATTAGTGGTTATGGTGTTAAACATGCAATGGACGACAATGATTAGTACTTATTATATAATGTCAGTAAATATACAGGGTTATGGTACCGTGCACTATAATACAGCAACACACTATTAACACTCTCGCTAGACGGCTGAGCTCGCGCTATCTAACAAGATATACACTTTACTAAAACAATCGTTAACACATTTACAATTCCCAACTAAACTATTGGCCAGTACCTTGAATGGACTACCTAAAACTATATACACCCGTTTTGGTTAGCCACACTGCCCAATCACCACATATACATAGCGAGCTAGAGAACCGAATTTACACAGGCGCCTCTTAGTCGCACTATACAACGAGCTAGAGATCCGAATTTACACAGGCGCCTCTTAGTCGTACTATCAAAAGTCTAGTGGGTTCCAAATTTACACGCCTTCCCACTTAGCCCAGATAGGATGAGAACTAGCGAACCGAATTTACACAGGCGCCGCTTAGTCTCCCGGTCCCTCCGACCTAGCGAACGTAATATACACCCTAGAACGCTAGTCTAGACAAGACACCGGTGTCCGGCTAGGGCTATCTTACACCAGGACCCCGCCTGACTAACCAAATCAAACGGTCTGACTAAAGAGCGTTCGATCGAGCGGTGCGCCTTCGCTCCTTCCCTCCGACAGAGGGGGCAGATACAGATTCAAAAACCCCTTTGGGCCTACCGCACAATCGGTATACCCCTAGCGGGTCCTGCCGTCTAAAACAGCAGTTATCTTACCTCCTCGTTCCTGAACCTGAGTTCACACTCATCGACGGGGACACCCCAGCACTTCTCACGTAGAGGCCGATGATCTCCTGGACAACAGACCAGTGGCGCCGAGACGAAGGGAGGTCCACGCAGAAGTTCAGGGGTGCAGCCGTAGAGAACGTGGGCAAAGATAGACCGTCTCACGCCTCTGCCTCTCAGCTACCGTTGAACGATGAGCTTCCCGGCCAATGCACCAAATGATACCGGAGAAACTGACGGAAGCCAAGCACAGAGAGATGGACACAGGTTTCTTCAGGAAGGAAGAGATTCTTTATTGGATCACCGATCGGGACTCAGAGGGACTAGCGTCACCAAAATACAGCAAAGTCTGAGTACTGAATACATAGAGTACATTCCTTATATAGCACTGTAGCTCCTCCCACAATTAACTACACCCACACATACCCTTAACCTATTTAATGAATAGAGTCTAAACTCATCCATCCGGTCTAACCACGTGGCTCATCTGATACAAAGGAGAGGGACGCGTAATTCCAGTTCTTACATTCCTGCACCTGGTCAGTACAGTGATGACAGTATCTTAGCTACGTGTTATTAACTAACTGATACTACAAACACATATACATACATATGCCTTGTGGCAATCTTAGCCTGCTAAACTTGTATTTTACTGGAATTACATCACAATATAATCCTATATTATAATAATTATAAATTATTATTATGAAGATCGGATATGCAGTATAGCAATACCTAATAATCGTCGAATAATATGCTTATTTTATTATTATTATCATCAGCATTTATATAGCACCAACATATCCGGCAGGGCTTTACAAAGACCCTTTACTGGTCATGTATATAGACTCCAAGCACTATATTTGCATACTGCACAGTTTAGATACAGAGTACATGTATTTCTTAGCAACATAATCATGTGACCGAAAAACTCTGAATAATTTTGAGAATGGAGAAGTCATTATAAGTAGAATTTTTAGTTGAATTTTAAGTATTCGTTGTGTTGAGCTATTTCAATTGCTTGTTTGCTTTGTTCATTGCAAACAGCTATAAGTCTGTAAATTCTGACAATAAACCTGATTTTCAATGGGGGTTGAATAATTTTGATTACAACTGTATATCGGATGTGACGTCACAGCAGAAAGGTATTGATGTGATTTGCTGAAGTAATCTTGCATGTTGTATTTGGGGGAGGTCACTATTATGCTAAGGGATCGAGCCCTCAGGCTACTTCCTTGTTCATACTGAGTCCCATGAAAATATTTTAACCCCTTACCATCCACACATTTGGATAAGGGTAGTGAGAGGACCATTGACCATGTCCTGCGCTCAGGTATGTATTTACTATGTCCCAGTCCAGGATTGGGCTATTAAACCTCACTGTATTATTAACCCTTACATCATTGTATACGTAATGGAATAGCTGGGACTGTATTGCCGAGTCTCTATTATTTAAAGGGGGGGTTGACTCTTTTCTTATTTTAAATAATTTGTTTGTTGGCTACGCATATATTGCAGACAGTTTTCTGCTTCTTTGCATTCAAGCATAAATTATTTGAACTTGATGTACTGCCAGATGAGAGCAAATCCCTTAAATATTTCATATTAATAAATAATAAAAAAGTTAGCATTAGCGCAATTTCTGTGCTATTCATTTTTTAACAGACACAGCATGAGCACATTTGGTATAGTGAATACTCGGACTACAAGCTAAATAGAGAGATTTTCATCCGATTTTTGCTTCACTGGGATCAAACAGGAGCTTCGTCAAAAACCTTTTTGTATTCACTCTACAGAGGATAAACACTGTGCAAGTGAAATGACTAGCAAATGTATAGATTTAAAGTTATTTCACACATTCTGATGGTGACCTCCATAGACTTTAGCACTATGCAAACTACAAACATGGATACTGAGAGCAGCTACAATGCAGCACTGCCCTCATATACATCATTGATGAAGCAAAAAATAGAACGAGGTCCAGGCACTCCAAAATCCCAAAAAGGCAAATTTATTGAACCCTCCGCCACTCAAGCTTGACAAAGACCGTTCAGGTCGAAATGTTGTGAGTGGCAGTGAGTTCAATAAATTTGCCTTTTTTGGATTTTAGAGTGCCTGGACCTCTTTCTATTTTTTGCTCCATCAAGTATTTGATTCCTGGTACTGGAACCGGCCTGGTTGCACCCAGATTTATATTACCATGGGGATTGAGTGCAGTTCCACACTACTGTTTCTCATGTAAATCATTAGCATGCACATTCACCCTAGGAATTGTGGGATGCTGTGCACATCATTGTGGGGCTAGGAGGCTGCAGGAAGAAGCAATATGTGATCTTCAAGTTCAATATTTTCAGTCTATACATTTGCTGATAACTTTGCAAGCACAATTGATAGATTACTTCTATAAATACCCTGAAAGTGAACTGGTCGTCCACACATTTTTAGGAAGAAACGTTCACTTTAATTATAAAAAAACGTTTCCATCTGTACAAGTAAAGTATTTTTGCTTTGAAGCTAGTGTAATGCTACAAACAAAACTGCAATTTACCTGCAGGTTTCACAGAATAAAATCCAATGGCCTCTCCTTTTCTCCACAGAATCTTGGCGTACTCCATGCGGCTGTGACACAGGAATGGAACCTCGTGTCTCTCCATCTCTTGCTTCCGATATATAATTCGATTAAGGACATAGAGCACCACTCGTTCTCCAAGTGATCTGACCTGCACAAATAAAATAGGTCAAATAACCATTTTAAGGTTAATTACAACTTAATAAAATATTTTTTTTTCGTTTCAGGACTAGATGCTGTTATAATAAATAATGCTATCTCCAACTAAACATCAATTTTCTTTGGTTTTCTTTTAAATGAATACCAAATATTTAACAATTTACATCCCAACCCAGTTGAGTCCAGGTACAGTTAGGGGCCTATGGGCATGTGCAGCATTAGGTAGAGAACCAAGAACAATCAAAGATTGTGCAACCTTTGATTTCAATGGTGCCTATAAGTGACTGTACCCATATAATTTAGGGCTTTGCCACCCCCTGGAGAAGTTTTATTTTTTATTTTTTTTATTTTATATTCTTTATTACATTTTATCCTTATAATACAAAAATATAGTGTTTATATTTAATCACAAGACATAACAGTACAGTTTTATTTTACAATAATTTTTGCATTATTCCTTCTGTGTCAAGTGATTCAAAGAGAAAAAAGAGTAAGAAAAAATAAATTATATAAAAGAATAAGTGATAATTAAATAAAGAAAACCGTCATGGTGTCAGGAGAGAAGTATTAAGAGGGAGTTGTAAGTACCCTTGTGAGGTATTGGCATCTAGGTCTAGGGGGAATCATCTATATCTCAATTTTTGGCTGTAAATTAACTTTGATTTGTGCGCATCTTTTGGTCTCTTATTGACTTGGTTTGAATTTGGTTAGCCATTGGACTCAAATCTGGAATTTTTCTTTGAGAGTTTAGGCATCTACCACACGTGACTCTCTCCATCTGGATTTGGAAAATGAATTGATTTAATACGAGTTCCCAAACTAAAATTTTTTGGGATTTCCAGTTTCAAGCTATTATTAATTTAGTAGCTGTTAAACAATGAATTATTAAACGTTTAGCTGGTAGGTTGGAGGTGGCGAGTCCATATGAAGTAGAGCTACCTGTGGGTAGTTGAAACATTTCTACTAAGTCTGAGAATTTTTTGAATTACAAACTTTTTAACAATTGGTTTATAGATGTTATTCCGCTAGTTCTAAAATTATTTAGATCAATATCTTTTATAGTATATTATAAAAATTCTAAAGGGAGAAAAGATGGAATACATTCTTGCATATTCAGTATTTTCTTTATCTTAATCCAAGCTTGCAAGACCTGCCCTGTAATTTTCCTCTTACTCATTTACTGTACCCACACATATTATATACTGTTTTTCTAGCCATTAAATGGTCTTTCTAAAGTTACCATTATTTTCATATTATATAACTTTCCTATAAAAAAATAAAATAAAATATGATGAAAAAAATGCAAAAAACAACCCACTTTTTCTAACTTTGACCCCCAAAATCTGGTACGCCAAAAAATACTTGTGTTAAATAGTTTCTAAATATTGTCCTGAGTTTCTAAATACACAATGTTAACATGTTCTTAGCTTTTTTGGAAAGTTGTAGGGCTATAAGTTCAAGTATGATATTATCCGTGAAAGTGCCGTTTGTGTGTGAAAAATGCAAAAAACTTCACTGTCACTGACAATATCATCACTGTGATTTGTTTTACTGTTTTGAAACACTAATATTTGTGTTCATCGAAGTCTACCAAGTAAAATAGTACCCCCCATGTACAGGTTTTAGGGTTTCTTGGAAAAGTTACAGGGTTAAATATAGTGCTAGCAAATTAAAATCTCTAGACTTTCGGCATGGGTGTCAGGATCGGGACAGGGATCCAACACGCAGAGTACGAACAGGAGAGGAGTACGTATACCGGACCTTAGAATGGCCGGACTAACGTAAGGAGAAAGCAAAGAATGGTCAGAGACAAGCCGAGGTCGAGGGACCGAGAGAACAGGTAAGCGAGAGACAAGCCGAGGTCAAAGGACACGAGAGGTAAACAGGAACGATAGTACAAGCCGAGTCAAAACCAAATAGAACAATAGACATAAGAGCACTGAGGAACCAGACAAGCTAGAACCACGACATTGCAATGAACCATTACACACATCCCTCTTTTATACCCTGGTTCTCTAATTGATGACTCCGCCCTTGCCGAGCCCTGATTCGTTGTTCCGAACTAGATTGACAGGTCGGGATGTGATTGCCGTCATGACGTCGGCTCCTGAGCGTCGTGTCATAAAAGGAAGCGGGGCTATCGCGGCCGGCGTGGGAATGACTAAGAGAGCTGTGAGGATTGGATGAATCAGCCCCCCCTGAGAGAACGGCCGTCGGGAAGTCTAACCTCCTCCGAGGTAGAGACTTCAGGTACCCTGACAGTACCCCCCCCCTCAGAAACGCCCACCGGGCGGAAGGAACCGGGGCGAGACGGAAAGCGAGCATGAAAAGCCCTGAGAAGGCGAGGAGCATGCAAATCCTCCTGGACCACCCAAGATCTTTCCTCAGGACCATATCCTTTCCAGTCAACAAGATATTGCACCTTCCCCCGAGAAATCCGAGAATCGAGGATGGAATTGATCTCATACTCCTCCTGACCCTCAACCTGGACAGAACGAGGGGAAGGCACAGTGGAGGAAAATCTGTTACACACCAAAGGCTTCAATAAAGAAACATGAAAGGAGTTCGGGATGCGTAAAGCAGGCGGAAGAGCCAGACGATATGCAACAGGATTTATACAACACAGAACCCTGTAAGGACCTATGTAACGAGGAGCAAATTTCATGGAAGGAACTTTCAAGCGGATGTTCCTGGTACTCAACCATACCCTATCACCCGGAGAGAATACCGGAGCCAGCCTTCTGCGTTTGTCAGCGTGTCGTTTGGACACCATGGAATTCTGAATAAGAATTTGTCGAGTCTGATCCCACAACTTTCTCAGATTGGCAACATGAATATCAACCGACGGTATCCCCTGGGAGGGGGAGGCCGACGGAAGAACGGAAGGATGAAAGCCATAATTCATGAAAAAGGGGCTAGAACGAGTAGAATCGCAAACACTGTTGTTGTGTGCAAATTCCGCCCAAGGAATCAGACCGACCCAATCGTCCTGGTGTTCAGAAACAAAACAACGCAAGAACTGTTCAACCTTTTGGTTGGTGCGTTCGGCAGCCCCATTGGACTGGGGATGATAGGCAGAGGAAAAATTTACTTTGATACCAAGCTGAGAACAGAAGGATCTCCAAAACCGGGAAACAAATTGGGAACCTCTATCAGAAACGATTTCAGAAGGAATCCCATGTAAATGAAAAATCTCCCTCGCGAAAATTTCAGCCAATTCGGGAGAAGAGGGCAATTTGATCAGAGGTACAAAATGAGCCATTTTGGTAAACCTGTCAATTAGTGTGAGGATAACCGTATGTTTTTTAGAAACCGGTAAATCAACGATGAAGTCCATAGCCAGACAAGACCATGGTTTCACAGGAATTTCTAGGGGGTGCAAAAGCCCACATGGAAGCGTATGAGGTTGTTTAGTCCTCATACAGACATCACATGCCTGTCAGGATCGGGACAGGGATCCAACACGCAGAGTACAAAGAGTGGAAAGGTACGTATACCGGGCCTTAGAATGGCCGGACTAACGTACCGAGAGTAAAGAATAGTCAGAGGCAAGCCGAGGTCGAGGGAACGAGAAGACAGATAAGCGAGAGACAAGCCGGGTCAAGGGATAACAGAGAAACAGGGTAGTACAACGAGCCGAGTCAAAACCAATAGAGCAAACTAGAATACCAGAGCACTGAGTGACTAGACAAGCTAGAACCACGACAGGGCAATGAGCTGAAGTAAGGAGTAAGCTTAAATACCCTGGTTCTGGATGGAAATCACGCCTCTGACAAGTACCGATTGGATATCGGACACTTGAGTGACAGATTGCTCGTGCTAGCGTCATGACGTCACGTATTGAGCGTCCTGCTAGAAAAGGACGTGGATTCCTCGCGGCCGGTGTTTAAGTGACTGGATGAACCGCGAGGAACGGAGGAGACAGCTCGCCTGGACGGATACACCACCAAGTCTCTACCTCCCTTAGAGGTAGAGGCCTCAGGTACCCTGACAGTACCCCCCCTCTCAGATACGCCCACCGGGCGGAATGAACCGGGGCGAGATGGGAAGCGAAGGTGAAATGCTCTGCGAAGGCGAGAAGCATGGACGTCCTCCTGAGGTACCCAACTCCTCTCCTCAGGACCATATCCCCTCCAGTTGACCAGATATTGCAATTTACCCCTTGAAATTCTGGAGTCAATGATGGAGCTGACCTCGTACTCCTCCCGACCCTCCACCTGAACAGGACGAGGCGAGGAGACCTTAGAGGAGAATTTGTTGCAAATGAGGGGTTTCAACAAGGAGACATGAAAAGAGTTAGGAATGCGTAAGGCAGGTGGCAGAGCAAGGCGATACGCAACCGGATTGATACGAGTGAGAACCCTGTAAGGACCTATGTAACGAGGAGCAAATTTCATGGACGGAACTTTTAGGCGAATATTCTTGGTACTCAACCATACCCTATCCCCAGGAACAAAAACAGGAGCCGCTCTTCTATGTTTATCAGCGTGTTTCTTGAACAGCGAGGAACTATGTAATAGAATTTGTCGAGTCTGATCCCATAATCTCTTCAGGTTGGCGACATGATCATCAACCGACGGTATCCCCTGAGAAGAGGAAACCGAAGGAAAAATCGAAGGATGAAAGCCATAGTTCATGAAGAAAGGGCTAGAGCGAGTTGAATCGCAAACAAGGTTATTGTGTGCGAACTCCGCCCAAGGAATTAGACCGACCCAATCGTCCTGGTGTTCGGAAACAAAGCAACGCAGATACTGTTCGATCTTTTGATTAGTACGTTCAGCAGCTCCGTTAGACTGAGGGTGATAGGCAGAGGAAAAGTTCAATTTGATGCCCATTTGAGAACAAAAGGATCTCCAGAAACGTGAGACAAATTGAGAACCTCTATCAGAAACAATCTCTGAAGGGATCCCATGTAGGCGAAAAACTTCTCTCGCAAAAATCTCCGCCAATTCAGGGGAAGTCGGAAGTTTAGGTAATGGCACGAAATGGGCCATCTTGGTAAATCTATCCACCACCGTGAGAATAACAGTCTGTCTTTTGGAAGCAGGCAAATCAACGATAAAGTCAATGGACAAACAGGACCAAGGTTTCTCAGGAATGTCCAAGGGGTGTAACAGGCCACATGGGGATGCATGAGATAGTTTAGTCTTGGCACAAGTCTCACAAGCTGCGACGAACTCCTCAATATCCTTACGAAGTGAAGGCCACCAGAAATCCTTGGATATCAGAGAGTACGTCTTGCGAATACCAGGATGACCAGCTATTTTACTTTCATGAAAACATTGTAAGAGCTCCAGTTGAAGTTCAGGAGGAACAAAGTTTCTTCCCTCAGGAGTGTTTCCGGGAGCTAGATGTTGTGACTTCAAGATCTGGTCAAGTAGCGGGGAATGAATTTTGAGACTGGTATTAGCAATAATATTGCATTTGGGTACAATGGAAGACAAAAGTGGTTCAACTGAAGCAGAGGGTTCATATTGGCGAGATAGCGCATCGGCTTTAGAATTCTTTGACCCAGGTCTGTAAGTCAGAACGTAATTGAAATGGGTAAGAAACAACGACCAACGAGCCTGCCTGGAGGACAGACGCTTGGCCTCTCCGATATAAGACAAGTTTTTGTGGTCTGTCAGGATGGTAACAGGATGTAATGTACCTTCCAATAAATGTCTCCATTCTTTCAAAGCCTTGATAACCGCTAGTAATTCTCTGTCACCAATGTCATACCTGCTTTCAGTACCGGTCAATTTTTTAGAGAAAAATCCACATGGATGTAATGGTTTATCAACACCCAACCTTTGAGATAGAACAGCACCTAAACCAGTCTCTGATGCGTCTACCTCGAGCAAAAATGGCAGAGAAGTGTCAGGGTGAACTAAAATTGGAGCGGAAGCGAAAAGCTCCTTGAGAGTCTTGAACGCAAGGAGAGCTTCAGTAGTCCAATTCTTAGTGTCAGCCCCCTGTTTGGTCATGTTAGTGATAGGTGCAATAATGGAAGAATAGCCCTTAATAAAGCGCCTATAATAATTGGAAAAACCAATAAATCTCTGTATGGCTTTAAGACCTGTGGGTAAAGGCCACTCTAGAATGGATTGGAGCTTATCCGGATCCATCTTAAATCCCTCCCCAGAGATCACATAGCCGAGAAAGGTTACCTGGGTTTGATCAAAGCTACATTTCTCCAACTTGCAGTACAAGCCATGCTGGAGAAGCTTGTGCAAAACTCTCCTGACTTGTTTGTGATGAATCTCAATGTCACTAGAATGAATGAGTATATCATCTAGGTATACAATGACGCACTCTTGCTGAAATTCCCTAAGAACCTCATTAATCAGATCTTGGAATACTGCTGGTGCATTGCATAACCCAAAAGGCATGACAGTATATTCATAGTGGCCATATCGAGTATTGAATGCCGTCATCCACTCATGTCCCTGCTGGATTCTCACCAAGTTATATGCCCCTCTGAGGTCTAACTTGGTGAAAATTGTAGAGCCCTTCAAACGATCGAAGAGTTCGGTGATCAAGGGAATCGGGTAGGCATTTTTAATGGTTATCTTATTCAAGCCTCGATAATCAATACAAGGTCTCAAAGAACCATCTTTCTTTTTAACAAAAAAAAATCCAGCCCCGGCAGGGGAGGAGGACCTCCTGATGAATCCCTTGTCTAAATTCTCGTGAATATATTCCTCTAGGACTGAGTTCTCCTTTATAGATAATGGGTATACATGACCTCTGGGAGGCATGGTACCAGGGAGTAGGTTAATTTTGCAATCAAAGGACCTGTGTGGGGGTAAGGTATCGGCTTTCTTTTTGTCAAATACTGCCTTTAAATCTAGATACTGAGGCGGAATTTGTGTCTCTGTAGGATTGTCAGAGGTATTCGATGTATTAGTTAATCCAAGAGGTAAGACCTTCCGCAAGCATTTTTCTTGACAATTCTCTCCCCACGAAACTATCTCCCCTGATTCCCAATTAATAATAGGGTTGTGTCTCCTCAGCCAGGAGTACCCCAGAACTATGGGAATAGACGGAGAAGAAATGAGCATCAAGGATATATCCTCTTTATGCAGGATGCCAACAGTCAAGTTAATCGGTATGGTCTCATGAAAAATAACAGGCTCAAGTAACGGTCTACCATCGATGGCCTCAACAGCCAGAGGTGTCTCTTTTAACTGGGATGGAATAGCATGCTTGGCAGCAAAACCCTGATCTATAAAGCTCTCAGCAGCTCCAGAATCGATTAGTGCCATAGTCTTAACTACTCCCTTCTCCCACTTTAAAGAAACGGGTAACACAAGCCTGAGCTCCTTGTAGTTGTGAATAGAGGACAAAGTAGAAACACCCAAGGCCTGTCCTCTAGAGGAACTTAGGTGCGAGCGTTTCCCGAACGATTGGGACAATTTAGGCGTAAATGACCCCTGACTCCACAATACATACATAAACCCTCCCTTCTCCTGTACTGTCTCTCCCTTTCAGTGAGATGAGTACTGCCTATCTGCATAGGTTCAGGAATACGTAAGTCTTCGAACTCAGAGATTTGAAAGGTAGGCGCTAGTTTGAAGGAGGGTCTACGGGTCCTATCTCGAGTGTTCTGCCTCTCTCTTAAGCGTTCATCAATACGAGATATAAAAGAAATTAAATCCTCCAAATTTTCAGGGAGTTCTCTAGTAGCGACCTCGTCAAGAATTACATCTGATAACCCATTCAGAAACACATCTATATAAGCCTGTTCGTTCCACTTAACTTCTGCCGCCAAGGATCTGAACTCTAGTGCATAATCCACAAGTGTTCGATTGTCCTGTTTAAGGCGCAACATTAATCTAGCTGCATTGACCTTTCTGCCAGGAGGGTCAAAAGTTCTTCTAAACGCAGCTACAAAGGCATTATAATTATAGACGAGTGGATTATCATTCTCCCATAAAGGATTGGCCCATCTCAAAGCTTTTTCAATGAGCAGAGTAATAATAAATCCAACCTTTGCTCTATCTGTAGGATAAGAGCGGGGTTGTAGTTCGAAATGGATGCTAATCTGGTTTAGAAAGCCACGACACTTCTCCGGTGACCCGCCATAACGTACTGGTGGGGTAATACGGGAAGAAGCACCTACAGTGGCTACCTCTAGACCTGAGACTGCAGGAGAGATAGAAGGAGTACGTGTCTCCTCAGGTGGATTACTAGCACGAGACAAAAGTGCCTGTAGTGCCAAAGCCATCTGATCCATCCTATGTTCCATGGCGTCAAACCTGGGATCCGAAGAACCAAGCTGACTGTTTGTACCTGCAGGATCCATTGGCCCTGTCGTAATGTCAGGATCGGGACAGGGATCCAACACGCAGAGTACAAAGAGTGGAAAGGTACGTATACCGGGCCTTAGAATGGCCGGACTAACGTACCGAGAGTAAAGAATAGTCAGAGGCAAGCCGAGGTCGAGGGAACGAGAAGACAGATAAGCGAGAGACAAGCCGGGTCAAGGGATAACAGAGAAACAGGGTAGTACAACGAGCCGAGTCAAAACCAATAGAGCAAACTAGAATACCAGAGCACTGAGTGACTAGACAAGCTAGAACCACGACAGGGCAATGAGCTGAAGTAAGGAGTAAGCTTAAATACCCTGGTTCTGGATGGAAATCACGCCTCTGACAAGTACCGATTGGATATCGGACACTTGAGTGACAGATTGCTCGTGCTAGCGTCATGACGTCACGTATTGAGCGTCCTGCTAGAAAAGGACGTGGATTCCTCGCGGCCGGTGTTTAAGTGACTGGATGAACCGCGAGGAACGGAGGAGACAGCTCGCCTGGACGGATACACCACCAAGTCTCTACCTCCCTTAGAGGTAGAGGCCTCAGGTACCCTGACAATGCCCCGACGAATTCCTTAAGATCCTTACGTAATGAAGGCCACCAGAAATCTTTAGAAATCAGAGAACATGACTTGCGTATGCCAGGATGTCCGGCAAATTTACTGTTATGAAAACACTGCATAAGTTCCAGTTGGAGTTTAGGAGGACCGAAGTAACGGTCCCCCGGAATAGGTCCGGGTGCCAGATGTTGTAACTTCTTGATCTCATCCAGCAACGGAGAGTGAATCTTGATGCTAGTGCTGGCAATAATATTACGCTTGGGAACTATAGAAGAAAAAACCACATCAGGCATAGTAGAAGGTTCATGTTGGCGGGACAATGCATCGGCCTTAGAATTCTTAGAACCAGGTCTATAAGTGAGAACATAGTTGAAATGAGTAAGGAACAAAGACCAACGAGCCTGCCTGGCAGATAATCGCTTGGCTTCCCCTATATATGACAAATTCTTGTGATCCGTCAAAATAGTAACCGGGTGTAAAGTCCCTTCCAACAGATGTCTCCACTCCTTTAAAGCCAAAATTACCGCTAACAGTTCCCTGTCACCAATATCATACCTGCTCTCAGGCCCAGACAATTTCCTGGAAAAAAAACCACAAGGATGCAGTGGTCTATTCAAACTTAACCTTTGGGACAGAATAGCGCCTACACCTGTCTCTGAGGCGTCTACCTCGAGTAAGAAAGGCAAAGATGTGTCTGGATGAACTAATATCGGTGCTGAGGCAAACTGTTCCTTGAGAGTACTGAAAGCAACAAGCGCCTCCGGGGACCATGTCTTAGTATCAGCACCCTGTTTAGTCATGTTGGTAATAGGAGCAATAATAGACGAGTACCCCTTAATGAAGCGCCTGTAGTAATTCGAGAATCCGATAAACCTCTGAATGGCCTTGAGTCCCTTGGGCAATGGCCAATCCAAGATAGATTGGAGTTTAACAGGATCCATCTTAAACCCCTCACCAGAAATAACGTAACCAAGAAAGTTTACCTGAGATTGGTCGAAGCTACACTTCTCCAATTTGCAATACAACCCATGCTGTAGGAGTTTGTGCAATACCCTTCTGACTTGTTTGTGATGAACCTCAGGCTCTTTAGAGTGTATTAGTATATCATCCAAATAAACTATAACACATTCATGTTGAAATTCCCTAAGAACCTCATTAATCAAGTCCTGGAATACAGCAGGGGCATTGCAAGGCCCGAAGGGCATTACCGTGTACTCGTAGTGGCCATACCGGGTATTGAAAGCCGTTTTCCATTCATCGCCCTGCTGAATTCTCACCAAGTTATAAGCTCCCCTCAGATCTAACTTGGTAAAAATCTTAGAGCCTTTAAGGCGATCAAATAGCTCAGTAATTAGGGGAATCGGATAAGCATTTCTGATAGTTATCTTATTCAAGCCCCGATAATCAATGCAAGGCCGTAGTGTACTGTTTTTTTTATCTACAAAAAAGAAACCGGCTCCGGCTGGAGAAGAGGATCTTCTAATAAATCCTTTGTCTAGATTCTCCTGACTGTACTCTTCTAAGACTAAGTTCTCCTTAGTGGATAGAGGATATACATTGCCCCTCGGAGGCATAGTACCAGGTAGGAGATTAATCTTACAATCAAAGGACCTGTGTGGGGGTAAAGTATCAGCCTTCCTCTTATCAAAGACTGCCTTTAAATCCTGGTACTGGGAAGGTATCTGTAATTCTGTGGGCTTGTTAGAGTTACTAGGTGTGTCCACTACGCACAATGGTGAGACTTTCTGTACACAACCTTTCTGGCAACCCTGACCCCAAGAGACTATTTCACCTTGCTCCCAATCAATAGTAGGGTTATGCTTTTTAAGCCAGGGATACCCCAAAACTATAGGAACTGAAGGGGATGAGATAAGCATGAGAGAAATCTCCTCCTCGTGTAAAATACCAATGGTTAACTTAACTGGTATAGTTTCACGAGAAATCACAGGATCTGATAAAGGTCTACCATCTATGGCCTCAACGGCCAATGGAGTCTCCTTTAGCTGAGATGGGATAGAGTGGTTTTTGACAAAAGTTTGATCAATAAAGCTTTCAGCTGCTCCGAAATCTATTAATGCCATAGCTTTAAGTACTCCCTTTTCCCAAGTTAAAGAAACCTGTAGTAGTAACCTATGACCCCTGTAATCATATGTTGAGGACAAAATAGAAACACCCAAGGCCTGTCCTCTGGAGAAACTTAGGTGCGAGCGTTTCCAGGACGGTTAGGGCAATTTAGGCGTAAATGCCCGCCTACTCCACAATACATACACTGACCCTCCCTTCTCCTATATTGTCTTTCATTCTCTGAAAGGCGAGTGTTACCAATTTGCATAGGTTCTGGGAGAGCTAGTATAGTAGATTCAGAATTCTGAAATGCGGGAGTTAGTCTTAAGGAAGGTCTATAACCATTATCACGAGTGTTCTGCCTCTGTCTCATACGTTCATCTATACGAGAAATAAATGAAATTAATTCCTCTAAATTTTCAGGAAGATCCCTTGTGGCAACCTCGTCTAAGATCGCATCTGAAAATCCGTTCAGAAATACGTCCATATAGGCTTGTTCATTCCACTTGACCTCTGCCGCCAAGGATCTGAACTCTAGCGCATAATCCACAAGGGTTAGATTATGCTGTCTAAGACGTAATAGTAATCTAGCTGCACTGGCCTTTCTCCCTGGGGGATCAAAAGTCCTCCTAAAAGTAGTAATAAACGCATTATAGTTATAGACTACTGGATTATCATTTTCCCACAGAGGGTTAGCCCATCTAAGAGCTTTGTCAATGAGTAGCGAGATTATGAATCCAACCTTCGCCCTGTCAGTAGGGTAGGCGCGGGGTTGTAATTCAAATGGAATTCCTATCTGGTTTAGGAAACCTCGACAGGTATCCGTAGCACCGCCATACCGTAAAGGGGAAGTAACACGGGAAGAAGTTCCCACTGTGGCTACCTCTAGGCCTGAGTTAGCAAGAGAGATAGATGGAGTACGCATCTCCTCTGCTTGATTACTCGGATGGGATAGTAATGCTTGCAGCGCTAGGGCCATTTGGTCCATTCTATGGTCCATGGCTTCAAACCTTGAGTCAGGCGGACCAAGCTGAGCGTTTGTACCTGCAGGATCCATGGCCCTGTCGTAATGTCAGGATCGGTCGTAATGACAGGGATCCAACACGCAGAGTACGAACAGGAGAGGAGTACGTATACCGGACCTTAGAATGGCCGGACTAACGTAAGGAGAAAGCAAAGAATGGTCAGAGACAAGCCGAGGTCGAGGGACCGAGAGAACAGGTAAGCGAGAGACAAGCCGAGGTCAAAGGACACGAGAGGTAAACAGGAACGATAGTACAAGCCGAGTCAAAACCAAATAGAACAATAGACATAAGAGCACTGAGGAACCAGACAAGCTAGAACCACGACAGGGCAATGAACCATTACACACATCCCTCTTTTATACCCTGGTTCTCTAATTGATGACTCCGCCCTTGCCGAGCCCTGATTCGTTGTTCCGAACTAGATTGACAGGTCGGGATGTGATTGCCGTCATGACGTCGGCTCCTGAGCGTCGTGTCATAAAAGGAAGCGGGGCTATCGCGGCCGGCGTGGGAATGACTAAGAGAGCTGTGAGGATTGGATGAATCAGCCCCCCTGAGAGAACGGCCGTCGGGAAGTCTAACCTCCTCCGAGGTAGAGACTTCAGGTACCCTGACAATGGGTTGGCAGGCAGGTCCCTCAAATTGCAATCAGTAAAACATATTACTTAATTATGTAAAAATATTACATAAATATGCACATATAATTTAAATGTATATACATATTTATATATTTGAAGTCTACATGTATATTTATGAAATTATTTATGTAATTATGTATATGGACATATGTATATTTCATATTATTTTTATTTTTTTATATATACATAGGTATTTATATATATATATAATTTCATTCTAAGTGTATTTTGATATATATATATATATATATTAATATAAAAATAAAGTTAGAATAAAATTACATATATATATAAAAAAAATAAAAATGTATTTATTAGTTTACGTTTTTTAATTTATTTGTAATTGTTATTTATAATAATATATATATATATATACAATATATATAGTTATTATACATATTATATATATGCACGTGTGTAATTTTACTTTTATGTATATATTAATAGAAAAATACACTTAGTATGATAGTATGACGTTATACATATCTATCTATCTATATATATATATATATATATATATATATATATATATATATATATATATATATATATATATATATATATATTTTATTTAATAACTTTTTTTTTATTAAAAAAAAAATTTCAAACAGTTTTCACCAGCAGTCATGCGATCACATGGCCCTTGTGGTCCTATTTTATAGAAGGGGACTATCTGGGCTGTCAGACAGTCCCCCCCAGTGGATAAGAAGACCGATCACCAGCGGAGGAACAGCGGTGATCGGGTAAGTGAATGGGAATGGAGGGAGAGAGAGGGAGGGAGAGAGGGAAGGGGGGGATTAATATTTATTTATTTTTTTAATTCCTTAATTCTTCACTGAGTGAGAGAAAATAAGTCATGCACTCAAACTCTCACTACTCCAGGGTGGCAGTAATGACTATAGTACACATCAGCCCCTAAACAAACAATGAAAACTAAAGAAAAAAGGTTCCTTGCGCATTATCCCAAATCCAAATGCATGTTTAACCCCTTAAGGACCAAACTTCTGGAATAAAAGGGAATCATGACATGTCAGACATGTCATGTGTCCTTAAGAGGTTAAATAAATGGCAAGTGAGCTTACACGAAAATGGCCATTGGAGTGATACTAACAAACCTCCAATTGCGTTAACGATAGAGTGTTTTGTAATGACAGCAAAAGGCAGAGTTTATAACAATAATTGAAAGGAAGTCAAGAATAGAGAGGATTGGTTCCAGGATAGAGGTAAAAACAGCAGTGCAAATTCTATTTTCATTTGATTTTTTATTTCAGAATCTCACAAACACACATTTGCAAAATAATAGTGAATAAGTAGATTTTTTTTTTTTAAATGCTGTTAAATGTCAGTACCCTTTTAAAACCAATTTGAAGGGGAAAAAAAGACAATCAATGACAGGACTCTTGGTCTCTATATATAGATATGTATTTCAGAATTCTATGAAACCAATGTTTACCTGCTGAAGGCCTTCCCTTGACGGATTTGATGTTCTTACTATGTCATCGACTGCCCACCACTGGTCAGCGAGAAACAGAGCCACCGCTACAAAGATAAAACCATACAGAAATAGCTGTAACATAAGACTATGATAATGTGTCTACTAGGCAACATATATATTTTGTTTTCTAAAAGTTTAAGAAATTTCCATTGCTGCTAGTTTAATGTAAACTTTACAACCCATAAAAAAATCTCGAAATTCAATTAAGAGTTTAAATGAAGGCCACACAAACCTTCCTGTTTCGTACTGGCTTTTCAGTTAAATTTTCTCAAACAGTTTTGTCTTTTCAGTGTTGTTATCACTGATTCTGCATGCTATATTCTCCTTTTCGTTGCAGACTTGTACAGAAGGTATGCCTATTATTTTTGTTGTAACATCATTCAAGATAAAGAATTTCCAAAGTTTCAAAGCATTTATTTGTTTGAGAACTTCCAGAAAACCATACCATTGATATACAACTATTAAACTTCCAGTAAAAGATAAACAGAAACAGAAAGGTGCTATTAAGCATTAGCTATTGAGCAATGGTTAATAGCTATTTTTATTGTTATTTTTAACCACTTTTAATGGCTCCAATTTTATCGACATCATAATAACGAAAGACGGAGTTTGACCAGGGTTTGAACAGTAACTAGCAATGCAAGTGAATCATTTATTTGGAGCTCTCTGGAAAATACACCATGGAAATCAACTATAACTTGCATTACCCGTTTTGCATCTAATGCTATTTTTCTTTAAAATGTACATTAAAGATTTCACATATTCCATCACAATGCAGTCCAGACCACTAACAGTGTTTCGTTTTCTCCTCTACCACTATGTTCCGTGGTAGGAAATGACAACATTTCTAACAATGATACAAGGAGCTGAGATGGACACAGCCAGTTTCAGGTTAGATATTTGGATTTCTAAATTTTATTTTTCAAACCTCACAATAACATATTTGCTTAATGTAGGGAATAAGTAATCAGAATAAAAAAAATCTTGGGTGGTGACTGTTTCTCTGAGCTATTTCAGAAATGTATGGCTACATGTAACACACGCATGTCAATAAAAAGCATACACATTCTTGTTCGGTGAGAGTATGTAAACTGTTATAAGAAACCTAGATACAGCTGGTATTTATAGGGGTTTCACGTGGTTTCTTTCTAGGTGATTTATAAGATCAAGGTTAATTGTAAGCCCCAAAATCCAGGTCATTAACAAGACCCAACGCTTGATCCACAGCCTTTAGTGATCTCCAAGTCCAGATGTTTTGACATCATGCACATCTGCATGCAAGTTGTAGTTCTACAGCTAGAGATGGACCTTTTGACCACTCTTTTATCAGACAATATCTTCACTCTCTGAGAATCCAAAGATTTTGATGTCTAGTGGTTAAGAGGAAATGGTATTAATGCAACTCTATCACCTTCTGGTTTCTCTGCATATTTTCCGGACCCCCAGTGGTGACATCACCGCTTGGGGTGCAGTGGCCTGGAGGAGCATTTTCTTGGTGTATTATACTTTCCTGATGCTGTCCGCCACAAGCGCCGATATCTTCTTTCTTCAGTTCCTGGCACTTCAACACGTAGGAGCCCATGTCAGTGCTGTGCTCTTGCCCATGCTCGAGAGTACAATGCTCGAGACTATGGAGGATTCGCAAGGCCACAGTTGCCTCAATAGATATTATCTCGCAATGAGCTAGATAATGCCTTATTCCCACAGCGAGTGCTAGTGAAGGCTGTGGGAAGTGACAAAACTTGACAGAGGTAGCTGCGCCTTTTGTCAAGATAGGACTTTACCATAAAATGTCTTATGATGTTTTCTGACTGCGTTTCAACTTCAGTGAAATTCCAACGCAGACTTTAAGAGCATTTTACACAGTTTTTAGAGTTTTCGATCCAAGTAGACGGGTTCCACCGCAATGAAAATGTAGCTCTCCATTAGCCTGGTTGCTACCAGCTACTAAGCTGACGTATCCTGAGTCTTTATAAATGATTTAATTTGCGCACTAGGTCTCCACTCCTCCGTAATTTGTGCTAAAGCAAATCAATTCCCACGATAAACGTCCGACATCTGAAAGCAGCACACATTCTGTGTAATCCCCTTCTTTTACATCTTCTTCTCAGACCCAAAGGAGACACATGGATACAGAACACAAAATGAATTTCTGTTGAACAGATGTGGTGAGCTGAGTGCTCGGCTGGCGTTCCTGTTCCCATCCCATCTGCACAAATACACTGTGCACAAACAATACATTTACAGTCAGAAACAAGTAGCAGAGGCAGTTACATAGAAACATAGAATGTGACGGCAGATAAGAACCATTTGGCCCATCTAGTCTGATATTATTTTTAAACATTTTTAAACCTTTGTCCCTTAATTTATGTCCTCTTGTTGTGGTAGTTTTTCTTCTTTTAAATATAGTCTCCTCCTTTACTGTGTTGATTCCCTTTATGTATTTAAATGTTTCTATCATATCCCCCCTGTCTCGTCTTTCCTCCAAGCTATACATGTTAAGATCCTTTAACCTTTCCTGGTAAGTTTTATCCTGCAATCCATGAACCAGTTTAGTAGCCCTTCTCTGAACTCTCTCTAAGGTATCAATATCCTTCCGAAGATACGGTCTCCAGTACTGTGTACAGTACTCCAAGTGAGGTCTCACCAGTGTTCTGTACAATGGCATGAGCACTTCCCTCTTTCTACTGCTAATACCTCTCCCTATACAACCAAGCATTCTGCTAGCATTTCCTGCTGCTCTATTACATTGTCTGCCTACCTTTAAGTCATCAGAAATAATCACCCCTAAATCCCTTTCCTCAGATGTTGAGGTTAGGACTCTATCAAATATCCTATACTCTGCCCTTTTCTAAGCTGCTGTTTAACTACAACTCACATTATTCTCAACCAGGCATGAGAATCCTAACAGCCATACTGGGATGAGAAAGGTCTCCTGAATCCTGCTGTTTAAACATTTATCACACATTGCCAGATTGATATTATTCACATGGACTGGTACCTGTAAGAGTGTCTTCTGGTGCAAAAAGAGCAAGGATTTTGTGTATCTGATCTCCTCCATAGAGTGGTACAAAACCGACTGTGGAAAGACTAATAGGGATCTGCAAAAAATGGAGAAACGTTTAGTTATCAGTGGTCCAGTTAAAGAGAATAGTGGCCATTTACATTGAATACGTTTTACATTAGATCTTGGATCTAGACTGGTAAATATTCTGGAGTTTGCAGACAATATTGTGTCTACTGACAGTATTGGTAGTTTTGTTGCTGCATAGCAAGTGTAACGAATGCTGGTATTTCGTATACCCGTTAGTTTGCTTCCTCCCAAGCTGCTAGGGACTTAGTGATTATAGCTCGCAGTTCGGGTGCTGATTCGTACGTTTCCCAAGAATCAAAGTGCAGCCTACAAATAAATCCCGCTGTTTGACAGTCACATACCCAAACAGCAGCCTAGACTAGATGAAGGGTACAAGAAGAATGTTTTATTCAGGCCAGATGGCCGGCTTTTATGCGATTCCAGAGTACAGTAAACACATCCATAAAAACTCCCCCAACACGCCCACAAAAATCTGAGTCACCATGACTCTGCATAAAACACAAAATATAGAAAATACATAATAATACACATAAAACACATAGGAATCCCAATAAATGTCATATCCAAAGATAGCCCAGATCTGAGCGCCCAAGTTGTCCAAACAGCGTTCAAATCCTACGAACACAGCCGAATCGCCACCAGGGTAAAGTTTTGACCAGCCACTCACGAGGCTTCTGTCCAAAACAGTTCCATAGTTTCAGAGGTAGCGATAGGTCCATTTCGGGAGTTTCAAACCGAACAAAACCACGAACAGTTCCCCTAGCTCACGGGCAGCGTTTGTTCACCTGGTTTGTGTAAACAAACCCACTGAACAGCGCTCTCCTAGCTTGACTGGGAAAGGAAGCAGGCGTTCGCGAAGTTGAGCGGTGTTCGCAGGGTCGAGTGTCCGATTTAGAGTTCAGGACACTCGACCACCAAGTCACGTTGCCTCCTTTTGTGCGATGAGATGGGAGAGAGAGCATCTAATCCTGCAGTTTCTTTATAGTTAATGAGCCAGGGAGGTAGTCAGTATTCGGTAGAATTATTTTCCGAACAAAGAAAAAATAAAGTTTTGGTAACCAAAGGGTATAGTTTTGTCACAGCAAGGTATCACAGGACAAACCCCCTGCAGGGCGGGAAACTAGTGTGCATACTATGCACACATTAGAGCTTCCCCACGAGAAAGCATTGAATCAATGTGGATTTTGAAGACATTAGACATTCTCATGCAAAGCATGACAATACCCACAGAGTAAAACTCCAATAGAGTCTAGGAAGCGCCTCTAGTGGCTTTATGGAAGTGGCTCTCTTAACCCTGCAATGTAAACAATGTTACATTGCAGGGTTAATGGGACATGGGCACTTTAGCCAGATGACTTCAATGAGATGAAGTGCTCTGGGTGCCTATAGTGTCACTTTAAACTTAGTAAACAAACCAAATTCTAAAATCATTCTACACTGAAACTGTATTTTACTGCTTGTAGTTTTTGACTTGTAACCAGGGCCGGACTGGAGATACAAAGCAGCCCTGGGAAAAAAAATCTATGCCAGCCCCATAAGTCATTGCGCCATATATTGTCGCATGTAATATGTAAGGCTATGTCTTGCCACCCCAGATGATTGAGTAATTATATATATATATATATATATATATATATATATAGTATATATATAGCTTTTTCTAATATAATATATTGGTCCTTTCAGAGTAAAACATTTAATTATACAGTAAGCATACTCACATGCAGACACAGACAATCTCACTGACACACACAAGCTCATTGATACACAGCCTCATAGACAAACAATTTCACTAATATACATAAGCTCATTGACATAAAAATACAAGCTCACTCACTAGCAGACACACACACACATGCAAGCAAGCAAACTCACTAGCAGGCGCACACACACACACACAGCTTAATGTAGTGGTTCTGGTGTCTATAGCCTGTCCCTGCAGGCTTTTGAATGTAAACACTGACTTTTCAGAGAAAAGGCAGTGTTTACATTGCTTCCTAGTGACACCTCTAGTGACAGACACTCAGACGGTCACTAGAGGTGCTTCCTGTGTCAGTGCGGATTGGCTGAGATCATCAAGCTTGATGATCTCAGTCATAGAGGCAGAGACCAGCATGACGTTGGAAAAAAAAAAGTGAGTAAAACACTATTTTTACAAACACACACAGACACTACGACTGACACACACACACCATGACAGACATACACACACCATGACACAGACAGACACACACACACACCATGACACAGACACACAGTGACACAGAGACACACACACACACACACAGCATGACACACACAGCATGACACAGACACACACACAGCATGACACAGACACAGACACAGCATGACACACACACACACACAGCATGACACAGAAACACACACAGCGTGACACAGACAGACACACACACAGCATGACACAGACAGACACACTCCCACTGACATACATACTTGTTGCTACCTGTGTGGGTGGGTGGGCAGACTGATAGGTGCCCCTCCCCTTCTGTGCCCTCTTTTGCCCCCTGTGTGCTTTTTAGCCCCTTCCCCTCCTGTGCCCTTATGTAGCACCCTCCCTTCCTGTGCCCTCTTTAGCCCCCTCCCGTGCCCTCTTTAGCCACCTTCCTTCCTGTGCCCTCTTTAGCCCCCCTTCCGACTTGTACCCTCTTCAGCCCCTTTTGTGCTCATCTTTTGGCCCCTCTCCCCTTCCTGTGACCTCTTAGCCCCCTCCCCTCCTGTGCCCTTTGTTACCCCCCCTCCCCTCCTGTGCCCTTTGTTACCCCCCCCTCCCCTTCCTGTGACCTCTTAGCCCCCTCCCCTCCTGTGCCCTTTGTTACCCCCCCTCCCCTTCCTGTGACCTCTTAGCCCCCTCCCCTCCTGTGCCATTTGTTACCCCCCCCTCCCCTTCCTGTGACCTCTTAGCCCCCTCCCCTCCTGTGCCCTTTGTTACCCCCCCTCCCCTCATGTGCCCTTTGTTACCCCCCACCCTCCCCTTCCTGTGACCTCTTAGCCCCCTCCCGTGCCCTTTGTTACCCCCCCTCCCCTCCTGTGCCCTTTGTTACCCCCCCTCCCCTCCTGTGCCCTTTGTTACCCCCCACCCTCCCCTTCCTGTGACCTCTTAGCCCCCTCCCCTCCTGTGCCATTTGTTACCCCCCTCCCCTCCTGTGCCATTTGTTACCCCCCTCCCCTCCTGTGCCCTTTGTTACCCTCCCCCTCCCCTCCTGTGCCCTTTGTTACCCCCCTCCCCTCCTGTGCCCTTTGTTACCCCCCACCCCTCCTGTGCCCTTTGTTACCCCCCACCCTCCCCTTCCTGTGACCTCTTAGCCCCCTCCCCTCCTGTGCCATTTGTTACCCCCCCCTCCCCTCCTGTGCCATTTGTTACCCCCCCTCCCCTCCTGTGCCCTTTGTTACCCCCCACCCTCCCCTTCCTGTGACCTCTTAGCCCCCTCCCCTCCTGTGCCATTTGTTACCCCCCCTCCCCTCCTGTGCCATTTGTTACCCCCCCTCCCCTCCTGTGCCCTTTGTTACCCCCCCTCCCCTCCTGTGCCCTTTGTTACCCCCCCTCCCCTCCTGTGCTCTTTGTTACCCCCCCTCCCCTCCTGTGCTCTTTGTTACCCCCCACCCTCCCCTTCCTGTGCCCTTTGTTACCCCCCTCCCCTCCTGTGCTCTTTGTTACCCCCACCCTCCCCTTCCTGTGCCCTTTGTTACCCCCCCTCCCCTCCTGTGCTCTTTGTTACCCCCCCACCCTCCCCTTCCTGTGACCTTTGTTACTTCCCCCCCACCCCCTCCCCCTCCCCTCCCCTCCTCCTCCCCTCCCCTCCTCCTCCCCTCCCCTCCTGTGCTCACCTTCCAGCCCAGCCAGCCTTCCTGAAGCTCTTCTCGCGGCCGCAGGAGAAGCTCTTCTCGCGGCCGCTGGGGGAGCAGGCTGTTCTGTCTCTGCTCCCCCTCCCTCGCGCGCAGCTTAATGAGACCGGGGCCGG
The DNA here is from genome assembly GCF_036172605.1 of Pelobates fuscus. NCBI lineage: Eukaryota > Metazoa > Chordata > Amphibia > Anura > Pelobatidae > Pelobates > Pelobates fuscus. The sequence goes on along the minus strand of NC_086321.1, from coordinate 45,751,756 downwards.
AATATGACGTCATATTCCGGCGCCGGTCTCTTTCTAGCGCGCGAGGGAGGGGGAGCAGAGACAGAACAGCCTGCTCCCCCAGCGGCCGCCAGAAGAGCTTCCCCTGCGGCCGCAAGGAGAGCTTCCCCTGCGGCCGCCATCCAAGCTCTCCATGCGGCCGCAGGACATCCACATGTCTCCCCGGCCCCAGGTGCCGACGGCCCACCGGGAAATTTCCCGGTATCCCGGTGGGCCAGTCCGGCCCTGCTTGTAACTACCAAAAATAAACTGTAAACCTAGACATATGATACATGCTGTAAATCAGGACAAATAAATTAATTTATTTTGAATGACTTTTCTTCAGCTGTTTTAATTATCGTTACATTAAAGGAACACTATAGTCACCTAAATTACTTTAGCTGAATGAAGCAGTTTTAGTGTATAGATCATTCCCCTGCAATTTCACTGCTCAATTCACTGTCATTTATTAGTTAAATCACTTTGTTTCTGTTTATGCAGCCCTAGCCACACCTTCCCTGGCTATGATTGACAGAGCCTGCATGAAAAAAGAAAAAAAACTGGTTTCACTTTCAAACAGATGTAATTTACCTTAAATAATTGTATCTCAATCTCTAAATTGAACTTTAATCACATACAGGAGGCTCTTGCAGGGTCTAGCAAGCTATTAACATAGCAGGGGATAAGAGAATCTTAATTAAACAGAACTTGCAATAAAGAAAGCCTAAATAGGGCTCTCTTTACAGGAAGTGTTTATGGAAGGCTGTGCAAGTCACATGCAGGGAGGTGTGACTAGGGTTCATAAACAAAGAGATTTAACGCCTAAATGGCAGAGGATTGAGCAGTGAGGCTGCAGGGGCATGTTCTATACACCAAAACTGCTTCATTAAGCTAAAGTTGTTCAGGTGACGATAGTGTCCCTTTAACCCCTTAAGGACCAAACTTCTGGAATAAAAGGGAATCATTACATGTCACACATGTCATGTGTCCTTAAGGGGTTAATATGGCAAAAACTGTGAAACACGTATTATTTTTAATAATAATTTTAAAAAATGATATATGTATATGTCATATCAAATTCAAGCCATTTTTGCCCTTTAAAAAAATATTATATAATGTGTTGGTGCAATAAATGAGAAAGATGGAAATTGCAGCAGAACACAGCCAAAATTGATTGCATCCTTACATACAAAACTATCAAATTGAAGCTGTGACATTAAAGGGTAAAAACATATAAAATCGTATGAAAAGCTTACCTAAATATATTTAATCGAGGCCAATATCACCAATTTTGTCTGCAGCTTTCAGTTGAATACAGCACAGTAAAAGTCTACAAACAGGCATCGTGAGAACGCACATAATATTGGCACAGATTAAACTGAAGTTATATGACAGCATTCTGTGCTGTTGCACCATTTACAATAAAACGCTGTACAGGGTGACCACATCATGATAGTTAGACTAGAGCGCAACCACGAAAATTGTATTTTCATATTATGTTGGTGAAAACAAGATTTGAGGGTTGTAAAAAATCCCCCCCCCCCTCCTCCAACGCTTCTGTGCCTTCTGGGAGAGGTAGGATTTACTCTGTGGCAGGAGTAGGTCACAGATCATCATATGATGAAGGTAGGTCTTCTATGATTGCAATTAACCAGACATTGAACAGCAAGAGAACAACTTAATACGGATTCTAATAAAATGCATTAATATTAATAGACCACAGAGCAAACATACACAATGAATGCGGGACTAATGATATAAGATGCTCGTTATATCCACTTTCTTATTATTTAAACTGGTGTCTAAGCAATATTCTTCCTTTTTTTCTAAATCAACACTATTCCCTGGGCTGTTCAGTCTTTGCTGCTGGAATATGAGTATTACCTCCGTATTGTCCCGAAAAGAAAAATACTCTGGATTGTCGGGATCAGAACATCGCAGATCGGAGAGGTATTCTTCTGACAAGCTTTCCAGTTCTTCATGACTGCAACTACCTAATATATCAACAGGGTACGCCATGCCTGAAACATGAACAAAAAAAAGAAAAAACACAATTATGATAAAATACGATTAAAATATATATATATTTTATTTTAAATTTCAGTCACTGAAATGATTTATATGTTCATTATAATGCCGTGGAGTTTAATCACAAGTGAGGAATTGTGCAGAATTGACATGAGAGTTGCAATATTTAGACAAAATAACTGAGTTGCATTGGATAATTCTTCAATTTCATGCAATTGTGTACTAAAACTTGCAATTAACTTGTCTATTCACGGTTTAGTGAATTAACCCCCCATTTGTCTATACCTGCAACTAGTCAAATGAATGCAATTTAAGTAATCATCTGGGATATCATTTCGTTTGATGAACATTCTAAGAAATACTACTCACAGGTTTATAAACTAAAGTGAGAACTTTTGGGAATTCAAAGTGAATAAATGTCAATTTCAAATTTAAGACCGAAATAGCCGAACTGGAAAAATTGTCCAAGTCAGCTGCTTTTCCCTCTCATGTACATGGGCCTTAAATGTAAAATTCACTTCAAATTCAATATAATTTCCTGATAATTCACACCTTCATGAATAACCCGGTCTTGTGGCCAGATTAAAATTCACAAAGTCCAGTTTTAATTCTACTAACATCTTTAAAATTATATCATTGCAATAATTTTGTAAAATAAGTATCTTTAGCTATCGAGGATTTATAGAGTCTAGTGGAAGTCTTGAACAAATCCCCAAGGATACATTTTCACATTTTGTAGAGTTACAACCAGGAATTAAAATAGATGTTAGTGTATTATTAACCCTCTGTTTTATAGCATACATAACAAAGTGGCGTGATAAATCTTGTCAATGATAAAAAAAACAATTAAGAAAAAAAAACAGACATTTGTTGGTTGCACAGTATTCCCCTCGCTGGGTTAAAGGGACACTGTAGGCACCCAGACCACTACAACTCATTGAAGTGGTCTGGGTTCAATGTCCCATGTCCCTTAACCTAACAGTGGTATTTATTGCAGTTCCGGAGAAACTGCAATAATTACCTGCTAGGGTTAACTCCTCCTCTAGTGGCAGTCTACCAGACAGCCACTAGAGGGACTTCCAGATGCTAAGACGACTTTTGGTCATCTAAATTACGCTGGATGTCCTCACGCTATGCATGATGACTTCCAGCATCACCGGTATCCCCATAGGAAAGCATTGATTTCGTCGGTGGGGAAGGAGCGTGGGTGGAACCTAACCAAGCGCCAAAGGAACATCAGCAATGGATTCAGGCAAGTGACAGAAGAGGTTTTAACCCATTCAGCGCTGTGGAAGGTGGGCACTGTAGGAACCTCTAGTGCCAGGAAAACGGCTTTGTTTTCCTGGCACTATAGAATCCTTTCAATTCATGGTAGTAATTATAGCTATATTTTCGGATAAATCTTTACGAGTTGTGACCATACTTTGCAAATAGGGACTATGTGGCTAGTTGGGGACTGCTGGTGAACAGTATTTAAAAAAAAAAAAAAACTACAGATTCTTAATCAGACTTAAATCTGGACTTCGACTGTGCCACTGCAAATATTGCAAGTGTTAATCACTTTGCTTTGTGCTAAGGGTGATTAGCCTGCTGGAAGATGAGCATCCTCTCTAATTGCCTTTTCTTTGACTGTCCATTTTACCCACAATCCAAACTAGTTTACCCAGTCCCTGACACTAAAAATCCTTCCGCCACCTTTTGTCACAGTGAGGAGGGTGTTCTGAGGGTGATGACTAGTTTACTACTGTTGGCTTTGCCCCACAAATAGAATTTTGAGCAAAGGCAAGAAAGTTCAGAGTAGAAAACCTGTTTACAATGTTTTGCCATGTTTTTACATGCCTTTTGGAAAACTCCAAATGTGATTTGATTTGACTTGTTTTACAAAGTGTTTCTTCTTGTTATAAGTTTATGAGGTCCAGCTTTGTGAACATCTGAGATTGTCAGGCTCCCACTGCATATATGGCACTCCCTCACCACGTCTCTCCCTCCACTGTTTGAGGCGTCATGCCTGTGCGTGCCTGAGTCCTTAACGGAGGTTGGATCAGTTGGGCCTCCTCTACAGCTCCCTGTATGACGCTCTTCTGAGCACCGGGAGCAAAGTGAACTGGCCCGAATGTGGCTCTCGTCGGACTGTGGGGGGCAACTGACGATCCTCCTCGCAGTCCAACACGCTGGGCGCGGACGCAGAATATCGGCATATCTAAAAGCATAGAGGGGTGTGATATGTAGAGGGTGTGTCAGTGATGCGGGGGGCATGCCTCTCCTTCTCCCTATGTATGTGGCAGTAGACCAGTCCTCCTTGCTCAGTTGCACTGTGCTTTCCTCAGTGCTACACCAGTAGCTTTGTTACCTGACCTTTCTGCTTGTATACCCATATATGAACCAGTTCTGCCTGGACTGGTCTTTGCCTTGCCCCTATTAGTACCTAATTTTTGTTGAACAAGCATTGCCTTTTTAACACACACTGAGCTCCTCAGTGTATAACCTGACAGAGATATAGCAGTCTAATTATTTCCATCTCATCGCTTGATCTCTCCAGTTCTATCAGAGTTAGAACTGGCCTCGTGGTTGCCTTTCTGGCAAATTCTGCTTTTAGCAAATCCCTGAGTTTTCGTGGATGATGTTCTTTAGGAAGTTCTTGTGCCATTTCCTTTATATTTTTAATTATGGCTTTAACAGTGCTTACGATGATGTTCAAAGTTCGGCATATTTTTTTATTAATCAAACCTGATTGGTGCTTCTCTAGCATTGAATCCAAATTTGTTTTTATAGCTCCTCAAATGCTGTTGGTTACTGTTGGATACTCTCTCTAACAAACTCTGTGGCCTTCCAGAAACAGATACTTTTATTTTGAGACGATCAGACACATTCAATTGCACTGAGTGACTTCCATTCCATTAATTATGAGGCTTTTGAATACATCTGGATGGACCATAGTTTATATAGAGCTGTCATAGGAGCAGAGGTAAATGCATATACAATGTATAGATGTAACCTTTCTTTTATCAACTTTGAGTTAAATCAACCTTCAAAGTACTGTATATCTTGTGTAAAATAAAAGGTATAAATTCTAATAAAATGCATTTTAATTCCACGTTATAATGCTACCAACTAAGATATAGCGAATGTGGTGAATGTCCATGCAAGACAACATGATGGTCCCTGAGAAATTCCCATTCTACCTTCAAAAAATTTTAGAAAGCCATGTGCTTATTAAAACATCTGTCTCTAGGTGTTCCCTCATAGTCTCACACTGACAGAACACCGTAACAGTACAAACATGCTCACATCCAGAGCGTGAGAAAGTAAGTATTGCTCCCAGCATAAAAAATATAAACAAAGGGATCCTGGTGATATAATCAGATAAAGAATTAAAGGACCACGATAGTGCCAGGAAAACATACTAGTTTTCCTGGCACTATAGTGCCCTGAGGGTGCCGGGCTGGATGGAGAGGAAGGGGTTAAACTTACCTCTTTTTCCAGCACCGGGCGGGGAACTCTCCTCCGACTCTCCTCCTCCTCGGCTGAATGTGCATGGGCGGCAGGAGCCGCGCGCGCATTCAGCCAGTCCATAGGAAAGCATTCTCAATGCTTTCCTATGGACACTGGCATTTTCTAACTGTGAAAATCACAGTGAGAAGCGCGGAAGCGCCTCTAGCGGCTGTCAATGAGACAGCCACTAGAGGCTGGATTAACCCATAGGTAAACATAGCAGTTTCTCTGAAACTGCTATGTTTATAGAAAAAAGGGTTAACCCTAGATGGACCTGGCACCCAGACCACTTCATTAAGCTGAAGTTGTCTGGGTGCCTATAGTGGTCCTTTTAACCCCTTAAGGACACATGACATGTGTGACATGTCATGATTCCCTTTTATTCCAGAAGTTTGGTCCTTAAGGGGTTAAGCACTCTCTAGGCTTTCATACTTTGAAGCTAGTTCACACATTGGGATAACAACAATATAAACATACAAACTTCTAAATTAGCATCTTTTTGAGTTAAACACCAACAAATGGCATGAAGGTACACCAAGGTGTTTTAAAGTGACCGTGTCAACTCAAACTTAGCTTTCTTTTATTATTTCCTCTACTCTTCCTCTTTTGGAATGTTAATAACTGATATTTCCCATCAATTTCTCTTTAAAACATAAGACATAGACCACCGTTTGTCAAGATTGCCAAGTGTAGGAAAAATACATCAGACAAAGTAGACCCTACTTTGTCTTATGTTCTTAAGAGAAATAGATCAGAAAAGTAGAACAGATTCTGAAACAGGAAGAGAATAAGAAAGCATATTTGAGGTGACAGAGCCACTTCTAGAGAGTCCTGCAGAATATATACAACAAGACTTCACATTTCTGAAGAAAAAATTGAAACGTGCATTTTGTATCAACTTTTAATTTGTCTTCACAACTGATCAAGTAAGTACTCCACACATTTTTCAGGAATTTAAGCCTTATTGCTGTATCTTCATTTTCAACTTCCATTAAAGGAACATTTTAGGGTCCGGAGCACACATGTATTTCTGAACCTATAATGTTAAAACCACCATCTAGCCCACCTGAGTCCTCCCCCCCTAAATATACTAAAATCTTACTTTTAGTCAAGTCTGCTGCTGCTAGCTCTGCCCCCGATCTGCCTGCTTGGCTGACATAATCAGAAGTGATTCTCTGAGCCAATCAGAATGCTTTCCCATAGGATTGACGGAGACTATCAAAGAGGCAGATCAGGGGCAGAGCCAGCACAAGTCAAACATAGCCCTGGCCAATCAACACCTCCTCATATAGATGCATTGAATCAATGCATCTCTATGAGGAAAGTTCAGTGTCTCCATGCAGAGGGTGGAGACACTAAATGGCAGTACTGCACAGTGTGCAGCACTGCACCAGGAAACACCTCTAGCTGCCTTCTGAGGAGTGGCCAGTGGAGGTATCCCTATGCTGTAATGTAAACACTGCTTTTTCTCTGAAAAAAACAAACAGTGTTTACTGCAAAAGGCCTGAAGGGAATGATTATACCCACCAGAAGAAATACAATAAGCTGTAGTTGTTCTTATGACTTTAGTGTCCCGTTAAAGTAGGAGTGCCGCCTGGCCAATATTTTACTTGCACGGATGGCGTTTCCAACTGTCTGGCTAGTGCCAATATTGCAAAAATAACAGCAATCAAGGAAGATAAAAGTAGAAATTTTAATAAATATCGGATAATTTTCTTTTTCGTTAAATCTGATTTTTTAAATTTAGATCACACTTTTTTTTTTTTACAATAAAATGCTTCTAGAGGAAAAATCTATCTAAATATACCTTTCTATTCAAGATACATTACAGTACAAATTGTTACTCAGCATCAGATATTGATCAGTTATATAGCATGAGGCTGTATGTTCATGCAACATTTAAATGTTTGGTAAATTAATTCCATTAATCCAAGTTAAATTAACTTAAATGTCATTTTATTCACAGCAAAAATCTTGTAAAATAAAAATGCAAGTTAGCAAAAAGGCCTTAAACACATTGTCATTCTGAAAATCTATGTACACAATGAATACCTTACCTTCAAGGGATGCTCCAAGCACCATGACAACTTCATAGGTCATAGTGTTGGCAGTCAGTATGAAACTTTGCGCATACTGAGATATTTTACATTGATTTCAAAGGTATAACTCCACTTTCTGCTGCGCCATTAGTATGTCATTAGCCAGAACACGTGTTCCAAGCTAGCTAATGTCAATTCTGTGCATATCCTTTGTGCCCCTCACAGCCAATGAGTGACCTGCAGAAACCGGATGTGCGTCACCCAGCAGCAGAGAAGACATAGAAACATAGAATGTGATGGCAGATAAGAACCATTCGGCCCATCTAGTCTGCCCAATTTTCTAAATACTTTAATTAGTCCCTGTCCTTATCTAGTTAGGATAGCCTTATGCCTATCCCACGCATGCTTAAACTCCTTCACTGTGTTAACCTCTACCACTTCAGCTAAGACTTTCTACACCCCCCAGCGGGGTCCCAGGTGAGAGTGTAAATCATTGCACTTTTAGTTTTTTAAAGATATTTTGTTTAATCTCTTCAGTTAACAAAAACTGATGTTTAAGCAAATACAAGAATATGTATGCGATATAATATTATTGTTTTAGTCAAATAAATATTATTGTTTTAGATAAAACTATTTTAGTTGGTCTCCAAATACGAGTGACCTTAACCCCTTAAGGACCAAACTTCTGGAATAAAAGGGAATAATGACATGTCACACATGTCATGTGTCCTTAAGGGGTTAATCTTTTGTGTCCCTATACCCCACTCCTTCTAGCATGTAAGCTCATTGAGCAGGTCCCTCAACCCCACTGTCAGTCCACCCATTGTACAGCGCTGCGGAATCTGTTGGCGCTTTATAAATAATAATACTAATAATAATTAGCCTAATAAACTGCAGACAGTTCACCTTGCAATGATTTCATTATTATCTATGTATTTCTAATGGTACGTACGTAACAAAATTGGTTCTGATATAATTTTTAAACTAATCTGAAAAGTTATTCTGAATATGAAATCTTCATCCGGTTGCAAATATTATAGATTTTAATAACAGTCAGCAAGAACGAGTCTTTACGGTTAAAATGCATGATTTACATCAAGTCTTACTGGCCAGTTCATTAATAAATTGTGATGTAAATAAAACCAACCGTGCTGGCAATGTTAATGACTGTATTTTTTCTCACTGTACTTATCTCTATATAGCCCGACCCCTTAGACTGAACACAGCAATCTAAGGCAGCTGCAGGCAAGAGTGGGTAGAGAAATGTGACCGGAATAGCAACATATTATCCATGGCAGGTACACCCAGCAGTTAAACTATCTATGAAAGGAAGACTAAAACATCAAGAACACATATGTGTATTCCTATCGCTTTACTGTCCCTATTGACAAGGTTCCCCCACCCCTTCCCCCAGTTCGGCCTAGAATATTTTTTTTTCCAGTATAGAGACTTCTCCAGAGTCGGTCCCTTTCATTGCTTCTCATCCAGTGAGTGCGACACGTGCATCAAATATCATATATTTATATATATATATATATTCAATCAATGCTTTCCTATGGAAGCTACAGTAACGTGACCGAGTTTTACTCCGTTACTGCAAAAGAAAGCAAGAGGATTTACCGTAACTCTGCAATGTTAACATTGCCGTTTCTAAAAAGCTGCAGTGTTTTTACACAGCAGGTTTAAACCTACAGGGCCACAGGGCAAGGGCCACTATTAGAATTATTCAGAATACCAAAATATACTGTACCTTCAACTAGCACCTCTCTTGGAACATTCTGTTATCTTAATATGTTAGAGCAGCAAGCACCAAGCTTGAAACCTTTCCATGCACACTCAACAGATTCACATCACAAACAGACTGGTTCTTTCAAGACACAACCATCTCACACACTGAACATGGCTTCATCAAGGTCATCTATACTCAACTAACAAACACAAACAAACCCCTTCTCTAGACAGCACCTTATCGTCACCGTAAAACAGGCAACACCTGTAGCAAATTCCTTCAAAATAAGACATTAGTGTCAAAACCAAGTAAGTGTGAAAACATGTCACAACAAGCTGTCCAACAAAGTCATAAAAAAAATATAAAAATAAAACGCTCCAGAAAAACCCCGGGGGACAAATAAGACAAACCACAAAAAATACATTACAAGTTAGGATTTTCTTACAAGGAGGAGGAAACACAAAACACATTTAAAATACTCTATCGTCCCTTACACACCCAAGGAGGTCAAATACAAATGTTTTTGAAAAATCATTACATTTTTACAGTGACATAAATCAGTCAGAACTATGCAAATTTCAAAGATGTCATGCAGAATATTAAGTGGATCTGTGCTTTCTGGGTTTCTGCATATTTTGCATAGACTCTCCAAAGGTGCTCGCTCAGTGTGCATTTCCTCCGGAGAAGTTTAAATGCGAGTATTTCTTAAAGGAACACTATACAAACGTATATACCTGACACTATTGGTCTAAATAGCTCTTTACCTCTGGTTAAAAAGGCGATTTACTCACAATTCTTCCAGGGCCTCATGGGTTCCAATCATGACTGGCCCCACCCCTTGGCTGAGAATCATCAAACTTGATTATCTCAGCCAATCCAATGCTTTCCCAGAGGAGGCTATCGTGCATGCTCGGCAAAACACCGCTGTGCGTCAATCAGCACCTCCTCACAGACATGCATTGAATCAATGCATCTCTAGGCGAAAAGTTCAGCACCTCCAAGCAGAATGTGGAGGCGCTCAACATCAGTGCTGGACACACAGGAAGCCCCTCTAGTGGCCGTCTGAGTGACTGCCAGTAGAGGTGTTACTAGGCAGTAATGTACACACTGCTTTCTCTCTGAAAAGGCAGTATTTACATTAAACTACTCAAATTCAGGTATCCCCTTCAGGGAACGCTACCCGCCACAACACGCACATAGTACAAGACACGGAAATACCCCGTCTTACACCAGGACTAAAATGTGGAATGTGGTAAATGTGGCAAGTCTCTATCGGGGATTTCTTATTGTAAATTGTCAATATATAATGTTAAACTGCTGAAGGATGCATACTTCGCCTGTGTACGGAAGAATTGTTTAATCCTTCCCCTTCTTTTTTCTGTATCCCCCATATTACTGTTCTGACAAAATAAAAATTGTCAAATTGAAAGTATTTACATTAAACAAAATATATACAAAACTCAAAAGTGAGAGAGACAATTTAAAGGTGCACTTTAAAAAAATATAATAATATATATATTTTTAATTGGAGTGTTCCTTAAAGTTTCTAGATATACCTTCCGTAATGTCATCAATACTGTTGCAATCAGATGCTTCTCATAGAGATGCATTGGAAAATTGCGCATGCACATAAAACTCTGTGAGAGGCACGCCACTATGAACGACATTTTAAAGTGAGTGAGACAGAAGACCATCCCAGCAGTCTGCTTGGGTATTACTTGAAATTTCCTATTTATAAAATAAGCCAGAGGGGCATGCAATTAAAACAACACTTGAACATTAGGAATATAAACATGTATTCCGAATGCCAGAGTGTTTTCCTCTATACTTAGATTTGTGGGTACCCCTTAACAAGATAAATCGTTTAGCTCACATGAAGTCCCACAGGGTGCCAGTCCAGCTGTTGCTTCTGCTCCCCCTGATTAAGAAAATCATTGCAGACGATCTCAGTCCTTCCGATGCTTCCCCATAGCGGGGTGGAGGGCAGTGTGCAATCGCAGCAATCGCCACCCTGCACCAATCAGCAGAGCGTGTAGACAGACCAGTAATGGCTAACCTTGACATCATAAATTGTTTCTGTACTACATATTTCCCATGATGCTCAGTTAGCTTTTATGTAGTCCAGAAATAATTTATGGTGTTACGGTTAGCCATCACTGGTGTAGGCGCAGGGTGTTAGTCCTGCAAAGATTCACTCAGACAGTGACTAGAGGTGAAGGGTTAAGGTTAATATTGGGATAGGTCTATGGTTAGACTTAGTGTAAACATTGGGTAAGTGGCATGGCTGCTATAGCATTAGTGTAAGCGTTGATATAGGCTTAGCGTTATCTACCAAAAATGTATTTAGATCCTAGACATATTAGACATTACACAATCAGGAATGACACATGGATCTATTCTTTTTAGTTATTTTTATTTAGTTGCACTGAATGTGTAAAAAATATTATAGGTAAAAATGTGAAATAATAAAAAAAAATTGCCACAATTGTAACATTTTAGTCACGTGTAGGGTTGAATAAGGTATACATATGGGATATTAAATGAAAGCCCTTCATTTTCTTAAAAAATAAATAAATATATATATATATATATATATATATATCAGCACTTAAAGAAAAACCCTTAAATTACTGGAAAACAAACACAAAGCGCAAGTTCTAGGTTTTGTTTGGTTCAGAATTTGGACAATTACCCCAATCCTTAAGAGATTAAAGGAGCACTATAGGATCAGGAACACCAACATGTATTCCTGACCCTTTAGTGTTAAAACCACTATCTAGACCCATTTGCCTTCCTAAAGATAGTAAAATCTTACTACTATTCAAGTCTAAAGTTGCTGCCTCTGCCTGTGAACTTCCTCTGACATCATTAGAAGTGCTGGCCTTATCCAATCACAATGCTTCCCCATAGGATTGGCTGAGACTGACAAGGAGGCAGATCAGGGGCAGAGCCAGCACAATTCAAACACAGCACTGGCCAATCAGCACGGGCTCCACCCACTCCCTACCGCCATTGCTGAGAACATCGAAATTGACTATCTCAGCCAATCCAATGCTTTCCCATATGAAAGCATTGGGAGGCAACTGCGAATGCATGGCAAAACTGAAAAGGCAGTGTTTAAATGACAATGCCTACAGGGACATACTATACACACCAGAACAACTACATTAAGCTGTAATTGTTCTGGTGACTATAGTGTCCCTTTGATTGTCTCTGCTCCATGTGAGTATGTCATATATATCCCTAAACCATTCCTATGCCTATAACCAACTAAAATACTACACTATATTATTTTTTCCTTTATCTAGTTTTGCTGCCATATATATCCCTTATTATATATAGTAAGTGTTTCTATAGTGCTCCACTATATATACCGGTGATAGTTCTAGCCTCTCAGTTTGTTTTATATTGAGCATGTTTGTGTATGGAGTCAGAGAGTGACTGTAGCTGCTTACATAATTACATATTATTCTATATATATAAGTGCCTCGTACTGCACAGAGCACTTTGGTTTTCCGACTGCACATTTAATACAGACAGGCTGACAGACCATCTAAATTTTAGATTCTAAAATAACGTAGACGTAAAAGCTCTTGTTATCCTCACCTGAAAAAAAGAAGAGATGTCTGCTTCCTCGGTGGCCACCTCGTACATCAAACAACCACTGCTGCAAAAGAGATTAGTTGAATTTTTACAAGATGCTCTATAAAATGCATCCTAGCACCTTAGGTGGCTAGCCTATCTCTTTAATCGGCAACGACTGCTAGACGAGAACGTCATCGGAATATAAACCCAGCAAAATGGGTGGGAAAAAGAGGGTGATATTTTCTCTGAGCTGTTCATGAAGCTCTATGTGTGTTTATTTGTCTGTGTAGACATCTAGGAGGAATGCTACCTATTCCAGCGCAATACGGGCTAATGTATTCTCGGTCTACTCGACTGTCAGGTCAAATGCATGTCAAATTATCTGTACTTCCCACGAGGCTTCCCTCCGATTGGCCAGGGAAGATTATGCATGAATGAGCAAACTCCATGCAGCCTTAGGCAAACAGACTCATTACAAAACACTCATGCAGAACGGATATTGAAGTGGAAAAGAATGTCCAAATAAAACACAGAATGCCTTGATTGTTTTCCAGAAAACAGCCGAAATTTCAGAGTATTGGATTTAATGAGATAGAATGAACTTTACTGAGCAAAACTGTAATGGTTTCCATTTTAACTCATAAAAACCTTGTGTGTTACAGGTGTAAAATAGCAAAACAGGCACTCTATGGAACCTAGCCAGCACAGATCATATCACGTCATTTTGGCACAGTTTGATATAAAAGATGAGTTTTCCCCACCTCCATCTCAGCTACATCGATAATGAGGAAATGACACTTGCAGTATCAATGTCAATTTTATCCAACGTGGATGGAGCTGAGCGGCTGATCATACTAGGGGTGGGTTAACTGGCACTCCTACCCAATCACCACCATTCAGATGAAATTAAGACTGAAAATGTTTATAATTCCGTATTATCAATGCAGCTGAGATTGGAGCTGTCCTTTGGTGCCGTTAAGATGCTCAGATAATCCCAAACAGCTCTTAAACATTTTGATTTTCAGAGCACCAAAACAACTTCCGCTGATTTAAGTGTATAGATCATGCACCTGCATCTTACTTCTCAATACACTGCCCTTTAGAGTTAAACCACATGTTTATGGATCCCGAGCCACACCTCTCCTGACTGTGACTTACACAGCCTCCCAAGTTTCTTAGCTTCCCTAATTGCAGAATGTGTTTAAAATGTATTATCTGCAGTTTTGTTAATAGCCTCTTGGTGCCTGCAACATTTTCTATTGCTTAAACAGCCTCATGTATGATTAACGTTCGATTAACAGAGCAGGAGATAAGAACTTCTAAAGTAAACACAATGTGCTGTAATATCTGATTGAAAATGAAACCATTTTTCATGCAAGCTGTGTGAGTCACAGCCAGGGGAGGTGTGGCTAGAGCTGCATAAACCGAAACAATAGTGATTGTCCCCATCCGGGAGTTTGTGGAAGGCTATACTGTGCTTGTGTAGGAGTCAGCGCTTCGTTCTCCTCCGCATGTGTGGCCGGTGCACTGGGGGTGTTCCCCTGGTGGCCGTAAGCCCAGGAAGGCATAGAATAGAAAGGTCTGCTGCCCTTGAGGTCGGTTTGCCTTTGGGGGGTCTCGTTGGCTTTGTGCTGCCATGCATCTGTGATTGCTATCGCAACTCCCTATGGAGACTCCGCCATGCTGACAGCATGCTGTCCGCATCCTCAAGCAGAGCATATCAAAGAAGACTGTAAGAGATGCCAAGGACAGACAGACGGTGGGTGTTATACGAAGAGTAACACACAATGCTCTGAAGCTGGTAGGTGAGGTGAGCATATTTCAATATTTTACATATTTTTTTGTTTAAGGCACATTGATTGTTACATTACAGGCTCACGTTAAAGAGTCCTTACCCTTTGATTTGAGAAATTCTAAACTGAAAGAATACGACTCTTGAGGAATAAGTTGATTCATAACAATTTCAGGTATCCCTGTGTTTATTTACATCCACAAGTGATTTCATTTCTGTGTGTAATCTCTTTTATCCTAGCTTGTCAAAGGCTATCAACTGACCTACATTGCAGCCATAGTCCAGGCTTAAAGCAATTATCTAGCCCTGTTCCGAAATTGGATTACAATCCAGTTCTCCAGGACGATGTTATCTATGTATATTTGTGTTACATTTATTGTCACTGATCTTCTGGTATACAAAGCTCATGTCAGTAACTTCTTTCTGATTTGGTCAGATAATATTATCTATTATTGCCTATTCCCTATTTCTACAGTAAAGGCTCATTTAATTTAACCCCTTAAGGACCGGACTGTTTTTGCGATGTTGTACGTTAAGGACCAGAGCGGTTTTAACACTTTTGTGGTGTTTGTGTTTAGCTGTAATTTTTCTCTCTCTCATTTACTGTTCCCATACAAGTTATATATATTGTTTTTTTCAGGACAAGAAGGGCTTTCTTTACATACCATTATTTGTATCATGTCACATATTTTACTTTAAAAATAATAATAAAATCTGGTGAAAAAAAAAAAGTTTTTGGACTTTTACTTGAAAAATCTTTTACTTATCTACAAAAGCTATGCAAACAATTACTAAATAGATAAAAAATGTTGTCTAGAGTTTAAAAACACCCAGTGTTTACGTGCTTTTTTTTGCAAGTTATATGGCTATAAGTACAAGTAGGAAATTGCTGTTTCAATATACCATATATACTTGAGTATAAGCCGACCCGAATATAAGCCGAGGCCCCTAATTTTACCCCAAAAAACTGGGAAAACTTATTGACTCGAGTATAAGACTAGGGTGAGAAATGCAGCAGCTACTGGTAAATTTCTAAATAAAATTAGATCTTAACAAAATTATAATAATTGAATATTTATTTACAGTGTGTGTATATAATGAATGCAGTGTGTGTGTATGAGTGCAGTGTGTGTATGAATGCAGTGTGTGTGTATGAATGCAGTGTGTGTGTATGAGTGCAGTGTGTGTATGAATGCAGTGTGTGTATGAGTGCAGTGTGTGTATGAGTGCAGTGTGTGTATGAGTGCAGTGTGTGTATGAATGCAGTGTGTGTGTGTATATGAGTGCAGTGTGTGTATGAGTGCAGTGTGTGTGTGTATGAGTGCAGTGTGTATGAGTGCAGTGTGTATGAGTGCAGTGTGTGTGTATGAATGCAGTGTGTGTGTATGAATGCAGTGTGTGTATGAGTGCAGTGTGTGTGTATGAATGCAGTGTGTGTATGAATGCAATGTGTGTATGAATGCAATGTGTATGAGTGCAGTGTGTGTGTGTGAGTGCAGTGTGTGTGTGTATGAATGCAGTGTGTGTACGAGTGCAGCGTGTGTGTACGAGTGCAGCGTGTGTGTATGAATGCAGTGTGTGTTTATGAATGCAGTGTGTGTATGAGTGCAGTGTGTGTATGAGTGCAGTGTGTGTGTGTGTGATGCAGAGTGTGATGCAGAGCCTTGGTGGGGGGTGGGCATTTTTATTATTTTTTTTAAATTATTATTATTTTAATATTCATTTTGTTTGTTTTATTAGTAATATTTTTTTTTATTATTATTATTTTTATTATTAATATTTTATTTTATTATTTAAATTGTTATGTTATTTATTTTCGTCCCCCCTCCCTGCTTGATACATGGCAGGGAGAGGGGCTCTCACTCCCTGGTGGTCCAGTGGATGGGCTGTGTAGGAAGGGGCTGGCAGCGAGCTGTTACTTACCTTTCCTGCAGCTCCTCTCAGCTCCCTCCTCATCCGCGCCGGTCCGGTCAGCTCCCTCTGCAAGTCCCAGTTTAAGTCTTGCGGCCGCAAGTTTAAGACCCGTGGCAACGCTATGACCCCGCGGCTCTCGCGAGACTTACACTGGGACTTGCAGAGGGAGCTGACCGGACCGGCGCAGAGGAGGAGGGAGCTGACACGAGCTGCAGGAGAGGTATGTAAACGCTCTCTGCCAGCCCCCAACAGCCCCTTGTCTGTAATATGGCAATGTAAGTTGCCATAATACAGACATTGACTCGAGTATAAGTCGAGTTGGGGTTTTTCAGCACAAAAAATGTGCCGAAAAACTCGACTTATACTCGAGTATATACGGTATATATTTTTAAATGTATCAATAGTGACATTGTAACACTATTATCTGTCATAAATCTCTGAACCACACGCCACATGTTAATATTTTTTTTAAAGTAGACAACCCAGGGTATTCAATATGGGGTATGTCCAGTCTTTTTAGTAGCCACTTTGTCACAAACCCTGGCCAAAGTTAGCATTTATATTTGTTTGCGTGTTAAAAATGCAAGAAACGCTAACTTTGGCCAGTGTTTGTTACTAAGTGGCTACTAAAAAAGGCTGAACATACCCCATTTGCAATACCTTGGGTTGTCTTCTTTTGCAAATGGTATGCCATCATGGGGGTAATTCTCACTCCTGGGCTACCATACGCTCTCAAAGGCAACATAACCAATCTGACAAATTTCAATGAAAAAAGAAAAAGTAAAATCAAGCTTTATATTTGACCCTGTAACTTTCAAAAACACTATAAAACCTCTACATGTGGGGTACTCTTATACTTGGGAGAATTCGCTGAACACAAATATTAGTGTTTCAGAACAGTAGAACGTATCACAGCAATAATATCATCAGTGAAAGTGCCGTTTGTATGTGAAAAATGCAAAAAACTTCACTTTCACTGACAATATCATCGCTGTTATATGTTTTACTGTTTTGAAAGACTAATATTTGTGTTCAGCGAAGTCTCCTGAGTAAAACAGTACCCCCCATGTACAGGTTTTAGGGTGTCATAGAAAATTACAGGGTTAAACACAGTGCTAGCAAATTAAATTATCTGGACTTTCGGCCTGTGTTCTCAGGCATGTCCCTCAAATTGCAATCAATAGAATTACTTAATTATGTAAAAATATTACATAAATATGCCCGTAGAATTTAAATATATATACATATTTATATATTTGAAGTCTACATGTATATTTATGAAATTATTTATGTAATTATGTACATGGACATATGTATATTTCATATTATTTTTATCTATTTATTTATTCATATATATATATATATCAACCCCAGTCAAATAGGTGGAGCGCTCAAAGTGAGGTAACTCAACCCCCTCATTTAGGCCGTGTAAATAACCTAGAGTTGTCGATGAGAGAAAGTAATATTGTGTGATATGTTTCAATTTATAATAGAGTGGTAAAAAGAGATATGGACCCACTCACATGGTTCTGAGCCTTATCTGGATAGGCTCAGATCACTTTTGCAGGCGTGTTTGGGATAACACAAAACCTTACACTGGAGGAATGGTCACGCTGTTCCTTTAAGAGATAAAAAACCCAAATTTGGTGCAGCATGTAAAAATAATGCAGTGTAGGTGACAGGGTACAGTGAACTGCTCACCTGATTCAGAGCCTGGACTCTGGCTCTGAGTATATAAGTATATGTGTCTATGAGGGGACACAAAACCCTATAGGTGGATGGAGGAATGGTCACGCTGTTCCTTTAAGAGATAAAAAAAACCAAATTTGGTGCAGCATGTAAAGATAATGCAGTGTAGGTAACAGGGTACAGTGAACTGCTCACCTGATTCAGAGCCTGGACCCTGGCTCTGAGTATATAAGCATATGTGTCTATAAGGGGACACAAAACCCTATAGATGGATGGCTGGAGCACAAGCAATTTCTTCACCAGGAGGAGGTTAGTAGAAAAAGTAATTTATTAAATAAAAAACTAGTATGAATAAAATTGTAAAAAACAATGAATATAATAAGTCCTCAATCCTGTGAGTTGTCCGAGAGGCGTTTCGCCGGTCAGCTTTTTCAATCGGTATAATTCTATGTGCTCCTGTTCTTCTTTTATATCTCCACTAAAGATCTCTTTCCAGGTGTCCTCAATTTCGAAATCGGCCGCGGCTCTGTTCCGCCTATGTCACTTCCGCTTACGTCATCACCTGTTGCGGTCGCATTTCGTCCGCCCATATATGGGTGAATCTGCGGCCGCCATATTGTTTATGGGCAAAAACGTCTCTTTGTATATATAGAGAGTCCCTCATACAGTATAACAATGGGAAAGTAAAAACGGATAATGAAGAAGGGTATAGTTAGTGTTTCAATCAAATTGTATTATAAAAGAGGTTAAATAAATGTAACACTTATATTCATACCATAACCTTCACCCAGAAATCAATGTGTATACAAACATGTATTTAAATGAATAAATGTTTATATTAAGCATGACAGATAGCAATCCATTAAGTGATAAATATATGTTTTCTTAATGGTATTTGGCATCAAAAGTAAACTCCAATATTTATTTAGTAAGTTAAGGGTAAATTATTTAAAGAGGTATCTAAGGTATTTAAATACATGTTTGTATACACATTGATTTCTGGGTGAAGGTTATGGTATGAATATAAGTGTTACATTTATTTAACCTCTTTTATAATACAATTTGATTGAAACACTAACTATACCCTTCTTCATTATCCGTTTTTACTTTCCCATTGTTATACTGTATGAGGGACTCTCTATATATACAAAGAGACGTTTTTGCCCATAAACAATATGGCGGCCGCAGATTCACCCATATATGGGCGGACGAAATGCGACCGCAACAGGTGATGACGTAAGCGGAAGTGACATAGGCGGAACAGAGCCGCGGCCGATTTCGAAATTGAGGACACCTGGAAAGAGATCTTTAGTGGAGATATAAAAGAAGAACAGGAGCACATAGAATTATACCGATTGAAAAAGCCGACCGGCGAAACGCCTCTCGGACAACTCACAGGATTGAGGACTTATTATATTCATTGTTTTTTACAATTTTATTCATACTAGTTTTTTATTTAATAAATTACTTTTTCTACTAACCTCCTCCTGGTGAAGAAATTGCTTGTGCTCCAGCCATCCATCTATAGGGTTTTGTGTCCCCTTATAGACACATATGCTTATATACTCAGAGCCAGGGTCCAGGCTCTGAATCAGGTGAGCAGTTCACTGTACCCTGTTACCTACACTGCATTATCTTTACATGCTGCACCAAATTTGGGTTTTTTTATCTCTTAAAGGAACAGCGTGACCATTCCTCCATCCACCTATAGGGTTTTGTGTCCCCTCATAGACACATATACTTATATACTCAGAGCCAGAGTCCAGGCTCTGAATCAGGTGAGCAGTTCACTGTACCCTGTCACCTACACTGCATTATTTTTACATGCTGCACCAAATTTGTTTTTTTTTATCTCTTAAAGGAACAGCGTGACCATTCCTCCAGTGTAAGGTTTCGTGTTATCCCAAACACGCCTGCAAAAGTGATCTGAGCCTATCCAGATAAGGCTCAGAACCATGTGAGTGGGTCCATATCTCTTTTTACCACTCTATTATAAATTTAAACATATCACACGATATTACTTTCTCTCATCGACAACTCTAGGTTATTTACACGGCCTAAAAGAGGGGGGTGAGTTACCTCACTTTGAGCGCTCCACCTATTTGACTGGGGTTGATTTATTAACCACACAGTCTAACACCATATACGTTATACTCGTGCTAAGTAGTGAGAGGATTGCACATTGGTGGTAGCAGCACTATCTTTTCCACTTAAATTCGATTTAAGCGCCTGAACACACAATATCTTTGTTTTTCTAAAATATATATATATCATTTCATTCTAAGTGGATTTTGATATAAATATATATATACTAATATCAAAATAACGTTAGAATAAAATTACATATTTTACATATATATATATATATATATTTTTTTTATATATATACACACACACATATATATATATATATATTTTTTACATTGATTTTATTAAAAAAAATGTATTTTACAGATGCAGGGAGACTGCCTGTCAGCACAGACAGTCCCCCTGGAAGGCAGATACACAGGCACCTAGTGCGGTCACGTGATCGAGCGATCACGTGGCCGCGGGGTCCTGATCTGCCGCGGGGAGACTGCCTGGGCACACAGGCAGTCCCCCTGGACTGGGAGGAACGCTGATCGCCGCCGGGGGAACGACGGCGATCAGGTAAGTAGCCCCAGACCGTTATGACGGTTTAGACAGTCATCGGTCCTCAAGGGGATGTTTCCGATGACGGTCCTGAACCGTCATCGGTCGTCAAGGGGTTAAATATTGTTGAATTAACAATGAACACATAAGCAAGTGACTTCCACTAATGACAACAGATTTCATTACCTAGCGAGAATAAATAAGTACATAAGTGCTCTCGCTCAAGGAAAGACCTCAATTTTTATTCATCAACTAAAACAAGGCAAACTATCAGGTTATATATTATTTTATGATACTGTTACTACAGGGCTCGACAAATCCCAGGCGCCAGGTCTCTATGGCGACCAGGAAATTTGTCCTGGCGCTTGGGATTTGTGAGCCTGGGTAGCTAATGGACAGCTGTGGGAGGCGGGCAGCTGACTTATTGCGGCGGCGAGGGAGCTGTAATTTTCCTGCTCTGCTCCCTTTCATGATGCCGGAAGTCTGGTTGTGACATCACTCTGGCCCCGGGCTCACTAAACAGTGTGCGAGAGGGAGCAGAACATTGAGATGACAGCAGTCCCACTGGACCCCAGGGGGTGCCTATGCAATCCAGCTCCACAATGGTAGGGAGACTGGGTGGATTTACATAAAATAAAAATAAAAAATTATTTGTGAGTGAGTGTGTCTATGTGTCTGTGAGTGTTTGTGTGTGTGTGTTTGTCTGTCTGTGTGTGTGTTGTCTGTGAGTATGTGTTTGTCTGTGAGTGTGTGTGTGTTTGTCTGTGAATGTCGGTCAGTGAGTGTGTGTTCCCTCCAATCACGTGGGAAAGGTGTATTTACTTGCCATTTTTCCCACGCCGTGCTGGTGACACTGTGGCTGATCCCACCTCCATGGCTGAGATCATTAATCTTGACGATATCAGCCAGTCCAATGCTTCCCCGTAGAAAAACATTGGGAAACTATTGCGCATTCACGGTAAAATGCCACTGCACCAATTTAACTTCTCATAGAGATGCATTAAACCAATGCATCCCTATAGGGAACATTAACGTAGATACTGCACAGTGTGATGCACTGACCCAGGAAGCACCTCTAGAGGCCGTCTCAATGACTGTCGCTAGAGGTGTCACCAGGCAGCAATGTAAACACTGTCTTTTGTCAGTGTTTACATTGAAATGCATTCAGGGACAGGATATAGACTTCAGAACAACTACATTAAGCTGTAGTGGCTCTGGTGATTATAGTGTCCCTTTAAGAATTGTATTTGTGGCGTTGATTTCTCTGGCTCATAACTTTTCTAGCTGGCTCCTAGATTTTCCGAAAATTTGTCAAGCCCTGTCTTACTATATTTCCACTTATCATATGGGAGTCGGTTTAAAAAAAGTTGTTTTATGGACGGGTGATATGAAGGCTGCCCCAAATCATGATATTCCCTTACAATAAACTGAGGGAATAAAATTAAACATTTTAAGGATCACTGTGGCAGTGCTTACATTTTAAATTCATTATTAAATCTGATCAGCGGAACTGCTCAATACATTGGCAGCCACCACCATTCGATGCCTGCTACCAGCCTATTTAAAGCCCCATTAGCAGTTTTGAGAATTAAGACTGTGTGCACACATTTCCTAAGCTGACAAACACAAATGCGCAGAATTTTGGCTCAAGGGGGGTTTGGAACTGAGCAGTGTACACTCCCCTCATCTTGTACATGCTTTTCACACAGCTGTCACAGCTGCAGATATAAACTATTCCAAGCAGGGATACAGTGACAAGGCAACCTTACACAGCATAGGTTGTTATGGTGTTTGGAGTGTCCCTTTAATAGGCCAACAATCTGCGTTTCTCATTTTCTATTACCCAAGTTGAGCTGCTTTTTAATTATTTTTCAAAAAAGCAAAGATAGCTTTGAGCAAGCATGTTATGACAGATATGTTTTATAAGTAGGAGAAATAACATATATTAAACGGGATATGCTAAGCACCGAAAACAACTTAGCTTAAAGGATTACTATATCACTTAGATCACGTCATCTATCTAACTATATCACTCAGACCACTTCATCTCACTGCAGGTCTGAGCTCACTGAGTAATTTTCATATGGGGACTATAAAGTGATCAGCCACAACATTAATACCACCTGCCTAATATCATGTAGGTCCCCCTCATCCTGACAAAATATGTCATACGTCGAGGCATGGACTCCACAAGACCTCTGAACGTGTCCTGTGGTAATTGGCACCAAGACAACAGACCCTTCAAGTCCTGCTAGTTGCGAGTTGGAGCCTCCATGGCTTAGATTTGTTGATCCAGCACACCCTACTGATGCTCAATCGAATTTGGCAACACCTTAAAGGACCACTATAGGTACCCAGACCACTTCAGCTTAATTAAGTGGTCTGGGTGCAAGGTCCAGCTAGGGTTAACCCTTTTTTCTATAAACATAGCAGTTTCAGAGAAACTACTATGTTTATATTAGGGTTAATCCAGCCTCTAGTGGCTGTCTCATTGACAGCCGCTAGAGGTGCTTGCGTGCTTCTCACTGTGAAAATCACAGTGAGAAGACGCGGGCGTCCATAGGAAAGCATTGTAAATGCTTTCCTATGAGACTGGCTGAATGCGCGTGCGGCTCTTGCCGCGCATGCGCATTCAGCCGAGGAGGAGGAGAAGAAGCGGAGAGCTCCCCGCCCGGTGCTGGAGAAAGAGGTTTAACCCCTTCCTCTCCATCCAGCCCGGCGGGAGGGGGACCCTGACCACTAAAGTGCCAGGAAAATGAGTATGTTTTCCTGGCACTATAGTAGTCCTTTAAACTCTTCATCATGTTCCTCAAAACATTCCTGAACTATTTTTGCGGTGTGAAAGACGCCACCGCCATCAAGGAACAATGTTGCCATGAAGGAATTATGTGGTCTGTAACAATCTCTAGGTAAGTAGTATGTGTCAAAGTTACATCCACATGAATGGTTTCCAAGCAGAATAATGTCAAAAGCATAACACTGCATCAGTCGGCTTGCATTTTGTTCGCATTGTGCATCCTGCTGCCATCTCTTTCCAGGTAAACGATGCACATGCGCCCGGCCATCCACCTGATCTAAAAGAAAACATGATCAGACCAGGCAAGCTTCTTTCATTGCTCCATGGTCCATTTCCGATGCTCACGTTCTCATTATAGGCGCATTAATCGGTGGACAGGGGTCATTGTGGATTATTATTATTATTATTATATTTATATAGCGTCAATAAATTCCGTAGCGCTTTACAATGGGTGGACTAACAAACATGTAATTATAAC
Source organism: Pelobates fuscus (assembly GCF_036172605.1). Classification (NCBI taxonomy): domain Eukaryota; kingdom Metazoa; phylum Chordata; class Amphibia; order Anura; family Pelobatidae; genus Pelobates; species Pelobates fuscus. The sequence goes on along the minus strand of NC_086321.1, from coordinate 45,727,585 downwards.
CAGACAAGTTTAACGCACAGAAACAGAGGGGTTGAGGGCCCTGCTCAATGAGCTTACATGCTAGAGGGAGTGGGGTAAAGTGGCAAAAAGGTAAGGAAAGTATTGGGTAGAATAGTATTTAATGAAGACTTAGTGTGGGGTTTTTTGGAGCCTTTAACAGTTTCATCGATATGCTTTTGTGAAACAGTGAATTTTTAATGATTTTTCGAAGGAGTGGAGACTGGGTGAGCATCTAACGGAAAAGGGAATGGAATTCCATAGGAATTGTGCAACCTAGTGAAGTCTTAACTCCGAGCATCAGAGGTTGGAGTACGAACAGAAGCTAAGGGCCTAGACGGGACATACTTGTGTATTAGGGAGGATAGATAGGTGGGAGTAGCATTATGTAGAGATTTGATAGCAAGAACCAGAATTTTAAATTAAGCCCTATATCTTACGGGAAGCCAGTGCAGGGACTGACAGAGGAGTGAGGCGTGGGAAGTGCAGGCGGACAGGAAGATGTGCCTCGCCGCCGCATTCATTATAGACTGCAATTGGGCAAGTTGGAAACAGGTAAGGCCACTGAGAAGTGGATTGCAGTTGTCAAGGCGAGAGAGAACAGTGGCATGGACCAGCACCATAGCCGCATTTGGCGTTAAGTAGGGGTGGATGCGCGCAATGTTTTTGAGATGGAAGCGGCAGGATTTGGCGATTGACTGGACATGAGGGGTGAAGGAGAGGTCGGCGTCAAAGAGAACACCTAGGCAGCAAGCCTGCGTGGTAGAGCTGATGGTAGCACCATTAACGTGGAGGGAGACAGAAACGGCAGTAGCAATACTTGAGGGAGGAAATACCAGAAGTTCTGTTTTGGACAAGTTGAGCTTAAGGAAGTGGGCAGTTATCCAGTTAGAAATAGCAGAGAGGCAGTCAGAGACACTAGTCAAGAGTGGGGGGAGAGATCAGGGGAGGAGAGATAAATTTGCATATCATCCGCATAGAAGTGATATTGGAAACCAAAAGAGCTGATGAGTTTACCAAGGGAGGCAGTTTAGATTGAGAACAGTAGGGGACCAAGGACTGGGCCTTGGGGGACACCAACAGAGAGAGGTTGTGAGGAAGAGGCAGAGCCAAAGAAAAAGACACTAAAAGAGCGCTGGGTGAGGTAGGTGGAGCACCAGGAGAGAGCAATATCTCGCAGACCGAGATTACGGAGAATGAGATGAAGCTGTTGATGATCAACAATATCAAAAGCAGCGTAAAGGAGGGCGTGGCTGACTGAGCAGCAAGCAAGACGTGCTTAGACGGAGCTCCGCCGAAGAAATTAATTAGTAGTGGAAAAAACCCTTTAAAAAGCTCCAAAAGCAGCAAGCAACGACCCCCCACCCAGCCGACATGATGGGGCGCAAAAACAAGAAAACGTACACGCAAACATCCCGCAATATGCCCAAGATCAGGCTCTCCTTCGAAAGACCTACTCCACGAGTCGCTCCCAAGATGGCGCCTGCGGAGCTGAGTGACAGCGAGGCCTCTGAGGCATCACAAGAGACGGAACAACCCACCGGTACTAACCCTGCAAGCCGCACTAACTGTGAGTCGAGCTCCGACGATGACTCCTCACCGGTGACCAAGAGGGACATAAGGGACCTCCTCTTGGAAATGAGGCAGGTCTGGAAGGCTGACTTACGAGCAACACAGGCTGAACTAGGGACCCTGCGCACACGGGTTGCGGACGGGGAAGCTAGAGAGAGAGCCAGAGAACAAGAGTTGCAGACCGCACAGAAGGAGATCCAAGCGCTCACCCACCAAGTCCAGATACTCACCAGAAGTGTGACAGTGCTAGAAACAAGGCACAGACGGAGGAACATCCGACTTCGAGGAGTGCCAGAACAGATCTCAGGCGAGGAACTCCTGCCCTTCCTACACCGCCTGCTGCACCACATGGAAGCCAAAAGAGACACTAACCCGGAGCTGGTGACTGCAGCGTTCCGGATCAGAAAAGCCGCAACCGCCCCAGAGGAAGCCCCTAGAGACATTATAGCTGTCACTAAGGACACTACAGCTGGGTCCATTATAATGTCACGCTCTAGAGAGCTCAAAAGTGTCAGATTTCAGGGATCGACTGTAGCTATATATGGGGATCTCCCGTTCGCGGTGCTGGCAGCCAAAAGGCAACTAGCACCTGTGGCAAAACAACTGAGAGAGGCAGGCATTAAATATAGGTGGGGAGCGAAGGGTTACTTAGTTACTCAAAAGGAAGGAGAAACAATTACATTAACCCCCCACGGAGACCAAGCGGCATTCCTTCACAGCCTGCAAAGGTCCAGTACTGACCCAGTGCCGGCCCAAAAGGCCAAGATCAGCACAAAATGCTAACACTCTACACCCGAGGAGCAGGGAACACCACACGACCGGTACACGACCCACCCGGTATCCACACAGGTTCCGGGGAGACTTTTCAAGAGATACCTGATACAAATCTTGCTTGACGGGGGAGGGTAAGACCGTAAAGGGCCAATAGACACATGATTGACATACGTCGCCTTAGCTTAAGAGCAACGCAGACAAGATATCATGTATATAGTTGATGTTTAAACCCTACTTCCACCATAAAACAGACCCTGTTAGGAGGGGAGACCCCAAGCCGACAGCGACTTACACATTTACCAATCTTTGACGCAGGTCCCCACAAGAACCCTTATTGACACAACCCCAAAAGATGTACTACATAGATGTAATACTATATGAATAGACTGAATTAAGCAGTGGTTAAATCGTTGTCTTTGTCACTATATTTCTCTCATAATGTGATTCAAGTGTGTTTTGTGTGAGAAAACTCAATAAAATACAAATAAAAAAAAAACCAAAAGAAAAAACAGCGTAAAGGTCAAGGAGAATTAGGATAAAATCAGGGTAACAGTTGCATGTTTGAAGGGTAAGGGCAATATGCCAGAGGAGAGGGAGAGATTGAGAATTTTAGTAAGAGGCAAATCAAGAGAAGGAGACAGAGTACGGATGAGATGTGAGGGAATAGGATCTAGGGAGCAGGTGGTGGGGCGGGAGGACCGGAGCAGATCAGAAACCTTTTCCGCTGTAGTGGATGCGAATAGAACAGCAGAGGGAGTGGGGTTAAGGGAGGTTTTGTGAGGGGAAGGAGAGATATCTCTTCCCTGATTGTAGAAATCTTGGCAGTGAAGTGAGTTGCAAAGTTTGTGGCAGTTAAGTTGGTAGGAGGAGGAGGAGCAACAGGGCAAAGAAGAGAGTTAAAAGTGTGAAATAGTGGTTTGGGTTGGCGGGAGAGTGTGGTAATGAAGATATTGAAGTAATTTACTTTTGCAGAGGAAAGAGCCAAGCTCTAAGAGCACAGCATAAATTTATAGTGGAGGAAGTCAGATGCGGAGTGAGACTTTCTCCAGCAGCGTTCAGCAGTTCAGCAGCGTGGGTTGTCAGCACCCGGGGCAAGGCAAGTAATTTGCGCCCCCTAACACGTGGATTTTTAGACACACACACACTAACAGACACACACACACACTAACAGACACACACACACACACTAACAGACACACACACACACACACACACACACTAACAGACACACACACACACACACACTAACAGACACACACACACACACACACTAACAGACACACACACACACACACACTAACAGACACACACACACATACACTAACAGACACACACACACACACACACTAACAGACACACACACACACTAACAGACACACACACACTAACAGACACACACACACTAACAGACACACACACACTAGCAGACACATACACACACTAACAGACACCCACACACACACTAACAGACACACACACACTAACAGACACACACACACACTAACAGACACATACACACACTAACAGACACACACACACTAACAGACACACACACACACACACACTAACAGACACACACACACTAACAGACACATACACACACTAACAGACACATACACACACTAACAGACACACACACACTAACATACATTAACACACACACTAACAGACATACACACACACTCACATTTTTAACACATATTTTTTTTTAAATGTAACCCCACCAGCATCCTTACCTTTGGAAATGCTGGGGGGGGAGGGGGTTCTCTTCCTCCCTGGTGGTCCAGTGGCTGCTGAGCGGGCGGCAATGGCGGGCGGCAGGCTGGCGAGGGAGCACTTCCCCTGAGCTGTCTGCTCAGCTCCCTCGCGCGTCGCAGAGTGAGGCTGGGAGCCGGAATATGACGTCATATTCCCTCGCCGGCTGCCCACCAATGCCGCCCGCCAGCCTAGCAGCCCGCCGGCATGTCTGTTAGCCGCAAGGCTAACAAGACATTTGCCTTGGGCATTTGGGGGCGGCTTTTTTTTCCGCCCCATGGAAAATGCCGCCCAAAGCAAATGCCTTGTTTGCCTCGCGGCTAATACGCCCCTGGCGCCCCCCCCCCTGCACCCACCACGCTACGCCTCTGTACCGAGGACTTTTATGCGGGTTCATCCGTGGGATTGGTGAGAGGGAAAGTCTTCAGACTTGGCTATGTGATTTTGATGAAGTTGTCAAGTTGGAACTCGGCTGTCCAGCATATGTTTGCAGATATAGCCGGATATATACTCAAAGCGAATATAGCCTGAGCAGTTTCTTACTTGCTCTGTTTGTGAGTGCTACATACATATCTGGTTCTTCTTATATCTGGTGTCCATGCAATATTACACTATATGTTTTTTTATGTTTGTCTTTTTCATGTTGATCTTCATATGTTGCAAGTATAATGTTTTTTATAGTGTATTGACACAATAAGCACTTTAAATATTTTTGCACATATATGTGAATGGAAATTGCACTTTAAGAATATTGTACTAGTTGATGTGCTATTTGCACAGTACTGAATAAGCACTTTGCTGCTAAATTTTTAAGAATACTGCACTAGTTGATGTGTTACTTGCACAATATTGAATAAGCACTTTTATTTGCTGCGAAACACAATTCTGTACACAAATTTGATAGGATGATTTTAGAGGCACAGCACACTTTATTTTTTGTTCGATATTTTCTGTTTAGTGTAACAAGAGGAGTGTACACTGATAAGGTGCTGCTATTTATTTTAAAGGGGATATTTTAGAGTTAGCGCCATATATACTTGTAATTTTTGTTTGGTTTTAATGTTGTGACTGATCAGTGAAGTGTTCCTTTAACCCCTTCAGGACCGGCCTGTTTTTGCGATGTTTGTACGTTAAGGCCCAGAGCAGTTTCAACAATTTTGTGGTGTTTGTGTTTAGCTGTAATTTTCCGCTCTCTCATTTACGGTTCCCATACAAGTTATATATTGTTTTTTTCACGACAAGAAGGGCTTTCTTTACATACCAGTATTTATATTATGTCATATATTGTATTTAAAAAAAATAATAAAATATGGTGAAAAATAAAAAAAAAACATGTTTTTGGACTTTTACTTGAAAAATCTTTTACTTATCTACAAAAGCTAATGAAAAAAACTGCTAAATAGATTCAAAATTTTGTCCCGAGTTTAAAATCACCCAGTGTTTACATGCTTTATTGCTTTTTTTTGCAAGTTATAGGCCTATAAATACAAGTAGGAAATTGCTGTTTCAATATATATATATTTTAAATGTATCAATAGTGACATTGTTACACCGTTATCTGTCATAAATCCCCGAAACACACCTAACATGTACATATTTTTTAAAGTAGACAACCCAGGGTATTTAAAATGGGGTATGTCCAGTCTTTTTTAGTAGCCACCTAGTCACAAACACTGGCCAAAGTTAGCATTTATATTTGTTTGTGTGTTAAAAATGCAAAAAACGCTAACTTTGGCCGGTGTTTGTGACTAAGTGGCTACTAAAAAAGGCTGAACATACCCCATTTGCAATACCTTGGGTTGTCTTCTTTTGCAAATGGTATGCCATCATGGGGCTAATTCTCATTCCTTGGCTACCATACGCTCTCAAAGGCAACCTAACCAATCTGACAAATTTCAATAAAAAAAAAAAAAAAGTAAAATCAAGCCTTATATTTGACCCTGTAACTTTCACAAACACTATAAAACCTCTACATGTGGGGTACTCTTATACTCAGGAGACTTCGCTGAACACAAATATTAGTGTATCAGAACAGTAAAATATATCACAGCAATAATATCCTCAGTGAAAGAGCTGTTTGTGTGTGAAAAATGCAAAAAACTTCACTTTCACTGACAATATCATCGCTGTGATATGTTTTACTGTTTTGAAACACTAATATTTGTGTTCAGCGAAGTCTCCCGAGTAAAACAGTACCCCCATGTACAGGATTTAGGGTGTCATAGAAAGTTACAGGGTTAAGCACAGTGCTAGCAAATTAAATTATCTGGACTTTTGGCCTGGGTTGGCAGGCAGGTCCCTCAAATTGCAATCATTAAAATTACTTAATTAGGTAAAAATATTACATAAATATGCACGTAGAATTTTAATATATATACATATTTATATATTTGACGTCTACGTGTATATTTATGAAATTATTAATGTAATTTTGTATGTGGACATATGTATATTTCGTATTATTTTTATTTATTTATTTATACATAGATATATATATCATTACAATCTACATTCATTACATTCTAAGTGTATTTTGATATAAATATATATATATATCAATATCAAAATACTGTTAGAATAAAATTGAATATATATATATAATTTTTTTTTAATTATTAAAAATTATTTTTATTTTTTGTTATTTATTTTTATTAACATATTATTTGTATTTTATAATAATATATATATACCATATATATAGTTATTATATATATTGTATATATTCGTGTGTAATTTAAATATAAGTGTATTTTTATATTAATATACGTATATATAAATATAAAAATACACTTAGTGTGACATTATATATATGATATATATACATATATTATATATAGGTGTATATATAGATATAATACATGTATATATATCATATATATATACACATATTATAATTTTTTTTACACTGATTTTTTTGTTTTACACTTTATTTTATGATTTTTCACTTGCAGGGAGACTGCCTGTCAGCACAGACAGTCCCCCTGCAGGCAGATACAAAGACCCCTATTGCGGTCATGTGATCGAGTGATCACATGGCCGTGGGGTCCTGATCTGCCGAGGGGGGACTGCCCGGGCAGACAGGCAGTCCCCCTGGACCGGGAGGAGAGCTGATCGCCGTCGTGTGACCGACGGCGATCAGGTAAGTTGCCCAAAACCGTTATGACGGTTCAGGACCGTCAGCGGTCCAAACGCACGTTTTACCGCTGACGGTCCTGAACCGTCAGCGGTCCTTAAGGGGTTAATAAAGCAGTATATAGGTCATGCTGCTGGAGTTTAACAGCTTAATCCTCTGCCATTTACAAGTTAAATCACTTTGCTTATGTAGCCCTAGCCAGACCTCCCCTGGCTGCAACTCACACAGCCCATGAAAAAAAATTACAGCACAGTGTGTTTACTTTAGAATTTACTCCAAGCTAATGTTTACTTCTGTGCACATTGAAAGTCTGTCATCAGGATGCATAACATACTGGCAACAAACAACCAATGCCAGCATGGCCCCCCCTCTCCATGTCACCCAGTCAATTCATCAGCCCATCTTCCATGACATCACTCTAGAGAGGAAGTGACGTCACTGGAGCAGTATACGGCTGAAGGGAGAAATTGACCTAGGCATGAAATCGCAGGTATGTTTTTGCTTTACTTCTTTCTTTGTTTTTCAGATGGGACCATTCTAGGATGGATTACTGCAACCAAAAACAGGATTTATTTAAAAAACTTTTTTTGACTGGAGTAACCATTTAACTGGATTTTAAGCACATGCAGGAGGCTGCAGTATGCTCTAATTGGACATTAACAGAGTAGGAGATACATACTTCCAAATTAAACACAAGGTGCAATAACGGAAGGCAAAAAAATGTGAGCTCTTTCTCAGGAAGTATGTAGAGAGGCTGTGTGAGTCACATGCAGGCAGGTGTGGTTAGGGCTGCATAAACTCCTCAATGGAAAATAATCGAGCAATGAGACTGCAAGGGCATGATCTATACACCAACACCACTTCATTAATGTAAATTTGTATTGATGCTTAGCGTGCCCATTTAAAGTAACACTCCAAGAACCATAATGACTACAGCCATTATCATTTTATATTAACCACTCATTTGACACATTTTGTGTAAGAGGAGATTAGGGAGCTTTGGCTCCATTATGATTACTATTAGGACCTGGGGACCCTTGCTACTCAGCATTAAGTCCAAACCTTCTGCTCACTGGATAAGTATATAGTAGGGTACCCAGGGCTCCGTCCTAGCTATTAATGAGTACAGGAGACCTCCACTGTTTTATAAAAAAAATCGTAATTATCATGTATTGAGAGAGCGTATAGGTGGGAGCATACTAATCATCAAACCTTCCTGGGGAACACCTACTATTTAAAATGAATGCAACCCCCCATCATCTATGTGTTATGAGAACTATAGCATAAAAGAAGAGAGATGGACATCCAGCAGGTTGTGGAGAATAATTTAAAGGAACACTATAGTCACATAAGCAACTTTAGCTTAATGAAGCAGTTTTAGTGTATAGATCATGCCTCTCAGGTTTCACTGCTCATTTCTCTGCCATTTAGGAGTTAAATCACTTTGTTTCTGTTTAAGCAGCCCTTGCCACACCTCCCCTGGCTCTGATTGATCCAGCCTGCACACAAAAAAACTGGTTTCACTTTCAATCAGATGTAATTTACCTTAAACAATGTTATCTCTTGCTCTGTAAATTGAACTTTAATCACATAAAGGAGGCTCTTGTAGGGTCTAGCAAGCTATTAACATAGCAGGGGATAAGAAAATCTAAATTAAACAGAACTTGCAATAAAGGAAGGATAAACATTAGATGACTCTTTACAGGAAGTGTTTATGAAGGCTGTGCAAGTAACATGCAGGGAGGTGTGACTAGGGTTCATAAACAAAGTGATTTAACTCCTAAATGGCAGAGAATTGAGCAGTGAGACTGCAGGGGCATGTTCTATACACCAAAACTGATTAATTAAGCTAAAGTTGTTTTGGTGACTATAGTGTTCCTGTAACATAGAAGCTAATCTAAAGCATGTTGCTATAAATTAAGCAAAGATACTTAAAGGTAACTTAAAGGGAAACTCCAGTGATAGGAAAACAATCTGTTTTCCTGGCACTGCAGGTCCCCTCTCCCTCCCACACCCCCAATCCCCGGTTGCTGAAGGGGTGAAAACCCCTTCAGTAACTTACCAGAGGCAGCGACGATGTCCCACGTCGCTGCTTCTTCCTCCGCCGCCGCTCCTCCTAGTGATTGCGTCGGCCGGTGGGCGAGACAGATCCCGCCCACCGGCCGGGGAGACCTAATGCGCATGCGCATTAGAGCTCCCCATAGGAAAGCATTGAACATGCTTTTTAACCCCTTAAGGACACATGACGTGTGAGACACGTCATGATTCCCTTTTATTCCAGAAGTTTGGTCCTTAAGGGGTTAAAGGACCACTCTAGGCACCCAGACCACTTCAGCTTAATGAAGTGGTCTGGGTGCCAGGTCCAGCTAGGGTTAACTAATTTTTTTATAAACATAGCAGTTTCAGAGAAACTGCTATGTTTATCAATTAGTTAAGCCTTCCCCTTTTTCCTCTAGTGGCTGTCTCACTGACAGCCGCTAGAGGCGCTTGCGTGATTCTCACTGTGAAAATCACAGTGAGAGCACGCAAGCGTCCATAGGAAAGCATTATGAATGCTTTCCTATGTGACCGGCTGAATGCGCGCGCAGCTCGCATTCAGCCGACGGGGAGGAACGGAGGCGGAGAGGAGGAGGAGAGCTCCCCGCCCAGCGCTGGAAAAAGGTAAGTTTTAACCCTTTTCCCCTTTCCAGAGCCGGGCGGGAGGGGGACCCTGAGGGTGGGGGCACCCTCAGGGCACTCTAGTGCCAGGAAAACGAGTATGCTTTCCTGGCACTAGAGTGGTCCTTTAATGCTTTCCTATGGGGAAATGAGCGACGCTAGAGGTCCTCACACAGCGTTTTCTGTGCTATGAAGGAGGAAGTGCCCTCTAGTGGCTGTCTAGTAGACAGCCACTAGAGGTGGAGTTAACCCTGCAAAGTAATTATTGCAGTTTATAAAAACTGCAATAATTACAGTTGCAGGGTTAAGAGTAGTGGGAGTTGGCACCCAGACCACTCCAATGGGCAGAAGTGGTCTGGGTGCCTGGAGTGTCCCTTTAAAGGTCCCAAAATTAATTGACATCTCACAGACCTTCACCAGGTCCCCAAAATTCAAAATTATGCAAAATGCAGTTTGCTCTGTTATAAAAAAGTATTTATTCTTTTGTAATAATTATTAACTTTTTTACAACTACCCGAAAAATACATATGACTGGTGTCTTGCCGAGAAAAAACAAGAAAAAAAAAAAAAAGTAAGAAAACTAAAATAGCACCTACTTTAATACAGTCTTACTAAAAAAAATTCATAGAGGGGGCGGAGCCAGCGCCCAAGCGAGACGGTCGCACTTACTGTGAGCTCCGAGCAGCCGCCTGAATCACCGGTTAATACACTGACTCACAGGACGCAGACGAAGCCCGAGACAGGCTCCACAGAGTCCACAGAACATGAGACGCCGCTCCGAAAAGCAGCGAGCAGATCCCGACCCCGGCTGCCGAGATATAGGGAGTTTGTTCCGACAGCTGCAACCTCTGGTGCAATTAGATGGCAGCCTACTCCACAGCTTCGTCGGAAGCCGAGAGCATAACAGAGGAAGATTTCCATGCCACACTGCCAATGGTAATGCCAACACACTCACAGAATGGTAGGGCTTGGATGCAGGCTCCTCGACTAGGGCTGATATTAAAGCCTTACTTCAAGACCTCAAAGCTATGTTCCAAGCTGACATAGCAGTGGTGAGGGAGGACGTCACCACACTGACAGGCCGGGTCCAGGCAGTGGAGGGAGAACTAGGGGGTACACACTTGGCACAATCAGCCACAGATGCTGCGCTCTGCAAAAGAAGTGCAGTGAAATGAGCACGCGACTGGCAAGTCTGGAGGACAGAGCCAAAGCTCGCAACGTCAGGATCCGAGGCATACCGGAATCTGTCTCACCAGACGAACTACTGGCTGTAGTCATATGTATGTCGACTGCTGGCCACATTGCTAACACCCAAGCAAGCCAAGCAAGCTGCCACCGACCGTGCTACCGACTGTCCAAGGCAACTAAAGCACCCCCAGAGGCACCTAGGGACGTGCTCCTGCAATTTCAAAGAGACTCTGATAAATCCGCAGTCCTCAGTGCCACAAGAGTATCTCCCTCGCTATCTTTTAAGGGTTTACAGCTGTCCTTTTATAAGGATCTTTCAAGAGAAACCATGTACTGGAGGCAATCACTCCGCTCCACCACAAAGCTACTGAGAGAGGCTGAGATCCCGTACAGATGGGGCCCACACCACCTAGTGGCAGAAAAGAGCGGCAAGAAGTTCCCTCTCACGACTCTTCAAGACGCACCTGCCTTCCTCCAAGCTTTAGGAATCTCGGCAGCAGCTCCTCCACCACATGAGAGAAGAACACGGGCGGTAGAAGAGATCCCCCCATTTGTCCCGAGGAGAGGCATGGCGGGGTCGGCGGACCCTCCAGCTTGACACCATCTGAACTAACTGTTGATTTTCCTCGTGTTATAATTGACAGACATCGTTAATTTTTTCAGTTTCAACTTTTTAAGTTAAGAAGTCTTGTTATGGGGGCGGAGCCTGACCTCGGAGCTGCACAGACGTGCATGCCGCGAGCTCCTGCCGAGCGGGCGGAATTCGAGGCAAAATCGACAGCTACTGACCTCACAGCACAACCAGGGTGCTCTACCCACACTGGGGGAGCACCGCGGAACAAGATGATGCCTCACAGAAGCCCGTCGGAAGCGGGTAGCCGGCACGCCGCGTGCGGCCTAATGGCGATGGAGCTGGGGGGAGGCGGCCGCTCTCCCCAGGGCCAGACCCAACAATCGACGCTGAGGGTCTCCTATCCCCCCCCCTTTGGACCGGTGGGGGTTATCCCGGTCCGCCCTGGAAGCCCAGCTCCCTCCCGACCGCCACTGCATACCACGCAAAGCAGACACGTGGCGGAGCCCAGACCACACAAGATGGCGGAGGCCCCTATACAGACATCTCACAACCCCAGCCAAATGCATGGAACAAATCTCGACTACTTTGACTCCAGGCTGGAGGCAATCTTTCAAACCTTCTGGGACAAGCTGCAGGCAAGAAACACAATCACCCACCAAACAGGAGGTATGCAGAGAGGCCCACTGGGGTTGGCGGGAAAACTTCCCACGGGCGGGACACTCACCCTGGCAACGCAATCTGCCATCCACCATACCCCCAGGCAGGGAACTCACCCGCCGCATAGACCGCAAAAGCAGAAGATTACTCACCAAAAGCAGCGCCAAACACCCAGGAGACCTGTTCACACCACCTCTGGAAAGGATCCTGTAATCCCACACCTGAGGAAGACCTGCAAGGCCAGTCGAAAAACGACACAGCTTCATACCAGCAAGCCTGCCAGGTTCCGCTGCCTTCCACGACACCCCATCGATCCGATGACAACAGGTGCAAGGCGGATCAGAGCCCTACCCACGGCTGGCATCGGGTGAACTAGGACACAACCGCACCGCACCGCACCCATGCTCCCCTAATTTACCACTCCGAGCTACAACACGTGAGGGGACAAGGATACCACATGGTACATGGGGCTATCGCCCATAAAGGTGCAACGCTACGAACTAAGACTACCCGGTATTTGCTTTCCACGACTTGTTCCTCTTGAACTCTGGCCTGCCCTGCCTGGACTTATAGCTTTATTACTGCTTTTTGTTTTTTCCTTTTAATTCTGTTTCCCTCTCTTTTAGTATCCTAATAAGGTCTCCTGAATCCCTCCTGCATAGATGCAAATGTATGCCACTCATAACTCTTACCTCACATGTTGCGGTTACTTTTGTTTCTTCCCAGGGAGTAATGTTAAACCTGCACCACGTTAGAACTAGGCAGTATAATTGTAAGCTAGAGAGCCCAGGAGACGTAGTCACACGCTTTAGCAAATGCGCCCTAATATGCAATGTCACTGTTTAGAGTCGGTTACCACGTTCTGCCATTCTGACGCCTGAAGTTATTTTTGCATACCCTACAAACTGAGCATGTATGTGTATACTATAGTTTCAAAATACTTACCCTTGATGTCAGTGTATATGCCAGTTATCTAATTTATGTTGCCAGCTTACTGACATAATCGACATTTCACTATCAACGTTTAACTATGAGCCAAGCATGACTAATATATATAAAAATTGTGCAGTCTAAATCTATGTCTATTAACCTAGAATCGCAGGTATCTGCTGTTGTGGCAATGCCTGTGTGTATGTACTCTCTATGCACACCAAAATAAAGAATTTAAAAAAAAAAAAAAAAAAAAAACATTCCAGTAAAAATGTACAAAGTGTTAATTTTTTTCTTTTTTAAATAAAAATAATTAAAAAAAGAAGTCTTGTTATAATTTCTCTGGCTCCGTAGGCACACTTACAATGCCGTAACATCGTCAAGATTCACCCCCCCCCCCTCCATATCTTTGTACACATCACTCCCTACAGGGACAGGTATCGCTTGAACTAGCCTTGTCTAAGTTCCTGACACACACACACAGCGTAACATACATCCTCCTAACGATGCTTGACAACACGTAACACTGTAAATGTAGAGGATGTAAAGATTATTTGTGCACTGATATCCATTACCTCTAATTTTACTTAAGCCCACACTTTTCCTATCAAAAACCTCATGTTGCATACACAAACCTGATGCTAGGCGGTTACGCTTCTATGGCTAATGTGATTTACCGGTATAATGTTTTTATGCCATGTTTCCTACATATGGCCATATAATGCCATTATAAAGTTGTATACATGCGATATGAACAAAAATTTAAATAAAGAATTAAAAAAAAAAAAAAGATTCATAGAGCCTCCGAGCTCTTCCAAAACCAGCATAAAATCCCGCAGCCAATGAAGGTCCAGCAATCGTTATTTCAGTGAAAGCGCAATCTCTTTACTTGTCCTCATAAAACGCAACTTTCAACCTTTATACGTGGACCGTTATCAAACTGTATTAAACCATATTTCAATAAGGACTGATTAAAAAGGTTCAGCTTCTTTGCTAGAAGTTGAAGAGTTATTTGATTTTACTAAATCATCAGAGTTCCATGATAAACTGCAAAGCCCTAACGATAAATATATTGATGATCCTGCTGACATGGAACAGTTATATAACAATGGACTGATATGACCTAACAGGAGGGATTAGCAAAGCAGGCATCTAAAACCTATGCAACAACAGAAACAAAAGTCATCTAAATTAAACAAAATCTAAAAACTGCATATTCTAATGGCAGGCAGAATATATATATATATACACTCCAATTACAACAAAAGGAAAATCATACTAATGGCATAAAATGCAAACAATACAATGTAACACACAATGAACAATGCAAAGTGTTCTAACAATAAACAAAGGGACATTAGGGACCCATAAACTATTAAGAGCAGACAAAAAAAGCAAACCAGGAACAAGGGACCACCATGCTCCATAATATATGCAAGTATTGGTTAGTTTGATGGTTGGAGAGCCCTTAAAATGGTGAAATAGAATAGCCAGTTACGTATTTAGTGAATTTCAATGACAAGACTGTTACATGGTCAATACTTCGTACATTTTTCGTACACTTTGCTTCTCCTTGACAGAAAATCTTTTTAAGACTACTGCCAGAGTGCAAAATCAGTATCAAGAGATCTCACAGAGGTCAGTAGGTTTTTATTCTTCCAAGTTGACTTAAATCAGTATATTTCTTCCCACTTTCATCTTTAGGGAATAATAATGAGTGGGCCAGCTTGATGCACTAATCTCTGACTTCATATAATTTTCCTCGTTGAATTTTTCATTTTCTTTGAATGCGTTACATTTTGAAGTCATAAGACCAGAAAGGCAGAACTGGAACACCAATTGTCTGTCACCATTAACTTGTTCTCTGCATGTTTATAATAATCTATCTCCAATTACCTTCCAAAGTGAAATCATTCTATAATCGGTCCACCCTTCTCACCTCTCAGCATCCATTCCCACCACACCTTTATCTATCTGTCCTCTCTACTCCTATTGCTCCAAAGTCTTTACCTCACTCTCCCCCCTCCCATCCCCCATGCGATCATTCTCTGATTCTATTAATTCTAGGGATAAAAGAATGAAAAGATCGGGGGCGGAGCCTGGCAACCAGACTGAGCGGTGGTGCTGAACCTCAGCTCCCGCTCTATTACACATTTTTCGGGGGTAATTCCCCTTAACACCGGCACAATCACGCACAGGAGGGAAGCCAGCATGACGGGGTTACCCGGGGGAATCGCCCGATTCCAAACTCAAGCCTGTAACCCCTCGGGAACCCAGCATGACACTCTGAGGCCTGCCGGAGATCGAGCTGCGGGGAGACGGCCGCTCCCCGCACTGAGTGACCTGGACACAGATCCCTCGGGGCTACCGTCTCCCACACCCCCCCCCCTTTGGACCGTTGGGGGTTATCACGGTCCATACCTAGCGACAGGAGGGGCATACGCGAGAAGAATCCACAATCTGAATCCCCGCAGCACGAGGGCAGCCGAGCACATGGCGCCCCCACAATGGCGGCGGCAAACACATCAGGCAAGCCAAACCACGCGCCTGAAGCGGAGGAACATGGCGATGTTCTGCAGCGCATTGAAGCTTCTTTTGCCCGATTTTGGCACAACTTAAACAAACGGCTGCAGACACCTCAGGTGACCCTACTCTCACTACCAAGAGCGAGTAAGCAGCACCACCCCAACGGGAGAAAGGAGAAGGCACCCCCGAGCAAACAGACTGAGCGCAAAGCAGGAGCTGGGAGCACGGGGAAGAGATGCACCACGCCCAAGCTGCTGCACAGACACCCGCTGCGGAGGCTGGGGATCCACCGCCGCAGGCGGCGACATCGCAGCAAGAATACCAGTCATGCCTTAACTCAGAGAGACCAAGCCTCAAGACAGAGGACCCGAGTTTGTAGCCTCTCCTTCCAGGTCTTCACTCCGACCAAGGGCCGAAGGGCCTACGCACCCTGCCGCCACATGATACGATCCATGAGCCTGCATGCACACCCAAGTCTGGGTATAGGTTGACGCTGGACTCTCTGACCATGCCACCCTTATTCGGACTCCAACATGCCTGAGAATAAGGCGCAAGTATTGATTGTTCCCTTCCTGGTGTTTGATTTTCCTTTTTCTAAGACCCTTCATATTGCTTCTCAATCCCAATGATGCTGCAGCTAGGAACCCTGACCTGCATGATTGAACTGCCTAATTGTTATCGTTATTATTTGACTGCCTATGCTTCATCTGAAAGCCCACTGATATTATACCATATACACCTAAGCAAATGTCACACACAGCATACTGACTAGCAGTCACATTCACACTTATAATGCTCGCAACCAACATTCACCATGCTTCATGCTCATTGTCCTCTCCACTCCCTGGATAATTCCACACGCTACACATTTGGCCTAAGGCAACTGACACTTATCTAAAATGCTCACACACCTACATAGCCTTAGAGTCCTCACTACTCACGTATGTCTTAACTACGTTTAATCTCTAAAAGCATATAAGTTTACTCAAACTGTCTAATTTTACCTCATGTAGTCTCTAAAAAATTGTGCTGTTAATGCTTGCCATGATACCGATTATCTTGTGTTACTCTATTGACTTATATCTGCTTTCGTGGCGCAATAAACGCGTCTGTACTTCTAAGCACTACAAAAATAAAGAATTATAAAAAATAAAAAAAAGAATGAAAAGATCAGAGTGAGAAGCACATAAAACGTACATTCATGAGGTTACAGAGTTTCAGCCTACAGGAAGCAAACTGTCCTCATACATATATGAGGTGGTAGGGTTTTTTGAGATGGGGTAAAACTCCTGGACTGTTGGGTGATATTTTTTCATGATACATATATTTGATTCTTTGTGTTTGACATTGAATTTTCATTCTTCTGCACGAAGGTTGCGCATGGGAAGCTCTTGGACTTTTCAGCATGACAATGACCACAAGCACAAGGCCAAGTTGAACCTCCAGTGGTTACAGCAGAAAAAAGTGAAGGTTTTGGAATGCCCATCACAGTCTCCTGACCTTAATATCATCGAGCCAGTCTGGGGAGATCTCAAACGTGCGGTTCATGCTAGACAACCAAAGACTTTGCATGACCTGGAGGCATTTTGCCAAGACGAATGGGCAACTATACCACCTGCAAGAATTAGGTCACATCATTGAAGTGGTCTGGGTGCAGTGTCCCTATTACACTTAGTGCCGCAATGTAAAACATTGCAGTTCCAGAGAAACTGCAAAGTTTACATTGTGGCACTAAGTCTGCCTCCAGTGGCTGTCTCGGCTGCCAAGGGAGGCGCTTCCTGCATCCAAACGGACCTTTGGTCCAGTATCTGATGCCGGACGTCCTCACGCTCTGGAAGTCCTCACGCTCTGCATGAGGACATCCAACGTCAGATTTTTACCCATTGTAAAGCATTGATACAGCTTTGCAATTCTGGCACTTATAGTACTTATAGTATCCCTTTAAACAAAAAACTGCAAAATGGTTGTTGCTTTACATGTCAATGAATATCAAACAACAGATACTCTGGTGAATTATATATTATACATATATATATATATATATTATAAGGAAATATATATACAGAGAGAGAGAGATAGATAGATTTTCGTTTATCAGCTATTTAGGGCAAAAAATTTTACGTTTTGCTAATTTTGTCATCGCACCATAACACTGTTTGGTGAATAGATCCAGTAGTGCAATTTTTTTTAGAAAGCCTTGTGTTAATAGATGACAATAAAGGAAATATGCTGTGTTGGTTTATGAAGAAATGTCAATGACAGAAAACAGAAAGAAACCATTGTTTAAAAGCACTGTATTCTCAGAAAAACAAAGTCTAAAAATGATCTAAGATTGATCAAAGTGTTACTATATTTAACTTAAAATCAGTTCATTTGGCACCAAAAAAAAATATTGTACGGGAAGATTTCGAGAAAAAAAAATATTTTTTTTTTTATTTTTTTCAACTTTAAACTAATAAACCACCTGTACAGTTCATGCTGGGAAAGTTAAATAGCAGCCATTGTTTTTTCTTCACAACATGCTTTTATATGCAGCCAAAAATGACCCGGGCAAATAAATATTATAACATGACAGTTCTGACACAATAATTACATCTGTCATGAAGGGGTTCAAATACAGAAAGCACTGTCTTTGATGTTTTTTTTAAATAAAATTGTGAGATTTTTTTTTTTTTTAACTATATTTACACGGCGGTGATAATGTTTTAACAGGGCCCTCAACACCCCCTGTTCCTGTGTGTCCAACTCGTCTTGTTGCAAATACTTTCCTTTTGTACAGCGCTATGGAATTTGTTGACGCTTTATAAATCATATTAAAAATAATTATAATTATATCAATACAGATCTTTTTTTTTGTTTTTTTATACGCCTGAACTTGGTCTTTATAGAATGCTGATTCCTGACCTGTGACCTAACTTCCCTACAATACAAGCAGTCACTTCGTGTCCCCCTAAATAACATATATGCTTTGATAAGAAAAAAACTATGGCACAGAACTATCACAATAAGGGTTAGTTTTCCTTTCATTTTCAATAACCAGTTTTTAAATGAAAGTAATGACTTTTTCCTGAATAAACTAAAACATTATCTATGTAGTAAAATAGTAATACATGTTTATTTTTAATATCTGCTTCATGTACTTTATAAGACAGGCCTAGCAAACTACTACCACTGCCTAACACATACACAAAAATTAAACACTGAGGATGTGATACTGTAGAACCCAAAACCAACATAGGATAGTAAAATGGAGGATCCTCCTTGATTGGATTTAATCCTACAAATGCAGCCTAATTCTAACAGTTTTCAGTAGTAAACTGGCATCCAGGGGGGTGGAATCTCAGTGAGATATGTTACCATAGGCTGTGCAAACAAAAGCCTGTCTAGAAATTACATTGGCAGGGCTTACTGAAGCATTCTGATTTTGATAGTAACGTGTATACAACTCAATCAAATAAATACATCAACCAGCAGTTTATGGATCATCATACATCTGCACACAACAGCCTGCCAGCAGGGCACAATGCTCATTAATGCCAAGATTAACAGAACCAGGAGCCCAGATAATAGCAGAGCATTACTACCATGCACAATGAGTCAGAGTTACAAAATAAAAAAAAATAAAAAACGTTTATGCAAAAATAGCAAAATGATTCCAAGCAGGTAGGTCCAGCAGAAAATGCATGGGAGCAATTAACCATCTCACTTACCTGCAGGGTACACCTTATTGCAAGTAATGATAATAATAATAATAATAAAAAATAATAATAAATTCCAGTATTGCAATGCTTGCTGTTACCCCAGTGACAGGGTGAAGGTAGGGGCAGTATGGAGGATGAGGAGGAGGGAGGGGAATGATGATGATGATGATGAGGATGCACATAAGGCCAGTGGGCCAGCCTCCTCCCCTCTGTATTACTCACCTCGGTGGGTGCTGGGTGCTCCTGATCTCGCTGCCAGGCTGATCCTGCTTTCCCAAGCTCTGCTGATGCCCCTACCGCTATGACGTCACGATCCCCCCTACCCCTCCACCACCTTAAAGCTGCACACGCACCTTGTCCAGTCACAGCAGACCCCCTCCTCTCCCATCATTCCCATTCATTCTCTGCCACAGGATACAGTCTGATACTGTATTTTTTTATTTTATTTGGAACGTTCTATCCCTCCCTCTCCAAAATTCCAATTGTGTTAAAGGGCACATTCCCACTGAACTCGCTGTCAGTTATCTATGCTACTGACTGGGAGTGGCATGCTCCTAAAAAAAAAAAAGCAGGGATTGGGTTACATTGGCCTTCCAGTTCTCGTTGCTCTACGGCTCCCTCTGCTTGGCTGAGGGTGATAGGTATTGTGGAGAAGTCATATGTCAAATCTTATTTCTTTCTTGTTTCTCTTTTTCATTTTTAATTGGGGTATAAATGTATGAAATAATGAATGGTTGTTGGGAACAGTGTACAAAGACTAACATAAGTAATGGCTTTATATAAAACAGTGTCCCTCTTTATGTGCTTGGGTTATATATAAACCATAAAGCGGTATTTTTCTTTGAAGAAAAATACAGTGTTTTTTTCTTTGGAAGTTTAGTAACACGGTAATTAAAAAAATTAAAATTTAACCCTTAATAAACTAAAATTAAATAAAAAAACTTTCGGATCTCTTAAATCAAAATTCGAGGAAGGTTAGTCAGTTAACTAGGAGTTGTGAAGCAGCTGGCAATTCAGAACAAAATACGCTATATGGACAAAAGTATTGGGACACACCTCTCAATTTTTAAATCCAGGTGTTTCAGTCAGGCCCATTGCCACAGGTGTATAAAATCAAGCACCTAGCTGCGGTCTGCATTTACAAACGTTTGTGAAAAAAATGGGTCGTTCTGAAGAGTTCAGTGAATTCAAGCATAGTACTGTGATAGCATGCCACCTTTGTAATAAGTCAGTTTGTGAAATTTCATCCCTGCTAGATATTCCACGGTCAACTGTAAGTGGTATTATGGGAAAGTAGATGCGTTTAGGAACAGCAGCAACTCAGCCACGAAGCGGAAGACCGTGTAAAGTCACAGAGCAGGGTCACCGAGTGCTGAGGCGCATGGTGTGTAAAATCACAGAGTTTTGCTGATTCCATAGCTAAAGAGTTCCAAACTTCCACTGGCATTAATATTCGCACAAAAACCGTGTGGAGCTGGCCTTATGGAATGGGATTCCATGGCCGGGCAGCTGCATGCAAGCCTCACTTTACCAAGCTTGGATTGAGTAGCGTCAAGCACGCCGTCACTAGACTCTGAAGCAGTGGAAACATGTTCTGTGTAGACTGCATTGTGTTATTTTTCAGGGGTTGGGAGAGGCCTCTTATTTCCATTGAAGGGACATCTTAAAGGGACACTATAGTCACCCAGACCACTTCAGCTCAATGAAGTGGTCTGGGTGCCAGGTCCCCCAGGTTTTAACCCTTCAGATGTAAACATAGCAGTTACAGAGAAACTGCTATGTTTACATTGCAGGGTTAATCCAGCCTCTAGTGGCTGTCTTCCTGACAGCTGCAAGAAGCGCTTCTGCAACGCTGGATGCAAAAATCGAATCCAGCGTGCAGAACGTCCATAGGAAAGCATTGAGAAATGCTTGCCTATGAACTGTTTGAATGCGCGTGCGGCTCTTGCCGCGCATGTGCATTCTGCTCCACTCGGGAGCTGACATCGGAGGGGGAGGATAGGTCACCAGCGCGTAGGGAGCCCGGCGCTTCATAAAGGTAAGTAACTGGAGGGGGACCCTCAGGGTGGGGGGGACCTAAGGGTTATGTAGTGTCAGGAAAACGAGTTTGTTTTCCTGACACTATAGTGATCCTTTAATGCTTCAGCATACCAAGACATCCAAGTATCCTAACTGAAAAGCTTTGCTGTCTTTTACAATTACCGTAGATTTTTTTTATAATTTGGTTAATTCACCTCGACCTGTCACTTCGGTGAATAAACCTTTTTTTTTTCATAGGATTCTTCAATACTTGGGATCGTCTCTCCGTTGCAGAAAATTCCCCAAAACTGTTGTTTTTTTCTGCAGTGACATCTTCAGAACTTTGGGACTGCTTGTGATCCATATGTAGCAGAGTTTTGTAGGATGTGTATAGAAAACTGCACATTGACCTTGCTTCATCTCAACCCAAATACTTTCCGGTTTCTCTTGAAAGTAGGAGATGCAATTTTTGTGGAGATAATCCGCAAGCGGTTTTTGCATGGTGCTGTATTCATGCACCAGATGCCTGGAGTTTAACTATAAACGGGATATTTCATCTACTTCGCTTTCAATAAGTGTGTGAGATTATTTAAAAGCACCGAGGATTATCCAATCCTACTCATATGGGTTATATTTGCGTATTACAAATGTGATATGTATTCTTAAGGCATGTACTTTTATGATATTATGTATTATGCCTTTTTTATGTCTTTCATTATTATTTCTCCCTTAGCAGGAGATCCACAGAGAAGATACATGTATGTTTATTGTTATTTGTATACATGATTATGTTATTGTATATTACAAGTTATTGCCCATATATATGCATTTTATAAGTTAATACAGGTGCCCTTTTACAATATGGAGCCTTTGGCTTCAACTGGGCAAACGAACTGAAGTGAATCTAATTGATGAAATCCGCGCCGAAAATACCGGCAAGTGACATCAGACGCCGGTCAGCCGAACTTCCGCTCACGTGACCGGCAATCATAGAAGCGGCAAATTTAAAAAGAACAGCAACTGGATGATCCTCATGCACTGATGAAAACTCGGACTGAGTTGAAACGCGTCTGCATAACTGTGAATTTGTGTGTCACCATATGGGACCTGCACAGCTATTTTTTAACCCCTTAACACCGCAGCCAAATGTACAAGTTGTGAACGAAACAAAATGTAAACAAAACCTGGCATTTGCGCTATATGTCTGTCCAACCGTAATTCACCTCTTTCATATTAAATGCACCCCCCCTTGTTATATATCATTTTATTCAGGGGAAACAGGGCTTTCATTTAATATCAAATATTTAGCTATGAAACCTAATTTAATATGAAAAAAATGGGAGAAAATAAGATTTTTTTTATTTTTTTAGTTCTACATGACATTTTAACTGTCAATGTCATAATACTGTTTGCTTTTACTGCAATAAAATACACATATTTGTATTCAGCAAAGTCTCACGTGTAAAACAGTACCCCCTATGTACAGGTTTTATGGTGTTTTGGGAAGTTACAGGGTCAAATATAGCGCGTTACATTTGAAATTAAAATTCGCCAGATTGGTTACGTTGCCTTTGAGACTGTATAGTAGCCCAGGAAATAAATGTACACCCATAATGGCATACCATTTGCAATAGTAGACGACCCAAGGTATTGCAAATGGGGTATGTCCAGTCTTTTTTAGTAGCCATTTGGTCACAAACACTGGCCAAAGTTAGCGTTAGTATTTGTTTGTGTGTGAAAAATGCAAAAAACGCCAATTTTGGCCAGTGTTTGTGACTAAGTGGCTACTAAAAAAGACTGGACATACCCCATTTGCAATACCTTGGGTTGTCTACTATTGCAAATAGTATGCCATCATAGGGGTAATTTTCATTCTTGGGCTACCATAGGGTCATAAAGGCAACGTAAGCAATCTGGCGAATTTTAAAGTGAAAAAAATGAAACACAAGCCTTATATTTGACGCTGTAATTTTTGAAAACACCATAAAACCTGTACATGAGGGGTACTGTTGTACTCGGGAGACTTCGCTGAACACAAATATTTGTGTTTCAAAAGAGTAAAAAGTATTGCAGCAATAATATCGTCCGTGTAAGTGCTGTTTGTGCGTGAAAAATGCAAAAAACGTCACTTTTACTGGCGATATCATCATTGTAATACATTTTACTGTTTTTAAACACTAATATTTGTGTTCAGCGAAGTCTCCCGAGTAAAACAGTACCCCCCATTTACAGGTTTAATGGTGTCTGGGAAAGTTATAGGGTTAAATATAGTGCTAGCGGAACGGCCGCACGAGCGCCGAGCTCCGGGGCAAAACACCCGACACCCGGCGATAATCGGCCACTACAGCCGCAAAACGGCAACCACAACACCCCTAAAGAATATGGGCAGGAAGTCCAAGAAACTGAAGCCCGAAAAGCCCAAACCGGGCGCCAGCATAGGCGATTTGTTCCGCCAAGCTTATAGCACGCATGGTCCCAAGATGGCCGCCGCCATGGGGGACTTCTACGACTCCGAGGAGCTATCCCCAGATGAAGAGGGAGAGGGGCTAATTCAGCCAAGACAAATCCCACAGAGGTCAACAACTAATGACCCGGTGACAGCATCTATGCTGGAGAACATGTTGGGGGCCTTGCAGAAAACTATACAGGCGGATGTGGCTTTACTCCGCGCGGACATCACAGGCCTGGTAGGCCGCATAGGTGCGGTGGAATCCACCACGGAACAACTGAACCAAATGGTGGCCCGACTTCAATTAGAAGTGCAGGCACTTACCAAGCGTCAGACGGCAACCGATCTCCGATTTGCCGCATTAGAGGATTCAAGGCGCCGCAACCATCTGAAAATCCGGGGTATCCCAGAGAATGTGCCCACATCTGAGCTCCCTCACCTCCTCCGGAGGCTCATGGCCCATCTCCTGGAGCCCAAACAGGCGAGAAACATCACCCTTGATGGGTGCTTCAGAATCCCGAAACCCAACCGAGCACCAGAAAAGGCCTCTAGAGATCTGATTGTCCGATTCCGCTCTGGGACCGACAAGGCGCTGGTACATGCTGCACTAAAGGGGGCTACACCACTTACCTTCGAAAGTATGACCCTCTCGTTCTTCGCAGACCTCACCGGGGAGACACTTCACTGGCGCAAAACGCTGCAACCCCTCACGGCACTGCTACGTAGCCACAATGTGGAATATAACTGGAGATCCCCGCGAACGCTGCGAGTCAAGCACGGAGAAGCACTATTCTTCATCTCAGACATCAATGAGGCACCTGCGCTCCTCACCAAGCTCTCCATACCTGAGGATTTGCTGCAATTACCTGGCACCCAAACCACCTCGCCGCCAACCCAACGCTGGAATCCGAAGACCATAGCGCCATTCTACCCAAAAGGGAAAGAACCCACAACATCTGCCGCAGTGAAGACCTGAGGACTGTCCATGCTGTAGTGGATCCACTACGCCACGTGTTTATGGACTGTCAGTTAACTTGATGTGACATATTTACCACCCTACCCCCCCCCCCCCCCACTAGAGCAATGTAATCCTTTACTAATCTCCATACCACGACCCATACAGGGGCGCTTACCCCCCTCCCCCCCCACCTCCCCTGCCACCGGCAAACAAGCTTAGCAAATCTGGAAGACTGGAGGTGTAACTTTAGCCCCAAGGTATACCTGCTATTAGGACCACAATCTTGTGGCCATCTTATGGTACAACCCCATCTAACAAGCAGGATAATTACTAGTCTAATTACTCAAATTTATTGCATTACCAACCCATTACAGTTAGTTTTTGCCTAGGTAGCCCAGCGATGGTCAGCCTACAATAGAGAGACACCTGTGTATGTTCCTTAGACCCATAAACCAACAAAAATGTGCATAAGTCTCACAAGCCGAAGTTATAATTTCTTTTTCTTATCTGCTGATGTGTAAATTGAGGCTCTGCGAGCCGTATGACCCTTGTTGCACGCAAAAATAAAGAATTAAAAAAAAATATATATATAGTGCTAGCAAATTAAATTCCCTTTACTTTCGGCATGGGTTGTCAGGCAGGTCCCGCTAATTGTAATTAATTAGGATACCTAATTATGTAAAATGATTACATAAATATATGTGTAGAATTAATATATGTATATATATACATATGTGTATATATACGTATATATATGTATATAATTTTTTTAAATATTTTTATTTATATATAGGTATATATATAGTGATATATACGTATATATTTATGTATATAGATATATATATTATTTCGTTATAAGTGTATTTTGATATAAATATATATATATTAATATCACAATACAGTTAGAACGAAATAAAACACATCTATATATTTTTTAATATTTTATTTTTAATTATTTTTTTATTTTTTTACGTATTTACATATTTATTTTATTTATATTATTTATAAATATATATATATAACAATAATTATATATATATTTAATCAGTATCAGTCTACGTGTAATTTGATATTAATATATATATATATATATATATATATATATATATAAAATTATATATATTAATATTAAAATACACCTAGACAGTGTATTTGTGTGTATGTATATGTGTATATATATACTTAGATCATATATATATATAATATATATATGATCTTAGTATATAATTTTTTTTTTTTTACACTGTTTTAACATTTTATTATTTGATTTTCAGCCAGCAGGGGGACCAACTGTCATTACAGATGGTCCCCCTGCTGGCAATGCAGCAGCCAGCTATACCGGCCATGTGATTGTGAGGTCCTCGCAAGGACCTCACTCTCTCATGGCCGGGAGGGCTCCTGGAGGGCGGACGTGCCGCGGGGGGCTCCCTGGGTTTCCCCCTAACCGCGATCGCCGGCGTGGGATCGCCGGCGTGGGATCGCCGGCGACCGGGTAAGTTACTAAAAACCGAAGGGCGTACTATTACGTCCTGCGGCGTTTAGAGCTGCTTTTAAAAGGACGTAATAGTACGCCCTCTGGTCTTAAGGGGTTAACCTTTACTTGGAATAAATTTTGTTTATTTTTATATCATCATTGCTGTTCTTCCTGATTTTGAGGGAAATCATCCAGGATTCTTCACATAGCCTTTGGAGGAACCTTTGGGCATTATATACAGAGCCTGGCACGGCTCGGGATTCGTGAGTGGATTCAATCACTTTTATATTCTTGTATTTGTATATACAGTTTACACTATGTACCATTCTTTTATGTTATTATAGGTATCTACTACATGGAATATTTTCCACAAACATCTGTACATGTATAAGTATTAATTTTTGGCTATTTTTTTGGTACTATTGGTACACAGGGAGTGGTGTGTGTATTTGGAACTTGTTGTTCTTAAGTGCCTCTATAGCTAATTTTTAGTTAGCTATTCGGTTGTGCAAAAATCTCACATATGACAGCCTACATTAAAATGAAATTCTTAGAAAACAAAGTGTGCATTCTGTATATTCCTGTAAGCACAAATCAGTAACTGTCTGAAACAATTTATAAGAAAAATATAGCTAAAACCCATTCAACCCTTAACAAGGTGTGGTGATATGAACATGCTTTACAGTCATACGGTACACCACAGCCAAAGGGTGTCATAGTCCACAAACATTTGAAATGGCAACAATTCAAAAAGATTTCCAGGGACACTTTGGGTGAGATTTGTCAAAATGTTGCTGACACTTTTACTACTAAATTAAGGCGAAGATTTAGGCGAAGATTTGGTACAAGTTGCTCCAGGTGCCATGGCCACTTTAGTGATTAATCCCTCTGCTTCTGGACCTGCAACTCCGCCTATAGCAGGGTCATTGGGGGAAACATTGCCACGGTGCTCCTCACATATCTCTTTCCCTCCCACGGTTCTGCGTGCCGAGAGGAAGTCAAGTGTAATCACTTCCTCCCGGCACAGCTGGAGCGCAGGGAATAGCTCTCTCTGGTTGTCAGGTATGAGGACCCAATGTTGCCATAACAGGAGCCAAACATGGGGATAATTGGCAACTATGGAAAAAAAAAAATTTTTTAACCCCTTCAGGACGGAGTCAATAGTGCACGTTCTGATCAAAACAAAACGTAAACAAAAACTGGAATTTGCGCTATGTGTCTGTTCACCCGTAGTTCCCCTCTTTCATATTATATGCACCCACACTTATTATATATCATTTTGTTCAGGAGAAACAGGGCTTTAATTTCTAATTAACTATTCATATATGGAACATAA
The DNA here is from genome assembly GCF_036172605.1 of Pelobates fuscus. Taxonomy (NCBI): domain Eukaryota; kingdom Metazoa; phylum Chordata; class Amphibia; order Anura; family Pelobatidae; genus Pelobates; species Pelobates fuscus. The sequence goes on along the minus strand of NC_086321.1, from coordinate 45,699,884 downwards.
TTCATTATGAATAAAATTTAAAAAAAATGTGAGAAAATAAGATTTTTTTTTTAAATTTGTATTTCCGTCTGACATTTTAACGGTGAATGTCATAATACTGTTAGTTATTACTGCACAAAAATGCACATATTTGTAATCAGCGATGTCTCACAAGTACAACAGTATCCCCCATTAACAGGTTTTATGGTGTTTTGGAAAGTTACAGGGTCAAATATAGAACGTTCCATTTTCAAATAGAAATTTGCCAGATTGGTAATGTTACCTTTGAGACGGTGTGGTAGCCCAGCAATGAGAATTACCCCCATAATGGCATACCATTTGAAAAAGTAGACAACCAAAGGTATTGAAAGTGGGGTATGTTTTTTTTTTTTTTTTTTTTAAATCTTTATTTTATTTGTGCAGGGAAAATCACATATAGCACACAATGCCACAACAGCTAGAGCATGCAGAGCGTCATACATAGATTTGCATTGGTTAGGCATTTGTAAAAACATAGCACATTTTTATTAATTATTATCGCGTGACAAAGAGTTATATCCAATCTTATTGTTGGTGAAAGTAATGGACAAGATTAGCTAAAAACATATTACTATAGGCTTAGTTCCCTGTCAAGATGTACCTTGATTATATTTTAAATGACAAGAGCCAAACTAGTCAGATAGGTGGCTGAACATGGTAAACTTTGCTTATAAACTGACTATATATTTGTTTGTTTAGACTTGAGCAGTAAAAAAGACAGGCTGGGTCATTAAAGGGAAGTAAGCAAGAATTCCTCTGGTTTAGGCTCCTGTGAAGTTGCGGTGAGTTTCGCTTCCAGCCTAGCCCAGAAGTGCTCGAAGATCTCCTCCAGTCTCTGGGCAGAGCCAGCAGCTGAGCAATGCAGGGTCCGTTTTGGGTCCTGCCCACGCTGTGAGGATGCATCTGCCATCTTGGCTTGTTCTGCACCGCAGGGATGATGAGCAGCCCGGAGGGTGAGTAGGCTGCTCCAGATGGGACCGGGATGACCCCCCGGTCCGGGGGGGGGGGGGAAGCAGGGCTTCAGGAAGTCTCTATCACCGAGGCTATGCTGCACCGAGCAGGAGAGCGGCCGCCTCTCCCACCCGATGGCCCCACTAGGCCTCACTTGATGCTTCACGACTAGAAGTGGCCCGCGATTCCCGAAGCCGTCCCAAGGCACTCTGCTGGTAGCAGGGGTTGTTGAGGTCCCAAGGTAGGCTGGGTGAGGGTGCTCTATGAGGGTTACATGTGAGATTGCATCAGATTGTGGAAGAGCACTCACCGCGAGCGTCCGACCGCCATGATGGTCAGGCCCCGCCCCCGAAAGTGGGGTATGTTTAGTCTTTTTTAGTAGCCACTTAGTCACAAACACTGGCCAAAGTTAGCGTTCATATTTGTTTTTGTGTTAAAAAAGCAAAAAACAAATATTTGGCCAGTGTTTGTGACTAAGTGGCTACTAAGAAAGACTGGACATACCCCACTTGCAATACCTTGGGTTGTCTACTTTTGCAAATGATATGCCATCATGGGGGTAATTCTCATTCCTGGGCTACCATACGCTCTCAAAGGCAACATAACCAATCTGGCAAATTTCAATGTCAAAAAAATGAAATGCAAGCCTTATATGTGACTCTCTAACTTTCCAAAACACCATGAAACCTGTACATGGGGGGTACTGTTATTCTCGGGAGACTTCACTAAACACAAATATTAGTGTTTTAAAACAGTAAAACATATTACAACAATAATATAGTCCATAAAAGTGCCGTTCGTTTGTAAAAAAATGCAAAAAACTTCACTTTTACTTAAAATAAAATCGTTGTAATACAATTTAACAATTTGAAACACTAATATTACATGTACAGGTTTTTTGTTGTCTTGGAGAGTTACAGGGTCAAATATAGTGCTTGCGAATTAAATTCTCTGCACTTTCTCCCTGTGTTGTCAGGTTTGTCAATCAAATTTTAATTAATCAAATCACCTAATGTTAAAAGATTACTTAAATATACACGTAGAATTTTAATATATATGCATTTATAGGTATTTAAATTCTACGTGTATACTAATGTAATCTTTTATGTAATTATATGTATTTATCTATATATATATATTTGCGGTTATTTTCATTTTATATCTAGATAGATATATATAGAATGTCATTCTAAGTGTATTTTGTTACCAATATATATATATTAATAACAAAATACAGTTAGAATGAAATTACATATGTATATATAATTTATATTAAATTTTGTTTTAATATTTTATTTATTAATTTTATTATTTTATTTATTTATTATTGTAATTATACGTATTTATATATATATAATATATGTGTATATACCTATTATATATATAATATATGTATAATATATATATGTAACGTCATTCTTAGTGTATTTTAATACTAATATATGTACTTATATTAGTATTAAAATACACTATGTATGACGTTAAATATATATAATATACATATATATTATATATAATATATATACATATATTATATATATATAAATATATTTATTTTATTTTTAAACATGTTTAATACTTTTATTTTACACTACCTACCAGCAGGGGGACTGTCTAATATTTTAGACAGTCCCCCTGCTGGCAGATCCACAGCCAGCTATAGGGGGCAATGTGATCGCTCTTTGAGAGCGATCACATGGCCCCCGGGGGCCTTATTTGCCGTGGGGGGGGCTGCCTGGGCTGTGAGGCAGTCCTCCCGAAGCGGAGCGCCGGGAAGGTAAGAATCCCGGGCGCTCCAGGGCTCAAAGCCGTTACGGCGTTCTATGCCGTCACAACGGCTTTAAAGCCCACTTAAACCGTGACGGCATAGAACGTCGTAACGGCGTTAAAGGGTTAAGGGACACACTAAGCACCAGACCCAATACAGCTTGTGGTGGTTTTGGGGCAAGAAGACTGTCCCTTCAGTCTCTGCATTGTAAGCACTGCCTTTTTTGAGAAAAAGGGAGTGTTAACATTGCTGTCCAATATCACCTCTAATGGCTGTCACTCAGCCACAATAGGAGCTCACAGGTTGCAGTCTTGCAATCTTTGCAGACTGACATTCGGCATCTCCACGCTCTGCAAGAGGCCAAACTCTCCCCATAGAGATATATTGACTCAGTGTACCTCTATGAGGAGATGCCAATTGGCGCAGCACATAAATTGTTGCACATGTGCTCTAGCCCCCCCCCCCCCCCCCAATGCTTCGTTATGGATTGGCTGAGATCATCAGTAACGATGATCCCAGCCGGGAAGGAGAAGCAGCTGGTGAGACTGACATGCTTGGAACTAAAGGTAAGTTAATCCTTTTTTTTATTACTTCTAAAGGTTGAGCTGCATCTAACGTTAGAAATACATGCAATATATACCGGGAGTCTGCCTCCAAGCCTGCCCCCAGGGCCTGCATCCAAATCCCGTCACACCTTTGTGTGTACCAGCACCTTTGTCCCAATGGACCCCCTGTATATGGACCTCTGGAAAAGTAGTGTCGATAAACTGAACCTGGCACATATCTGGAAAATGACTGGTATCTACGTGAAATCATCCCCAGATACGGCCTTCCATGCTCTATAGGGTGTGATAATGGTCCAGCCTTTATCCATCAGTGTTTACAACAATTGTCACTTGTACTTGACATTGAGTGGCGACTACATACAGCCTATAGGCCTCAGAGTTCTGGAAAAGTGGAAATAATGAATAGAACAATAAAGATCTAACTGGTCAAAATGTGTCAAGAAACTCAGCTCAAATGGAAAATCCTACTGCCTGTAGCACTCTTACGCGTTCGTAGTACCCTACCCTTCCACATTCCTTGCAGCCCTCACATCCGGAAGCTGAGGTGCCATTGCACAGTCAAAAAAATGTCTTGTTTGTTTTCTTGTCATGTATGCCATGGGTGGGATCTGATCCAACAAGTTGTAGTGAATGTATTAAGAACACTAGAACAGGCATTCAGATATCCCAAACCCACATTTGGCACTCTCACTATGTGGGGATATTTATGGGCAGGGGCGGACTGAGATCAGTCTGGGCCCCCGGGGAAACCTAGGCCCTGGGCCCCCTCTATAATCCAATATGTACCGTATATACTCGAGTATAAGTCGACCCGAATATAAGTAGAGACCCCTAATTTTACCCCATAAAACTGGGAAAACTTATTGACTCGAGTATAAGACTAGGGTGGGAAATGCAGCAGCTACTGGTAAATTTCTAAATAAAATTATATCCCCAAAAAATTATATTAATTTAATATTTGTTTACAGTGTGTGTATATAATGAATGCAGTGTGTGTGTGTGTGTGTATGAATGCAGTGTGTGTGTATGAATGCAGTGTATGTGTGTGTATAAATGCAGTGTGTGTGTGTGTATGAGTGAAGTGTGTGTATGAATGCAGTGTGTGTGTGTATGAATGCAGTGTGTGTGTGTATGAATGCAGTGTGTGTATGAGTGCAGTGTGTGTGTGTGTGTGTATGAATGCAGTGTGTGTGTGTGTGTATGAATGCAGTGTGTGTGTGTGTATGAATGCAGTGTGTGTGTGTGATGCAGAGTGTGTGTGTGATGAAGAGTGTGTTTGTGTATGTGATGCAGAGCCTTGGTGGGGGTGGGCATTTTTATTATAATTTTTTTTTAAATTTTTATTTTAATATTTTTTTTGTTATATTATTAATATATATTTTTTAATTTTATTATTTATTATTTTAATATTATTATTTTATTATTATTTACATTTTTATTCGTCCCCCCTCCCTGCTTGTTTGCTGGCCACGGAGGGGGGCTCTCATTCCCTGGTGGTCCAGTGGATGGGCTGTGTAGGAGGGGGCTAGCAGGAAGCTGTTACTTACCTTTACAGCAGCTCCTGTCGGCTCCCTTCTCTCACCTCCGGTCCGTGCAGCTCCCCTGTCCAACACTGTAAGTCTCGCGAGAGCCGCGGGGTCAAAGCGTTGCCACGGGTTACCGTGGCAACGCTCCGCGCGGCCGTGAGAGCTGCTGTCACATACATTGTGACAGGCTGCATTTTATAACAGAGTTTTGAAAAGAATACAGGGCTGTCTGGGATGATCTGCTGATCTTACCATTTGGTCCATAACTTCTACTGCATCCGGGCCCCTGACTGCCACGGGCCCTCGGTCTCTGCCCGAAGTGCCCTAGTGGTCAGTCCGCCCCTGTTTATGGGATAATAATAGTAAACAGTTGAGAATTACCCACCATTTTAATTTTCAGATCCCAAAGATTGTTATCGTGTAAGTGAAATGTATTTCATATAAATAAAATCACAATTTGTTATAAAAATAGATACATTTATTGTGACATTTTAAAATAATAATAAGTAACATGCGTGACAATAATCAATGAAATTTTAGTATAACATGAGTATGCAATACAATATGGTAATGTAAATACATCTCCCAATGGCTAAGACAAGATTTACGATGGCTTCACAGAGAAAGAATGTGAAAGTTTCACACAGAGAACAGAAATCCTCAAAGTGCAGCATAAAGTCGTAAAAACTTTAGCTGACAGTTAGAATAACCCTTTCAATGCTGGCTAGACCTCTTCTAGGCATTTAAGATCTATTCTTATGTAATTTTAAATAAAATAACATGTAAACCAGTCATTAGTCACTTCCTGGAACCATCAAATAAAAATAAATCTAACATGTTCTATAAGCTGATTTTTTTTTAATTTGCCTAAACAGATATTTAATCTTATTTTATAGCAAATCAATACAGCTGGATAAATATCACGATATGCTAACATGTGATATGTCACAGAAATACACACTTATCCTAATTCCATCTGCAGCATGGAATGGTTATAAATATATACTTCTTAGTTAATTAAGATTTCTAAATACCGAAATCTGATCGTGATTTATCCAGTCATATATCATGCTATTAGAAAAATGTTAATTCATTTAAATTAATTAAATGAAGCCAGTATATTTACCAGTTAAATAGATATTCTCACCAGATGTTCTCAGGTAGCTAAGTGTCAAGGAATGTTTCTCTGTCTTTTCTTTCTTAGCCTGCATCCGACTCTCTTGCCCCCGACTGCTTTCTCTGCCTCCTCTCTGCATACCTTGCTTGATTTTCTTGATTACCTTGCTGCATTCATCTGCCCCTTCTCTGCATTCATCTGCCTTGCCCCTGCTTCCTCTCTTGATTACCTCTCTCTTCCCTTTGTCTTAACTTTTAAAAGGGAAAGTTTCTCTGTTCGTCAACCAATAGAAACACTAGAGGTGTGATTATCTTTTAGATAGCAACTTAATATTTGGTGTATAGATGGCAGTCTCGTCCCACTAAACATACCGATCCAGGAAAGAGTTAACTTTTCCTGGTGGCTATTTTGACATCATTTTGGCTTATCTATATGTTACCATAATTTTATGTTTTCTGTCAGATCAAGGGTTTTCTTCAGACTATTTGTCTCCATTTTCTGTAGTAATTCCTAATATGACAGTTCGTAATACTAAATATGACCCCTTCAATACAATGGGAATCTGTTAGATATAGAAAGTAAAATTAAATTATTTAATCTTCTCTGTCACCTATGTCTGGGTTTAGAATTTATTCTATTCCATTAGCAATTAGACAGTCTCTTATCACTTGGTTTGTTTATACTATACATTCCTTAGCTCTGGCAAAGCGGTCAGTTTTACAGAAGGGTTTGAAATCTTGTGTCTTTTGTTAACTTGAAAATAACAAAATGGAGTCTGGTCTGTTCAGAGTGACTCAGAATATACACTTTTAATTTCTATCATAACACAAAATGTCTACCGATATAAATACCCTGACAACTATTAGTGCAAAGGATCTGTGTCTAAATGCAGATACTTAGACACTGATTATAGTGTCTGCCAGCCAGCTTCAGGAGAACCAAAATGATTTGACCTACAACTTCGTATAATTTGGTTGGTTCTCCGAAATGCACATTCCCAGGGGACTTTAATAAATAAGACATTAATTAGTACCATCACATCCCTGGGCATCTTTGTGATGCTTACAAGCAATTTCAGGTAGTTTTTTTTGACTGGTTCGAACATTTTGAAGGCCTTAGTGGGAGGAGTGCTTTTTATGATCAGCATGTGTCTTCTACATCTACTGCTTAACCCCTTAAGGACACATGACATGTGTGACATGTCATGATTCCCTTTTATTCCAGAAGTTTGGTCCTTAAGGGGTTAATTCCCTTGGTTATACGCCCTATACACAGTATTATCGATAGCACCATTGAGAGGAAAACGTAAGCCCATGTTATGGCCATGTGGAAGTATAAACCTTTAGCCCAGAAAGAAGTAACGTACAATTCTGTATTCGAACCCTGATAAAGCTTATAAGGGGCCCAAGGGCCAAGCCAATAGTTCTGTTGGTCCCTCCTGTCTTGGGTTCAGACCCTGACTGGCCATCGGGCATACTAGGCAAATGTATGGTGGGCCGATCGGCACGGCCGAGGCCGACAAGGGAGATCAGTGTATCTCCCCTGCCGGCCCATGCAGTACCAGTGCTATGCAAGCGCCGGCACTGCTGTGTGCCTTCATGGGCCGGTGAGGAGACAAACTATCTCCCTACTGGCCCACAAGCACTGAGATGTGGCAGCCGGCTAGGGAGGGAGGAAGATAGGACCTGCAGCTCCGCCGGGTTCCTCTTGCGAGGTCGGAGCATTGTCGCGGTTACTATGGCAACGCTCCAATCTTGCAAAGGGGGATCTCTACCCCAGGAACTACAGGGTAGAGTTCACTCCTCACCGGACCACAAGGGATTTCCTACCGGACCACCAGGGCTGGCAACAAGGTCCCCTAACCCAGGCAAGGTAAGAAGGGAGGGGGGACATAAATAGAATAATAAAAGAAAAAAAAAATATATATATATATATGTGTGTGTGTTTTATTTTTACCCCACAGCACCACACACACACACTACACACCGCAGAGCACCCCAAACACCACACAACAGCCCTCACACACACACTTTACCCAAAATACCACAGAGCACCCCAAACACCACACAGCACCTCTAACACACACTGCACCCCATAAATCACAGAGCATTCCTCACACACACACTGCCCCCAAACACCACACAGCACCCCAAACACACACACAGCACCCTAAACACCAGACAGCACCCCTCACATACACACACACTGCACCCCAAACAACACACAGTACCTCTCACACACACTGCACCCTTAACATACACTACTACATCCTTCACACCGGTCCGCTGTGTTTTGCCATCGAGTTCATGGAACTGAAATCGGACAAAGAGCACCACAAACACCACGCAGCACTCCTTGCACAATGCGCCCTTCACTCACACAGTGCAACCTTCACACACGCACTCCTCACACACACACTGCCCCCCTCACACTCACTGCACCCTTAACATACACACTACATCCTTCACACTGGTCCGCTCAGTGGTGTATCCTAGGCAGGACAAAACTCAGGCGCCCCCCCGCGCCACCCCCACCCAACCTTTCCCCCCGCCCCGCATTCTAAATACACACACACACATTCACTGACAGATACGCATACACTAGCTAACAGAAACACACACTCGCTAACAGAAACACACACACTAACAGACACACTCACACTCAGTAACAGACAAACACACTTACTAACAGACACACACTCACTCACTAGCAGACACAAACTAGCAGACACACACACTCACAGGCAAACACACACACTAACAGACACACACAGTCAGACACACACACTAACAGACACACACAGTCACACACACACACACACTCACTAACAGACACACACACTCACAGGCAAACACACTAACAGACACACACACTAACAGACTCACACACTAACAGACACACACTAACAGACACAGACACACACTAACAGACAAACACACTAACAGACACACACTAACAGACACACACTAATAGACACAGACACACACTAACAGACACACACACTAACACACACACACACACTCACCCACATTAACACGTTTTTAAAAATGTATTTAAACACCCCCCAGCCTCCTTACCTTTGGGAATGCTGGGGGAGGGGGGGTGTCTCTTCCTCCCTGGTGGTCCAGTGGCTGCTGGGCGAGCGGCACTGGCTGGCGGGCAAGCGGCACTGGCTGGCGGGCAAGCGCCACTGGCGGGCGGCTGGTGAGGGAGCACTTCCTCTGAGCTGTCTGCTCAGCTCCCTCGCGCGCCTCAGAGTGAGGCTGGGAGCCGGAATATGACGTCATTTGGGGGCGGCTTTATTTGCCGCCCCCTGGAAAATGCCGCCCAAGGCAAATGCCTTGTTTGCCTCGCGGCTAATACGCCCCTGGGTCTGCTGTGTTTTGCCGTCGAGTTCATGGAACTGAAATCGGACACTCAATGGCATGAACATCGCTGGGGCTTGCACCTCCATCTATGTTTGGCTAAATATGCACGAACAGAGCACCGTTCAGTAGAAATAATCTACCGAACACACTTCAACACTGACTTTGTACACGAACGGTCCCGTTCAACTATTTGAAGTGCACTTTTATCATTGGAAATAGACTGTCCGCACAGCCTAATTCTCTGGAACTATTTTGGGCATGAAGCCATGCTTGCGGCCAGTCAAAAAGAGACTTCCATTAAACTTTTAAACCCCTGCTCTGATCTGGGTGATGTTTGGATATGTTGTTCACCCAGTTCAGGGCTCTCCGGGGATGTAACCCATGTATTTGTGGGGATATGTTATGTTTTGGGGTACTTTCTGAACTTTGTGAAAATGTGTTTTTGCTCCCTGGAGATAATTGAGTTACTTACAGGACTTTACTCAATTATCTCCCAAGATATGGGAGATAATTGAGTGTACATGGGAGTGTCACCGACTGTATGTTTGTTCTGATTGGTTTGTGTCCTTTGTGTTCCTGTGACCCATCAGGTCCAGGGGGTGTTCCTCTGGCCTGAATAATTATATAAAAGCCAACCTGAACCATTAAATCTTAGATCATCTTGCACCTTCATGAAGTCTTGGCTCCTGTTTGGGGGATTGGAGAACTACACTCTGGGGATTGCTATAATCAGTATACTCCCCTGACTATAATCACTAAGCTCTTGTAAGAGCTGTTTCTGCTACGCTCTCAGCACAAGAGAGGTCTACCCACTGGAACCTGGATCCTGGTCTTGGGTCAAGGGTGGATGGAGGACAGCGAGACCCCAACCAAGCTGCGGTGGTTCATGGGGCTTACGGTGGTTATGGTGTTCCAGTGCAGTGCTGATGGTACCTGCAGGTACTAGGAAGCAGCAATTGACGGAGGTACCCGGTCGGGGTGCAGGCGGTCCATCACACAATCCATATAAGGTAATTCTGTGCATACTGCTTACTGATTGGTGTAAAGGTACAGTTGGGGGTTGTATAGACTATAATAGTGCTTGTGATTCAAAATTCCAGCGTCTAGACCTGGACACGAGTCGGCTGAGACCCGGACGGTTATAATAAATCTATTTGCTTCCTGAATTGACCTGTATCCGGACTCTCTGTGCGTGGCTTCATCATTATTATTATTATTGCCATTTATATAGCGCCAACAGATTCCGTAGCGCTTTACAATATTATGAGAGGGGATTTAACTATAAATAGGACAATTACAAATAAACTTACAGGAACAATAGGTTGAAGAGGACCCTGCTCAATCGAGCTTACATTCTATAGGAGGTAGGGTGTAAAACACATTAGGACAGGAATTTGCAATCAAATAAGGTGGGCTGCCCTTTAGGAGAGGGCAAGAGACAGGTATGTGAGGTAGGGGTTAATATTGGAGGCCATAAGCTTTCCTAAAGAGATGGGTTTTAAGGCACTTCTTAAAAGATGGCGTCTGATGGCGGTAGGCAGGCTATTCCATAGGAAGGGAGCCGCCCGCGAGAAGTCCTGCAAGCGCGAGTTGGCCGTACGGGTGCGGACAACGGACAGGAGGTGGTCACGGGCAGAGCGGAGAGACCAAGAAGGGACATACCTATGGATCTGTGAGGAGATACAAGAGGGGCTAGAGTTGTTCAGTGCTTTATAGGTGTGAGTTAGTACCTTGAATTGACTCCTATAGCATACAGGAAGCCAATGTAAGGACTGGCAGAGGGGTGAGGTGTGAGAGAAACGACTAGAGAGGAAAATCAATCTAGCAGCAGCGTTCATTACGGACTGTAGGGGTGCAGTACGGCTATTGGGAAGACCAATCAGGAGAGGGTTACAATAATCCATGCGGGAAATTACTAGAGCACGGACAAGCTCCTTGGTAGTATCTGGTGCAAGAAAGGGGCAGATGCGGGCTATGTTTTTAAGATGGAATCTACAGGATTTGGCAACATGCTGGATGTGAGGCTCAAAGGTGAGACCGGAGACAAGTATGACGCCAAGACAGCACGCTTGCAAGGATGGACTGATGTTGGTACCACAAACTTGAAGGGAGAGCGAAAGAGGAGGATCAGTATTAGGAGGAGGAAAGACAAGGAGCTCAGTTTTTGAGAGATTGAATTTCAGAAAGCGGGAGGACATCCAGTCAGAGATGGAAGAAAGGCAAGCAGTGACACGTTGCAGGACGGCAGGGGTGAGGTCCGGGGAGGAGAGATATAGCTGGGTGTCATCGGCGTACAGGTGGTAGTGGAATCCAAAAGAGGTAATAAGTTTGCCAAGAGAGGCAGTATAAAGAGAAAATAGAAGGGGACCAAGGATGGAGCCTTGGGGGACTCCAACCGAGACAGGACGAGGGGAGGAGGTAGCATTGTTTTCCTACTACAGAAAGACACACATACATACATACTGACATACACACATACATACCGTCATACACACATACATACAGACCGACACATACATAAATACATACTGACATACACATACCTATAGACAGACAGACACAAACATACATACAGACAGACACATACATACATACTGACTTATATACATGCATGCTGTCATACATCATGTCTACAGTGGCTGATATTTTTTATTTGTTTTTCTATTGTATCGGCTGAATGACCACTCACTTAGCAACTAAATACAGAGCTGTTATGGAGTTTATACAAACACTGATATTCATGCAACAGTAAGTACTACAATATCAGAATATAACTGCTTCAGTTGCTTGGCATGAACTATGTTCCTAATGTTTACTTAAAGGGACACTATAGTCACCTGAACAACTACAGCTTAATGTGTTTGTTCAGGTGAGATCTATAGCTCCCTGCAGGCAATCTAATGTAAACACTGTATTTTCAGAGAAAATACAGTGTTTACATTGATTGATAGGAATACCTCCAGTGGCCGTCACTCAGACGGCCACCAGAGGGACTTCCTATCATGTAGGGCCCTAAAAAGGCCTTGTACACGTCAGACGTATTAAGATAAGTCTGACGTGTGCAGGAGAGAGAAGGCACTGTGTGCGCACCTTCTCTCTCCAGCCTGTCAGAGAGGAGAGGGGGCGGGCAAAGACCGCGAGCTGTAGTGCGCTGTAATGCGCTCTGGACTTCATAGGGCGGCATGAATGCCGTCCTATGAAGTATGTGCGCATGTGTGGCGAAGCCACGCATGCGCACAAGGAAGCAATGATGCTTCCAAATGGAAGCGCCTGATTGCTCCCTGCTCGTGCCCGCCTATTTCGTCATTTTGACGAAATAGGGGGCGCGGCTTCACGAGGCTCCCGGCGCTGGAACCAGGTGAGTAAAACGGGTTGGCTGGAGAGTCCCTTTAATATTAACAGTTCGGAGAGATGTTTGCTAAAAGTAGTTACAGGTTTCCACTTTGAAAACAAACATCTTCCTCCGCTGATAACAGTCTCCAGTCTACTCAGTATTTATCATTTTGCAAATTTGATATATGTCAACAAAAGAGCATTTTCCAGTTCATTGTTCATTGCCTACGTAACGCCACAAGGACACTTAAGGTTCACTCAGTGCATGCACACGTTGCCTACAATCATCTGGGCAAGTTGACCATATTGTTGCCATACACCTTATTTGCCAAATCTTACAGGTATTTAAAAAAACATTTACACCATTCTGATATATTAGCTTTAGTGCATAATTGTTATTAAATATAGAATAGCTGTATTTTTTGATGTATTGAGAATATATAGTGGTTAACTTGTCTTTTCCTCTTTACATCTTATATGAGTAAGTCCAGTGGTGGAACTAATGTAGAGGGGGCCCTGGTACTAGTTCATTTTTGGGCTACGGGTTCCGAAAGGTAGATCTTCAACTGTTATACAACTCCCACAATGCCGTGCAAAGCGCGAGTCCCAGACAGCCCATTCCGTCTGCATGGGCTAATGAGGAAGCAGAAGCCTTAGCAGCAATAGGCGATCTGATAGGCTAAAAGCGGTCAGATGACACACAGCCAATCACAGCAGCCCATTACCGCTAAGGCTACTGCTTACTTATTAGCCCAAGCAGTACAGACGGAATGGGCCACCTGGGACTCTCGTTTAGCATTCAAATATAAAAAATAAAAAAAAGTTCAATGCTGTAAGGAAGGATGGTGCCAGGGGACTCCAGGCACTATAACCACCTCAATAAAATGACACAGTTACAGTGAGTTCAGTGTCCTTTTAGGTATCTAGAATGGAAACCAGGTTTTCATTTTAATCTCTAATATTTCCAGCAGCTGCTAATCACCAGTCGCTAGACATTAACATTTTTATTATTGAAACTGCTAGTAATCACTAATGATAGCAACGGCCATTCTGGCAACAAGTCAAATTAAGCAAAAGCAAAGAATATGAGAACTCTGAGAACGGACAAAAGCTTAGAGAATCTCAATAGCTAGTTTCTAGATTCATAGAAAAACTTAATTAAATATTCTAGTTTGGTATTTTCAAAATACGTACAAATTGGGCTGTTGTTCCTAAAATGTGCATATTTTGTTCCAAGTAATTTAGGTTTCCTGAAAAATACACTGAATTGCTCTGAGAACTCTAACAAATTGATTAGTTATTAAAAAAAAACTAAAATGTAAATGAATTGCCCTGTATTCTTGAAGGAAGACAAATTCAAATATAACGTTAAGCACCATAAGCACGACAGTGCGCTGGGTGCCGGTCACTGCTATGCGAAGATCAGAAGCTCTAGCATGGATCTTGTCTTAATTCTCCAGAGCTACACCATGCTTTGCAGGACCAATTTATTGGCTGAGCCGGTCAGCTAATCCTTCTCAGCCAATGAGTTACACCCTGCACCTCTGTGCTCAATGACAAAAGCTCCCAGCTTCAAAGAGGAAGTGAGCAGTGCCATGATGACCCAAGGTTATTTGTCAAACCATAAGCAAAATGGTTGGACCACTTACCCTATGTAAGTGCCGGGGCACTTCTGACAACATAACCACTACAGAGTGCTGTAGTGGTTATGGTGACTGTAGTGTTCCTTTAATGGAATAGTAGGGCATTTCAAAGGGTGGATGTTACAACACGTATAACACCCAAAGGCATCTGAGAATGGCAGGGCAGGAGCAAGTAGCTGTAGGTATAAAAGTCTATAACAACTCACAAAGCAACCTAATACACTGATCAGCCATAAAACCACCTGCCTAATATTGTGTAGGTCCCCCTCGTCCAGTTAAAACAGGCTCATGCGTCGAGGCACGGACTGCACAAGACCTTTGAATGTGTCCTGTTGTATCTGGCACCAAGACATTAGCAGCAGATCTTTTACAGGGACACTCGACTGCCCAAATACAAAATAAATAAAAATCACTGTTTAGTAGATATACCACAAATGAAGACTTGCATGCATTTAGTTGTGCATTTTTTTCATTGGAGTTATATCTAAAAACAGCTTGCAAAACCTGCAGATCTCTTGTCTGCTGCCCTCTGCAATCCCTCCTCTTCTCAACCCACCCAGACTTTATGTGACTGTCCAATCACAGACTTCCCAATGTAGCTCAACAAGAAGTCTTTGCAAGGCAAGTGCTCTGAGTAATTGCTGCATCATGAGTTCAGTGCAAATAAGCTAACCAAACCAGAAAGTAACAAATTCTATTTATGAAATTATTTATGTAATTGCATATATGGACATATGTATATTTCATATTTTTTTTATTTATATATACATAGATATAGTGTATTTTGATATAAATATATATATATATATATATA
This sequence comes from Pelobates fuscus, assembly GCF_036172605.1. NCBI lineage: Eukaryota > Metazoa > Chordata > Amphibia > Anura > Pelobatidae > Pelobates > Pelobates fuscus. Next base: position 45,684,780 of record NC_086321.1, on the reverse strand, counting down.
TACTAATATCAAAATACAGTTAGAATAAAAATTATATATATATAATTTTGTAAGTTTTTTATTTTTACTTTTTTTATTTATTTTAAATTATTATTTATTTGTTATTATATATATATATATATATATATATATATATATACACACAATATATATAGTTATTATTTATATTATATATATATATACATGTGTAATTTTACTCTAAGTGTATTTTTATATTAATATATGTATGACGTTATATATAAAATATATATTTACATATTATATATAGATATACTATATGGTGTATATATATATATATATATATATATATATTTATTATTTTTAAATGTATTAACTTTATTTCTAAACATTTTGAAAACTTCAGGCAGTTCCCCTACAGGCAACACTATGAACACCTATTGTGGCCATGTGATCGCTCTTTCAGTGGAGAAGAAGACCGGCTTGCCGGCGGGGGAACAGGGCTGATCGGGTAAGTGAATGGGAATGGAGGGAGAGGGAAAGGGGGGGTTACATTTTTTAAATTTTTATTTCTTTATTTCAATTTTTTTTTAATTTTATTGATTTTTTACTGAGTGCCTTGACCCCTTGAGGCACTCTGCACAGGCAGAGCATCGAAGTCTGTCTGATGGCTTCCGATGCTCTGGCTCACTGCCGGGCGCCACGTGGAGCAACCCGGAAGTAATCATGATCAATCATGATCGTTTCCTGCGCTCTAATTCGCCGCGGACGTATCAGGTACGTCCGAGGTCGTTAACGACCGTTTTATTGTCGGACCTACCTGATACGTCCGAGGTCACTAAGGGGTTAAAGGCCTGGGGGTGTAACCAGTACAATTTATAAAAGTGTTAATTTCAATAGAAATCTGCACTTTTTTTCCAAATGAAAAAAATAGGGCACACTCTTCACACATAAATCTTTTCAGCAAGCTAGAGTGCTTTAGGGTTCTGGAGTGTCCCTTTAAGTCCTGCAAGTTGTGAGATGAGGCCTCCATGGATCTGATTTATTGTTCCAGCACATCTCACTGATGTTCAATCGGATTGAGATCTGAGTAATTGGGAGGCCAATGCAACACATTGAACTCTTTGTCATATTCCTCAAATCGTTCTTGCAGTGTAGAAGGGTGCATTATCCTAAATGAACGAGGCCACTGCCAACAGTCACACCATTGCCATAAAGTGGTGTACATTATATGCAACAATCTTTAGGTAGGTGGTTACGTGTCAAAGTAACGTCTACATGAATGAGAGGACCCAAGGTTTCCCAGCAGAACATTTCCCAGAGCACAATATTGCTTCCGTCGGCTTGCCTTCTTCCCATAGTGCATCCTGCTGCCACCTCTTCCCCAGGTAAGCTATGCACGTGCACCTGGCCATCCACATGATCTAAAAGAAAATGTAGTTTTTGAAGGAGCTTTCGGTGGTGGACAGGTGTCATCATGGGCGCTCTGACCGGTCTGCAGCTGTGCAGCCCCATACACATCAGACTGCAATGCACTATGTGTTCTAACACCTTTCTATCATGGTCAGCATCATGTTTTGCAGCAGTTTGAGCTACAGTAGTTCAGGTGTGATCAGACCGTGCTGGTCTTCGCTCCCCTTGAGCATCAGTGAGCCTTGAGTGTACATGACCCTGATGCCAGTTCACCGATTGCCCTTCCACAAGACTTGAAATGCTCAGACCCATTTGTCTAACCATCACTATTTGGTCCTTGGCAAAATAACTCATATAATTTCGCTTGGCCATTTTTCCTGCTTTTAACAAATGAAATTCAAGAACTGACTCTTCACTTTCTGCCTAATATATCCCACCCCTTAACAGGTGCCTTTGTAATGATATAATCAATGTTTTTCACATCTCCTGTCAGTGGTTTTAATATTGTGGCTGATCAGTGTATAGTTTATCTCTCTGATAAATTCTATATCTTGTGCTTTGGGAGCAGTCACAGTGGTGCTGCTCACGGGGTGTATATGTAATAAAAAAAAAGGGGAAATGGAGAGCTAATAGTGAAGCATGTAGCAAATCCAATCGATAACAAATGAAAATAGGCCCACTCACTCTTTTTGGGAGCTAAGATGTAACTCCAACTTGAGCGCCTGGGAGGAATGATCCCCGCCTACGGATATTGCAGAGTATAAGCTTTTGTAGCGGGTTCTTGTGGTGATGGTGGTACATATCAAATATATATATCAAATAAAAATATAAGGATAAAAATGATGGCAGATGTGCACTCACGTGTTCCAGAGCCTTCATCTGCTTCTGTACAGGATGAGAGACCACGGTTCTGGTGATTATGCTGCCTTGGATTGCATCAGTATCTGTAAAGCGCTGAATACTTTCTTGTTTTTCACATAGTGTTAGGTGAGCCTGCAGTGACAGATACAGTTTAAAGTAATGCATGAAATTTTCTGACTTTTAGTGAAACACTCCCTGAATATACTTTTTAAATATGCAGAAAGTGTCCTGTCTTTTGTATTGTTGTTGTTTTATTAGACTGCCATCTACTGGTTAATGTGAATGTGGATCATCGTAGTTAGAAAAGATAAGAAGTATACAGTATATGTCCGTATAGCCTTAGTGATCTGGGTCACAGAATGTTTGCGCCATCTGGATACATTTTCCTAGAGCATGATCGCTTTAAGCTCTATGCGAAGATTCTTTGAACCATCCCAGTAGATCAAAATGGATTTCTGTATAGATAATCTCTACTGGGTTATTCACTAAATTGTGGTGTCATTAATTTACATTTTAGGCAAAAAAAAGGATAAATTGGAAAAATTCAGCTGTTTTCAGTGTAGCTGAACTGGTGTGTGTATGTATGTATGTATGTATGTATGTATATATATATATATATACGAAGGGGAAGGGAGGATCGGAGGCAAACAATAACTAATGCCTCACAAGCCTAACCTTTCCCTGATGAAAAAGATAACCTTAACATAACCTTTATTAAATTGAATGTAAAACCAAACGTGTCAGGGTATATCTAATATAACAATAATGTAGCCTAAAACAGCCTGTCTGTATCTATGGTGATGTGCCCCGAAAGGGGATCCGTAAACGGCTTTTATTTTGCCGAAGTCCGTGTGGTTATTCCCGAAACCCACGGTCTTTGAGCACGGATTAATACACCCAATAATTAGGCTATTTAGAAAGATAATCCCAAAGTCAATAGTGACAGATCACCTATTGGGCGAAACGCGTCATCACGTCAATTACGTCATCACGCCATCACGTGATCGGACGGAACTTCGAGTTCCAGAAAGTGTAACCTGCAGTGCCAAAAATTGCTAAAGACTGGTAGATATCTTTTACACAGCACTGAAATATGGTTATTAGACTTCTATATGGGAACGGTGATCTTGGATTTTATTATAAGAAATAAAGGTTGTTATACTTCTGATTGAGCTGGCGTCCTGCTATTTTGCACCATCAATCAAGTCCTGGGTTGTGGACTACGAGCTGGATAAGTTAGAGCAGGCTTCTACTGCTCTTCGTTTGTGAGTGATATTCCAATTTTAATATTGTTGGTTTTAATACTTATTTCTTAAACAATATTATACTATGTTTCTCCTTTTTGTACCTTTCTTTATATATGTTCTAACTTGATTCGGAGCATCAAAGGAGATATATATTTTTTCTGTAAGTTATTATTTTGATATTATTCTTCCACTATTCACTTGCAATTCTGCACATATGTTATATTGAGTGTGTTTATATTGTGTATACAGTCTTTTCTGCACTATTTTGATGCACCTATTTGCACTTTAAATTTTTAAAGGTACAGCGCACCTTTTTATTTGTATTTTCTGTATGGTGTTTTGTGAGCTTGTACACTCTTAGGTGCTGCTCTACCTTTATTATTTTAGTATTTGTACTAATATTTTGCACTATTAGCGCCTTTTTTGCTTGTTTGTCTTTTAATGTTTGGATTTGTTACAGAATTTACATGAATTGTGAACCACAGACGCATGTTCTAAGATAAATTACGTTGGTAGAACTACAGTTGATGAAAACATTGATAGCGACCTCCCTGGAGGTTTGTATGCTAACAACCGATTTTGTTGGAAGGATAAAATCACAAGCTTTACAGTGTCCACACTTATAGATTTGTTTCGTGGGTTGAAGCCATGTGGACACTGATTGTGTGGGTTCCAAGTGGCTGTAAGTTAAATGATCTGCCAGGTTTCTTGCCCTCCTAAAAGTCATTGAGGGTTGAGTTGCAATAGTATTTTTTAGAAATGAATCATATTGCAATTCTGTCCAGTTCCTTCGAAAAACTTCTTGGGCTGCATTCCAATCTTTATCATAAGTACCTATAAATCTAGTCATTCCAGGAGAAGTGGGAGTAGTCCTGGGAGGTCTATGTAGACTTTTATATCTATCTACCACTTTGGTTCGCTGATAGGCTCTTTTAAGTATCTTATTCAGATAGCCAAGTTTTTTTAAATCTGTTTTTAAATTCTTTGGCTTCATTTTCAAAATCCGCAGGGTTAGAGCAGTTTCTCTTTGCTCTCAGGTATTAGCCATATGGAATTAAAGATCCGAGCGTCGGCCCTACTGCATTCCATGACGGGCCGGTGGGGAGATCAAAGAGGGGAGGATCCTGCAGAGCTCTATCTTGCAGCTCCGCAGGGTTATTCTCGCAAGATCTGGAGCATTGCCATAGCAACGCCCCCAATCTCGCGAGAGTGAACTCTAGCCCAACCTGCACTCAACACTAGCACCACCAGGGATGGCAGCACAGTCCCCCGTCCCAGGCTACAGGTAAGAAGGGAGGGAAGATATAATGCCTCACACACATCACTCACACACACACATCACTCACACACACACACAGCACGCATACACACAGCACGCATACACACAGCACTCTCTAACACACATTACCCTAACATACACATTACCCTAACATACGCACATCACTCTCACACACATATTACCCTCACACACAAACACATTGCCCTCACACACACACACATTGCCCTCACACACACACACATTACCCTCACACACACACACATTACTCTCACACACACACAGCACCCTCTCAAACACACAACATCAGACACACACACACACATTTCACCCCTCACACTCACAGCATCCATCACACACTGCACCCCTCTCACACACACACTTTACCCCTCACACACCCACTGCACCCTTCACTCATAAACACTGCACCCCTCACACATACACACAGAACCCCCAACACACTGCACCACTCACACACACATATATATATATATACTACAGCACCCTTCACAGAAACACTGCACCCCTCACACACATACTGACTTCCCCTATACACACATTCTCTACAGCCCCTAGCCACACATGCATTACATTACACCACAAACACAACACGACTAAAACCAACCTTATTACACAATACCACACCACAATCAGCTCACTACACACACGCAATACCACAAGCAGGCTCCAAACACATGCACAATACTATTTTCTGTCCCTTTTGTCTCCTGGTATCCCATTTATAGAGACAGGTTGCAAGGAAGCAAAGTGCAAGCATGTTATGAAATTTGCTTGCACTGTGCCAAACAAATACAGGGCATTTTTCTTCAGCAGAGCTCTGCGCATGGTCTGCCCTGGAAGAGCATTGAACCAACATGCTCACTTTGAGAGGGGGCGTGTTTGTCATTGGTGATGTCAAAACACACCCTCTCTGCCCCGCCCCCTTCTTAGTGAGCCGCTGTGATTAAAAAATTTCCCGGCCAATTTTTTCCCATTCTAGCCCTGGTTTCTCAGAAACCAGCTCTGCACAGAGGTCCTACAAAAGGTGCCTTTCTCCTCTGCATTTGTGGCTTTAAGGAAAATGATTGTGCCTTTGGGCTCTGACTGTGAGTCTTGGGAAAACCTCTGTCAGACATTGGAGAAACTCTTATTTTACAATGTATTGAATTTTCTCTAATTTATTTGTTCTGGTTCATCAGAAGTATTGAGCAACATCAGGAATATGACAAGCTACATGAATCTGTGCATGACACCATGAACTATGAATCTGTGCATGACACCATGAACTATGAATCTGTGCATAACACTAAGGCATCCAACATCTGGACCCCAGATCACAGAACATCACAAATAAATCACAGTAAACATGCAGGGTACAATATACAGGAAAAAGCATTCCAAAAATTGCACATGTGATGATTGGAACATTTTAATTACATACTGTGTAAAAGAAATTCACACAGTGTACTGAATCATTGCCATAACTGGCCATTATTTTACTGGAAAAAAATGTCATTTGCATACACACTGTAGAGCTGATGAGAAATTATAGATACTCAGCAGGAAACAAATTGATTTACATCATGGAACCAAAGGGTAGGGAACGAATATAAACAATAGACTTAGTGTGAGGCGTATGAATAAGAAAATAATACAATGTTTTTACAATTATTTGTACATTTTTAGATATTTGTGGAATACGTGATGGTTCTCTTTTTCATTTAGGACTAAGAATACTCTACAGCTAACAAAAAGAAAATGTAGAGCAAATAAGTAAAACAAAACCTTTTTTGTTTGCCTAATTCAATGGCATTTCAATAATACCTTAAAGAGACACCCTATGATTACTTTATCTTGCTGAAGTGATTTGTATGTGGAGTGTTTTTTTTTTTTTTTTTATTTTACAAAAAAGTGCAAATTTTTTAAAGAAATTGAAACTTTTATAAATTACTTTGATGCGCCCCATGGGTGGCAGACAGCAGATCCTGTTACTTCCTGGTTTGGTTAGCTCAGTGGAGCTAATCTCAAGAGGCAGCAATGGTCCAGAGCACCTGCCTTTCAAAGACTTCTCGTAGAGCTGCATTGAGAAGTCTGTGATTGGGCAGTCACAGAAAATCACAGGGTGTGGGGGTTAGAAGGGAGACAAAAGATCTGCTGCTTATGCAAGCTGTTTTTTTAAATATACCACCAACAAAAATGCATTAATAAATGCATGCATGTATTTATTAGGGGTACCGTGACATTTTGAAAGATTTTTTTGGGGGGTGGGGGTGAGGGCAGTGGAGTGTAAAAAAATATCGTTGCTAAATTCAGAAGAGAAATAAGTGATAAAATGCACGCCTCATGATTGTCCTTTTTTCTTCAGTACAGTCCCTAATTTAGTTCGCTTTAAGTAACACCAAGGAACGGTCCCTAGAAAGCTTAACTCAGACAGAGAGCTTACAGATCTCTGACTTAGGTACTGGAGTCAGGAAGTGACCCCAAACTGTTCTAAACCTACATTCCTGGCACCATAACCACTACAGCATGCTGTAGTGCTGGATTGGAATATTCCTATACCATCAATTTTGTTTTTCTCCACCAGTCATTCTTGAAATCTCCAGTAGAGAGCAGTGCAATCCTAATTTTATATTTTAACGCTTGTGTAAGAAATGTGTTATTTTTTTATTTAATTTTGTTGCTTTTCCATATAAGCCACAAAGGCATTATTAATGTGCTTAGAAAGCTTTTTGGTTTGAAAAGTTAAAGGAACACTGTAGTATCAGGAACACAGACGTTTTCCTGACGCTATAGTGCTAAACTAACTATTTAGGTGGCAGGCCACCCTTAGATTGCAGTAACAAGATGTTTAACCCCTGAAGGACCAAACATCTGGAATAAAAGGGAATCATGACATGTCACACATGTCATGTGTCCTTAAGGGGTTAACCCCTGAAGGACCAAACTTCTGGAATAAAAGGGAATCCTGACATGTCACACATGTCATGTGTCCTTAAGGGGTTAAACTTACATTTTTTTCCACCCCACATCAGTCTCGCCGTGTCTAGCCCAGCTTCCATGGCTGAGTTCATCAGTCTTGATGATCTAAGCCGATCCAATGCTTTCCCATAGGCAGGGCAGCCATCAGGGCATGACAACCGCAACGGTTGTCAAGGGCCCGGCGGTCCTGGGGGGCCCGGACTGCTCAGGTCGTCCGGGCCCCACATTCAGTGGTAACATACCGGGCCTCTTCTCCTGGGGGGCCCAGCAGCCGGTCACCTCAGGGCCCCCCAGAGGCTGGCCCTGCTGACACCCGGCGGGCGCGCGAGGGAGCACTCTCCTCTGAGTGCTTCCTCTTCAGCTCCCTCGCGCACCGTACTGATGCCGGAGCCGGAAGATGACGTCATCTTCCGGCTCCGGCATCAGTATGCGGCGCGCGAGGGAGCTGAAGAGGAAGCACTCAGAGGAGAGTGCTCCCTCGCGCGCCCGCCGGGTGTCAGGAAATTTGGGTGGGGGTGGGGAATTTGAATGGAGGGGGGTGGGGAATTTGAATGGAGGGGGGGGGATTTGAATGGGGGAGGATTTGAATGAGTGGGGGGGGAATTTGAATGAGTGGGTGGGGGTGGGGGGAGGAATTTGAATGAGTGGGGGGGGAGGGAAGGCAGGAAATTTGAGGGAGGGGGGGAGAGGGAGGGAAGGGAGGAAATTTGAGGGAGTGGGGGGGAGAGGAAGGAAATTTGAATGAGTGGAGGGAAGGGAGGAAATTTGATGGGGGGAGAGGAAGGAAATTTGGGGGGGGGAGGAAGGTAGGAAATTTGGGGGGGGAGAGGAAGGAAGGAAATTTGAGGGAGGGGAGGGAGAGGTAGGAATTTGAGGGGGGAGAGGAAGGGAGGAAATTTGAAGGAGGGGGGAGAGGAAGGGAGGACATTTGAGGGGGGAGAGGAAGGGAGGACATTTGAGGGGGGGAGAGGAAGGGAGGAAATTTGAGGGGGGAGGGAGGAAGGAAATTTGAGGGGGGAGGGAGGAAGGAAATTTGAGGGGGGAGGGAGGAAGGAAATTGGAGGGGGAGAGGAAGGAAATTGGAGGGGGGAGAAGGAAGGAAATTGGAGGGGGGAGAAGGAAGGAAATTGGAGGGGGAGAAGGAATGAAATTGGAGGGGGGAGAAGGCAATGAGAGGGAGGGGGAGAAGAAGGAAATTGGAGGGGGGGAGAAGAAGGAAATTGACGGGGGGAGGGGGAGAGATTGACATCCATCACACACACACACAATGCACCCCTTGCACACAGCAACAAATGGAACATCAGCTGATGTCACTGTAAGGAAACATGTTTGCGGACAGACCCGGGAGCTGTGTAGGACAAGTTGAGCATGGCGACCTGTCATGAAGCAGAGCTCGATCTCTGGAGAGGCTAAACAGGTGGGTGTGTGCATTGAGGTACTGTTCTGGAGTGAACATACGCTGCGTCTAGAAATCCTCCAAAACTGCCGGTGTTCTATCAAATTCCCCTACCCGTGAAAATCCCCTACCCTCGTCACTTCTGGTGAGGGGAATCAGCTGGATCCTGTGCTGCACATGCATGCTAGCACTCCTGCTACTCCTCCACAGCAAAATCCTGGAAGGTAAGTAAAACTAGTTTTACACTTTCATTATAGTTAGTGCATTCACTAAGCTTAGGCACACGGGACATTTATGGTTAAGTGAGGGTTCAAATTAGGGTTAGGTAAGTGATTCTAACCTCTCTCACTCTCTATTCTTACCCTAACCCTTGGGGTAAGGGTTAAAATAAAGTGTGAAAAATCACTAAATAGGAACAAGTCCCTAATCCAAACCCTAATTTGAACCCTAACATTAACCCTAAATGTCCCATGTCCTAAGCTTAGTGAATGCACTAACTATAATGAAAGTGTAAAACTAGTTTTACTTACCTTCCAGGACCTTGCTGTGGAAGAGTAGCAGGAGTACTAGCACACATGTGCAGCACAATTTAATGACTAAGTGAGTGCGCTGGATATTGGATGTTGGAACAATTGGCACCAGCAGCACCCTGGGGCTGGATTTACCCTAACTGACCTACCCAAGGCTGGTTTCCAGCCTTAGGGAGCTGCAGTACTTGGGGCAGGCACTACAGCCCTGACAGGTACTAGAGCTTTACTGACATGGGGAGACACATACAAGCTTCCCCATCTATCAGAGGATGTTGCGTAAGAGTATCTGCTGAAAAACATATTTGCAGCTTTGTTGAATGTACATTTGCAAGTATTCCAAATCTATACACACATTGTTAGGTTGTGGAGGCATACCTTTTACAAGCATGTGTGCGGATTAATGGTCGTGAAAGAATTAATATTGTCATTGCACCCTCAGTCCAGATTATGTTATTTAATATAGAGCCAAATGAAGGCAAACTTTTTATTTTAATGCTGTTTTGTGAAAATCATTATGTCATATATGTTGGCAAACTTTACCAAAATAAATCCTCGTTCTGCATTTTAACAACTACCTTTTTACACATTGCATTTCCAGAGAGTTGTATATACCTTTACAAATTGTATTCACCGTATTTGACATTTTTTGTTTTAATAAAAGGAACCCTTTAGCAGAAATTAACCAAATTTCTGTTTCATTTTTTATCTTCTATACCGGACTCTACTGGGACTTTTGGGGCTTAAGCCAGAATTGTGGATTGATAACTTCAAAAGACTGTTTATAAATCAATTTGAGCTCTAAGAGACTTATACATTTTCGATACATTGTAAAATTGTTACATTTATCTCACGCATTTCTACATACCAATTTGATACATTGGAGTATTGCTACATTGAATTTATACAATCCGAACTGAATGTATATAAATACAGAATAGGATGTATTTTTATTTGATTTATTTAGTGTCTGTAATAGGTTACCTATTTTTTTCACCCCTTTTTTTTCTTCTCAGTTTTAAAGTATTTTATCTATCTCCCGATAGGCGCTCCACTGATAAATAGCTTATTAGATATTTTAATCATGCTGCAATTTTTTTTAGCAGATGCTTCTGGTAACAAAATAGAAAATGTTCATGCAAGGTCCTGTAGTAATGATATTTAACCACAAGATGGTGCTGGCAAAACTTAGAATGACGTCAAATATTAAGTCTTTTAGTAAGTTCGATCAGAAGTCAGATGGGTCACCAGTAGTAGTTGAGAGCAGGATCAGGCAGCTTTAAAATAGGTAGAGACCACAGGAGTGAAACGATTCTTATCACAATGTACAGGGAGCGGCAGATAAGGAAATAGCACAATGTCAAGCAGGTTAGAGTAATGCTGTAGGCTTGCTCCAGCATCCACAAATGTACAGGTGAACTCCCTTAATATTAGTATAGATGAGACCTTGAGGGACCAGAAAACAGGGAGGAAAACACCCTACCCTGTTACCGTCTCTTAGGTAAAGGATGGTCACCTAGACTGGGTAAAAAGGGGGTAACCCTAGGGTAATGAAACAAAATGAAGAAAATAAATCCAAAGGTGGTCTAACTAAGAGACAACCATGAGGAAAAGTACCCAGTCCAATTCCGATAGTAAATGTTTAAAGGAAAAAATAATAAATAACTTTATTAAGGTATATAGTACAATGTATACATAGATTCCAATCTAAATAGATAGAGTCAGCCAAAAGGAATAACCCACCATCAAAAATAGAGAGAGTGGCTAAATAATAGCCTACTATATATAATCCTTCTAAAGAGAAAGGAAAATTACTAAATGATGCTAGGGCTGAGGGTATAGAAGCACTCATAGGGGTGGAGAGAATAGGTGGAGAGAAGTGGGTAATAGGATGTGTAGGTAGAGTATGGAAAGAACCATAGTATCGTATTCACATATCCCCACATATAGTAAACTCCTCCACAGAAAATCTCCTTCTGTGCTCTAACCCTATACTCCTGGGAAACACCTTCAAGGGTGTTCTAATCTAGCCTCTATCTATAATAGAAAAATACACCAAACTTAAAAATATATAAAAACATAATGGTACTTAGTCTAAATAGAGAGAGACAGAGAGAAACGGGAGAGACCAGGCACAAAATAGAAAGTGGCTAGATAATAGCCTACTGAGAAAGCTACCTTTCTAAAAAAGAAAGGAGGTATACTAAATGGTGCTTGGGCTAAGGGTATGCAAGCAGTAAGAGAGGAGGGGAGAACTAAAGGAGAGAGGTAGGTACAAAGGCATATATAAGCGTATAGGTTAGGTATAAAAACCAACCATAAGGTGTAAACCTCTCCCCCCACTTATAAACTCCCAGCAAACAAACACTCTCTGTGCTAAACCCTATACTCCTAAGGAAACACCTTTGAGGGTGTTCTAATCTCAGCTCAAACTAAAAATAGAGAAGGTTCCAAGAGTTTAAATTAATGTGAAATCATCTGTGCAGAGTGCTCAAATCGTGAGTGAAGTAATGGCTAAAAACCCAAGAGTTTAAATTAATGTGAAAAATTAATGTGAACTCCCTTAATATACCTGAAGGGGAGGGAGTGTATAGAGAATTTAGCTCTATTTCTCACACTATATAACTGTCATAGAAAATACAAATAGGAATTGGAGGCACACCCAGAAAATGCATTCTGCAGTGTCAAAACGAAACAAAGTAATAGTGCTTTGATGTATATACTCACAATGCATATCATATATCTGTTCAATGAAAATTTTACAGAAGTGACATTACTATACAAAATCTCTTCAAATGTACACCTTCCTGTGGTCACCTCCAAAGGGGCCTCTGAAGCTGGGGGGCTGGCAGGGTGCTCAACCCAAAAGCAATCTGTAGACACACAGCTAACATTAAGGGTAAAAGGCACTCCTAAAAAAACACAATCCAGTGCAGCAAAAAAACGTACACCCCACAGTGTATTGTCACTCTTACAGTTAATAAACTTAATACAGAAACATAAAAAAGGTGAGAAAGAGCGCACAATGATAACAGTTCCCTTCTTTAGTATAAAAACCTATTTGACATAAAAATAAATATCATAATACAGTATGTATGTACAGAGATGAATCAAGGAGAGGGTGCTGGAAAAACTCACAATCTCTAGAGTCTGTAAATTGGCTCTAAACTGTAGAGGCATCATACAGAAACCTGTAGTCACACATTGTTTCAGGTTAGTGAATGGGGAATGGGGACACTGAGACACTTGGGGACACTGAGAGACATGGGGTCACTGAGACACTAGGGATGCTGGGAGACATGGGGACACAGACACTAGGGACACTGGAAGATAATGTATCTTCACTAGGGACACTGGGAGACACTGGGAGACAGGAACACTGAGACACTAGGGACACTGAGACACTGGGAGACATGGGGACACTGAAACACCAGGGACACTGGCTTGGAGACATGGGGACATTGTGTCCCTAGTGTCTCAGTGTCCCCATGTCTCTAAATGTCCCCATGTCTCAGTGTCTCCACGTGTGTCTGTTTCTCCTTGTCTCAGTGTCCCCATGTGTGTCCGTGTCCGCAAGTGTCTGTGTCCCCATGCCTCCCAGCGTCCCCTAGTGTCTCAGTGTTCCTAGGTCTCATTGCCCCCATGTCTCAGTGTCCCCAAGTGTCCCCGTGTGTGTGTGTCCATGTCTCAGTGTCCCCAGTGGTCTCCCTGTGTCCCCATGTCTCACAGAGTCCCCTAGTGTTTCAGGGTTCCCATGTCTCCCTGCAGCCTCTACCCCATCTCTCACTTCCCTGGGCTGTAGGCTGTCCCTGCAGGCTGGGAGCTGCTGTCTGCACTCTCTGTGCTGTGTAGCTGCTCCCCCGCGGATCAGTGAGTAGAGAGATGCAGGTATATGCTATAACTTCCTATCCCTGCCTCTGTTTATACACACAGCGACCCCTATTGGCCAGTGATGGTATTGCAGAATAATCTCTGTTTATACTGAGAAAAATACAGGCATTTGTATTGCCGGTATTACTGCAATATCGGCACTGACTAGGCAGCCTCAAATAAATACCGGCCAGGTGACAAACCTAAGAGTAGTGGGGGGGGATAGGGACATTGCCTAGCAAGACGGACATAGTAAACACATTCAAGCTCCTCCTCTCAGCTATTGACCTGGGCTGGTGGGGGGTTCTTGCAGTAGGAAAGGAACTGCAATCACAGTTGGGGTCACTTAATTTTGCCATGAAAATTATACCACAAGGGCGGGCATTTATATCCCGGTTGAGCTACCGGTTTTCCCAATTTCAGTCTGATTCCCCCCGCATTGCTCTAGATTCACATGCCACCACTGATTTACACATGTAGAGGGAATTCTTGCTGAATTGGAATGGGAAAAGCATATTCATTCCAGTGTTGACGGACAGATGCTGCTGTCACAACTGTTTTTGCTGCAATTTTTGGCAACGAATGGATGTAGGGTAACTGGCCTGAGGAGATTAAAGAGATCCTGGAGTTCACTGACACCTCAGCTTTATTTGAGCTTTACCCGATTGTGGCGGGAGGAGTAAAATGGGGTGCTTGCTGGTTGGGTAATACGGTGCGATGCTTCTCTGACAACATGGCAACATGGCAACTTGCCATATTGTTAACAAGGGACGTTCGTCATCCCTGGCCATCATGCGATTCATGAGGAATCTGACATGGCAAGCTGCTAGGCACAGCTTTTTCTTGACATGAATATATATTCCTGGGGTCCTGAATATCGCAGCTGATCATTTATCCCGATCTCGATTTTAGGAGTTCCAGGTGGCACTACCAACAGCAGCCCTGATACCTACCCCAGCACCACGGTGGCAGGACATGGTTATGTATGGACTAGATAGTCTACTCACTCACGGGCGTCACCCCTCACAATTAGGTCTTTCTGATAGCACAAAGAGATCATATTTAAACCTAAAAATACCTTTTCTCATTGCCCTAGGTTTCCCGGGTGGTTGTTCGAGAGTGCGTTCCTTATTCTAGTATATTCTGTTTTTTGACTTTGGCTTTGATTTTGACTTCCCTATATTTTGGTATTACTGTCTTCTGGCTTTCCTTTGTCGTTGTGTCCCTTTCTGTGTCTCCTGAACTCGGCTATTCCTTACTATTCTTTGGTACGTTAGTCCGGCCATTCTAAGGCCCGGTAATGTGTTACCTATTAGTCACCTGTGTTACACAATTCTACGTGCTGGATCATACAGTAATCCTGACAAATTCCACATAATCGACAAATTCTCTATGGAAACTTTGATTGCTTTAATTTCCTTTTGCCACCTTCACCTAAAGCTATCCTTCAACACTATTAATAAGCAACGCTTCCTTTTCATCTTACCAGGTGAAAGCCATATTAAAAGGTATCAAGGACTCCACACCCACACCCACGCCTTCTAGAGTACCCATTCACGATCACCTGTTCCAGTCACTTTCAGACCTCCTAGATTCCTCACCAATCATCAAAACGTTAGGGCGGTGGAAGTCCACTGCTTACACCAGATACCTCAACCAGTACAAGAGGTACGCCTAGAATTCAGGAATTTGATTATGTGATGTACTTATGTTGCATTGGAGGCTGAATAAACTGGTTATATATTTTTTGCACTCTTTTATATCAGGCCTACCGCATCGTCAGTTCCGGCACACCACAACTGGCTTTGCCCCTCCCCCAGTATGTTTTATGTTTCTAACTCTATGACTTTTGATGCCCTGAACACAAATATATATATATAAGAAAACTAGCGCTTGGCTGCACTCAACTAAACATGCATAAATAGGGTGCTGCTGGGAGCCAATAAGTACAATAAAAATGAAAATCCTTATCTACTAAACAACAACTTTGGTGCTGACAGATTTAGTTAGGTTTTTAAAAACACCTAATCTAGGCAAAAAATAATGGGGGTTTAGTTACATTATATGATTATACATTGCATAAACTTGCCACAACGTTAATGTACCCCATCTTTGGCAGGTCCTACTCTAACAGCCAAATGTCTCCAAATTAGATAAATTTTTATTATATATATATATTTTTTTTTTTTTCAAGTACTGTGCCTCACAAAGGAACAAAAATTCTAAATGGTATGATGGTAGATTAGTTAATAAACAAAACTACGCAAGTTGTAGCAATTATGCTGTAGCGGTCACCAGTGGTGTATCCTGGTTTTGTGCTGCCCTAGGCAGGACAAAACTCAGACGCCCCCCCTCCCCCCCCCCGCACCCCACACCCACCCAACCCCGCCCCGCATTCTAAATACACACACACAAATTCACTGACAGATACGCATACACTAGTTAACAGAAACACACACTCGCTAACAGAAACACACACACACTAACAGACACACTCACACTCAGTAATAGACAAACACACTCACTAACAGACACACACTAACAGACACACACTCACTAACTAGCAGACACAAACTAGCAGACACACACACTCACTAACATACACACACACTCACAGGCAAACACACACACTAACAGACACACACAGTCAGACACACACACACTAACAGACACACACACTAACAGACACAGACACACACACTAACAGACACAGACACACACACTAACAGACACACACACACACTAATAGACACACACACTAACAGACACACACACACTAACAGACACAGACAGAAACACTAACAGACACACACACTAACAGACACACACACTAACAGACACACACACACTAACAGACACACACTGACACACACACTGACACACACACTAACAGACACACACACTAACAGACACACACACACTAACAGACACACACACACTAACAGACACAGACACACACTAACAGACACACACACGAACAGACACAGACACACACTCACCCACCCACATTAACACATTTTTTGTAAAAAAAATGTAACACATTTTTTTTTAAACCCCCCCCCCCAGCCTCCTTACCTTTGGGAATGCTGGGGAGGTGGGTGTCTCTTCCTCCCTGGTGGTCCAGTGGCTGCTGCGATCGTGCGGCACTGCCTGGCGGCGGGCGGCGGGCGAGGGAGCACTTCCCCTGAGCTGTCTGCTCAGCTCCCTCGCGCGCCTCAGAGTGAGGCTGGGAGACGGAATATGACGTCATATTCCGGCTCCGCCTCCCAGCCTCACTCTGCGGCGCGCGAGGGAGCTGAGCAGACAGCTCAGGGGAAGTGCTCCCTCGCCGGCCGCACACCAGCGCCGCCCGACCGCCCAGCAGCCCGCCGGCATGTCTGTTAGCCGCAAGGCTAACAAGACATTTGCCTTGGGCATTTGGGGGCGGCTTTTTTTGCCGCCTCCTGGAAAATGCCGCCCAAGGCAAATGCCTTGTTTGTCTTGCGGCTAATACGCCCCTGGCGGTCACCCCACTGAGTAGAGGGGTTTCCACTGCCAGAGACGTCCTTTCCCCGAAGTATGAGTCGTGTTACAGCATTCCAAGTAGTCATCCAAGTAGTGAGAAGAGCAGGTATAGCTTGTATAGCAGCTCCCTACAAACATGAGACAATGGTCTGTGTTGAGGGTAAAGTAGAACTGGTTTTAATGGAGCCACAGCTGGCCTTTTATACAAGTCCCCATGCAAGGGGTTTCGGGTGACACATTCCAGGGGCATTCCCCACTGGACCTGAGAGGGGACAGCAACATAATTACATTACCTCTCAGGTCCAAAATCTTGGGTTGGCCAGATTTGCATATCTTTCACAAATTGCGTAAGATAAACAATTTTCAATATCTCAAGGTGTGACTGATGGGTGGAGTGGCTTCATAGCCTATTAATAAATTTATGTCTAAATGTACATTTAGAGTAAAAGAAAATATTTAACTTTATACAATTTACAGAAACTCATTTATCATCACATTTCCTACAGCGTTTTATCGCTGCGAAGCTCTGTGATTTGCTCGTGTAGAATATTTTGAGATCTTTAGAAAGAAGGTCATCAAGAGATAGGAAAACTATTATTTGGGTCACATATAAAAAAAACATCCTGCCTAAAAAGATATATATTTTAGAAGAATTTTAATTGCTCAGGGTGGGAAAGAGGCAATGCACGTACTGGAATTAGTGGCAGCCATGTAAGTGAGTTACAAATTTGTTCCTTCTAAAGTGGTAATTGTAATGAAAATGTAACTTTCTAATTACCAAGTGTCACAGACAGATAGGATCCAAGAAGCAACGACAAGGACAGCAAATAAGAAAAGACAGTAAACCTATTACCGGACCTTAGAATGGTCAGATTAAATGCAACAGGAGTAGTACAAGACAAGCCGAGGTCAGGGATACAGAAGTCAGAATAAACGAGAAGAATATCCAAAGGTCAAGGACAATAGAAAGAATAGTCAACAACAAGCCAAGGTGAAGATGCCAGAAATACAAGCAATATATAAAGCACTCTCAGATAAACCAAATGAATGTAAACCATGACAAGGCATCAAACAAATGGACCAAGGAATTTAAATAGCCCAGATTTGGTTACTGTGACCTGGTGATACCAAAACAAGCGTGCATGTAGATGACGTGATGACGCACGCATGTCCGCGTTTCCAGCGTACAAAATGGAGGCCTTGCCTTTAAATTGCGGCCCTTGGAAGTGGGCGACGTTCGTGAGAACGCCAGCACGATTCTCGGCCATGTAGCGTGGAGCGTGGAGGGGGACCCGGCAGGAGGTAATTCTATTTGTATTTTTATTGTGCCCGCACTGATCGAGCGCAGACACGCTGTCATGCCGACCGGGCGCGGACTCATGACCGTGCCAATCGGGCGCGGGCACGCGCCCTCCCCAGATCTGCATCGTGACACCAAGTTAGGAATCAAATTCAGCTCCGTAGCAGTCCTACAGGTGAACACAGCATTATTTCTGAGATTCATGCTTTTTTTTTTCAGGACAAGCAATAGAATTAAAATCTGATATCCCTGTTTTATTGCATTATCACTATCAGTTATAAAAAAATACATAAAAAAAAAAACAACTACCATAGTAAAGTCTTTTTTTGTAGTAAATCTTATTTCATTTTATACAACTTTTCCCAACATTTTCCATATATCATCAAGGAGAGAAAAAAAGAGTTATCCTAAGCCCTCCTGTTAATTTTGGACTATAAGTCTTAGATGTCTGGAAAGGAATTATGAGAAATGTAATTTATTACCATCTGTACAACAAGGCTATGCAACTGTGTCCAGGAAGCTAAGTATAGTTTGTAAGATCAATATTAGGTTTGCATATCGCCCTTTACTGAAAAACTATTATTGTACAGCTCTTAAAAAAAGTACCCTTTATCACATTATTGATTAAATATCAACTTTTCAGTAGTTCTTCAGTTGTCTTTTTTCTTTTACGTAAAGGTCCATATTGACATAAGCTGGTGACCAGGCGACAGACACCTATTGATAGTGTTGTGTATATATATATATATATACTCACTGGGGGAAGAATGTTAAAAATGTATTTCATTGTTTCGCCACCCACCTACACCTATTTTTCACATTATTGTATGACACACCTTGAAAAAGCAGGTTGTCTAGAAAAAGCACATTAAAACTATGAGTTGGACAGGATTGCAATTATTGAGAATATCACATCTCCCACAAAGTCAAGGTTTTTGTAGATTTAGGTGTTTGCATCCCTGATCATCACTAAAATGTCAATTAGACAGGAGAGCCACTCATATGATGTAACTTAAAACTTTATTCCAAACTGGAAAAGCTCTTTGGTGGACATTTCTTGTTCGTTTGTCTTGTGTGATAATGGACTAACATTTAACATAAATGGTAAAGGATACTCCAACCTGAAAACAGTGTTTTACAAAGACACTGGTGTTGGTTAGAAAAATCCTTCCTATCCTAGCATTTCAGTGCTGAGGCCAAGTTCTTCCGTCAGCGAGATAGTCCTCTGCTGACATCACTTCACCTAGTTGACGGTAGAGGGTTGGGCAAGGAGAGGACATGATCTGTACGGAACAGTGACTCCACTGAACACCTGCTGCCAACATGACAAAAGAGGTCCAATATGAACACAGAATTGATATTAGCCAGTCCAGAATTTGAAATAGAAATGATGCCCAGGTGACTCTGCCGGACGTAGAGTTACACATCTAACAGCAAAGGGAGGCACCATGACCACTTCTAATCGCTGAAGTTGTCATGGTGCTTGGAGAAACCTTTCAATATGTACAGTCGATCGGTAGCAAGGCTAAAGTGCTGAAGCAACCCTCCTAGGCTTCTGTGATCTGAAGAATTTTTGCCACTGATAATTTTGATTTGACATGGATTGCAGGTGCAGTTCCAACATTTACATCTTTTACCTCCTGTGAACTTCCTGTGAAGTCACATTCGCTAAGAGTCTCTGTACTTTGGTCAAGCCATGGCTAGTGTTAATCATTAGTGTATTTTATGGGGTAAGTGTGTTTTCCATTAATGACATATTATACAGGTTTGTCGTTTGGTTTGAAACCTACTAGCCATGGCTCAGTTCACATCTACTCATAATGTGGTCTTAGTATAAAAACCCATTCTTCAACAGTGACCGGTTCTTCAAGTGTAATATAATTAACATTGAAATAAATTTCGAAAAAAAACTTAATTAGACTATTTATAATGTGTGGTGTGGCTTTACTGCAATTGGAAACGCAAAGCAGGTACGGTGTACAATTTATAGTCATCATGATGTACGTCTTCCAACCACTTAAAATCAATTGAATGTGTTAAGATTCCCTGCAGGTACAAATTCAGAAATATGTTGTTACCATCGTAATAACTTGTTATCTCTAGAACAGCGTTTCCCAGTTGGTGTTCCACCAAAAAAAATTTAAAATGGCCGCGGGCGGCTAGGGAGCAATGATCAGTGATCTCCCTGCTCAGCTCTCTCGCGTGCACAGCAGTGATGCTGGAGCCGGAATATGACGTCACTCCAGTTCCAGCATCACTAAGAGGCGAGCTGACCAGGGAGATCACTGCTCCCTCGCTGCCCGCACGCCAGCCACTCAGCAGCACCACTGGACCCCAGGGACTGCATGCTCAGCACGCTAGCCGCTCAGCACCCCTACTGGACCCCATTGACTCCATGCTAGCACTCCTAAAGGTAGAATGTAAAAAAATAAAATAAAATGGTATGTGTGTCTGTTAGGGAGTTTGTATGTGTTTGTGTGTCTGTCACAGAGTATATGTGTGTTTGTAAGTCAGAGTGAATGTGTGCTTGTCAGTGAGTGTGTGAGAGTGCATGTGTTTGTCAGTGAGAATGTATCTGTTCTTGTCAGTAAGAGTGTATATGTGTTTGTGTGTGTGTATGTAAAAGAGTATGTGTGTTTGTCAGTGAGAGTGTATGTGTGTCTGTCAAATAGTATGTGTGTTTGTCAGTGAGAGTGTATGTGTGTCTGTCAGAGTATGTGTGTCTGAGTGTGTCAGTGTGTGTATCTGTGTGTCAAGGTTTGTGTATGTGTCACTGTGTGTATCTAAGTGGGTGTGTGTGTATGTGCCAGTGTGTATCAGTGTGTTTGTATGTGCCTGTGTGTATGTGTGTATCTGAGTGTGTCAGTGTGTATGTGCCAGTGTGTATCTGTGGGTGCAAATGTATGTATATGTCACTGTGTGTATCTGAGTGTGTATCTGTGTGCCAGTGTGTGTGTGTGTATCTGTGTGTCAGAAACATACACACACACACACACACACACACACACAGATACACAGAGATACACACACTGGTGCAGACAAACATAGGTATACACACCTTGACACACAGCAGTACAAAGAAACACAGATACACACACTTTGAAACATAAATACACACACAGATACACACTGTGTATCAAGGTGTGTTTATCTGTGTCAGTGTTTGTATCTGTGTTCCACTGTGTGACAGTGTGTGTGCGTGTATGGTGTGTCAGATATACACACACACACAGATACACACACTGGCACATCCAAGCACAGATATACACACCTTGACACACACCAGCTTATACTAAAAACTGCACCATTTTTTTTTCAGGGGGGGTGGAGGGAAGAAGGGGAGGATCCACGGTGTTAATACACTATGTCAAAGGGTTCCACGGGAAAAATCTATTGGGAACCCATGCTCTAGAATGTGCTTACCAGTAAGACCCTAAACTTTCCTTTCTCCCAATTCCTCATCACCTTTTTTGTTAGAGAAATCTAAGATAAAATTGCAGATGGATTTATCACATAGGAGATACCTACACTAGTACATAGGCTGCAATAATCTCAGCTTTAAGCTGCATTTTATACGATTTATCCATCAATGCAACACCTTAGAATCATAGAAACCTTACCTGAAAGTTAATGAAGTTGTTATTACAATAAGCTACCATTTTATGAACAGTCTATTGATTTCAATCACACGGTTGCAAGTTAATCTCATGTTGAGTGTATAAATGTTGCTCCCGTCAATGACTTGTAACCCAGTTTATTACACCTTCGATGACGGTTGAAAAACTACAAACTAGTCGGTTCAGCTATTCTTGACTATGAATTATGTGATTTGAGACAAAAGAGTTCTCTTGTTTTCTTACTGTTCCCTGAGATTATCAGTTTTTTGACTCTACTTTCATTTTTTGTTCTTTATGATTTCCTATAGTATTCTTTTTGCTTATTCACACGCAATCAGATTATCTGTTTAAAGAGAAACATATACTGTAACAGCACCCCCAGGCATAAAGGGGTTAAAAGCCGTTTAGTAGATCTTCCCTTCCGGAGACACAGGCACAGCTACTGCAGAACACCAAACTCCTGAACTGAATACAAGGGAATGCTCGAAACTCCCAAACTGCATACAAAATAGCACTCCAAACTCCCGAACTGGAACCTCACGAATAGCTGCTAGCAGACGAACAGGAAAAGCACCCAAGTAGCTTACACTCCTGGCAATCAGTCTCAAACAGCATACAGTAAATCCCCCCAAAGACGAGACGGAGCTCCGTGTTGAGGGTCAAGCAGTGATCTGGTTGATTGAGGGCTACCCGCCCAGTATTTATGCAGGTCTCCCACCTGGTGGACACTCCTCTAGGGGAACCGATGGAAGACTGTAACACAGACAGAGATGTATCACATTCAGACACACAGAAGTAAAACATCCCCACAATGCATCCTAATTTCCCTCCCCTCTATCCTGGAGATAATTACAAAGTAATCCAATTATCTCCCCGGACAGAGGCAAATCGCCATTACACACATGGTTACAATAAAACACTAAAATACAATAAAATACATAATGTTACATTTATCACATAAAATATATACATGTAACTCATCCCCAGATAGCTGGGATCTGAGCGCACAATTGTACCCAATAGCGCTCAGATCCTATACACACAATTCGATTGCCATGGAGCCAAAGTCTTTAATTACACGAATAGGCTCCATGGCTGTGCTATCTGGGTTAAAGCATTCACATAAAACAAAGTCCCGAATGATCAAGTGTTGGGTTAAATAGCCACGAATAGAAGCAGGGAAGGCTGGAGGCTCAGCGGTGCCTGCACGTACAAGTGTCCGCTTTTAGTGCACTGATTCCGGGCTGAGCACCCGTGGCCGTCCGGGGAGTTCCATAACACCGCCACCTAGCAGCCGCTAGGTGTAACTGCGGCCACCCAGTGTAACGAAAATATACCCCAACCCGCAGGATTCAGCTAAACAGAAGACAACACAGAAGGGAGATACGTCTACCGGATCTTAGAGTGTCCGGACTCGACGTATATAGGAGAAGTACAGAGTCAGGAACGATCCGAGGTCAAGGGCACAAAGAGACAGCGTAAACTAGGACTAGCTGGGGTCTGGTACACAGTAAACAGCAAGCCGGCAAACAGAAACGATAAGGATAAAGAGATAATGTAGTCAGAAAACAAAGCCAAGGTCAAGTACGAAGGAACATAACTGAATACAACAAGCGCTAAAGGGAACTGTAACAGAAACCACGATAGGGCAAGGAACTAAGGGAAAAAGGTGAGTATATATAACTAAACACCTATTTTGATTGGCCCCTGTCATATCCACGCCCCCAAAATGTAAGTGTATGGGGAGTGTGGTATGACAGGGACCAATGGGAGGCCTTTTCCAATTTAGGCTCCCACTGTCCCTTTAAGAGCGCGCCCGAGACCCGGTCACTGCCCACCTTCCAGTTCCAGCCGTCAGATGAGCTGTGCGTGGCTCGTGCAGCAGCAGGACCGCGCGTGGCTCGAACAGAGGACCCCGGCCTGCCCCTGGAAAGGGTAAGTACCGCTACAGTACCCCCCCCTGAGGACACGCCCTCCAGGCGGGGAGGGCCAGGCCTGGCAGGAAAACGAGAATGGAAGGAACGCACAAGACGAGGAGCGTGAACAGCATCAGCGGAAATCCAGCTGCGCTCCTCAGGCCCATAGCCCTTCCAATGCACCAGGTATTGAAGTCGACCTCTAAGGAAACGAGAGTCAAGAATGGCAGAAACTTCAAACTCCTCATGACTCTCCACAGAGACAGGAGGGGGAGGAGGGGTATGCCGGGTATAGCGGTTGCTTACGTAAGGCTTCAACAACGAATTATGAAAGACATTAGGAATACGCAGATTCTTAGGAAGACCCAAGGCATACGAAACAGGATTAACCTTATGCAAAACACGATAAGGACCAATAAAGCGGGGAGCCAATTTCATAGAAGGCACCCGGTCGGCGAATATTTCGCGTGGAAAGCAAAACCCTGTCCCCCACGACATAAGAAGGAGCCGCCCTGCGATGCTTGTCAGCCTGCACCTTCTGGCGCGCAGCGGAATCCACCAAAGAACGCTGAACCTGCTCCCAAGTATTACGCAAACCAGCCAAATGCTCATCCAGAACTGGCATGCCCTGTGAGGAGAAAGCAGCCGGAAGAACAACGGGATGCTGGCCATAGACAACGTAAAAAGGACTTTTGCCTGAAGAGTCATGAGTAGCGTTATTCCGAGCAAACTCAGCCCAAGGAAGAAGGTCCGACCAATTGTTCTGATGGTGGGATCCGAAACAACAAAGGTACTGCTCCAGAGATTGATTGGCACGTTCAGCAGCTCCATTAGACTGGGGGTGGTATGCGGAAGAAAATGAGAGAGTAATACCCATTTCCGAACAAAAGGCTTTCCAGAACCTGGAAATAAATTGGCTACCCCTATCGGACACAATAGATACGGGAATGCCATGCAACCGAAACACCTCTCTAGCGAAGATAAGTGCCAGTTCCCTAGACGTGGGCAGCTTGCGAAGTGACACAAAGTGGGCCATCTTGGAAAACCGATCTACTATCATTAGGATAACTGTGTTACCATTCGAAGGGGGTAATTCAACAATAAAATCCATGGACAGGTTAGACCAAGGTCTCTTGGGAACGGATAACGGATGCAACAGCCCACAGGGAACTCTACGAGAAGACTTCATACAGGCAAAAGTAGTACAAGCACCTATATAGTCGGTGACATCCTTGCGTAAGGAATCTAACCAGAAATACCGAGAAACAGCTGACACCGTTTTGGAAATACCAGGATATCCAGCAGTCTTAGTGTCATGATACAATGACAGAATCTCCCGTCTCTCGGGATCATCAACGAATAGTTTATCAGTAAGCCTCTCGCTAGGAGCCATGCTTTGTTTCGCTTGTATGGCCTGCAAGAGGGACAAGGAAATAGACTAAATAGTAGTAGCTATTATCCTGTCTGGGGGAATGACGGGAGTAACAGCAGTTTGTCAGCAGTTTCGAACTGTCTGGATAGAGCATCTGCTTTAGTGTTGCGATCACCTGGCCTATAGGTGATAATATAATTGAAATGAGACAAAAACAGTGACCACCTAGCCTGCCTAGAAGACAATCTTTTAGCCTCACTAAGGTAGGATAGGTTCTTGTGATCTGTAAATATGAGGATAGGATCCTTAGTTCCTTCTAACAAATGTCTCCATTCTTTAAGTGCTAAAATAATAGCAAGGAGTTCGCGATTACCCACATCATAATTCTTTTCTGCTTTGGACATTTGTTTGGAAAAGAAGCCACAAGGATGCAATGGCTTATCAGGCGACTCTCTTTGGGATAAGACAGCACCTACCCCGATATCGGAAGCATCCACTTCAAGAATATAGGGCAGTGAAGGGACAGGATGCTGTAAAATAGGTGCAGAGGCGAACGTAGTCTTAAGAAATTCAAAAGCCTGAAGTGCCTCGGGAGACCAGACACGAGTATTGCCATCCTTTTTAGTCATACGGGTGATAGGCGCTACAATAGAGGAAAAACCTTTAATAAAACGTCTATAATAGTTAGAGAAACCAAGAAAACGCTGAATGGCTTTCAAACCTTGTGGTAGAGGCCATTCTATGACAGCAGAAAGCTTCTGGGGATCCATACGAAAACCTTTAGCGGAAATCAAATACCCCAAAAACTGGACTTCGGATTGGTCAAATAGACATTTTTCCAGTTTACAATAAAGACCATTAGCAAGAAGGGTCTTCAGAACTGTTGTAACATGTCTGTGATGAGTGTGTAAATCTGTAGAATATATTAATATGTCATCCAAGTACACAATTACAAATGTGTGAATAAAGTCTCTTAAGACGTCATTAATAAATTCTTGAAATACTGCTGGGGCATTACATAGACCAAATGGCATAACAGTATACTCGTAATGGCCAGATCTAGTGTTGAATGCCGTCTTCCATTCGTGGTCTTTCTTAATACGTATTAAATTGTATGCACCTCTAAGATCCAATTTAGTGAATACAGTAGCATGTTTGAGCCTGTCGAATAATTCCGTGATTAAAGGAATAGGGTATGCATTTTTGATAGTGATTTTATTTAGACCTCTATAATCGATACACGGTCTTAAATCACCTTCTCTCTTCGATACAAAGAAGAACCCTGATCCAGCCGGAGAAGAGGATCTCCTAATAAACCCCCTTTCTAGTGATTCCTTAATATACTCCTCCATGACACGGTTTTCTTGAACAGATAAAGGGTACACCCTGTCCTTTGGAGGTATAGTGCCAGGCAATAAATCGATAGCACAATCGTAGGATCTGTGAGGAGGTAATTTGTCAGCCTCCCTTTTATCGAAGACAGTCTTGAGAAATAAGTACTGAGGGGGTATAACCGTAGACAAAGGAGGAGTGGTAGGAACATTAATAGAATTCAAAGGGGTGACTTCAATAGTACAAGACTCGTGGCAGGCTTCGCTCCATGATTTTATTTGCCCTGACTCCCATTCGAAAATGGGATTGTGAGCACGTAACCATGGGTACCCTAACACGAGGTGTGAAGAAGGAGAGGTGATGACCTGGAACCGAATGGTTTCAAA
Organism: Pelobates fuscus; assembly: GCF_036172605.1. Taxonomy (NCBI): domain Eukaryota; kingdom Metazoa; phylum Chordata; class Amphibia; order Anura; family Pelobatidae; genus Pelobates; species Pelobates fuscus. The sequence continues at coordinate 45,657,826 of NC_086321.1, read as the reverse complement.
GTGTAAAACCCCTGTATACATGTGTAACGGTACAGTTTCATGAGTAACAACTGGATAACTTAATGGTCTACCATCTATGGCCATCTATGGCCAAGGGTATCTCCTTCTCTCTGATGGGAATGTTGTTTTTCTTAACAAAACCAGAGTCTATGAAATTTTCAGCTGCCCCGGAGTCAACCAGAGTGTATATGTGCTCAGCTATACAACTCTCTCCCATATGTAAAGAAACATGGAGAAGCAAACGGTTAGCAGGCAATTTAGGAGACTTAGATATCACACCCAAGGCCAGTCCCCTATAAGGTCTTAGGTGCGAGAGTTTTCCGGAAGCAAAGGACATTCCTTTACCATATGGTCTCTCCTACCACAGTATAGGCAGAGTCCGTCCCTTCTCCTATGTAATTTTTCAGTATCAGAGAGTTTGGCAACCCCTAATTGCATGGGTTCCTCCTCAGATACTTTAACACCCTCAGGTTTATCAACTCTGGGGTTAATAGGTGTAACCAAACGTCTATTCCTGTTCTTAGTATAGAGCCTGTCACGAATCATATTATCTATATCAATGAGGTAGTCAATAAGGTCCTCTAATGCGATAGGAAGCTCCTTAGCTGCTACCTCATCCAATATAGTGTCAGATAAACCTTCAATGAATGCAGTAGTTAACCCATTGTTGGTCCAATCTACCTGTGAAGCAAGGGTACGAAACTGAATAGCATAGACAGCCACAGACCTAGAACCCTGTTTAATTCTCATTAATGCTCTTGCGGCATTTTTTGAACTTTTCGTTGTGTCAAAAGTTCTACGAAAAGCCGTAAGAAAACTGTTGAAATCATGCACCATAGGTCCATTAGCCTCCCAAATAGGATTTGCCCACTCAAGTGCTTTATCGGTAAGTTGGTGCATAAGGAACCCCACCTTAGACCTTTCTGTGGGAAAGGAACGTGGATACATCTCATAGTGGAATTGTATTTGATTAATGAAACCTCTGCATGTCTTAGAGTCCCCTCCATACCTAGGAGGAGGTGTTAAATGGGCCGAAGTATTAGGCAAAGCAGATACCTCAGGAAGAAGAGGTATAGGAGGGTTAGGTGTGGTTGCTGGAATAGTTCTAGATAAGAGCGTCTGGAGAGCCTGGGCTATCTGATCCATACGGTGATCCTGCTCTACAAATCTAGCCTCATGGGATGCCATCTGCTGAGCTAAATCTGCGGGGTCCATGGCCCTATCGTAATGTAACGAAAATATACTCCAACATGCAGGATTCAGCTAAACAGAAGACAACACAGAGGGGAGATACGTCTACCGGACCTTAGAGTGGCCGGACTCGACGTATATAGGAGAAGTACAGAGTCAGGAACGATCCGAGGTCAAGGGCACAAAGAGACAGCGTAAACTAGGACTAGCCGGGGTCTGGTACACAGTAAACAGCAAGCCGGCAAACAGATAAGGATAAGGATAAAGAGATAACGTAGTCAGAAAACAAAGCCAAGGTCAAGTACGAAGGAACACAACTGAATACAACAAGCGCTAAAGGGAACTGTAACAGAAACCACAATAGGGCAAGGAACTAAGGGAAAAAGGTGAGTATATATAACTAAACGCCTATTTTGATTGGCCCCTGTCATATCCACGCCCCCAAAAGGTAAGTGTATGGGGAGTGTGATATGACAGGGACCAATGGGAGGCCTTTTCCAATTTAGGCTCCCACTGTCCCTTTAAGAGCGCGCCCGAAACCCGCGGCGCACTCTTAGAGTCAGGCGGGACACGTGACCGCTTCTTGCGGTCCATGCCCGCCTTCCTGTTCCAGCCGTCGGATGAGCCACGCGCGGCTCGTGCAGCAGCAGGACTGTGCGCGGCTCGAACAGAGGACCCCAGCCGGCCCCTGGAAAGGGTAAGTACCGCTACACCCAGTAACAGTTAATTAAGCTGCAGTTAACCGCAGCTACTGGGTGGTCCATTGACTGCACACGCTCGTTAAGCTGTGGTTAACCGCGGCTTCAGGGAGGTAGATTGGCGGCGCACACCAGCTTCTGAGCGGCCAATTAACAGCGCCTGCCGGCTCCCCACGGCTCTGGGGAGGCTAATAGAAGGCTGTTTGTGCGGTAGACTAAATCTACCGAACGGCTGTGCAGAAAGGCATGAATAAACCTTTCTGCACAGTAAAATTAACTGTTTAACTGCCGGTCCATAATCCAAAGGCAGCAGGCAGGCAACCAGGCTCCTCCAATGCAATGTGGCGAGATTGGTCTTGTCACATATACCATTCAATAAAATATTGAAAATCATTCCGTCTTTTAAATGTATATTATACATCATAATCCAGTTCAGACAAGACAAAAATGGCATAAACTTTGCAAATCAAGAGAACTTGAAACATTTTCTCTTTTCATACCTCCCATAACATATTTTATTATAGATATAAGTAAACATGCTAGTAAAAATGATAGGAAGTCTGGCTGGGATTATCCCGGTCCAACCCCAGGTACTTCTCCTGACCTAATGCGGGGTGATACCACGAAAGCTGCTGCACACTACAGTGACCAACCAAAGATGGCGGACGCCATGTGGATCCCCGGCGACACAGAGGACAAGCAGGACTTGTCCGGCTAGGCTGGACAGAATCTTCCATGATTTTTGGCATAAGCAAAAGAATAAGATGCACCACCCTGCCCAGACTCAACCAGTCGCTGAACCGTCACACAAGCGACTGTGGCACAAGACGCACCAGAACAGAGCAGCAAGCAGGAGGGTGAGGTTAGGACCCAGCACGGGGTCTGCTGCACACTCCCAAGTTATGACATCTGGCTCCGTTTGCAGGTTCTCAGCGAGGCTCAGAGGCAGGGCCAGACTGGGGATACAAAGCAGCCCTGGAAAAAAATAATATATGCCAGCCCCATAAGTCATTGCCCCATATATTGCCGTATGTAATCTGTAAGGCAATGTCTTGCCACCCCAGATGGTTGAGTAATATATATATATATATATATTTCTTTTTCTAATATATAATATTGGTCCTTTTAATTTAATAATACATTACGCATACTCACATGCAGTGTTTACATTGCTTCCTAGTGACACCTCTAGTGACAGTCACTCAGACAGTCACTAGAGGTGTTTCCTGTGTCAGTGCTGCACAGCGTGATTGCACAGTGTGCAGCACCTTTGCAGCCAATCCTATGGCAGAGCATTGGATTGGCTCAGATCATCATGCTTGATGATCTCAGCCATAGAGGCAGGGCCAGTCGAGGGGAGACCAGCACGGCGTGGGGAGAAAAAAAAAAGGTGAGTAAAAACACTTTTTAAATACACACAGACACACGGATACACCATGACACAGACACACAATGACACAGACACACACAATGACACACGCACACACCCACCATGACACAGACACACACCATGACACAGACACACACCATGACACAGACACACACAATGACACAGACACAATGACAGACACACACACCATGACACAGACACACAATGACACAGACACACACACACACCATGACACAGACACACACACACCATGACACAGACACACAATGACACAGACACACACACATACACAATGACACAGACACACACATAATGACACAGACTCACACATAATGACACACACACATAAAATGACACAGACACACAAAATGACACAGGCACACAAAATGACACAGGCACACACAATGACACAGACACACACACAATGACACAGACACACACACAATGACACAGACACACACAATGACACAGACACACACAATGACACAGACACACACAATGACACAGACACACAAAATGACACAGACACACAAAATGACAGACACACACAAAATGACAGACACACACAAAATGACACAGACACACACACAATGACACAGACACACACACAATGACACAGACACACACAAAATGACACAGACACACCATGACACAGACACACACACAATGACACAGACACACACAAAATGACACAGACACACACAAAATGACACAGACACACACACAATGACACAGACACACAACGACACAGACACACATAATGACACAGACACACACACAATGACACAGACACACACATAATGACACACACACAAACACACACATACACTCACACTGACACTGACAGAATTACATATTTTACTTGTTGGTGACCGGCTGGGTGGGCTAGTGGAGGTCTGCTGGGGAGGTCTGCTGGCCGGCGGCCGCTGGCTGGGGAGGTCTGCTGGCTGGGGAGGTCTGCTGGCGGCCGCAGGGGGAGCAGGCTCTTCTGTGCTCTTCTGTCTCTGCTCCCCCGCCCTCGCGCGCTAGCAAGAGACCGGCGCCGGACCGGTCTCATTAAGCTGCGCGCGAGGGAGGGGGAGCAGAGACAGAAGAGCACAGAAGAGCCTGCTCCCCCTGCGGCCGCCAGCAGACCTCCCCAGCCAGCGGCCGCCGGCCAGCAGACCTCCCCAGCCAGCGGCCGCCGGCCAGCAGACCCAGCTGTCTGCCCGGCCCCAGGTGCCGGCGGCCCACCGGGAAATTTCCCGGTATCCCGGCTGCTCAGAGGCCTGTCTGTCCAGCCTGGTTGGGGGGACTTTAATATCCCATTGGCAGGGGTAGATTATAAGGGGTCCTTGACTAATGTGGGAAGAGCTCTGGGTCCTCCATTCTACCCTCTCACTCTTGCTTTGTGTAGAGACACAATAACACGGTCTATTAAACCGTTTATTCTCTTTCTCTTAAAGCCTGCTCCTCAGCCTAGTACCTATCTCCCATACCTGGGGACTATGACCTACAAACTCACATGTTGGTTTAAGCTTGTTTATACTTAAAATTGTGCACATTCCTTGTCATGCATTGTGCTGCAATGTTGGTTTCTTCTTATGTTGTTATGGTACTTTTTGAAAGTAAACCAAAATGTTCAAAGTCTATCTGTTCCTGTCCAAATCAATAAAGTTAAATTGCGTATATACGCTGAAGTAATTAAGTCTGACACGCAAGGTTCAGGTTAAAATAACTTCGAGAAAGTTTATTGGCAAGTGAAGTAAAAGCGGGCGCGCAGGCCCTTTTAAGAGGCATTTTGCGTCATCATTGATTATTAGAATATCAGCAAATAAACATCATCAATTGGATTAATTGTTAAGTGACGGGGTTAGTGTCTTACCTATTGGTTCGTAGGATTAAGAGGTTAGTCCCGTGCCCACCCATCAGAGGTGGGATTATTCTGGACACGGGTGGGGGACAAGGGGGTCCTAAGCGTCATTTTACACGGTCAATGATATCAGGCTTTATGTCCAGGTGCAAGGTCTCTTATGAATAGAACATTTCATTACTACTGTGTTCTGTGGCCTTCAAACTGTACTATCTTACAAGCTCTAAGGAGTAGCCGGCAAGTCTTAAGGAGTAGCCAGCACCTCCTGGTACTTGTCCTTGAAGGAAACACAGTCTTTGTCTACTGTATTAATTGGGTTGAGGAGTTCAGTCACGTAATGTAGTTTTAAAATGAACAAGTTGAGTCATGAGGACAAAATGGAGGATTGAAGAAGTCAGGTTAGGAGGACAAAATGGAGGACGAAGTCACAGTATAAAATTAAAATGGAGTTAGTACAATAATTCAATACAAGTACAATAAAGATTTTTAATAATTCCACATCAGTCCCCCCTATGAAATGTTAGATTCTAAGAGATAAAACTTTTATTATGTTAGTATCAGAAGACGTGTTAACCCAAAGGCACAGAAACCCCGTGGCCGCTAGCTAGATGTTAATGCAAAGTGCAAGGCTGTCCCTAGATCTGACCCTAATAGGCTAACCATCCGTCAGTATGGCTCTCGAACGCTTCACACCCAAGGGTATCCCATGGCAGCTAACCCACCACTTCTCCACATGGGGCCTTTACCATTCACTGACAGATGCTGTCCCTAATCTAGTCCCTTCCTAGAATTCCTGCACTTTATCAACAAAGGGGATAATTTGCAGCGGCAGACAGGGTGAGTTGATGTCTTGGAATTCTTGGTCATCAACTTCGAGATGGGTCAAAGTGGGTGTTGCTTGGTCAACAGTCTTCATGAGGGATTTTCTCAGACATGGGAGGACACAACAAAAGAGAAGAGCGAAGATAAAAAGAAAAATTAGTATAGCCATACCAATCTGCATTAAAGCCTTTTGCCATCCTGTCATCCAACCAAACCATCTTTCCCAGGGATCTTTTATCCCAGAATTCCTTTTTAACTCTTCAGACAGGTCATTTAATTTTTCTATAGCTAGTGTGACTTTACCATTAGGGCCTGTGTTTTCTGGGATGTAGGTACAACATGTCATAGTGTCGGGCAAAATCTTACAAACCCCTCCTTTTTCGGCTAAGATCATATCTAGGGCCATTCTATTCTGGAAGGTCATTTGGGATGTGGCCTGCAACTGTTCGGCCAACCCCTGGAGGGCGTCTCTGGTGTAATTGACAAAACGCTGTTGATTATAATAAATGTAATTTATCCAATTTAGATTCTTGTTTGCGGTAACTATGGTAAAAATTGATTCAAATCCTGCAGCAACTTCATCCCTAGCTTTAAACTCATTGGGCACCCCCCTGGGCACTCCAATGGCATCAATATATACATGAGGATCAAAACTTCCTTTCACTGGGACGTCACGTTTAACCTTAGTGTGGCTGAACTCATGGGTGTTGAGGTGTGTGTCAGAAATAATATGTATAGGCATAATGGCCTTAGTCAAAGTACACTCTCCCCACCATTCTGTGTCCATTCTGGATCTTAGCTGTAAATCCCCACACAACCAATAAATGTCTCCTAGTGACCTAGTGTGATGTTGCAGCAAGCGTACAGGGACAGTTCTGTATGTAGCACAATAGCCTTTTGAAAAGTTACCTACAAATTTACCAATACCATCGTACATGGCATAGCAAGTGTAATTACCTTTATATACGGTAATACCATCAGGGGGTTTGACATCTTTGGCTAGAAGAGGATACTCCTTTGTCCATGCAATACATATGGACCTGTTAAAATTATAGTGATAGGCAAAAAGGCTTAAAACACATTCTTCTATATCTACGGGTAGGATTAAAGGTACGGTACCCAGGTGAGGCCGGGCACCGCCACACACATAACATGCGGTTCTATTATGCTTATTAGCATTATATTTCATCCATTCTAACCATAAATTTACATCATTAAAACCTGTTTCAGCGGCCATGGTATCTTCAAAAGTGGGGTTAGCAATGGCCATCATGTCTTGAAAGGTCTGGATATGAGGTTTTAATGGGTTAGGGACCATATGGGTGGCCTCTTGCCACTCAGAAGAGTTGCACATATCTTTAAGGTAGAAATGCCCTAACTTTTTATAGGAACCCTTTTTCCAATACATTCCCATCACATACTGGTCTGCATCTGTTGGGCTTTGATGCTCAATATTAAGAATTAATTTCATTGGTGTACTCCCTCCAGGCTTTCTTAAAGTCATTCTCTGGAGAAGCGATCTACCATGATCATCTACTTTAGCTACGGCACTTTTTGGTTTGTAACCCCAGGCAGGCCCGGCATTCCATCCCGCCGCCCCCCAATGATCACAATTGTGCCCCCATTGTTTATCAACTACACAAACATATGGGTCTTTCGAATGAGGGATATCTCTATAGATGCTCTGGATTTGTGGTGTGGGAAATGGGCATTCTACAATATCACAGTAGTCAAAGGTATAAGTAGCCACCTGGGTGCATGATGAATTATACCAGAAGGTGTACCCACTAATGTCTTTGGTAATGGCTACTTGCTGGGCCTTCATAAGGCTAATTAAGGAGAAGATGTACCAGAGATACATGTTTGTGCGATATTCGCTTCCTCTGGGGCAGGAGATTTCTTGCAGTGGGAAGCGTGGATCCAATTTGGCCTACCGGCCAATTTGACGGAGGTTGCGGTAATCAGGAGAACTTGGAATGGACCGTCAAATCTTGGTTCCAGGGTATTTTTCCGCACAAACTTCTTGACCAGGACCCAATCTCCGGGAAGTAGGTTATGGGAACCTGTATCCAATTCGGGATCTGGAATTGAAGAGAAAACTTGGGCATGTATTTTGTTTAGGACATTTGCAAGTTCAGTTACATAGTCTACTAAAACATCTGATTGGAGTTGCAACTGCTGCGGATAATAACAACCTAGTCTGGGTGCTGTCCCAAATAGAACCTCATATGGGGACAGTGAATGCTTCCCTCTAGGTGTGTGCCTAACACTGAATAGAGCTATTGGTAGGCTTTCTGGCCAGGGCATCTTTGTTTCTTGTGACATTTTTAACATTCTGGTTTTTAGAGTGCCATTCATGCGCTCCACTTTACCACTACTTTGTGGGTGGTAAGGGGTATGGAAGGCTAGGGTCACCCCTAGAGCAGTCCAAATTTCTTTAGTCACAGTTGCTGTAAAGGCTGGGCCTTGATCACTCTCAATAACTTCTGGGAGTCCGAATCTACATACAATATCTGTAAGTAGGCGCTTTGCGGTTGTTTTTGCAGTGATATTGGCCACTGGGTAGGCTTCTGGCCAGCCTGAGAACATGTCCACTATTACTAGTGCATATTCATGGGGCCCACTCTTGGGCATTTGGATGTGGTCGATTTGAATTCGTTGGAAGGGGTACATGGGCTTTGCCAGGTGTTTCGCAGGCACCTTAATTGGTCTTCCTGGATTGCATTTTGCACAAATGACACAGGCCTTGCAAAAGCTATTGATCAATGTTGTGATTCCAGGTGCTTCATAATACTTCTGTATGAGGGCGGCCATCAATTCTTTTGACAGGTGTGCAGGCCCATGAGCCCATTGGACAACTGCTGGATACAAATTCCTGGGAAGGCAAAATTTGAGGTTGTTGTAATATATTCCGTCCTTTTGGATAGCTCCTTTCTTTTTCCATTTCTGGATTTCTTCAGGAGTGACTGCAGCTTGCTGTTCTTGTAAAATTCGCAAATCAGTAGGAAGAGTTTGCAGAGCAAAAATAGGGACTTCTTCTTCTTGTCCGGACACTTCTTCATCCACTTCCTGCAAATCCCTGGCCGCTAACTTAGCAGCCTGATCAGCCAAATGGTTGCCCTTTGCTTCATCTGTATCCAATTTCCCATGGGCCTTTACTTTCAAAACGGCCACTTCTTTGGGGAGTAGGAGGGCATCCATTAGCTCCTTGATTGCAGTGCTGTGTTTGACTGGTGTACCGGCGGTGGTGAGAAATCCTCTAGTCTTCCAAATTAGGCCGAAGTCATGTGCCACGCCTAGAGCATATCTTGAATCTGTATAGATGTTGGCACGTTTTCCTTCGGAAATTTTGCATGCTGAAGTCAGAGCCTGTAATTCAGCTTCTTGTGCAGACATTGCTGGCGGTAAGGGTGATGATTTAATAACTTCATCTGTTGTGGTTACGGCATATCCTGTATGATATGTTCCTCCTTCATCGGCATATCTCGATCCGTCCACAAACAGGGTAAAATCCGGATCTGGTAATGGGTTCTCATGCACAGTTGGTAAGTGCACTGTTTCCATTTTCATCTGTTCAAAACAGTCATGAGGTGTTTCTGGGTCATAATCATTCTTTATGACCAGATCTTGAAATTCCTTTTCCAGGAAATGGCGTGGCCATGCTTCTAGAAGGTCAGTTGTTGGGTATTTGACAATACCATTTTCCTGTAGCTGTTCTTCATTCATGGTGGCCCATAGTTTTGCCATGGGCCCAAGATCATTCCATGACCTTGTCTTCAACTTGGTAACAGGAATATGTGGGATAGCAGTATCCCAATGACGGTAAAGGTAGTTAAGTTGTTGAGGTAGCTGGATCAAGACCATGCTATTGCCTTCAGAGTCACAATAGAAGTCTTGTGCAGTGAGCTTTACATCGGTCCGGTGGTAAAGCTCATCTTCATAGCAAGGTTCAGGGGTAATGTTTGGTTTGTACCACGTGGTGCAGAAGGCGTGATCTGGGCCTTCACAGAGAGGTTTTTCACCTTCATAAAATGTCAAATGTGGATGCATGACTTTCTTGATACATCCACAGAGCAGGTGAATGTAGGTTTCATCCGTGATAAATCCATAGTAGATACCCCCCTCAGGGAGTGGAAGAAGAGTGGACGGATTAAGCACCTGACATCTTTGGATGGAAATGTTGTCAGGCAAAAGAAGATGACACTGTAAGCGCAGGTGTCTGGCTGGAGACACGTGCTTGAGCTGGACTTGGTTGATGATGGCAGAGATGTCATGAGGGGCCAAAACAACCAGAGGGTGGCCAAGGACCAGGTCTGAGGTCCTCTCTATGAGTTCTCTCGCAGCAAAAACAGCCCTGAGACAGGAAGGAGTCCCTCTGGCCACAATGTCCAGTTGACATGAGAAATATCCAATAGGCCTCTGGCGGCCTCTTAAGTCATTAGTTTGGGTGAGCACTCCTGTTGCGTGGCCTTGTCTTTCAGAGACAAACAATTTGAAAGTTTTGGAGTAGTCAGGTAGGCCCAAGGCAGGAGCAGAAGCAATGGCTCGTTTGAGAGCATTAAAATTGTCCATAGCTTCATTAGTTAAACAGAAAGGGTCAGACTTAAGTGCGTCATAGAGAGGTTGCATGAGCAGAGAGGCTTCAGGGATCCATGCTCTGCAGTAGGAAATGAGGCCTAGGAAGGCATGAAGAGACTTAGAAGTCCTTGGAGGCGGAATATCCAGCACAGCTCTTACTCGGTCCCGAGTAAGATGTCTGGTACCTTGAGATAGGCAGTGTCCAAGGAAAATTACTGAAGGTTGGCAGAACTGTAGCTTGATGAGCGAAGCTTTGCATCCTTGTTCTGCCAAATAACAAAGCAGACTAATTGAGCACTCTTCGGTAGTGGGTATGTCATCTCCACAGAGCAGCAAATCATCCACATACTGAAGCAGAACGACTTCTGGGTGCTCGACTTGCCATGGGTCAAGGATGGTGGCCATGGCCTTTGCAAATTGACTTGGTGAATTTTGTGCCCCTTGGGGCATGACAGTCCAGGTATACTGTTGCATCTCATGGGTGAAAGCAAACAGGTATTGGCAGGATGGGTCCAGTGGGACACTGAAAAAAGCATTTGCTAGGTCAATAACTGTGAAGAATTTTGCAGATGGTGGGACTCCGGAGAGCAGAGTATGAGGATTTGGTACAAGAGGGGTGTCCAGGACTGTAGCTTCATTAACAGCACGGAGATCCTGAACCATCCTGTACTTCTCTGGCTCACCCTTCGGAGTTTTCTTTTTCACAGGAAATAACGGGGTGTTGCATTCAGATTTACATTTGACAAGGGCACCCTTCTCCAAGAGTGCCTTAATGTGGACAGAAATTGCAGCAGACTGTGCTGGTTTTAATGGATATTGTGGTTTTCTTGGTAACTTAGCTCCTGGAATAAGCTTTACCACCACAGGGGGAACATTTAGGTGACCTATGTCCTCTGGGCCTGAGGACCATAACTTTGCGGGCACATGTGTTTTTAATTCCTCTGGGAAATTGGACCTTAATTCTGCTGTCTCCTCACGGGGCTTTTCTAAATGCAGCATCAGAGGCAAAGAGCATAGGGCTGAAGTGTCTGATATAGACAGAGGTGTAAACATTTCTACCTGCCCATCCGGGGTAAAGGTGATGGATGCTTGCAGGCGTGAGAGGACATCAGCACCTAACAGGTTAATGGGGCATGTGGAGGATACTACAAAGCGAGCGAGCAGGCTAGAGCCAACTCGTAGCGGGGTTGTTAGAGGGCTATGTCTCGGCTGGCCATCCACTCCAACACAAGAGACATCAATATTGGACAGGAAAGATGGGTCTGGCAAGTCTCGTTCTCGTAGAACACTACGGGCTGCACCTGTGTCAACAAGAAATGTGGTAGGGTGGCCTTCAATGGGCAAAGTTACTGTAGCAAGTGGCCCCCCCTTATCCCCTGTAGACACTGCCATAACAGGGGTTAATGACACAGGCTTGCCAATTTCCTAGTCATCTGGTTCCTCAATTATTGGGACCTCCTTCTCAGTCTTAGGGGCCGGGGCAGGCCTGTGTGGCTTTCTTGGCTCTCTCTTGGGTTCCGGGCAATCACTTTTAAAATGCCCTTTGACCTTACAATTAAAACAAACACCTTCCTCTGGTCTGGTACCCTTGGGAATAGGGGTAGTGCGTGCCACCATGAGGGGAGCAGAACTTGGCCTTCTAAGGGTCTGGGCAGACTCTAGGCCCCTAGCAACTAGGAGTAAAGTATCTAGGGGAACAACCTTATATTCGGGGCGTGCAGCAATGATTCCCTTGCGTATTGGGTCTTTAACACCTTGGACGAATGCACCGGACAACATTTGTGAATGAATCTTGTCAGTGAGATCAAACCCCAAATCTGTGAACATTTGGTACAGTCTTGCATGAAACCTTTCCACTGATTCTCCTTTTTCTTGAATAACATCAGTAAGGCCAGCAGCCTGATCCGCAAGTTTGTCCTTAGCCCATTCTCTTAGTTGGGTGCAAAAAGTTACTCCAGAGGGGTAATCAACATCACTGCTGAGTAGATCAGTACTGAGGTGTCGGGCCATGCTCGGCCAATATGCATCCCCTGCTTTAATAGCACAAATACTCAGTAGATCACGCCATGCGGCGGAATAAGTCTTTTGAATTTGAACTACCCCTCGGTAGAAGGGCATAGGCTGTTTTTCTGGGTCAGGGAGTGATTTCATTAGAGCACTAGCTTGAGTGGGATTGAAAGCAACATATTTAGGAGGGACCTGTTCTCCCCGACCCTTGTGGCCAAAGGGGTCATCGATAGAACGATGAGTTGGGGCTCCCGCGGCAAGCTCTGATGAGACATGGGACACCCTGTCCATCTCGTCATCATCGAATTCTATGATATTGGCTCTTTTGCGTGGTGCAGGGCCCGAATGAGGTGAAAGGATCGGTGGTTGGGAACGAGCCCCAGATGCAGGGGTGGCTAGCGAGTCATAACCTGGGGATAGGTAGTCACCGGGGATTACCGGCATCAGGGCCGAACTGGGGGCCGCCATATTGGTGGCCGGAGAAGGTACTACGTTAGGGTTAAGGGAAGAAGCGGCGGCCATGTTGGAAGAGGGCACATCCGGGGCAGACTGTGCCGGACTGGGCATGACCGGAACCTGGGGAGTGGCTTGGGGAGTGGGTAGTGGATATCCGGGATAGGGCAGGGCCATGGGATATGGGAAGGGGTAGGGCCAGGCTGGGGTGGAGATGGGAGGGAACGGAGAGGGATTGGTAGGGGTGGGTGTAGAGGGAGGAGCCGGGGCAAGGGTGGAGGAGGTGGTTAGTTGGGCGGAGGAAGAGGGGAGGGGATCATTAACGGAGAGAGAGTGTAGGGAAGGAATGGCAGGTGAAATTTTAGGGGGAGGTACAGCAGGTAACGTAGGGATGGATGAGGATGATGGGAATGTTAGAGACGGGGAGGGGGAAAAGAAAGATCCATCAGAATTCAGGACCGGGCAGACAGGGGAGGTGACGGGATGGGTGTTGGGAGTGGGGAACATAGTCAGCTGGCTATCACCTACTACTGACTGAACCTTGGGGATAGACGTCCCCTGGGCGCCACTTTGGGGCGCTGGCTGAGGGTAAACTCCAGCAACACAGTTATTATGATACACAAACAATTTCACACCTTTGTGATTTATCTCTTCCTCAACCCAACCTTCTAGCTGAATAGCCTTCGCTACTCTGTACCATGCTTCAGCAGTCTTTAATAAACCATTATCTGTAAGCTTGCCTTTCATTTCTGCCAGTAACTTGCGCCAACTTTCTGGTTGCAATCTTCCACCCGTTGGTACAGTGATTTTACATACTTTTGCAATCTTTTCAACACCTTTAACCATCTCCTCACCCTCTCTGTTTTCTACCAAATCACATGCTAACCAGCCCTTACTGGGCTTGCTTAAATCCTGTCCCATAATCCCTTTACCCCTATACCAACGTCCTGGATATATAGAGAGAGAGAGAAGACTGAACAAGAACGTCTACAATGCTCGACTGCCACCCGAGAACCGTGGGACTTTCTCAGGTGCGTCTTCCCAAAACGTAGACTAGTCACTGAATCCGCCTACCCGGGGTGGTAGACACGGATTGGAGCGAGGTGAGAAGTGTGTGACCAATCACTTCTCTTTTAAGAGGAATGGGAGTGGATAGTATAATAACATAGGAAGTATAGAAAGGATGAAAGACAAGGAAAATCCTTAGAGACAGACACAGGAGTTCATGAGACTCCTAATTAGACAAACAAGACAACAATACAATTGAAATACAGTGCATGCATCACAGTTCAAATGAAATTAACAATAATCCCTTTCCTTTACTCGTGTGCTTACTCCAAAGTCACCTCCCTCAACCCCGTAGTGTCTCCGCTCGGAGAACGACTTTCGTAAGTCTCACTACCAGCGGCCACGGAAACCAACTGACACCGGTCCGAGTTCCGTCAGCCTCTCTCTACTCTGCAGTCCACAAGAATGCGGCCACGTTTATCCTCGCTCCCGTAGTGCCCCTATAAAACCCACTTTATAAGTCTCACTACCACGTGATGCGGAAAACAAGCAATGCCTACTTGAATCCCCCCAGGAAACAGAGTCCCCCTCACAAATAAAACAGAAAACTGGAATTCCACAAGCCCCAGCGCTCAGGGTTGTGGTTACCAAAGAAAACCGGACTCCCCTCAGCCAAAGCTGTGGGTTACCAAAACCGGACTCCCCTCAGCCGAAGCTGTGGGTTACCAAAACCGGACTCCCCTCAGCCGAAGCTGTGGGTTACCAAAACCGGACTCCCCCCAGCCAAAGCTGTGAGTTACCAAAACCGGACTCCCCTCAGCCAAAGCTGTGGGTTACCAAAACCGGACTCCCCTCAGCCGGAGCTGTGGGTTACCAAAACCGGACTCCCCTCAGCCGGAGCTGTGGGTTACCAAAACGCTAGCTAGACTGTAAAACAGGCAACAGAAGACCCCCAGGAACACATCCACAGGTCCACCCCCCCTTTATCCCAAAAAGGGGCAAAATACAAACAGATAAGCAGACAAACCGAAGACCCAGGCAAATCCCCTCAGGTCCACCCCCCTTTATCCCAAAAAGGGGAAAACAAGCAAGACAGAACCCCAGGCAAATCCCCTGCAGGTCCACCCCCCCCTTTATCTCAAAATGGGGAAACAGGCAAACAATTCAAACACACCCAGGCAACAGATAGACTAAAATGCAGGTAAACAAGTGAGTAACGAGACACCGGGCAAGATATTACCTGTCTTTGATGTCCTCCCGGGAAGCAGTCACAGACACGTGGACGGGTCAATCAAAGGGGCCGGAACGTACCGGTGGCTCTGCAGAAGTCTCTACCGTGTATCTGGAGGTGATCAATCTCCCTTCCTTCCCCCTGGATTCCTCCGTCCACCCTTGTCTTCCTTAGGACGGCTCACCGGCCGGACATAGCCCGATGCCCCACGTTGGGCGCCAAGTTGTTATGGTACTTTTTGAAAGTAAACCAAAATGTTCAAAGTCTATCTGTTCCTGTCCAAATCAATAAAGTTAAATTGCGTATATACGCTGAAGTAATTAAGTCTGACACGCAAGGTTCAGGTTAAAATAACTTCGAGAAAGTTTATTGGCAAGTGAAGTAAAAGCGGGCGCGCAGGCCCTTTTAAGAGGCATTTTGCGTCATCATTGATTATTAGAATATCAGCAAATAAACATCATCAATTGGATTAATTGTTAAGTGACGGGGTTAGTGTCTTACCTATTGGTTCGTAGGATTAAGAGGTTAGTCCCGTGCCCACCCATCAGAGGTGGGATTATTCTGGACACGGGTGGGGGACAAGGGGGTCCTAAGCGTCATTTTACACGGTCAATGATATCAGGCTTTATGTCCAGGTGCAAGGTCTCTTATGAATAGAACATTTCATTACTACTGTGTTCTGTGGCCTTCAAACTGTACTATCTTACAAGCTCTAAGGAGTAGCCGGCAAGTCTTAAGGAGTAGCCAGCACCTCCTGGTACTTGTCCTTGAAGGAAACACAGTCTTTGTCTACTGTATTAATTGGGTTGAGGAGTTCAGTCACGTAATGTAGTTTTAAAATGAACAAGTTGAGTCATGAGGACAAAATGGAGGATTGAAGAAGTCAGGTTAGGAGGACAAAATGGAGGACGAAGTCACAGTATAAAATTAAAATGGAGTTAGTACAATAATTCAATACAAGTACAATAAAGATTTTTAATAATTCCACATCAATGTCATTATGCAATGCCAAAACTGTGAATATGTTCTATATCTTTCTAATATATCATTCACGTGCACAACAAAAAGAAAGAATTATTATTATTTTATTTTTTTTACAATTCTTTATTTTTGTAGTGCTTTGCAGATTTCACATATAAACATAGACATTGCAAAAGGTAATAACACATCCAGTACAGAGCATCACATGTCTGATTCACAGCACTATTTATAAAGTAATGTGGTTTCATCAAGGGTTAAACTTCTGTGTCAGTTACAGGTTACGACATATGAGGTACGGATACAGAGAAACATACTGACATTTTTTTGTGGGTTATTGGGTCGCAAGCTTAGCCAAGATAGGTATAAAGGCAAGTTACCACCAGGTAGAGTGTAGCATACTGGGCAGACATCAGCAGAAGGCATGAATAAATAAAAAATAACATTTACTTTAACATTAACTGAGGAGATACACACTATCAGTAAATGCAGCCTAAGTGACCTCTGATGTGGCTAACAGTGGTACAATACACGTTGTGTGTCTTGATTCGTATATGTTATCTGAAACTGGGGTCGCTGCTGGCTCTGGCAATGCGGAAGATAGGAAAAAGCAGCCTGTTCCTAGACATGAGGTGAGTCCCTGTAATGCACCTAAGAGGCCCGCTGAGTCCCAAAGTCCCGCCATAGGCCACCGTGTGTACAGACCGTTGTTGACGGGCTTTCCGGCTGTTGGATGGTTATGGTCGCAGTACTTTCCAAGCCACAGTGTACAGGTGCGGGCTGCAGTATAGTGGAGTTGGTGCATGGGGATGACTTCCCTGAGTGCACTTCCAGTGTTTGTCTCTGGCGTCGGTTTGAGGACCGGTGGTCAGGCACACTCAGTCGGAGTAGGCACTGAGCCAGCGTCTAGGGATTGCCACTGCAGTGTGAGTAGGTGTAATAAATGCAGGCTGTTGTGGTTCTTGCCTGTCTTCAAGCTTATTCCAGGAGTATTCACTTTGAATGACGAGAGCCATCTGAGAATCCCCACGATGTCAGCTCGGATTGTGAAGTGTACGAGCACTGCTGCAGCGCGCCACAGAGGGTTCATCCTTGGTGGCTAGTGGGATTGCTGCGCCGCCGTCAGCCATTTTAGTGAGGTCGTGTGGGAGCCTTTTGCTTTCGGCGTTGAGCCGCCCAGGTTGGTTGCTGAGGTGGTAGTTTGCCTGGTGGGGACCGGGATAACCCCCGCCGGTCCAAAGGGGGGGGTGAACGGGTCCAGGAGGGCCTCATGTACGTTGTAGTTTAGTAGCAGCCGGAGCAAAAAGTGAGGCAGCGGCCGTCTGTCCCACTCTCCTCCCGGGTAGGCCTCAGTCCTCAAGCCCCAGAGCATCTCTCCAGGACCCAGAATCACCCGATTTCAGGTGCTCCAGCTGCACCGGGACACTCCAGGACCTTTTACTAAGGGCTTCCAGTGTGTTGCAAGCAGAGTAAGGTAAGTATTTACCCGATATTTGCTGGATTTCTCAGGAGCCACAGTGACTTGCAGCCTGCTAGCATGGCCGCCCGGCCCCGCCCCCTAGAAGAAAGAAGAAAGAAAGAATTATTTTTAAAAAATTATAAGAAGTGACATTTTCTTTAAACTATTTCTGTAATGCAAAATTTGATTTGAATCTGTAGTATACACAATTATTTTTGTATATATTTTACAATAATTAAAACATGAGTATTTGAGTATTAAAGGACGACTATAGACACCCAGACCACTTCAGCTTAATGAAGTGGTCTGGGTGCCTGGTCCAGCTAGGTTTAACCCTTTTTTCTATTAACATAGCAATTTCAGAGAAACTGCTATGTTTATAAAGGGGTTAATCCAGTCTCTAGTGGCTGTCTCATTGACAGCCGCTAGAGGGCTTCCGCGCTTCTCACTGTGATTTTCACAGTGAGAAGACGCCAGCGTCCATAGGAAAGCATTGTGAATGCTTTCCTATGGACTGGCTGAATGCGCGTGCGGCTTCTGCCGCGCATGCGCATTCAGCCGAGGAGGAGGAGAGGAGGAGAGCTCCCTGCCCGGCGCTGGAGAAAGAGGTAAGTTTAACCCTTTCCTCCCCCCAGAGCCCGGCAGGAGGGGGACCCTGAGGGTGGGGGCACCCTCAGGGCACTATAGTGCCAGGAAAACGAGTATGTTTTCCTGGCACTATAGTGGTCCTTTAAGCGAAGCAGTTATATAGGATAAAAGCAAAAGATAGAGCTAGCTCTGACAACAGAGAAAATTATATACCATTAATTGTAAATAAAAAATTCACTGAATCTGTCCCCATCTAGGAGCTTTGCATAAATGTAAATGTAAACAAGATGAAGGTTTATATCTAAGATGACCAGGGCCAGATCATGATCCCAGTGGGCCTGGTGCTGACAGTTATGAGGGGCCTAAGTACAGAATCTTATCGACCAAAAACACTAAAACAGTCATGTCTCTCCAGCGTTATGTATCTGGTGGAGATGTTGCCGGAGTGAAACTCATAGGATGCAGCTATAAAAAAAACTCAGATTCTCTTTAAATATGCTAATCTCTCTCTAATTCATGCTTTCATCTTTGAAGTAAATCCATACCCCCTAACAGCAGTGTCCAGTGAAGCAGGAAGTCAATGGGCGGTGTAATAGGGCAGGCCTTACTAATTTGCATAACTAATTATGTATGAGTGACATCACATGATGTAAATCACAAGGAGTGACATAAGAGAAAATTATGTAAAATCACCAAAAACTACTTACAGTTTGATTCTGCTGTATAGATGGATTGCTCCCAGTGTCTCCCTGTCTCCCAGGTCTCCCAGTGTCCCCATGTCTCCCAGTGTCCCCATGTCGCCCGGAGTCCCCTAGTGTCTGTGTTCCCATGTCTCCCAGTGTCCCCATGTCACTAGGGGACACTGTGAGACATGGGGACACTGAGACACTTGGGGACACTGGGGGAAACTGAAATTATGTATCACAGTGTCACTACGTAAAAAAGTGTCTCAGTGCCCCATGTCTCCCAGTGTCCCCATGTCTCGGTGAGCCCAAGTTGCCCAGTGTCCCCATGTTGCCCAGTGTCCCCTAGTGTCTGTGTCCCCATGCCTCCTAGTGTCCCCTATGTCACTAGGGGACACTGTGCGACATTGGGACACTGAGAGATATAGGACCACTGGGAGGCATGTGGACACTGGGAGACATGGGGACACTGAGACACTATGGACACAGGGAGACGTTGAGACACTAGGGACACTGGGACACATGGGCACACAGACACTAGGGACATTGATAGACATTAGCAACACTGGGAGACATGGGGACACTGAGACACCAGAGACACTGGCTAGGAGACATGGGGACACTGAGACACTTGTCCCCAAGTGTCTCAGTGTCCCCACGTGTGTCTGTTTCCCCATTTCTTAGTGTCCCCATGTTTCTCAATGTGTGTCTGTGTCCCCAAGTGTCTGTGACTCTATGTCTCCCAGCGACCCCTAGTGTCTTAGTGTTCCTAAATCTCAGTGTCCCCAAGTGTCCCCATGTCTCAGCATCCCCATGTTTCTCAGTGTCCCCTAGTGTCTCGGTGTCCCCATGTCTTCCTGCAGCCTTTACCCCATCCCTCACTTTTCTGAGCTGTAGGCTGTCTTTACAGGCTGGGAGCTGCTGTCTGGACGCTCTGTCTTGTGTAGCTACTCCTCAGCGGATCAGTGAGTAGAGAGATGCAGGTATATGCTGTAACTTCCTATCCCTACCTCTTTCTACAAACACACACACCTACTGGCCGGTGCTGGTATTGCAGATTAATCTTTGTTTATACTGAGAATAATACCGGCATTTGTATTGCTGGTATTACTGCAATATTGGCACTGGCTAGGCAGCCTCATATAAATGCCAGCCAGGTGGCAACCCTAAGAGTAGTGTGTAAAAAAAATAACATTTTAATCAATGGGCCTATTCCATGGACATGGGCCTGGAACTGCAGCTCCATCAGCCCCTATTTTAATCCGGACCAGAAGATGACTAATGGTCTATGTTATTTTACTCTTAACACCTTTCCAATACATAACATTTATTGTTTCTGTTGTTCTACCTTCACATGCTATGTACAATGACAGAGAAGGTCAGACCTTATAACAATGACTGTCAGGCAGACAAAATGGAGCCATTCAGGTCCTGGATGGGTGTGTTCATTTCTACATTTTAATTTGATCGCTCATACCTCACAATCAGATATTTTACTCTTACGAGTTACTCTTCTAAATCATTGTAATATTAACCTATTTTCTCTTCTAAAAACAACAAACAAAGAGGATAATAATACACAAATATCAACTGCATAGTTAGAAGAGAAGGGAACTATTTTTGCAAGTTAATCTCTTTAAACCTCCTGCCCTCATACCTCATATTTAATGCCTTCTGATGTCACCAATCTTTGAGACCTATCAGTTTAGATATAGTAATCCTTTCTGATTTACTGTAAGTATAACTCATACGCCATTGTTATTTACATGTAAAAATAAAAAAACACTGTTAAACATTAAGACCATGACATGTCTCTTTCAGTGTTCCCCTTGGGCTCATTACATCACCTGATCTGTATTTTTAGTTTTGTATCTCTTATTCGTGGTCTGGGTAATAGTATAATTTTATATACATACTCCCTTGCAAATTAGGATAGAGATAGTTACACAGTAAATTATATGGAGGACAGGTGAGTTAAGTTTATTTTATATAGTTAAAGGGCTACTCCAACCACCATGAGCACTTTTTGAAGTGGTCATGGTGATTGGAGTCAGGATGTCAGCTTGAAACACTGCATATCCAGAGATATTTATAATTGTGAAGGGGGCGAGATGCACCCCCCAGCACACATGACTTAGACAGCTCAGAACTCTATTCCGGGCTACCTGATGTCAATTCTGTGCATAATTGATGTCTCTAAATCTCTAGGGATCTCTTTTGTTGGACCTCGGCACGACTCCCATGACATCACACGGGCTTATGCCAAGAAGCTTTGCCCAGTGCTAGATTGACGTCATTAAGTTTCTATTAAAATGGTCTTTGAATGTTTATTTTTTTTTTAGCAGGTGAGGGGTCACCTAGAGAATAATGCCAATAGGACATTATTCTAAATCATACAAAAAAGGATGGAGAAACCTTTCCAATACAGCGCTGTATTTAAGGCACTTTACAAAGATTAATAATAATGCTATCACTACTAAAAGATCATATATCTATAAAGTATATATAACATTAGAGCAATATGCAAATCACAAAGTTGCGAGCTGATTTTAAAGGTTTGTCTGTTACGAGTATTTAACAAATGTTTCAAACAACTGAAATGTTTGTATGGTGTGTCTAACCAGGATATCATATTAAAAAAAAAATACAACATAAGTTATGTCAAGTAAAAACAGTAAACGTTAAAAAAAAAACATTGGCTGCACAATTAAAACAAAATTGCAGCTGGTTTTACAGGCTGAACTGTTATGGGTGATAACAGACAACAAAAAAATCAGACCGCGAAAAAGTTGCATAACTAAAAAGTTATAGCAACAACAACATAGCATAAGTAAAAATAGATCAACTAAAGGTGAATTACTGTCTCCTGGGCAGAATTTTAATATTCAAAAAAAGAAAATAAATGTTTTACTTTTATTTTATTTTTTTTGTTTTTGAATTTTTTATTTTTGCAGTGCATATAATGATTACAACTGGCTCTAGGTACCCCAATGGCATTCCTGGAGCTGCTTGACATATAAAACAAGTAGGGTAATTGCTAGACAGTGCACATTTTTTAGTATAATAAGAACAGGATAAGGTTACATGTATAAAATACACTCTTTTCAAGTGTGCAAGCTTTGTGTAAAATAAAGAATAAGTAAGCAGGTTCAAGATTTCCCTGTCGCCTAGGTTTAACTCACATAATAGGCATATGCTAACACAATAAACGACGTAGAGTCAATTCTTACAGGCTATGAATTAAACAAGGCTGGTCTAGTATGTCCACTCCAGGGATTGGGGAGTCTCTACCAGGCTGTGCATGCGTTAGTTACTGTATACTACCCTTCAAAATTCACGTAGTTGCTATTAATTAAATAAAGGCATATTCAGACAACATTAAAATAGCTAACACTAGGCGTATGACAGTGCATGAGAGGTGAAGTATTTAAGTGGCATGCTGGTAGAGCAAGGTAGACAGTCTGGGTAGAGACTAGCTAACATGTGTAAAAGACAATATGTTATTTAGAAGTTAGTGAACCTTAGATGAGCCACATAATAAATAGACACTGTCATCTGGGGTTCGTACAAGTGTCCAGCTGCCCGGTACAGTCCATGTGCTTGGTAAGTGGCGTGGCAAAGTCTATGCTGTGTAGTGCCCGGTTCCCGGCACAGTCAGGATGTGTCGGTTGGTGTTTCCATTATCCGACGCCTTCTCTCAGGAGGCAGCTTGGGTTCATCAGTGGGAGTCCGCAGGTTACCGCGTTGTAGGTGCGAGGGAGGGTGTCCCTCCAGCCCCGGGCTTGCGTGCAGTCCGGCATCTCTCGGCCACTTACTCGGTTGCCCCTTGGGTTCGAGTAATCTCCACTTGTGGGAGGAACGGAGGGTTTGATAGATGCTTGTCGCTTAGTAGGTTTGGTCCTCCGTCCGTGTGGGCGATGCCTCTGGGCTCTCGGCCCTGTGGTCTGCCGCCCGGGTGGGCCAGGGTGTGGGTGAAGTAGCTTGTGCGGCGGTCGTGCGCCCGAGGGCTTCCCTGTCGCCTCCCGTGACCTGCGGTTCCGCTCCCTGACCGGCTGTGGTAGGGTCGGCTCGGGACGGGATCTCTGTTGCCGTCTCTGCAGCTTGTCCCAGAACTTAGCGAAGACGGCATCTAGTCGCTGAGATAGGTCCGGTAGTCCCAGTGGTTCCTGCGACCTGTGCTGGGTGAGCGTGGTGCCGCCAGTCGCCATTTTGCCTGAGCCACGTGGAGTTGGATCGCCGGGGACAGTGTGGTCGGGTGCCCCAGATGTCCAGTGTGAACCGGGATAACCCCCACCGGTCCAAGGGGGGGGGGATATGCAGGGGGTTCGCTGAGGTGCCCACTCCAGGTTTCGGCATACTAGAGAGCGGCCGCCTCTCCTCGGCTCGACCGTGAGTAGGCCCCATCTGCTTGCTCGGGTTCCCGGGCATTATAAAGCGTGAGTCGGGTGTCTGTGGATGTCCCCGGGTATCCCTGGTTGTATGCCTGCCCTCTTGCTGGTGTTCCTATGGATTTTTGGGGTAAATACCCCGTTTTTCGGTGCTTGTGAGCCGGAGCTGTGGCTCAGTGCGTCTATCCAGCTTGACGGCTAGGCTCCGCCCCTACTTTTATTTTTATAGTTTGAAAGGCAACGAAAATCACCTTGTGCATACATGTTATTGGGTGGGAAGGTGGGAATGAAACATTTCTACATTTTATAAAAGTCGCAAATCAAGTACCCCAGAATTATTTAGTGGGTTGACTTTTCTTTATGTAACATTTTCTTGTGAATAAACCTGCTTCTCCACCCTTTATTGATTGTGTCCTTTTCTCCACTCTTTTCTTAAGTATGCCAAAATAATGAGATTGGCTGACATTTTTATTCCTGACTATATTACTTATTATGGACACTTATCTGCATTTTCCCAGAAAACAGGGGAATTGGGGGCACACCCGGAACATGCATTTCTAAGTAGTGGTGCTGCGGTAAAATCCAAAATATATTCAAAATACAGATTAGGAAATAGTGCACACACACAAGAAAAATACAGCTTTCAATTTTACAAGGCTACTTAAATTCACCTATCTTACCGAACAAATATTAGGATTCAGTTCAACCATATGGCCATACTGTGTTCAGCCCACCACTATTCCACAGTACCCCAATACACTAATACACCAATACACTAATTTTAACATGGGAGATTAACGTTCTCACTGCAATACTTGCATCTTAAGCTGCTTCCAGTGACTCTTCTCAATTTATGCTTTTCTGTGGTCACCTCCAAAGGGCACCTAGAGTGGATGGGTGGGGTGCTTAACCCAATAGGAATCTGCTCTGGATTCCAAATATACACAGAAAAAAAGGAAATTGGGGGCAAACCCGGTACATGCATTTCTTGGTAGTGGTGCCGTAAAGACAAAAATATATACAAAATTAAATTAGAGGAACAGCTAACTTTCCATTTTCCATCAAACCTTCACTTTGAAATTTTGAAATAATGATGGGAACATAATCTTCCCTCCTGAACACAATAAATGCCTGTGACATCTTATTCCGCGTGTGCTAAAACATCTGTGGACAATACCTGGCCAATGGAAGGTCTTGCAGTTTTGTACTCCTATGCATACAGGTAAGTACGTGACTAATGCGGTTCCTGGCAGGTAAAACCACACTGAAAATAGCTGGTGGCTGAAAGGGCAGCACAAAGGTTGGAGGACATCAGGTAAATATAACTTTCGAATTACTCCCCTTCCAAATTGTCATCAAACAACCAAACATCTCACCTTGGAGGTCTTCACAAATCGCAGTGCCCCTTTCATTCCTCCGCAAATGGTGCCTCCACTCAATGACGTTATTTCTTGAGGAGCCAACCGCGTCTTTGCATTGAATAATCACAGACACAGACATAAAACGCCATTAAATTATATTAGAGAAGAAGAAAAAAATACAATGGTTAAATGCAGATTTCACTTTTAGAAAAGTTATACCAGTTTTCATTCAGCGGCTGCGTGTATATTTAGAGTTGAGTCAAGTTTTACTAGTTAAACATTAGATAATTAGAGTAATAACATGAAATCATTTAGGTCAGTGATTAAAGTCTATTACCGACTATTACGTATTTAAATATAATCCTCCTTAGGAATCGACTAAAATAAAATCTTAAAATGTGCATAATCCATGCACGCGTTTAGAGACTTAAGTTAACCTTTAGAAATATAAACCTTAACTTAGATGTGACCAAAATATTAGATTAACTTTAAAAACTAGTACTACATAACTATTTCTATACATCATAGGTAGCATATTATCGTTCACTTAGGGCTTGTTTCCAATGTTTTGTAAACATGCTACTCGCTAAAATGGCTGCCATTCATTTTGCGACTGATAGTCTTAATTGATGAGATTTTTTTTTTTAATAATTCTTTATATTTGTTGTGCATGATAAACACAGAGCATGTCACCATATGCACTGTTTGGAACATCAATAGTGTAGTTTAACAAGATCAAGTGTATAGTAAATTTCAGCACATTTATATTTATGGATAATAGAAACAAGACAAATATATAGTGCATATTAGGCATTATAGACAGCTTAACGGTATTAATGGGGATTATATGCACCATGAGTGCTTAAAGTAAAGGAAAGAAGGCCCTAGGTGGTCCCCCAGGTACATTAGCTGCGCATCCTATATTCTAGAAGAGAAAAATTAATCAAAAAGAACAGAACATTAGTTGTTTTCTCGGTGAGCATGCAGAGGGTGCCTGAGATAATATGAGCTAGCTCAGAGGTCAGTCCTGGTATCAGGCCCTGAAGTCCACCTGGTGGAAGGTAGAAGGCAAGATCCAAAGAGGTACACTGAATCCTCCGTAGTGGTGTTAAGTTCCCGTGTGGGGTTGAGTGCAGACTCACTGGGAGTGTTGTAAACTGCCGCCGGTAGCCGGATTTAGGGTGAGTCTCCAGTCTTTGTTGATGGAGCCCCGCTGCCTCTTGCTTTCGGTGCGGATTTTACGATTAGATGGGAGACATCTCCATCTCTGCCGCCCTTTTCGGACTCGCTTTGCAGGGGGATCAGAGTGCCCGTGATTGGTGAGTGTGGGCATTCCCTGAGAATGTTCACTTGGTTTGGGTGTTGTGGCATAGTGCTGTTGGAGCGCCAGACTTCTCCAGAAGGCATCAAATATGCTGTCCAGCCTGGCCGCAAAGTCCGGCTGTTCAGCATTGCACTTAGGTGAGCACGTGGCGTCCGCCATGACACTTGCCTCTGAGGCTGCAGGTCGTGTATCCGGCACCATTCTTATGTTTTCCACATAGCCAGGTTGCCTCCCAGGAGTGGACCGGGATTACCCCCACCAGTCCAGAGGGGAGGGCAGGGGTTCAGTGGATTATACACTGCCGTTGCAGGGCTGAGGAGAGCGGCCGCCTCTCCCCAGTTCCAGCACCTGCAGGCTGCATCGAGCCATCTCAGGCTCCCAAGCTCAAAAATTCTCGAATGAGGGTTCAAAACATGCACCAGGACACTCCCAGCAACAAAGGTGTGTGAACCAGCTTGAGATTCTGTAGTATTTTCAGGAAATCCGCACATACAGCAGAAGCCCTGTGAACGTGCATCTGTTCAGCGTGCAGGTTTAAGCACTGCCCCCCAGCGGATGTGAATTTTGATGCCTCCCATAAAGAATAATAGGAGACCATATTTGCTAGTTACCAACTAGTTTTAATGCTACATGTTAATTTCTAATGGCTGGGATTAGTTTACCAAAATTATAATCTATCTAAACTAGAAGAGAGGATGACTCCCCCCACCCTGAGCCAGTCAGTTCTCTCTAAATACATAAGTGCCACTGGGTGACTAGAGATTACCAACTCCAATGCCCAGGGGTTCTTAACCTCTGAGGTGTGCCTCCCCTGTGGAGGTGCAAAGGTGTTAGTAGGGAGGTCTGACGTTCCTCAGTAACATTTTTGTATTTGCATTTTTTTAGAATTTAGTTTAGATACAGTCGAGTGGCGAGATCTGGATGAAAAAAAAAAATGGTTGAGGTGTCCGGATAATCAAAATTCATATAATCGAAGTGTTCGGTAAAATGAAGACTGCTGTTATTGTGTGCAGTTGTGTTTAGTAACATGAAGACTAACTGTCTGTTTAGTTTAATCTTGTACCAAACCCTCGTGCTGGAAATGACTCACAACACTTGCTAACAACAATCGAAAAAAGTAGACGAGCAGTCACACGATAACTCCGCACTCGGTACCTGTTATTGTTGGGTTGCAATGCACTGTCTGTATGACCGCAACAATGGATTTTTCCCAGACCGTTTAATATTAATTATTGCTAACTTAGTTCACTAAGGGCTTGACAAATTTGCTTGGAATCTAGGAGCCAGTTAAAAAAGTAAGCGCCAAGTTTTTTTTTTAAACTAACAAACCTTTATTTTCAGCTACAAAAATACACTTAAACGAATAGTGACCAAAACCACTACAGCAACATTTTCTTTACTGTTTCTGCGTATCTGAGGATGTGAAAATAAAATTTCCATGTCAATGACGTAATTTCTCATTAATTGCTAATAATAAATATTTATTATTAATTGCTTGTGGAAAGGGAGTTGTGAGACTAAAAAGGTTAAGAACCCCTGCCCTAGCCAAACCACCAATAAATGTTTATAACAATCCCTCTTCACACTAACATTTAAAGGGATACTATAAGCATTCAAACAAATTAAGGTTAATGAATCAAGTTTTGTGTATAGATCATGCCCCTGCTGTCTCACTGTTCAATTCTCTGCAATTTAGGAGTTAAATTACTTTTTGTTTCTGTCCATGCAGCACTCTGTCCACATACATCTCCTGGCCGGGACTGACACATCCTGTATTACAAAAAATTGTTTCATTTTCAATCAGGTGCTAACTTGCTTTAGAAGTTTTTACCTCCTGCTCTATTAATTAAACTTTAATCACACACAGGGGGCATCTGTAGGGCCCAGGGGGCTATTGATATAGAAATGTATAATGTAACAAAACAGGAAATAAGAAATTCTAGATTACACAACCTGTGCAATAAAAAGGAACCTAGAATATCTAAGTAAATTTTCAGGAAGTGTTAAGGAAGGCTGTGCAAGTCACATGCCAGGGGGTGTGACTAGGGCTGTGTAAACAAAGTGATTAAACTCCTAAATGGCAGAAAATTGAGCAGTAAGCCTGTAGCGGGTATGTTTTATACACCAAAACTGCTTCATTAAGCTAAAGTTTTCTTGTTTTTTTTTCCTGTAGTGTCCCTTTAACCCCTTAAGGACACATGACATGTGTGACATGTCATGATTCCCTTTTATTCCAGAAGTTTGGTCCTTAAGGGGTTAAAGGGATCCTATAGTGCCAGGAAAACAAAGATGTTTTCCTGGCACTATAGGGCTAATAGGTCTCCCCCATCCTCACCTTTCCTCCCCACACGCAACTGAAGGGATTAATTTAAAACCCCTCCAGCCACTTACCTGAATCGAGGGCCGACGTCCCTCGGGACTGGGTCAGGCTCCGCCCACACTCCTCCCCCGCCGTCAGCCGGCAGGGGAGGCCTAATACGCATGCGCGGCAATGGCCGCATGCGCATTAGACCTCCCCATAGGAAAGAATTATATAATTTTTTTCCTATGGGGAAAATCTGACGCTGGAGGTCCGTGAGGACGTCCAACATCGGATAACGGACCAAAAGTCAGTTTGGATTCCGGTAGCCCTCTAGTGGTGGTCTGGTAGAGGTGCAATGGAAACAAGTGCAAAAGGGTCACAGCACCCAGACCACTTCAATTTTCTGAAATGGTCTGGGTGCCTACAGTGTCTCTTTACTAGTGAGGTTTAAGTAAAGTAATCCTACAAAAAATATATACTTACATGTTGATATTTTGATTGCAGATCTTCTTTCTTCAATCTTCTTTTTTTTTGGTTATCAAAATAGCTCATTAAATCCTGTCACTTTCATATTTAAAACAATTTGAATTTCAAATACTTGAATGCTTTGTAAGTGCACTGTAATTTGTAGGCTTGGACGCCAACACACAGCGATCTGATGGGTAAGCCTATATCATATGATGCTTTGACAGTCCTTATATTAACAAAGCATCATGGAAATTGTCGTTTGAAAACATCTGCCAATCTACATTTTAGTAACACCTACCCTAAACCTTTTTCACTGCAGACCTTAAACACATACAAAATCAGTCATGTGACAGGAAAGGGTAATTGCAAGTTACCATGGTTACAAATTTGCATCAAAACAACAAGAATTAATACAATAAAATGATAACCGTTACAAATAAAAATAAAATAACTTCATCAGAAGCAGCTTACCCAAACAAAAAGTATGCCGTACATTTCAGTTATTCCACTTAATTTATGTTGCATTTCGTTCTTTAAATGTCAATGTTTTCAAAGTGTGCACAAAAAATAACTAACATCTTGAAGATATATTTTGTTTCTACTTAAATCTCCCAATGCCTTCTGGCCCATAGTCCCATTCATAACCCCCATCTCCACATACCCTTCAACCAACCATCACATTGTCAATATTCCCCTAATTATCTCACTCCATTCCCATAACCACCTCATTTTCATTCCTGTAGTAGCCTCATCAACCACAGCCCTGATAACATAACCCCATCACCATCATGTCTTCACCGCACACACTTAATCTCCTCACCTATCCCTATAACCCATTTATCCTATCGTCGTAATCCAAATCTGTTGGCGCTATATAAATTGCAATAATAATAATAATAATAATAAATCTTCCTACCATCTTAAATCTTCTCACCAAATCCCCATAATCCTCTCACCCCAGTCCCCATAACCCCCTCACCCCAGGTTCATAACCACAAACAATCCAGACCCTTAACCACCTAATCCCAACTCCTTAATCAGTCCTGTTACGTACACGATTGCATGATTGAAAAATGATGGTTAGTAAAAGTTCGATACTCAGCTCTTGCAAAATCCAGACATTGTTAAATTCTGTGAACACTGCCTGCGTTTCGTCATTTGAAATAGGGGCATTAAGAGTTTTGTGAATAACCCTGACCCTGTAATTATAAATTATCTATAATTTCAACTTTTTATGGTAACTTTCCTACTGTTTTACTCTTACTATTTTATACATTTACACATCTTTAGGATGTATTTTACTATTTTCACAGAAGTTTCAATATAGTGGGCTGATCTCCTATATTTTAATGCTTTCACTTAAAATGCTTTCGCCCAGTATTAGGAATAAGACTCAGCTATACCACCTGACACGTCATTCACTCATCAGTTCGGGGATAAGAGGGTTTAGTGAAAATTAGATCCATATTAGGAAAATTATGTGTAACAGGATGTATGAAATCTCAAGGCTTTGGCGCTGACCTCCACATAGGAGTGACATAATTCTAAAGGACTAAAAGTCATGGAAATATTGTTGTTTTTTTGTGTGTGTGTTTTTTTTAACTGACCTTTGTTGATGAGAGATACAGATCACATCAATTATAAATGGACAAGGAAACTACACTGGAAATTATTAAGAACCAAACCAAAGAGTGGTCTCAAAATCAATTTACCGTGGCTACTGGCCAATTCTTCGTCTCCCAGATCTATATTCTATAACAGATTTGAAAATATTCTCGCAATCAACTATAGTCACAACTTGGCTACTTTTTTCCTGGACTTTACCTTTCTGGGTTACATTTGCTGCAATTTAGCGTTTAATGAAAAATACTGTAAGATGACCTATGAATGTGTCAGGATTGGGGTAACCCCTACATACATGGAGTAGGATATTAGTCAAAACAGTAGGAAGAACAGGGTACGCATACCGGACCTTAGAGTGACCGGACTTAACGTATGCCTTAAAAGGTAAAACATTGTAGTAATAAAGGATATGTAGGTCAAGAAATACAGAGGTACACAAGACCGAGAAAACAAGCCAAGGTCAAAGGGATACAGAGAGTCAGAATAGTCAAAATACAAAACCAGATCAGCAACAGAAAAAACAGAATAATAATATTACACACTCTTGGGCTAACAAGAACTACGACAGGGCAATGATTCCCAGAAAGGGGGGAACTTATATATGGGTAGAAAGAATACTATTGGACACCATCATCACCCTGCACCAGGACACACAAAGGGGTGTGATCTGTGCAGGGCAGACCAAGACGTCCAACAAATTTGACATCACTAAAAGGTGAGTATAAAGTGTAACACCCACAGGGTCCTGAAAATCCAGCAACCTTGCAGATAGGGCAGAGCTGTCTGCACTTCCATGGGGAGAACGCTGCGCGACCACCAAGCTGGAGGTTTTTCTGGAATGCAGCGTTCCCCCCAGTGAGAGCGGTGTGGGACCGGGATCTTATGGCTTCTGCATGGCACCCTCCTGAGCCTGCAAGTGCCACGTTGCAGTCCCAGGTATGACAGAATGACATTATTATTATTATAATAAAATGTGTTACAGTTCATAGTTTAGTTAAAAAGTGCCTAAGGGTTTAGTGTTGTACATGCCATTGTAGACTGGCCGTAGGGGCAGTGATCCCCAATTTTTGTTGCTAAAAAAAAAAAATATAAAAAATAAAAAATCTTTTGCCAGTTAATTTTTAATATAAGGCCAAAGTCGCTAAATTGAAAGCATAGCTGACTAGGATAATTTTTCCAGTTTGGCTATTATGGCCTTAAATTTGAAATTCAAAACAATTATATGATCTTGGAAGTGAAAGTCATGTGTCAGTGTTTGCAGGTGACAAAAAAACTAGGTAAGGTGATATAATGTGAGCTGTGGGCAACAGGGACACAGCACCAACTTCAATTAGCTGAAGTGGTCTGGGGGCCTACAGTGTCCTTCTAACTCCCAATAATTCTCACTTTAGTGAATAAACATATGAGATTTCTGTTATTACTGATTATTTTATTATTTTTATTTTAATATTTATTATTATTTATTTAATATTATTTTAATATTTTTTCAAATGATTTAATATTTTTGCATTACATTTTAAAGGAAAAATTAAATAATAAGAATTATGAATAATTTGAAGAACTGTAGTAAAAAAAAAAAAAAAACAGTGACACTTATGCGTTTCCTTGATCCTCCGGCACGCAGTTACATTTGCCAGAAACAATTGTCAGATGCACAAATATTATTGAAATGTAATGAATACATCAGAAGGTTCTGTAGAAGCCTTTGATTATGTCAGAGTAAATGTATTCCTTTTTCCTAATGGTTGGGGAATTTCCGATCCATTTCCAAGAAAGAAACTGACACCCTCTGTAAACTGAGGGCAAATGTGATATCAAACACTTAACACCAGATTGTTATGATTTTTTTTATTTTTTTTATAAATATATTTACTTTTTTTTAAAATTATCATTATTATTATTTTTAATAGTATTACCTACTTTCCAATCAATGTTTTACACTTTCATGTAATTTGGCACAGTGTAAAGACGTTACATTGTAAGTATGTGGTGAGTCCTCACTCTGGGGGGGGGGAAAAACATTGTTCATTACAATTTAATGGGCAGACAGACGTCTGTTAATGTGTTTCTTCTCTGTTGTTTGTTTCAAGCAATCCCCAATAGAAAGTGAGATGGCTTTGTGAAGATATCTTGAAAGGCAACAGATCATCAATATTCTAGTACTTGTCTCTAGCGTTCGTACGTTCCCTCTTGGGCTTCTGATGTCATATCCAAGCACTTATGCTCGCACAATACGTTTTCTCATACTCCGCTTATCTTGTAAATAGCAAGAAAAATAAATAAATCTGTTCTGTTTTTATTGACTTTGTACCATGAGGTGATATTACAAACGGAGAGATCTTCCACATTGCAGAATGGCTCAATGCGATGTCTCTGCAGACATGGGTTTTCAAAGATTGTGAAGAAAATGGAATCCTTTAACATGTAGCAATGCTAATTATTAATATAATTTAATGATAGTTTAATGAACAGTATAATATCTGCATACAACTTCAAAATCAGACAGATTGGTGGTTGCTGCTCTGGGTGGTGGCTGGATTTACCATATATATATATATATAATGGTGGGTATGGTCAATGGTAACTGTGATGTTGCAGGTAAACTTTCGTTGTTATTGACTAAATCAGAAATTTAGGGGAAGGGACAAAAATAGAGAAAATTTATGCCAAACTTACCGTAATTTTCTTTTCCTGGCTATTTCTCATGGCAGCATCACTTATGGGTAGCTCCTCCCTTAGCAGTCACAGGACAGGAATTAATTAGATGAATTAATTAGACTGATAGGTATAAAGAGTCCCTCCTCCCCTTACACCACAGTCCAATTATAAAGCTGAAAATAAAAATGGGCGGGAACCCTGATGCTGCCATGAGAAATAGCCAGGAAAAGAAAATTACGGTAAGTTTGGCATAAATTTTCTCTATTCCTGGCTAATCATGGCAGCATCACTTATGGGTAATACCCAAGCTCACAAATTTAGGGTGGGAATTAAATTATGATAAAACACACAGAACAAATTATTATGCTATGACTGAATTTAATATCAACGGGACAAAGAAACCATAGACAAGACACTCTTCCCAAATGAGGTGGAAGGAGCATCCACATCAAGTTTGTAGTGTTTCATGAACGTCATCGGGGAAGACCAGGTGGCTGCCTTGCAAATGTCATCGTATGGAACCTCTGCCCAATTAGCCCAGGAAGTTGACAATGCTCTGGTTGAATGAGCCTTGATCTTCAGCGGAGGAGAGCGATCTTTATTGAGATAAGCCTTTCTGATTACAAGAGCAATCCAACGCTTTAATGTAGATAGAGAGGCTGCCTCACCTCTCCTGGCTCCTGAAGGCAAAACGAAAAGCTGGTGAGTTTTTCTGTAAGGAGCAGAACGTTCAAGGTACACAGACAGGCAGTCCATAACATCCAAACGATGCCACTTGATCTCCTCTGGTGAAGAAGGATTGGGATAGAAGGATGGCAGGACCACTTCTTGAGATAGATGGAAACGAGAGACCACTTTAGGCAGAAATGCTGGATTAGGTTTCAGGCACACCCTATTGTGGTAGAATTGGAGACAAGAAGGCAAGGTGGAGAAGGCCTTGATCTCTGAAATTCTCCTAGCGGAAGTAATTGCTACTAAGAACAATGTTTTGTAAGTTAGGAGGACAGCATCCAAATTCTCAAGAGGAACGAATAGATCCTCAGACAGGTAGTCGAGAACAAGCGGAAGGTCCCAAGGAGGGGTAGTGGATCTCGAGGGCGGTCTCAACTTGAAAGCCGCCTTGAAGAATCTGGAGATCAATGGGTCTGATGACCAAGAGGTGTTGCACAAAGCTGACAGGGCCGAAGACTGAACTTTAAGAGTGCTGATGCTAAGACCCTTATCCAGACCTTCTTGCAGGAACTCCAAGATGTCAGTGTTGCGAGGGCGTATGAAGTCAACTTGCTTGGCCGAAGCCCATTCCTGAAACACATCCCAGATTCTATGGTAGCATGAAGACGTAGAAGCCTTCCTTGAGTGTAAGAGAGTATTGACCACTGCTTCTGAAAGGCCTAATTGTTGAAGACTTTCTTTTTCAAGACCCACACCCCCAATTTGAGGCGTTCCGGATGAGGATGGGATATTGGACCCTGTGTTAGCAGATCCTTCAATATAGGCAGGGGCCGAGGCTGTTCCTGGCTCAGCGTTGACAGTAGGGGAAACCACGGCCTTCGAGGCCAAATCGGGATTACGGCAATAACGGTTTTCCCTTCTGCCCAAACTTTTCTCAGGAATCTGGGTATCATGGGTAGGGGAGGGAACGCATACCCCAGATCGAACGACCAAGGAAGAGAGAGAGCATCCTGGCCCAGTGCCTGACTCTCTGGGTGGAGGGAGTAGTAATTCTCCACCTGGCGATTCCTGAACGAGGCCATCAGGTCGATCTGGGGCATGCCCCACCGACGGGTGATCCAAGCAAAAACTGACTGGTGAAGTTTCCATTCTCCCGGGAGAATTTCCGATCTGCTGAGAAAATCCACCGCTACGTTCTCCGAGCCTGGGAGATAGATAGCCTTCAGTCCCTGGAGATAGGTCATGGCCATCACCATTAGAGGAGCCAGCTCTTTTAAGAGCCGCTTGCTCCTTGTGCCTCCCTGGTTGTTTATATAAGAGGCCACCGCTCGGTTGTCCGTCTTGATCAACACCCAGGAACTCCTGATCTCTGGAAGGAACACCTGAATGGCCTTGGAAACAGCTCGCAGTTCTCTTAGGTTCGAGTGGAGCCGACTTTCTTCTGGAGTCCACCACCCCTGAGTCCATGAGGAATCGAGGTGGGCACCCCAACCAGAAGAACTGGCATCCGTCGTAATGACGGTCCACGGAGGTTCTTCTAAGGGAAAACCCTTTGCTAGGTTCTTCCCGTTCCTCCACCAGTCCAACTCTCTTCTTATTGGCAGGGGCAGAGAAATTTCTTGATCCCAATCCGTTTTTTCTCTGTCGAACTGGAGAAGAAAACAACTCTGTACCGGTCGAAACTTCCATTGGGCCCACTTCACCAAACCTATCGTAGATGTCAAAGAACCCAGGAGACTCATGACTTCCCTTGCCGAGGCCTTCTCGAGAACCTGGAGCTTCTTGACCTTGTCTTGTAACTTCAGGACCCTCTCCGGAGACAAAAACACATGAGCAGAAATTGTATTTATCACTGCTCCGAGGAACACGATGGTCTGAGACGGAATCAGGGAGCTTTTTTCTATGTTGAGAAGCCACCCGTGATCTTGCAGGATGTTCATTGCCATTAATGTATGATGCTCCACTATTCCCTGCGAAGGCCCTACGATGAGTATGTCGTCCAGGTAATGGAATATCTCGATACCTCTCATCCTTATGACGGCAATCAGAGAGACAAGGACCTTCGAGAAAGTCCTTGGCGCTAAGCTGAGACCAAACGGAAGTCCTCGGAATTGGAAATGTCTTCCTAAGGCCCAGAATCGAAGGAACTGCATGTGGTTGCTGTTTACAGGGATTTGGTAGTAGGCGTCTTTTAAGTCTATGGAGGTCATCCAATCTCCTGGTTTTACGCACTTTAGGATAGTCTGTAAGGATTCCATTTTGAATGTCCTTACGTCTAGAAAGGCGTTCACTCCTTTTAGGTTCAGGATGAGACGCCACTTTCCCTGGGGCTTTGGGGCCAAAAACACAGTGGAATACATCCCCTGGAATCTTTCGTGAGAAGGGACTTCCTCCAACACCTTCTGTCCCAACAGAGTGGAAATGCTTTACTGGGGCCTTCAAATGAAGAGAGGCTGAACTTCATTTGGAACGAACCCACGACAAACGCAGGAAGGTGGCCATAAAAGAAAAAGTTAAAAGTCCTGTAGAACTTGCTAAGGACAGGAAAAAAGACTGTGGTGTAAGGGGAGGAGGGACTCTTTATACCTATCAGTCTAATTAATTAATCTAATTAATTCCTGTCCTGTGACTGCTAAGGGAGGAGCTACCCATAAGTGATGCTGCCATGATTAGCCAGGAATGACAAATTTACGACTAAAATGACCTGGAAGTCTTCTTCAACTCAGCTAATGTTCCAATTAAAGCAAATATACAAAACAAAAATCATCTGGGATACAGCTGTTCCAATTAAATTAGACGTTTCTTTTTTCACAATTTGTTTCCCAGTTTGGTGAATAGATATGTAGGTACTGCCCGTGTTTATGAACGTCATCCAGGTAAGAAATGATGCAGGAAGCTGTCACGGTCAATCATTGCATGTGACCACCAACTTTTGTATTCTATGCATGTCTGGGCTATGTAGTAGAGTGGCAAGAGAGAAATCATTTCTTAAAAAATTAACATTTAAGCCCTATATAAATTACACCAAAAGATTAATTCTGAATAGCTCCAAATATTATTATATTTTGGCAAAAACCTGCTAAATTCTGTTCACATTGCAACATGACAATGACCCAAAACACACAGATAAGTTCATCAAGGCTTCAGAAGAGGTATATCAATGTCTTAGATTAGTCCAATAAGAGCTCAGACCATGATCCTTTACAAAAACCTGGGGAATGGCCTACAGAGAGCTGTATATAGGAGATAAACAATTTTATGGAACTGGAAGTGATTTGCAGAGAAGTGGGATATGCACGTTAAAGAACCACTATAGTGCCAGGAAAACATACTCGTTTTCAGGGCAATATAGTGCCCTGAGGGTGCCCCCACCCTCAGGGTCCCCCTCCCGCCGGGCTGGATGGAGAGGAAGGGGTTAAACACTTACCTTTCTCCAGCGCTGGGTTCCCTCGGTGCTGGAGAATCTCCTCCCTCTTCTTCCGTCATCGGCTGAATGCGCATGCGCGGCAAGAGCCACGCGCGCACTCAGCCAGTCTCATAGGAAAGCATTCTCAATGCTTTCCTACGGACGCTGGCGTCTTCTCACTGTGAAAATCACAGTGAGAAGCGCGGAAGCGCCTCTAGCGGCTGTCAATGAGACAGCCACTAGAGGCTGGATTAACCCTAAAGTAAACATAGCAGTTTCTCTGAAACTGCTATGTTTACAGCAGAAAGCCAGAGTGAATGAGTGGAGATGGGGGTCTTGTTGTATTCGATGGCGCTAGCATAGCCGGGTCTATCCAGGTCTCGTTCTAGGCCGGTCTGATGATCTTGGTGTTTGTAAGGAGCCATGATGATAGAAGTGTTATAAAGACAAAAAAAAACAAAAAACAGGGAAAGCAACACAATACATAGGGCAAATGCCATCAGAAAGAAACAACAGAAAGTCACATAATCACTGCGTTCGTTGCGCCATGGGTCACTGGAACAAAAGGAACTGTTTTAGCAGGGTCCCAGACTGTTGTGACTGCAGGCTGGGAGTTGAGGCCTAGCTTAGCCAGGATAGCGTCCATCTCTGAGGCATCTGACACTTTGTATTCTGCTTCCTGGTGATGAAACGTGAGGTAGCGAGGAGAACCCCATCTGTATTTCAGGCCGTTGCTAGTTAAAATAGACATTAGAGGTCGGAGAGTCTTCCTTTACATGAGGGTTGTGCAGGAGAGATTGGAGAAGAATGTGAGATCCATCTTTTAAAATCAGTACGGAGTCGTCCACCTGGTTGCATTCAGGAAGGCAGTTTTTCCAGCTAGGTTCTTCTAATAAATATTTTCTGATCTAGAATGTTTCGTATGCTTCAAACATTTCAATAATACCACAGCCAGCTTCACTAATGATTGCATAAATAGAATGGTTCAAGGAAAAACAAAGAACTTACAGTTCAGTTAATATGTGACAGCATGGCAAATATTTGACATTCATGGAAAATGCACAGAAATTTAGAATGAAGAGATAATTGTAAATGGTTATCTCAGCTTTGCATACTCTTTACAAAGCTTAACAAAGGTTCGATTTTAGTAAGAATATATTTTATGGCATTTTATCTAAACATTTTATTTTTTTTAAATTCTTTATTTTGTTGTGCGTAGGTTTTCAAACAAGCACTTTGCTGCCATTTCAGTGGTAACAAGCTTATATATATGTATACATATAATGTTAAACGAGATAAAACATGGCATACGGTTAAAAGCACATTTTCAGATAAGGCGTAACAGGAATGGGTAACAGTGAAGATTAGTCACAGTGGAGTTGGTCTAGCTGTGTGTAGTAGTCGGTTAAGCAGTCTGCGTGATACGTTGTAGTCTACTATGGGACTAGCTGTTTGTGGTGCGGCTTGCATGCTGGGCAGTCGGTGTTGTTTACAGGCCCTACAGTAGCTTCTGTCAGTGGTATAAGAAATATGATAGGTTCTAGCGTGTTAGGGCTTTGGATAATGTCGTGGTGGTGCGTTCTGCCTCGGCATGGGGACAAGAAACCCCTAACCATGGGGGGGGGGGGGAGGTTATGCTTGTGTGGACTATGTGTCCAGTTGGGTGTTTTTAAGGCAACCAGTCTTAGTGGTAGTATAACTCAAGTAGCGTCAGCGGAGTAATCCGTCCTACAGGTAACGATATAGCAACTTAAAATAAAAGGCATAATAAACATAATAAAACATAATAAACATAATAAAACATGAGACAGTGGTAGTAGCGTGATATTGGAGGCTTTTCCTCCATTGGGACGGGGATGGAGGGAAATATTAGTCCATCTTAATTAAATCTTGTGTTTTATCAACCGGTTAGTGTTCATGTGCCCAGTGCCCCCAGTTCACTTGTTCCCGGGGTATCAGGAGAGGCGGTCATGCGTTCCATGCGTTCTCCTTGGTGTGTCGGGGTCTGGTGCTGCAAGCCGAGGGTTTTCAAAAATTTGGAGGCTTCCTCAGGCGATGAGAGGACGTGTGTTGTCCCTGCGCGGGTGACTTCCATAGACCCTCCTGCTCCCCACTTGTAGGCTATGCCTGCGGCACGTAGCTGTGTTGCTGTTGGACCGTATGATTTGCGCCACAGTAGTGTGGCCCTAAATAAGTCCTGATAGAAGGTTAGCTCTGTGCCTTCGAAGGGCAGTGGCGTTCGGTCTTTAAGCGCTGCCATACTATGAAGCTTGTCCTGAACTGTGACGCACCTTAAGATGACGTCTCGTGCTGCCGGTGTTTTCAGATGAGTGTAGGTCGGGAGCCGGTAGATGCTGTCTATGGCGATTTTCTTTGCAGCTGCGTGGGGGAGTATGCTGGCTAGAAGACGCCTTAAGTAATGAGGCAGTTCTTCTGCAGTGATTGCATTTGGAATTCCCCCTGATTTTGATGTGCATTCTCCTTTGTCTGTCTTCTATGGTCGCCATTTTAAGTGCCATAAGTTTTTGGTGATGCTGTATAGTTAGAACCTGTTCATCCAGTGTTGTCAGGTGTGTTTTAACCTCCCCTACTTCTTGCTCTGTAGTAGTTACCCTATCTGTAACCAGTTGTACCTCTGTCTTGAGGAGGGCAGTGTCAGCTGCTAAAAGCTTGTGGATGTCAGCAAGCAGGAGTTTGAGGTCCCCCTTAGTGGCTGGTGCTGCATCTTCAGGGGAGTCAGGCTGCTGTACCTGCGCTGGCCGTGTAGCCTGGGGGGTC
Organism: Pelobates fuscus; assembly: GCF_036172605.1. Lineage (NCBI taxonomy): Eukaryota > Metazoa > Chordata > Amphibia > Anura > Pelobatidae > Pelobates > Pelobates fuscus. The sequence continues at coordinate 45,617,908 of NC_086321.1, read as the reverse complement.
TCCTGTCCCCTCCGCTCCTGGTGGGAAGCGTGAGCTGGCTCCTGGTCTCCGCCCGCGGGCATGGGAGCGGGGCGCGGCGGCGCCTATCTAAACATTTTAAACCATTTAAATAAATTAGGAAACAGAATACTCCATAAATGTTAAAATAAAAAAAAGTAAAAATATTTGTCAATACTGCATTTAATATTAATTTTATAATAATAATTAAATATATATGTATACTATATTATATATATTTGACAGTCCAGGCCAACTCCCCAGGTTTGCACCTCTCCCTGTCACATGTGCCTCCTTCCAGGGCCCTACTTAACCGTGCACTGCATTCTATGAGCCTTGAAATTGCAGTTTAGTGAATGAGTGAGTCCTTTGGATCTTGTGTGTACATATATATATATATCAGTAACACCGCAGACTAGTGTGTGTATCTGCATGTCAGGGTGTTGTATGTGGCAGGGTGTTTGTATGTGTCAGTTTGTTTGAGTTTGTCAAGATGTGCATTTGTGTGTCTGGGTGTGTGTATGTGTCAGTGTATGTGTTTGTATCTGTCAGTTTGTACATCTGTGTGTCAGGGTGTTTGTATGTGTCAGTGTATTTGTATGTTTCATGGTGTATGTATCTGTGTAAGTGTCAGTTTGTATCTGAATGTGTGTGTGTATGTGTCAGTGTTCATATGTGTGCATCTGTGTGTGTAAATGTGTATGTTTAGTTGTGTACATATGTATGTATGTGGCCGTGTATGTATGTGTGTGGCCGTTTGCACAACATGCAAACACACCTTTGCAAACACAAATATTACATAAAATACCCCCTGTAGTAAAACGCCAAAATTATATAAAACACCCTTCAAATTCACATACCAACATTACACACAAATGCACACCTGCATTACATATAAAACATACCCTGCATTCAAACGCAAACACAACACACAAGCCCACCAGTGCGTTCCAATGGCACCTGTACATACAAATTAACCTCTACATGCGCACACATACTCTATATACAAAAACATGCTTGCATTCAAACACAAACACTACTCACAAATAAATCCCTGCAAGGATGGGCACATTGTAGCTCACCAGCTGGAATAGCATCATGTGAGTTGTACGACTGATGTGAATCTAACTTTCTACATTAGTTCCGCCATATATATATATGTTCAGCATGAGAAGCCAGATGTCTTCACTGAGCTGAGCAAGGATGATCTAGGACCACTCTCATTGGCCGAGAGGGTGAGCTGACCATCTTAGCCTTTAGGTGAAGCCCGGGTGTAGTGGAGGCAGTTCTGAATACTGTGCTTGCCCTTGCAATAGTACAAAGCAATATTCTAAACAGTGACTGCTAAAATAGAATAACAGTTAGAGCACTAGGATAATCACACAAAGAGGTACAAATCACAATTAATTCCACACATCCACACCTGCCAGCATTACAAATGGACAAAGAGGGACATTTTTACTTTAGGTGTTGGCCAGGGTTTGGGCCAGGGGCTGGGCTCTTCTGAGAAATTTTAGGTGACTTACTAAAAACAATTTATGCAGCTCTAAATGTAATTTAGAACACGCACAATGTATCTTATTTACACTATTATAAAGACTGATTTCTGAACACATTTATTTTAACAAGACACATTCCTGAGTGTATTGTTATTACAGCACTCTGTCATACACTCAGTCAAACCACTGACTCAGATCTACCACTTCCACGTGTTTATGAAAGCTTCTGTAATATCTTTACTAATAGTGCATTAAGGAATTACTACCACATCCTCCTCTATTAACCCTTTTTACAGGTCAGCTATACCGTACAGTCATCTATATTGTTCTTGAATGCCATGCATATTTCTGCAAAGATTTCATTCACCCGTTAAAATCTTGAGTTGGTGCTAGTATCTGTTTGTGTTTTCTTTTTTTATTGACTTGCTGTTTACATGAATACAGTTTGTGGCATCAAATGTTTTTTTTTATCATTAAAGGGACACTATAGTCACCCAGACCAATAAATTGGTCTGGGTGCCAGGTCCCCCAGGTTTTAACCCTTCAGATGTAAACATAGCAGTTACAGAGATACTGCTATGTTTACATAGCAGGCTTAATCCAGCCTCTAGTGGCTGTCTTCCTGACAGGCGCTAGAGGCGCTTCTGCGATGCTGGATGCTAAATGCTTTCTTTTGGACTTTTTGAATGCGCTCAACTCGGGAGATGACGTCGGCGGGGGAGGAGAGGTCACCAGCGCCGAGGGAGCCCGGCGCTGGATTAAGGTAACTGAAGGGGTTTTAACCTCTTCAGCCCACGGGAGCGGGGCCCTAAGGGTGGGGGGGTCCTAAGGATGCTATAGTGTCAGGAAAACAAGTTTGTTTTCATGACACTACGGTGATCCTTTAATGTCAGCTGACATGTATATTATTTGCTGCTCAGAGCGGTGGTAACGTTACTAGACCTGGGAAATCCGGATTTGAATCCTGGTCAGACCACCTCACCGGTGTTCTTGGGCAAGACAACTAACAATATATATGTGCCGATCTCTAATCCTCATAGATTTTAAACTTGTTTGAGCAGAGTCTTCTTCACCACTAAATATCTTATTTCTATAATTGTAAAACACTGCAGAGTTAATTAGTGCTGTTTACGTGCTGCTGATAATAATATGTATTACCTGTACAAGGAAATTCAATCAAAGGCTAGGCCCTGGGGAGATAGCGCAGCTAAGCGGACAAGGGCACATGTAGGAGTGTGGGGATAGATGCATGGGATTGGTTGGGAAGAATCTGTGGGTGTGATTATGTTCTGTGTAAGACAGTGTGGGGGAGGTCTTACCTCAGTGCCACTTGGGATTCGGGCCAGCAAACAGCTTCCTGTCTCCTGCTCCTGTTTGCCTGGGCCTGCAGATTGACACATCTTGATGGTTGAGGCTTCTAGCTTCCCTCAGGGCTGCTGCAGCGTGGATGGTGGCCGGCACCTGTGGGAACAATTGGCAAGCATTAATGAGGTATGGCTACCGGTGTGGGCCCCCCCCGCGGCCTACCTCCCCTTGGAGCACCCCCTGTGGTCTCCCCTGCTGCCTCCCATGCGGTCCCTGCCCCTGGGGGCCGCACCAGCACTGGCAGGCGTTCCCACCCGCCTGCCAGGCTCTCCCCTGATCCCTCTCCTCAGGCCCGGTTGATGAGGTGGAGCCCGGGCCCGAGGCATCCACAGGACCGCATGTCTGGGGGCTCCAGACACGCTGCCTACCAACAGGGGCCTGGATTTGAGGCTTTCTGCGGCCGCGCGCGTGGCACGGCCTTCTGCCACGAGGCCTGCCACTGCCGCGCGGCCTGCAGCCTCCTTTGCCGCCCGGCCTAGCACTCCCAGGCCGGGGATGCGGCCTCCTACCCCCGCGCGGCCGTGCACACAAGTCAAGGCCGGGGATGCGGCCTGCTACTGCCGCCCGGCCACCTGGAGGGTCTGCCGCGCGGCACACACTTGGGCCCCCTACCACACCATCCACCCCGGCCGCCAGCGCTGGATTGCGGGCCAGGGGCGGTGGGCGGCGGATTCATCTCTGCGGGCGGCGGGCGGCCCCAGTCCAGGCATCAGTCCAGGTCCCCCCGCGGCCGGCGGGGGGTTGGGGCGGTGAGTAGGCCCCCGCGGGCCGCGCGGGGTACCTTAGTACCGCCGTATGGGATTGGGGGGTCTCTTTGCCCGTCGGGAGCCTCCTCTGCCGGTGAGGAAGGCTCCCAGGGCTGTCTCCCCCTTTTTTCTTCTGCCAGGGGTCCCGGTTTCCCCCTTTTTGGGCCCCCGAGTCCCCTCTCTTCTCCCCCCTTTTTCTACCTCCTTCCCCCCTCCTTCTTCTAGTGGGCCTGCCCTCTCCCCTCCTTTTTCCCTCTCCTATGTTTTCTTTTCCCCTCCCCTGGGTCTACATTCCCTTTCTGTCTACCCCTCTATGTTCTTTCCCCCCCCTATCTAGCCTGGTCCCCCCCCTCTATCTAGCCTGGTCCCCCTCCCCCCCCTCTAGCTAGCCTGGTCCCCCTCCCCCCCTCTATCTAGCCTGGGCCCCTCTCCCCCCCCACCCTGCAGGTCACTTACCTCGGCCATCTCCTCTTGGGCGTGGGCTCTCCTCTTCTCCACTGCTCTCTCCTCTGGACTCTGCTGCAGTTCGTGGACCGTCCAGCAGGTGGCGTCTGGATCACAGCTGTTGTCTTCTATGGTTGTGTCACGACTAGTAATGTGGTCCAGCACGCAGAATCTATGTAAACATATACATAAGTCAGAAAAGGAAAAATAACAGGACAGAGCGTAAACCGGACCTTAGAATGGCCGGACTAATACGCTAGAGACAGAGAATGGTCAAAGGGAAAGCCGAGGTCAAGGAAGCCAGAAAATACTCAATACCGATAAGACAAGCCAAGTCAGGGAAACCAGAGATCAGAATAACCAGGGAAACGCCAAGGATCAGGATACCAGGAAATCAGAAACACGAAACTAGCACTTTCAGGAAACCAGGAAACTGAAACCACGACATGGCAAAGTACTAGGGTGAATTAGGGGTTTAAATACCCCTCTCTAAGCTATGATTGGTCAGAGGGCGACCTCTGACCCCAGAACGTGCGTGTGCGTTGACGTCGTGACGTCACGCACACGTTAGTATAATTCTCGGGGGCGGGGCTATCCATAGACGCGACCACGTGGTCGGCGCCATATTGGATTCGGGCGTGATGCCCGGAAGAACTACACGCGCGGTTCCCGGCTCGCCGACGAGCAGGTAAGCTCGTGTAGTCGGAGCGGTCGTGCCAGTCGGGCACGACCGTGAGGCTCGGCGGGCCGGTGACCGCAACAGTACCCCCCACTCGAAGACCGCGCACCGAGCGGGAAGGACCCGGCTTAAGAGGAAAGCGGTTGTGAAATGACCGGATAAGACGGGGCGCATGGACCCGGTCAGCAGGAACCCAACAACGTTCCTCGGGACCATAACCCTTCCAGTCAACGAGATAGGACAAGACACCTCTGGATAATTTGGAGTCCATGATAGAACGGACTTCGTATTCCTCTTGATCACCCACTACCAAGGGCGGAGGAGGAGTGGATACCCTTGTGAAGCGATTGCAAGTAAGGGGCTTGAGCAGAGACACATGGAAAGTATTCGCTATTCTCATATGAGCCGGTAGTGCCAAAGTATAGGTCACTGGATTAATACGTTGGGTAACTCGAAAGGGACCAATGTACCGAGGGGCAAATTTCATGGACGGGACCTTAAGCTTGATATGTCTTGTGGAGAGCCACACCCTGTCACCTGGAACATAGACAGGATTAGCGCCCCGTTTCTTGTCAGCTTGGACCTTCGCTCGTAATGAGGCTTTTTGCAGAGCTGAATGGACGGAATCCCAAGTATCATGAATCGAATCTAAACGGGTGTTCAAAGCGGGGATTTCTGTGTCTGAGAATGCAGAAGGAATAACAGTGGGGTGATAACCCTGATTAACAAAGAATGGACTGTGATTAGAAGATTCATGAGTGGCGTTGTTTCTGGCGAACTCAGCCATGGGTAAGAGCTCGTACCAGTTAGATTGATTGGCATTTATAAAGCAACGTAAATAGGCTTCTAAAGACTGATTCGCCCTCTCTGCTGCTCCATTTGTTTGAGGGTGATATGCTGACGAAAAGGAGAGTTCGACGCCCAATTGTTTGCAAAAGGAACGCCAAAACCTAGAAACAAACTGGGTACCTCTGTCAGATACTATGCTTTTGGGTACACCGTGCAACCGAAAGATCTCTCTCAAGAATATTTGAACTAGATCTTGAGCAGATGGTAATTTTTTAAGTGGGACGAAATGTGCCATCTTCGTGAATCTATCAATGACCATAAGGACTGTATTAAACCCGTTTGAACTGGGTAGATCCACAATGAAATCCATGGCCAAGTGGGTCCATGGAGCACTAGGTATGGGCAGTGGTTGTAATAGTCCAGGAGGTGACCTGGGAGGAACTTTAGAAACAGCACATATTTGACATGCCCCAACATAATCTTTGACATCGTTTCTAAGAGCAGGCCACCAAAATCTTCTGGAGATGGCAGAGAGAGTTTTATGGACTCCAGGATGGCCCGCTGTGAGGCTGTCATGGAACAAATCTAGTACCTTCTTTTGAAACTGAGGTGACACATACAGTTTGTCCGGAGGTTTTCCCACAGGTGCCTGAGTTTGATCTGCTATTATGGCACAGAAGAGTGGAGAAGACACTTCGGAAACTGTAGTGGCAATGAGGCATTCAGGAGGTACAATAGGATATATCACCTGTTCCGGAACTTCATCTGTCTCAAATTGCCGAGAAAGTGCATCTGCCTTGGTGTTTTTAGTACCAGGTCTGTATGTAATTACGAAATTGAATCGGGAGAGGAACAATGACCACCTAGCCTGACGAGAGGACAGTCTCTTAGCGTCCCCAATATAAGCCAAATTCTTATGATCAGTAAAGATCAAAAGTGGCTCTTTGGAACCTTCCAAGAGATGCCTCCATTCCTTAAGGGCAAGTACAATGGCCAAAAGTTCCCTATTCCCTATGTCGTAATTCCTCTCTGCAGGTGTGAGTTTGCGAGAGTAAAATCCACAGGGATGTAAAGGCGTATCAGGACTCTCTCTTTGAGACAGAATGGCTCCAACTCCTGTCTCTGATGCATCCACCTCTAGGATAAATTGTTTGGATGGATCAGGATGGGTCAGGACAGGTGCTGAGGAAAATAAAGATTTTAATCGTTCAAATGCCTCTCTTGCTTCTTTGGGCCAAGATATACAATTTGCTCCTTTTTTTGTTAAATTGGTTATAGGGGAAATCACGGAGGAAAATCCCCTTATGAATTTGCGGTAGTAATTCGCAAAACCTATAAAGCGTTGAGTAGCTTTAAGGCCCTTGGGTAATGGCCACTGTAAGACTGCCTCCAGTTTACGAGGATCCATCTGGAAACCAGACGGAGATATAACGTATCCAAGGAATTGTATCTCCGTTTGGTCAAACTGGCATTTCTCCAGTTTACAGTAAAGGCCGTTCTGTAACAGGGTTTTCAGTACAATTCTCACATGTTCGTGATGTGTCTCTAGGTCTGGGGAATAGATGAGAATGTCGTCCAAATACACTAGAACGAACATGTGAAGGTACTCTCTTAGGACATCGTTGATAAAATCCTGGAATACCGCTGGAGCGTTACATAATCCGAACGGCATAACCAGGTATTCGTAATGTCCCATTCTGGTGTTAAATGCGGTCTTCCATTCGTGACCGTCCTTAATTCTGACTAGATTGTAGGCACTTCGGAGATCGAGCTTGGTAAAGACTCGAGCTCCCTTTAATCTGTCGAATAGCTCTGATATAAGGGGAATAGGGTAGGCATTTTTTATGGTAATCCTATTCAAACCCCTATAATCAATACAAGGGCGTAGGTCTCCTTCTTTTTTAGAGACAAAGAAGAATCCAGCCCCGGCTGGTGAGGAGGACCTACGAATATGACCCTTTCTGAGAGCATCCTTAATATATTCCTCCAAACAAAGATTTTCCTGGGGGGACAAGGCATAGACTCCTCCCTTGGGAGGCATAGTCCCTGGTAATAAGTTAATAGTACAGTCATAAGGTCTATGAGGAGGTAACCCTTCTGACTGGACCTTGTTAAATACCTCTTTCAAATCCATATACTGCTGTGGAATTTGTGTGGTCAAGGGAGGTGTAACAGGAACATTAATGGTGCCAATAGGTTGTGGGATTTGCTTAAAGCAAACACCTTTGCATCTCTCACCCCAACTCACAATCTCTCCTTCAATCCAATCCAAACGTGGATTGTGTTTCAGGAGCCAAGGGAAACCGAGTATTATCGGAACTGTAGGTGAAGATATGATTTGAAAGGTCATTTCTTCAGAGTGGAGAATACCCACTGAAACAGTGATTGGCAGAGTTTCGTGTGTGATGAAAGGCTGGGTAAGAGGCCTTCCATCAATGGCCTCGACTGCTATAGGTTTCTCTTTATGTCTTAAGGGCAGGACATGTTTAGCAGAGAACTCTTTGTCTAGGAAATTCTCCGCTGCCCCAGAGTCAATCATAGCCTCACACTGAACAGTAGTGTTCTCGAAAGATAAGGTTACTTTGACCAGGAAACGGTTCTTAGTCAATTTAGGGGACATATACATCACACCTAAGGTCGGTCCCCGTACGTGCCTTAGGTGTGCAAGTTTTCCGGCCGAACCGGGCATGACGATCTTAGATGTCCCTTCTTGCCACAATACATACATAACCCCTCGTTACGTCTGTGTTGTCTCTCTGCCTCAGTGAGTTTAGCACTACCCAATTGCATGGGTTCAGGTTCTGGAAGAGGCGTTTGGCTACTCACCACTGGGTTAGAGAAACGAGGAGCTATGGACAAATTAGAACGTCTGTTACGTTGTTTGTTTTTCTCTCTCTCTCTGAGCCGGTTATCAATATTTATCATGTAGGCAATAAACTCATTAAGACTAACCGGAAGGTCTCTAGCTGCAGTTTCATCTTGTATATTCTCAGCTAAACCTTCAGAGAAAGCAGCCACCAGACCGCTATTGGTCCAATCAACCTCAGACGCTAATGTCCTGAACTCTATTGCATAATCGGCTACAGAACGATTGCCTTGCCTGATTCTCATAAGGGCTTTGGCAGCATTCTTCTCCCTGCCTTTAGGTTCAAATGTAGCCTTAAAGGCCGTAAGAAAGGTACTGTAATCACGGGCTATTGCGTCACCACTTTCCCATAAGGGGTTAGCCCAAGTCAAGGCTTTTCCAGTTAATTGGTTCATCAGATAGCCTATTTTAGATCTATCTGTTGGGAATGAACCTGGGGAGGCCTCAAAGTGGTATTCTATTTGGTTTAAAAAAAACCTCTAAACTCCTTAGAATCACCTCCATAACGAGGGGGCGGTGACAAAGTTATGGACGGTGGTTTATGTGGTACGGAAACCACTACAGGTGGCGGAACCACAGGTGGTACAGGAGGAACCTCTAAATAGGCAGTCCTTTGGAGCAAGGTCTGAAATGCCTGAGCAAATTGGTCTAACCTGTGGTCCATATCCTCCACCCTATTTTCACAGGCGATCATATGTTTGCATAGTTCTGCAGGATCCATGGCCATGTCGTAATGTCACGACTAGTAATGTGGTCCAGCACGCAGAATCTATGTAAACATATACATAAGTCAGAAAAGGAAAAATAACAGGACAGAGCGTAAACCGGACCTTAGAATGGCCGGACTAATACGCTAGAGACAGAAAATGGTCAAAGGGAAAGCCGAGGTCAAGGAAGCCAGAAAATACTCAATACCGATAAGACAAGCCAAGTCAGGGAAACCAGAGATCAGAATAACCAGGGAAACGCCAAGGATCAGGATACCAGGAAATCAGAAACACGAAACTAGCACTTTCAGGAAACCAGGAAACTGAAACCACGACATGGCAAAGTACTAGGGTGAATTAGGGGTTTAAATACCCCTCTCTAAGCTATGATTGGTCAGAGGGCGACCTCTGACCCCAGAACGTGCGTGTGCGTTGACGTCGTGACGTCACGCACACGTTAGTATAATTCTCGGGGGCGGGGCTATCCATAGACGCGACCACGTGGTCGGCGCCATATTGGATTCGGGCGTGATGCCCGGAAGAACTACACGCGCGGTTCCCGGCTCGCCGACGAGCAGGTAAGCTCGTGTAGTCGGAGCGGTCGTGCCGGTCGGGCACGACCGTGAGGCTCGGCGGGCCGGTGACCGCAACAGGTTGCTGGTGCTGCTGTTTCTTTGCCTTGTCCTTCTGCGTCTGGTGAGTACTTTTCCCCCCTCTTTTGGCGCTTTGCGTGCATGCGTTGTTCCTTCTTTGTTCAGTCTAGTCCTCCTAGCACGGTAAATAAAAAAATAAAATAAAATAAATTAAATACAAATAAATACATAATAATAATAATAAAAAAAAAAAAAATCAGAAATAATAAGTAATTTGCAGTACAAAAAATGAATTGTGTCCATTACCGCATGGAATGAGTTAAACGACAGCCATATAACAGAACATACAACCGTGATTTAACTGTCAAGTACACGGTGGTGGATAATCAAGCAAAAATAAAAATAAATAAATAAATAAATAAAAAAAATAAAAAAAAAAAAACAGACAACCAAAAAAAAAAAAAAAAAGACATTAATTACCAAACAGAAATATATATATATGAACGGAGAATGTCTGGGTACAAGGACAGCGCTTTCCCCCCTTCGTTTTCTGTATGTCTCATTCGTTTAGGTACACATTCCTGCAGCGTCTGGCGCAGCGGATAGCGCCGGCGGTGCCTCCCGGGTTCGCATGACGCTGGGTGTTGCTGAGCTAATATGGCCCGCTTGGCTTGCGCGCACTACTAGGGAGCATATGGGGGAAGGGGCTTTTTTACGAGTGTGTTCCATCCTGCCACGGGGGTCCCTTGGCTAAGAGGGACATTAGGGGTGTGGTCGGTTACACCCCAGGGTGCATATTCGAATGCACCCTGTGCTCTGGATAGCATGGTCGGGGAGAGGGCTCCCCGAGACTGCGCTGCGTGGTTCTGCGGTCAGGACACTTTCGGGACGCATGTAGTCCCTAGGAGGAGCTGGGTTGGTGGAGGTACATTTTGCACTTTCGTTGGCGGTGCAACCCTTCTTGGCCTGGGGCCGGGTGGGCTTCGGCCTGTGGTTTTTTTTTTGTTTTTTTTTTCGTCCTCTCTGCAATCTGTCGGGAGGGGGACGTGGGTGCTCTCGGAGCTGGACCCTTAGTCCATGCGAGAGCCCCTTTGGGTGGTGTGGGTCCACTTTACCAAGAACGCTAGACTAGCTTACTTCCCAATCGTTTAAGGTGCCCCTGGAGTCCGCTCTGCGGGTCCCCCCTTTGGGATGTGGTGCCCATGGAGGAGCGGGGTTGATATCCCCTGATTCCTTATTTACTCGATTGTCGTATCCTCCCTGGGGCCTTGCTGCCGAAGGCGGCGGTGGACTCGGTCTTCCGGCTGCTGCCGGTACGCCCGTCAAGTTTGTTTCCGGGCTGTGTTTCTGACGGTCAGGTTAGTTGGCTATATGCCTCCATGTAAGTTGCTCCCGGTGTGGCTTATGTGTGGGGCCGTCAGTGTCGCATGTGCGCACTCTGCTGCTGCAGTGTTTTTCTTGGTATAGTGTTTTGGAGTTCCGTGGGTCAGGGTGTGCTCTTGTCTCCTGGTTAGTGGGTTCAATTCCACTAAGGGGACGTCGGTCCCCCTGGCTGCGGTTTGGGGCGTCAGGCAGGAGGCGTCGGTGGTTTGGAGGGGCGTTGTGGGTTTCGGCTGCGCTACCCGTGGGCTCTCCTGGGTACGCTGGGCATTGCCTATTGGGGTTGCCCTTGGGACTGGATGGGGTTCTTGCTGGGCCTCCTTTAACGCTGGCTTGTGCAATCTGGCCCCCTGTGTCCTGTCCGCTGGCTTCCAACTGTTTTGCCGCCGCAGCAGGTTTTTGGGGTTTTGGGCCATTTGGGCTCTCCGTGTTGTGCTGCCTCTTGCCCAATACGCTGGCTCTGGCGGACTCTGGTGTTCTTGGAGGTCCCCCTTTCTGGTAGCATGGCAGGCATGGGGTACCCGGCTCATGAACGAGTGGGTAGGTTTTTTCCTTGGGGACCATCATGGGGGGGTGCTGGCTGTCTTTATCGTGTGTCGGTAACCACTTCCCCGGTGGTGCTCTGGTACTCTGGTTGCGGCTCCTGGCTCGGAGTGGCTTGGGCTAGGGGCGGCTGGTCCGGGGTTTTTTGCCGGTTATTACCATTGTGTTAGCCGATGCTCTGCCTTGTTCATTATAGGGCGCGGTGTCGATTTACAAGGCGGTGGAGGGGTGGTCGCTTGGTCCACCGGTCTGATGAGACTGGTCTGTGGGTTGATCTCTGCGGCGGCGTGGTGGCCCGCTCCAGTAAGGTGGGAGTGATTGGGACGTATGAGAATGTTTCTTTGTGGGTTCCGGGATGGGACTGCTCATCTACACGTTTGGTTACGGGTGTTGGGGCGATTTCTGCGATTGGCTGGGGTCGGCTTCCCGTTCATGTTACGGTCGCCAGCAAGTGGGTGGAATTCTTAGATGTTGCGGGGTTGAGTTTCTGCATCCTCCTGAGGTAGAGGGAATGCACGGAGTTATGGTTGGGCTCCTTCCGTGCTGTAATGGGTTCCAGGATAGTCCGAGTTATACCGTTCGATCGGGGGCAGTGCAGGGTTCCGTCCTTTGCCTGTTTTTCATTGGGAATGCTGTTCAGTCCCCTGGATTATTCAGCCTTCTCACCCTGTTTGGTTCTAGGAGATTGGGTTTTTCACCCCCGCGTCCATTTAGTCGTGGTGTTCCTCTTGGGGGCTCGATTTCCTGGATAAGGATGGTGGGGAATTCAAGGGGCATTTATTTTGGTTGGGGGCGGCTACGGACGCCGCCAGGCTGGGCGTGCCAATGGTTCAGAGGGCTCGAATGGGGGAGTCAGGGTGGTGGTTTCCTTGGGTTCGCCTTGCTGGTCTCTGACTGGATTTATCTCCGCGGTACGGTCCCCCCTCCACCCCGGACGGGATGTTCGTGTGAATTTGGGCCAGGAGGCGAGGGCGGGTGGTTGGATCTTCCGCCTTTGGGAGCGGAGGTTCGGTGGTCTGGCACCGGATACGTGAGGGGGGTGTGGCTCCTCCTCATACGAGGTCAGCTGTTCCGCCTCATGGGGTACCAGGGGTTTTGTCAATATGGACATGTTCCGCATTATGTTTCTTCCCCAAGGTTCTCGGGGGGCTATCGCCCTTTCCTTTTGGCAGTGCGCCCCGCAGGTGAGTGCCCTGGTGCGCTGCGGTCGGTCATTGACTGGATGTGTTTCTGGGTTTGTCGTGGCCATGAATATAATAATAAAAAATAAATGAATAAATAAAATAAAAAATGAAAAAATTCTTTTTTTTAGATTTCCAGTTCGCCTTTTGGGTTTGGCCGGAGGTGGCCTAGTTATCTCGAGGGAAGGGTGCGCTTGCTGGAGGTCGGACTTGACCTCTGTTACTCTAGCGCTGCGTGAAGTGGTGGAACAGGCCATGGCTGGTTGTGGTGGGGTCCCCCGCTGATTTTAGGCGTAAAACAGCGGGGTTGTGGCGGGGGTATGTCCTTGCCAATTGAGTTTGAGGTTACGTTTAAGTAGATGGAATGAGATGAACAAGTTTTTTAAGGTCTCAAACCTCCCCTGCTCTAAAGGTTTAACTTTAGGTTGCCTGAGGTCTCGTGCCCATCGAGCGTGGATAAGGTCGGCTGATGGCAGGCATTGGAAGGATTTTTTATGACGAGGGGGGAGGTGAGAGGGAGTGGTGATTAGGAACCACTCCATGTTTTTATTGGCAAGGACGGTTGGGTCACTGTATAACACTATGGGTGGAGTTATATATGTATATATGTTAATTTATGCTTATTTATGTCTAATGTTTTGGTTACAGAAAAGAAGAGATTTAATAAATAAAGCTATGGATGTGTTATGCAGTAATTTAGTTGTGATAATAAATGCTGTGGCCTGTTTCATCCATACTAAGTGGTCTGTCGTTATTGGGGGGTTTAATGGGGTTAGATTTTGTTCTAGGCTGCATCGCGATTCCCCACTACGTACATACATGCTTGTTATTTAATTATCTGTAGACGTATAATTAAACACAAACACTCTGAACGCCTTGACAGTAAATAATGTCTGGAAGACAAGTGTAACTAATTAATAAGCATAATACTGTTAATATATGTACAGGTCAGGTATTAAATGGCTTCTTCCTTCAGGCTCTAAATCCAAGTTTATATATTAGAGTATTGGCTGGTCCGTAAGATGTCCCAGGATGGTACGTTTCAGGTATACACTGGCAATACTGATCCTGAGCACCCGATGTCAGTGTCTATAATCCACAGTCGAGGGGTGTAGGAGACTCCCCTAGTTCATTTAAAAAGAAAGTATGTTTGACCATCCCACCATCCTTTGTATAGGTTTTGTTTGTGGATGTTAGTAATAAAGCTAGTTTTATTTCAAAAAATGTGGTTTAAAGGGACACTGTAGGTACACAGACCACTTCAGCTCATTGAAGTGGTCTGGGTGCAGTGTCTTAGTCCCGCTTAGTCCTGGAATGTAAATCATTGCAGTTTTTGAGAACTAAGAATTGAGAACCAAGACAGCCGCCAGCGGCCATTCTGGGAGTTTACTGGAATCTAGATCCCGTAAATGATGCTGGATGTCTTCACGCTTTGCATGAGTGAAATCCCTATAAGAAAGCATTGAGTCAATGATTTCCTATGGTGAGGGCCTAATGCGCTCTCGGCACTAGCATCGCATGCGCATTTAGTCTCCCCCGATGGATGATGTCGGAGGAGACTGAGGGCTGATCCAGCATTGAGGAAGATCAGCAATGGAGATAGGTGCGTACATACGTTTTTTTTTTAGCACTTTACGTGCCATTGTGTGGTGCGGAGGGCAGGGAGGGAACAAATGTGGGGGAGACCAGAGGGCACTACAGTGTTAGGAATACAACTTTGTATTTCTAGCACTATAGAATCCCTTCAGTGACTACGTCTCACTGCAAATATCTTTGAGAGCAATCAATTCAGATTCAATTCATTTGTTGATAAATGTAGAAATGTCAAACTTTTGCATTGAGATATCAAATTACACTAAATCAAATGAGTGCAGTCAGGGGAATCTGGATTCCAATACCTTGGTAGAAATGTGAATCTTGTTTCTAAATTTTACAATTTGGATGCACGTTCAGAAGTTACAAAATATTGTCCTTAAAGGACCACTATAGTGCCAGGAAAACAAACTTGTTTTCCTGGCACTATAGTGTTATTATGTCCCCCCACCTTCATGGCCTCCCTCCTGCTGTGCTCTACGGGGAGGAAGGGGTTAAATCTTACCTTTCTCCAGTGCCGGGCTCCCTCGGCGCTGGGGACTCTCCTCCTCCTTCCGACGTCATCGGCTGAATGCGCATGCGCGAGCATTCAGTCAGTCCATAGGAAAGCATTCTCAATGCTTTCCTATGGACGCTGGCGTCTTCTCACTGTGAAAATCACAGTGAGAAGCGCGGAAGCGCCTCTAGCGGCTGTCAATGAGATTAACCCTAATGTAAACATAGCAGTTTCTCTGAAAACTGCTATGTTTACTGCAGAAAGGGTTAACCTTAGATGGACCTGGCACCCAGACCTTTAAGTGATCATACATTATGGAAGGATACAAGTACCTGTATCTTTCAGACAAATGTTTCATGCCACAATCTTTATACATAGCACAACACCATACCTTAAAAGTGTAACTCACACTGATCTCTCAGTTAAATGAAGCATTGTGAACAGTCTATCATTACACTAACTGTCTCAATGTTGATTTCATGTCGTTTCAACTGTTGGCAAATGAAAAATACACAAATAAAATATAAATATAGTTCACATTTATAGGGAGGCTGTTATTCCTCTTGAAAGAACACCATTTAATAAAACATTCAAAATCTCAATGGAAAAGGTAAGCGTTTATCACAAATTGCATGATTTTACTATTTCATGATGGAAAGTATTGATTTTATAAAAGATAATGATGCGAGTATTGCTTAACCCATTCTTTAGTGAACCATAATAGCAGCAAAGAAATAATACACACAGAAAAAAATCATACAGGGATACCTCAACCAATCCTGACACAGCACGCTTTATAAGACCAACACCACCCCCAGAACTTCCTCTTTCTTTGACAGCGAACACATTCACAGAGGCCACATACAAAAACTACTGACAGTCCAAACTGTAACTTTGTCAATGTGAAGATTAATGCATGTGTCTGCACAATACCTGGAAAAAAACTCAGCACCACAAAGGAAATTGACAGCAGTTCCAGACAGTTGATGTTCAGTCAAAAGACCTTTGCAATGGGCACAACAACCATAGAGACTGGAATATGACTCTATAATAAACTCTAGTCCATGCCAGAAGTGCAAGTTGTGGATCCACCAACTAAGATTGTTCCAGAAACACCATGTCTATATCCAATAATGCAAGGGAGCAGGAAAAATGAGATCAATAGTAGATAGCCAAAGTAGAGCCCTGTCCAACTCCTTGCCAATAGTCAAAATCTTGAGTTAGGGGAGCCCGAGAGATTCTGCTTCTGAGTCCTCAAGGAAAACTAAAAATTCTATCTTCATGGACGGAATCATGGAAGATGTCTCCCTATTTATCAGGAGCCTGAGGATTGAGAGGAGATCCATTCCCAAAGGAGATGAAGCAATCATGACGAGAAGATTGTCCAGATAAAAAAAATAGTTGGACCCCACAATTATGTACCCAGGCACCACCGGCCTCAAAAACTTGGTGAAGCACCAAGAGGCCAATGAAGGGTCAAAAGGAAGACATGTAAAGCGCCACTGCCAAACCTTTCACTGAAACCAGAGGAGGAACTGAGAGGTGACGGCCACAGAAACCATCGGGTACGCATCCTTCAAATAGAGTTTCTCCATCCAATCACATTGAGGAAGTAAATCTCGTAATAGATGGATGCCTTCCATCTCGAAGTGACAGCAGGGGACCAACACATTCAGGGAGCACAGGTTAATCACCAGTCTCATCTGCTCTCCCTTCTTTTGCATCAGGACATCAGAATCGGTCTCACTTCCCAGTGGCTGTTTGAGCTACAGAGAGAGGAGGTGGTTGACCTCTCTCCCCAGTGGCAGATAACCATTGAAACGGAGGGTGTCGTGGATGGGACTTTGGTCGGCACGGGCACACTGCAAGTGGAAGAGTTGGCTCCTCCGACTCTTCCTGAGGCTGACCCCAGCAACCATTTATGGTCTGGTTGGTGGATAGCAGGTGAGACTACGGCAGCCACTACCTCTTCACTTAAGGATGCACTTGCATCAGAGCAGAGCGCAGCCTCTGCTCTCTCCTTCCTCTCGTTCCTGACTCTAGCCATCTTGCAGAGTCCGGAAGGCAGTTTGGTGTGGAGTCGCGGGCCTCCGTGCAGAGGGCACATAGCCTCTGCCCACCTCTGGTACCTAAGCTGGGCCCTGGCAGCATTGCAGGGCCCCAGAAGCTAATAGGAGTAGATGCGCGGGCCTCAGGGCAAAGTGCCGCCGGCCTCTGCTCACCCTTGTTTAGGGACCCTAGCAGCCTCGTAGGGCCCAGACACACAGAGGGCAAACGACCTCTACCTATCTGAGCATTGGTTCCCAGGAATGGGTGCCGCCTGTACCTCTCCCAAAGAGCTGAGTGGGATCCAGAGGTGATGGAGGATTGCTTGTTCCCTCCCCAGTACCCTGAGCAGCTCCCAGGGGAGAGTACAGCCGGCTCTCTTCCCCAGAAGCCAGCGACGACCCCAGCGATTAACAGGAAGCAGAGCCGTGACGGACTCTGCAAACTACTCCCATCATCCTCAGGCAGCCGAGACCCCGGTGATGGAATGGCCGTGAGGGCATGCTTGTTTGGGTGGGGGGGGGGGTTACAGGCTCAGAGGCTCCTGTGTACCGGAGCCTGAGCTGGATGGCCTCCCTTGCTAAAGACGCCTTATGTTTAAGTCACCCTGTACCTAGGAGGGTGCAGGGTGCAAAGATGGCCAGACCCGAGGACTGTAGGGACTGGCTGAGGACAAGTGCTGTTGCGGTCACGGCACTAACAGACTTCCACTCATGAAGACAGCACCCAACGCAACCACATAAAATCTGTGGGATTCCCGGCTGAAATACATGCAGATGAACTACCACATTACATAAGGAGACTCCTCGCCACTGGCAGTCAGCCGGAAAATCGTATTGGACGGCCTTTACCGACTACCAGTTATTCCCAATGTACCTGCTACAGCTAAGCGGGATGTCATCCTGCGCTGTGCCACCTCTTATGATTGGAACCATGTAATGTTCACAACCCGAGGCAAAACCCCTCTTACCTTTGAAAATGCCCAATTATCATTCTTTCAGGACTTAACCCGAGCCACTTTGCAATGGCGCAAGTCGCTGAACCACCTTACAAGCCATCTACGCACAACAAGAGTGCCTTACCGCTGGGGAGCACAGAGATCCCTGTTAATTGCCCATAAGATATCCTCTGACACGGAGGTACCTGCACTTCTAGTTAAGATGGGACTACCAGAAATACCTGCCAGCATACCTCAGCAGGCACAGCCTAGGGTCTGGGACCCAGCCAATACCACATTGTTCATCCCACGACCGAGGGAATCCACGAGTCAATGACCTGACTGGGACCATAAAAGTCTACAACCCAAGCAGTCCACATGGACCCTAAACAACCGGTTTGCACTAACAGATGCCAGTGAAAGTGTTCTCTAATTTCTTACCTGTTGTAAAAAGTTTGAATTTACTGTCTCCATGGCACAGGTCCTTAGTTAAGTAATCAATTAGGGGTAACACAACGACTCAAGTGGCCATGGTCACCCAAAACCGCAAAGACAGGTCCTTTTGACCCATTCCACAGGGCCGCTCCTGACATCCAATTGAAAGACAGGCACACTTAACGCCTCCAAAACTCGCAGTTCGGCGAAGGTAAATACCAAGAGAGATGCCCCTTCAACACATGCCTTTGGACCCGAAACGAACTCTCGCCCTAACCAGCCACAACTCTCGACTCCCCAGGTACGACAAGGCGAGCTGGAGTGTGGCTCGGATAGGACGAAGGCTTAAGCAGAGGTCCTTCCCACAAGGGTCTTCACTTTTTAACACTATTTTAATAATTCTTTCAATCTTAATTAAATGCATATTATATTTTATTTTACTTTTTGTTCCACCTCCCCTCAGCTATGCGCTCAATTTAGCTCTCGAGTCCGAGAACCTGCCGATCCCAGACACCTGATCAAGTTAAAGGATCACTATAGGGTCAGGAACACAAACATGTATTCCTTCACCCTATAGTGTTAAAACCATCACCTAGCCCCCCTGGGCCTCTCATGCCTCCATAAATATGGTAAAAAATCTTACTGTATTCAAGCCTGAAGCTGTAACTCTGCATGGTGTTAGACTCAGAAAAACAAGCAGTCTGCTGATATAATCAGAAGTGGTAGCCTGATCCAATCACAATGCTTCTCCATAGGAATGGCTGAGACTGACAAAGAGTCAGATCAGGGGCAGAGCCAGCATGATTCAAACACAGCCCTGGCCAATCAGCATCTCCTCATAAAGATGAAGTGAACCAATGAATCTCTATGAGGAAAGTTCAGTGTCTGCATGCAGAGGGAGGAGATACTGAATGTTTAGATGCATGTTAGGCAGTCATGACCCAGGAAGTATCTCTAACAGCCATCTGAGGAGTGGCCAGTGAAGTTATCACTAGGCCAGTGATGGTGAACCTATGGCACGCATTCCACAAGTGGCACATCGGGCCCTCTCTGTGGGCACGCGGCCATATGTTCGCCATCACTGCAGAGTAGGCATCTGTCTGCCCAAAACGGCAGGTGCCTACTCTGCTTCTGTGTCGGGAAGCAGTTGGAAGGATCTGTGAAGACGCTCCCCTGTCCTCCCGCGAGCAATCTGTGTGGAGCGTTGCCGCGCGTTACCATGGCAACGCTCCACACAGCATCACGCGGGAGGACAGGGGAGCTGCTCCCTACAATACTTACCACCACTGAACCACCAGGAATGGCATTCATTAAGAAGCAACCGTGGTAAGAAGGTAAGAACGAGGGAGGGAAGGGGGGGATACATATTAAGCATACACTTTTATGTTTTACCACCCCCTACACCCCACACAGTACCCCTACCCCCCCACACAGCACCCGTACCCCCCCACAGTACCCCTACCCCACAACCAGCACCCCTATCCCCCACACAGCACCCCTACCCCCCCCACACACAGCACCCCTACCCCCCACACAGCACCCCTATCCCCCCACACACACAGCACCCCTACCCCCCCAACACAGCACCCCAACCCCCCACACAGCACCCCTATCCCCCCACACAGCACCCCTACCCCTCCACACACACAGGACCCCTACCCCCCACACAGCACCCCTATCCCCCCACACAGCACCCCTAACCCCCCCCACACACACAGCATCCCTACCACCCCAGACACACTGCACCCCTACCCCTATCCCCCCACACAGCACCCCTAACCCCCACACACACAGCACCCCTATCCCCCCCACACACACAGCACCCCTACCCCCCCACACACACAGCACCCCTACCCTCTATCCCCCCACACAGCACCCCTACCCACCCACACACAACACCCCTATCCCCCCACACAACACCCCTATCCCCCCCCCCACACACAGCACCCCTACCCCCCCCACACACAGCACCCCTACCCCCACACAGTACCCCCCCACGGTACCCCTGCCCCACACACACAGAGCACCCCTACCCCCCACACAGTACTCTTACCCCCACACAGCACCCCTACCCCCACACAGCACCCCTACAACCAGCACCCCTATGCCCCCACACAGCACCCCTACCCTCCCACACACAGCACCCCTAGCCCCCCCCACACACAGCACTCCTACCCCCCACACACAGCACCTCTACCACCAACACACACACACAGCACCTCTACCCCCCCACACACACAGCACCTCTACCCCCCACACACAGCACCCTTACCCCCAACACGCACACAGCACCCCTACCCCACCAACATGCACAGCACCCCTACCCCCAACACAAGCACAGCACCCCTACCCCAACACACGCACAGCACCTCTACCCCCAACATACACACAGCACCCCTACTCCCCACAGCACAGCACCCTTACCCCACACAGCACAGCACCCCTACCCCCGCACAGCACAGCACCCCTACCTCCCCACACACACAGCACCCCTCAAACACACACACGCAGCACCCCTCACACACACACAGCATCCCTCACACACACACAGCACCCCTCACACACACACAGCACCACACACACACACACAGCCCCCCTCAGACAAACAAAACCCCTCACACACACCCCCCACACACACACACAGCACCCCACACGCACACACACACACACAGCACTCCTCAGACACACAGCACCCCCCACACACACATACACTGCACCCCTCAATGCAGTATGTGTGCGTGTATTCAGTAGTCTGTGTGTGCGTGTATTCAGCAGTCTTTGTGTGTGCATATTCAGCAGTCTGTGTGCGTGTATTCAGCAGTCTGTGTGTGTGCGTGTATTCAGCAGTCTGTGTGTGTGTATTCAGCAGTCTGTGTGTATTCAGTGGACTGTGTGTGTGTATTCAGCAGTCTGTGTGTGTGTATTCAGCAGTCTGTGCAGGGCTCGAGTCCTGCAGGAACGCGTGGGAACGGTTTTTAGAGCAGGAACGCCGTTCCTGTTTGTGGTCCTGCAGGCACTCAGGGGGCGGCAAAAAATGCCGCCCCCAATTGCCCCTGTGTTCCCCCTGTCATGGAGGGCCCAAGAGGTGGCCATTAGGACCCCCCCGGCCGGCTCTTGTCTCGCTGTCAGACGCGGCGAGGGAGCTGTGTTCTCTTTGCTCCCTCTCGCCGCGCGCTGTTTGCTGATGCTGGGAGCCGGAATATGACGTCATTTCCGGCTCCCGGCATCAGTAGACAGCCCGCGCGGCGAGAGGGAGCAGAAAGAACACAGCTCCCTCGCCGCGTCTGACAGCGAGACAAGAGCCGGCCGCACTGAAGCCCCACTGGACCCCAGGGACAGGTCCACGCTAGCTCTCCAGGTAGGGAGGCTGGGTGGACATTTTTAAATGTAAAAAAAATATACAAATAATTCTAGTGTATATGTGTGTGTGTTGTGTGTCTGGGAGTGTGTGTGTGTGTGTATGTGTCTGTGAGTGAGTGTGTCTGGGAGTGTGTGTGTGTATGTGTCTGTGAGTGAGTGTGTCTGGGAGTGTGTGTGTCTGGGAGTGTATGTATGTGTCTGGGAGTGTGTGTGTTTGGGAGTGTATGTATGTGTATGTGTCTGGGAGTGTGTGTGTCTGGGAGTGTATGTATGTGTATGTGTCTGGGAGTGTGTGTGTCTGGGAGTGTATGTATGTGTATGTGTCTGGGAGTGTGTGTGTCTGGGAGTGTGTGTGTCTGTGAGTGTATGTATGTGTATGTGTCTGGGAGTGTGTGTGTGTGTGTGTATGTGTCTGGGAGTGTGTGTGTCTGGGAGTGTATGTATGTGTGTGTGTATGTGTCTGTGAGTGTGTGTGTCTGTGAGTGTATGTGTGTGTGTGTGTGTCTGGGAGTGTGTGTGTCTGGGAGTGTGTGTGTCTGTGAGTGTATGTGTATGTGTGTGTGTGTGTCTGTGTATGTGTCTGTGAGTGTGTGTGTGTGTGTGTGTGTATGTGTGTGTGTCTGGGAGTGAGTGTGTTTGTCTGTGAGTGTATGTATGTGTATTTGTGTGTCTGTGAGTGTGTATGTGTCTGGGAGTGTATGTGTCTGGGAGTGTGTGTGTCTGGGTGTGTGTCTGTGAGTGTGTGTGTCTGTGAGTGTATGTATGTGTGTGTGTGTATGTGTCTGGGAGTGTGTGTGTATGTAGAATAGTGGGGTAATGAAAGTAGAAAAGGTCACAACAAACAAGACCCAGTGGAGCGCTAATGTAATGTATAAACTCACCCTTTTAAAAAAGGGATATGAAATTCAAGGGAATCTGGAGAGAGAATATAATGGAGACAATAGTGTAGTATGTATGGACTTGAGGTACATAGAGAGAGGAATCTATATGTAACACACTCACATGGTACAGAGCCTGAAAACGATAGGCTCAAATCACAAGCGCAGGGGTGTTTTAAAGCAAACACCAAGCCTCTTCAATGGTTTAGTAGCAATCCTCAAAGAAAGGGAGAGATAAGGGGACATGGACCAAAGTCCTAGTGTGTTATCCTCAACCCAGAGTGGTACCAAAACAAATTAAATGCTTGCTCACCTTTTTGAGAGCCAATACAAACTGGGCTCTCAGTGTGATAGGTAGTGTGCCTTTAAGAGGGCACTGCTCTTCTTTGTAGCAGGAAAGTAGATGCAGGTCGTAGGCTCAAATATATAAAAAAAACTTTTTATTTTAAACACTTACATAAAATATAAATAAAAAGGTTCCCATAAAATTATGGTATAAAAATGAGTCCTCTTCCGAGACGCGTTTCGCCTTATGCAAAGGCTTTTTCAATCGGTGTCCTGCTAGTGTCTTCCTGCTGTTTAAATATCCAGAGAGTCCTTCCTATTGGTTCTTACCACCTTCCGGATGACCAAATATGGTAAGGGGTGTGTATGTGTCTGGGAGTGTGTGTGTATGTGTCTGGGAGTGTGTGTGTGTGTGTGTGTCTGGGAGTGTGTGTGTGTGTGTGTGTGTCTGTGAGAGTATGTGTGTCTATCTGTGAATTTGTGTGTGTGTGTGTGTCTTTGTGTGTCTGTGAGTGTACGTGTGTGTGTGTAAGTGTATGTGAGCACCTTAGTGTGTGTGTACGCGTTTATATATGCATACAAGTTTTGGGGTTTTTTTTGGTGGTGGGGTGGGGGTGGAACTCGAGTGAGTTCCCACACTTTATTCCCCAGGACTTGACCCCTGAGTCTGTGTGTATGTATTCAGCAGTCTGACTGTGTGTGTATTCGGCAATCTGTCTGTGTATGTATTCAGCAGACTGTGTGTGTGTATGTATTGCATTTTTGGAGATACTAATAAATATAAGCTTAATTTTATCTATTTATATCATTATTTAAAATTTGTATCATTGAACTCTCTGTTGTTGTGTTCTTCTTTTAAAACAAAAGTTGTTAATTAGTTCAGACAACTGTACGAGTTTTTTTTTCTAAACTTAGGTTTAACTGCCGTGTTGGCACTTTGAGGAAAAAAAGTTGGCATGTATTGCGGTTTGGGCACTCAAAAAGGTTCGCCATCACTGCACTAGGCTGTAATGTAAACACTGCATTTTCTCTGAAAATACAGTATTTACAGCAAAAAGCCTGAAGGTAATGATTCTACTCACCAGAACAAATTCAATAAACTGTAGTTGTTCTGGTGACTATAGTGTCCCTTTAATTCCCCTCCACAAACATCCACTGGATACCCCTCAGGTTACACAACCTTGTTATTTGTTATATACAGGCCTTTTATCATGCTCCGATTGATACAATAATCTCATTG
This sequence comes from Pelobates fuscus, assembly GCF_036172605.1. Lineage (NCBI taxonomy): Eukaryota > Metazoa > Chordata > Amphibia > Anura > Pelobatidae > Pelobates > Pelobates fuscus. Next base: position 45,593,849 of record NC_086321.1, on the reverse strand, counting down.
AATGTAAAATAGCTGTTTCTTCTACTCGGGCCTTTATTACATCATATTATGCTATAAAAATGTGCAGACCAATCATCATGGTTATGTTGATATATAGATTATCCACTAAGTTAATTAATAACTAATGTCATGAATGCTTAACTGTTGTTTATCTAAATACTTGCAAAAACATAACATACAGGGATATAATTTCTAATTACTGGGGTAATAGCTGCTTGATCCAAGGAGACATCTGACTGCTATTTTGGGGTCAAGAAGGAATTTTTTCCTAGTTTGTTGCAAAATTGGAAGCGCTTCAGACTGGGTTTATTACCTTCTTTTGGATCAACAGCAAAAACATGTGTGAGCAAAGCTGAACTTGATGGACGCAAGTCTCTTTTCAGCGATGTAACTATGTAACTATGTAACTACTAACTTAGCCCCCAGGTTCTGTTCCGGTTTCTGGGGGGACTGAAAGGAAGTGTGTGTGTGCACACTTCCTTTCATTCCCGCCGGAAACCGGAACCTGAAATTTAAGTTCAAGTACTGCGGTGCGCGCTGTGAAGCCGGCCCACGCTTCAAGACAGGTAAGACATGGGACAAGAGGGAAAGTGCACTAGGGGACACTATGGGGGGACACTATGGGAGGGGGGGACACTATGGGAGGGGGTGGAGAATACTATGGGGGGGGGGGAGAATACTATGGAAGGGGGGAACACTATGGGATGAGGGGGGAGAATACTATGGGAGGGGGGAGAATACTATGGAAAGGGGGGGACACTATGGGAGGGGGTGGAGAATACTATGGGAGGGGGGGGGAAGAATACTATGGAAGGGGGAACACTATGGGATGAGGAGGGGAACACTATGGGATGAGGGGGGGAACACTATGGGATGAGGGGGGGAACACTATGGGATGAGGGGGGAACACTATGGGATGAGGGGGGGAACACTATGGGATGAGGGGGGAACACTATGGGAGGGGGGAGAATACTATGGGAGGGGGGGGAGAATACTATGGAAAGGGGGGGGGACACTATGGGATGAGGGGGGGGAATACTATGGGAGGGGTGGAAATTTCCTGGAATTTCCTTCTGAAAATGAGGTGCGTGTTATACGCCGGGGCGTGTTATACGCCGATAAATACGGTAGTTATTTATTCTCAATAACTTGAAACTATTTTTAAAAGAAAATGTTTATGCTTCGGTTTAAAAGAAAAGGCAGTGATTGTGTACGATGTTTGGGAATCAAACTTTTAGAATGTTTCTGAAACAGGTGCTAGCTGAATAAAAGGTTAACTGTTGAATCGGTGAGACATATTTATATAGCGTGGTATTTGTGGCTTTTCAGCCTCCGTCAGTTGCATGGTTTGGTAACAGAGGATTGTCTGTTCGTCCTCACTCTTTCATGTGTTGTAGTATTTGCCAGCTCTCAAGTCTTCTGAGGTTTTACGGTGCTGTGAACTTAAAGAGCATCTGCTATTCAAAAATGAAATGTGCGTATATCTACTGAATTGTAGTGAATTGAATCGAGTTACAAAGTTTAGGCAAAAATAGCAAAAGCTGGGACTGTAGCTTGGTTCTAGAATGTTACCAAATCAAAATGAGAATAAGAGAATGGCGAAAGTTTAGAAAATAAACCTCAGTGTCTTGCCCTTCTTGCCTAAAATTTTTTATTCAGTTTTAATTTCAACATAACTTAGTGTTTAGTGAGTAACACCAATGGTGGGGATTTAGATATGATAGCATTTCATCTATATTAGGGGCGCCCAAAAGATAGATCACTGGCAGTTCTAGGATTAGAGCTTCAATGATGCTTTGGCATTCTAAAAACTGGCAATGCATTGTGGGAGTTATAGATCACATGTGATACCGGAGAAACTGACGGAAGCCAAGCACAGAGAGATGGACACAGGTTTCTTCAGGAAGGAAGAGATTCTTTATTGGATCACCGATCGGGACTCAGAGGGACTAATGTCACCAAAATACAGAAAGTTCTGAGCCCCGGACAATAGTGCAGGCTCCTTATATAGGCACAAAACTCCTCCCATATTAAGCTCCACCCGCACATTCTCTTGACCAATCAATACAAATAAGAATTAACTTCCTGTTTGACCGCATGGCCTGTCCAGCACAATGGAGGAGGGGAATACTACATCCTGTATTCTTGCACATGCTCCGTACACTACTGATCGTATCTTGCCTCGTGCAACCAACTGATCGATACGTCAGCATATGCACGTACACATGCCACGTGGTAATCTCGGCCTACTAAATTTATTTTTACCGAGATTCCACCACATTCCCCCCTTTGATGCCTCTTGATATTTCACAATTACTTGAGGCATCACTTAACCTTAGTTTGCATACACCGCAAGTTACCTTGAACCAGACCAGACTTATCTTATGATGTGAATCTTCAACACTCATCTTCCTGCATTGGTTCTCCCTGATCTAGAGCCTTATATTTATAAATTGTCATTATCTGTGCAGCAGCCTTCCTCTCTGCTATATTTTCTATCAGGCTTTGCACAGACCTAACTACTAAGGGTATAAGACACGGCAGGAGTAGACACAACATTAAAATCAGTAGGACTCCACCTACCACTGCCTTAAGCCCTCCAAACCACTCTTACCAGCTACCAAACCAACTACTTGGATTATACCCTTTCCATACCTGAGTAGGCACATGCGCTAGTTTAACCATATGGCTAGTAAGCTCAGCTATTGCTTGCCCTTCGTCATCTATTTGAAGACAGCAATTGCTCAGGTTAAACTTCCCACATACACCTCCCTCTACTGCCAAAAGGTAATCCAAGGCTAATCTATTTTGGTATACTGCTGTCCTCATCCTTGTATTGTGCTTCGCTAGAAGATTGAGCGCTTGTGATGTCTCGTTAGTAATGATCTCAACCACTGCCTGTAATCTTATAATACGGTTGAGCATATAAATTGGGGTTCTATAACCAAAGGTACCGTCCTCTGCCCACGTGGCTGGCCCATAGTAATCTATAATACGCTGGGGAGGCCATTCATTATCTTCCCAGGCGCCTATCTCTATGGGTCCCCTTTTCTTCCTATGATTCACATCATACACTTTAACACCTAAAGTCTCACCTGTTTCAATAGGTAACAAGAAGAAGGATGGTTTGAGCATACCCAACACACATGCCCCTTCCCAGTCCTGTGGCAACTCCGAATAGGCTTTCTTACCACAGATCCAGTACAAATTTGCTGGGGCTCTCCAGGTAGATGTGATGGATAGATCAAACCACACATCCTTTAAATTGGCGTATCTAGCAAACGGGTTAGATGGTTCTGAGACATTTGAAGCCGACCACCAAGTTGTATTCTTTGTATCATCATCATAAGCTTTTTGCCCTAGACAAGTTAATTCTCCTACAGAAGTATTATACATCATTCCTTTCCTTGCTATGCAAACATAACCTATGATGGAGGTATTTAATCTCCACTCAGATTTACCTCTAACACTAATATGATAATCGGCTTGTGTAGATATTAATTGGTCAACTGCCTCAGAACCGGACATTACCTCCTTTGCTTCCCAAGGCCATTGGTCTCCCATGTTAGTACCTCCACACACATAGCAGTTGGTAACATTAAGACTACCGGCAATACTTTCGGCTAAATCAATAAACAGGTTTTTAGCATTATGGGGGATCTTATTATCTATGCTCATCTCTTCATAAAAGGAATGGTATACTTGATGAGTTTGGGAGGATACCGTATCAGTCTCTATCCCTATAAACAATACTGTCCCAGGATCTAAACCCGTCCCATATATTTGAAACCCAAATAAATTACCATATTTATCTAAGAACTTGTCGGGGTTATTTATAAGTATATGGACTGGATTGCATTCCATAGACTTACAATATGGGCTGGTAGGCAACTTAGTCACAATCATGTCCTTGTCTACTGTCTGTCCCCAAGTTGCCCACCCCACACAAGACCAATATGGGCAAAAGTTATAATCTCTATTTGGGCATCTAGGACTCACATATTTATTTTTACTACTGGGACAAATATATTTATCGTTAGACCCATACGTCCTCTCCCATCTAAGATCCCCACATACATTCCACGGCTTTCTACCACTTGATATCGCCTTACACGCATCAAATAGCAGAACACCCAAAGAATGTACGGATTCTAATACCGTCTTATTAATTAGGGTCCCCTGAGGATCTCCATTCCTGAGAGTCAACCAAATTATACGAGGTTGATACTCTGGACTGAAGCACTTAGGTTCTCCTACTCCTAAATGGCACACACTATATTCTATATTTAAGTATCTACATCTTGATACATCTCCTTTACACTCGTATTGTGAATGCCAAATTAGGGTTTGGGAAATATGGTTACCTGTTCTTGTAGTCTTAATGCATACATCACAGCTAGGAGTGTCGGTACCTCTACCTTCCTGAATATAAAAATACACATATAAAAACATTATTAAGAACACATCTTTCGTCGTCATCCTCAGTCTTCGTCCGTGCGAAGGCACCTCAGCTTCCAGGATGTAAGGGCTGCAGGGAATGGAGTTCTGCTCGTCTTCACAGGGGTCCCTTCGGGACTTTTCCTCGCTTATACACTATACGTCTGTGAGCGGACAGGCTTTATTATGGCCTTCTCACTCACTTACCAAATCTCTGAAACAATAAAATTTGTAACTGGGGTTTTTTTTTTGGTTTTTTTTTCTCTTTTGGATCAACAGCAAAAAACAGGTGTGAGGAAGGCTGAACTTGATGGACGCAAGTCTCTTTTCAGCTATCTAACTATGTAACTATGTAACTATGTAATCCACAAAGTTCCTCGTCACTCCGACTGAGTCGTGCGCTTTAACCGGATCTTGCAGGGATTCTCTGGATCTGCTGTAGCTTGCCAAGAATCGACTGCTGCTGGATTAACCCTGGAGTGATGTATCCACGGAGTCACTTCGGCTACTTTTATCGCTGTAGGGGTAGACAAAAGAACAACATAAGGACCTCTCCACTTGGGCCCTAACGGTACATTATTCCACTCTTTAATCCACACTTGGTCTCCTGGGTGGTAACTATGAACTGGGGGATAAATATTCACAGGTAATCTATCTTGTACCCATTTCTGTACCTCCTCCATAGTCTTACCCAACTCTACAACCTGCTGCCGGGTAATTCCTTCTCCCAACTGACTCAAATCCCCCCTTAAGTTACCACCCAGGAGGTGGTCGCCCATACATGATTTCAAAAGGAGAGAGGCCCATCCTTCTGGTAGGTGTACTGCGGATTCGCAATAGAGCTATGGGCAAGAGAACGTTCCACTTAAGTTGGGTTTCCTGACACATTTTAGCCAACTGATTCTTAATAGTTCTATTCATTCTCTCTACCTTACCAGAACTCTGGGGTCTATATGCCGTATGAAGCCTCCACTTTATACCAAGCATATGAGTCAGTTATTGTAGGCACTGATGAACAAAAGCTGGACCATTGTCCGATCCTATAGAGCAGGGTAGTCCATATCGGGGTATTATTTCTCGTAACAGGAATCTCACAACTTCTCCTGCTTTCTCCGTACGAGTAGGACATGCTTCTACCCAGCCTGAATAGGTACACACAACTACCAGCAGGTAGCGATGTCCACCAGATTTAGGCATCACTGTATAGTCAATTTGTAAATCGGACATGGGGAGTCCCCCCATAAACTGGACTCCTGGTGGCTTTACTGGTCCTTGCCTTGCATTATTTTTAGCACACGTTACACATCTTCGTACAATGGCCTGAGTCAAGTTGGACAATCTTGGTATGTAGAAATGTTTTCTGAGAGATTCTTCTGTGCTGTCTCTCCCAGAATTTGTCCCGTTGTGATAGTTTTGGACAATTTCTACCGCTAGTGATGCTGGAATGACTATTCTTCCATCTTCTAACTGATACCATTTGTTCTCCAAATACTTTCCAGGTTCAGTCTTTAACCACTCCTCTTCTTGAGCTGTATAAACTGGAGTCCATTGAGACAGTGGAGTTGGTATAAGAGCAGCTATATGCCCCACATACTCCTGTCTTCCCGATTCAGCGGCACGCTTAGCTGTACTGTCTGCCATCCGATTTCCTTTGGTTACATCACCATCTCCTCTCAGATGCGCTCGACAATGTATAATACCGACTTCTTTCGGCTCCCACACTGCTTCCAATAGTTGTAGGATTTCAGCTGCGTACTTGATTTCTTTGCCTTCTGAATTCAATAGTCCTCTTTCTTTATACAAAGCTCCGTGGGCATGAGTGGTTAAAAACGCATACTTGGAGTCCGTGTAGATGTTCACTCTTAAACCTTCAGCCAATTGTAACGCTCGTGTCAGTGCTATCAATTCTGCCTTTTGTGCTGATGTTCCTTTTGCCAGTGGCCGAGCTTCTATCACCTTGTCTATCGTTGTTACTGCATATCCTGCATAGCGGATCCCTTCTTTCACATAACTACTGCCGTCGGTGTAATATTGAACATCGGGGTTCTGGATGGGAAAATCACGAAGATCTGGTCTACTTGAAAATACTTCATCCATTACTTCCAAACAATCATGTTGACTTTCAGTAGGTTGTGGCAAAAGGGTAGCTGGATTTAATGTATTAACAGTCTCTAAATGCACTCTTGGGTTTTCACACAACATTGCTTGATACTTGGTCATACGGCTGTTACTAAACCAATGATTTCCTTTGTAATCCAACAACGTCTGTACTGCATGTGGGACTCGTACATAAAGTTCTTGACCCAGAGTGAGTTTATCGGCTTCAGCTACTAGCAGGGCGGCTGCAGCCACGGCTCTTAGACAAGGTGGAAGTCCGCTGGCCACTGCATCCAGTTGCTTAGACATGTAGGCAACAGGTCTTTGCCATGATCCCAAGTACTGTGTCAATACTCCCACAGCCATTCTTCTTTGCTCATGTACATACAGGTAGAATGGTCGTGTGTGATCAGGTAGACCTAATGCTGGGGCACTCATCAAAGCCTTCTTCACATCTTCAAATGCCGTTTGCTGTTCTTGAGTCCATAAGAAGGGGTCGTGCTCTGTACCTTTGATAGCTGCATACAGAGGTTTTGCCAGTATCGCGTAGCTGGGAATCCATATCCTACAGAAGCCTGCAGCCCCCAAGAATTCTCGCACTTGTCTTCTATTCTTGGGTATCGGTATTTGGCACACAGCTTCTTTTCTCTCTGGCCCCATAATTCTTTGACCTTCAGAGATATGGAATCCCAGATATTTGACAGTTGGCAAACACAACTGAGCCTTCTTTCTAGACACCTGGTATCCTGCCTTCCAGAGAATGTGTAGTAGATCGTGCGTTGCTTGCTGACATATTTCCTTTGTAACTGCTGCTATCAACAAGTCATCTACATATTGTAACAATACACACTCTCCTGGGATGGACTCGAAATCCAATAAATCTTGACTTAGAGCTGAACCAAATAGGGTAGGTGAATTTTTAAACCCTTGGGGCAGTCTTGTCCAGGTCATTTGGCGTTTTGAGCCCGTTACAGCGTTTTCCCATTGGAAAGCGAAGATACATTGACTTTCTGCGGCAATTCGGAGGCAAAAGAAGGCATCTTTGAGGTCTAAGACTGTAAAATAAGTAGCCCCGCCCGGAATTAAAGCAAGCAGGTTATATGGATTGGGCACAACTGGATGTATACTAACAACCGCATCATTGACTGCTCTCAAGTCCTGCACAGGTCGATACTCATCTGTACCGGGCTTTTGAACAGGCAGCAATGGGGTGTTCCAGGGGGAAGTACAGAATTTTAGGATACCATACCGTATGAACTTATCCAGATAAGATTGGATGTTCTTCTTAGCCTTCTGCGGGATGTGATATTGTCTTAGGCTCACTGGATAAACCCCAAGTTTTAGTTCGATTTTAATAGGTGGAATATTGCGGGCCAGTCCTGGTGGGTTGTTCTCTGCCCAAACTCCTGGTATGTTGAATAAGGATTCATCACTCCTAGGGTTTTGGCTAGTCAACGCTGTATAAAGTCGCCACTCTTCTTCCTTTGGTACGGATAATGTCATAATACCTGAAGGTCCATTAAACTTTAAGGATGTTGTTCCATTTGGTAGGAACGTAATCTGCGCTTGTAACTTAGATAGCATATCACGTCCCAGCAATTGGACTGGACATTCAGGCATATAAAGGAATTGATGTTTTACTACGTGGCCTCCCAATGTACAGAGTCGACTTTTAAGAACCGGTTTTGCAGCACTTCTTCCAGTTGCTCCTATTACAGTAATAGTTCTTCCAGATGGAGGAGCAACTAGGTCAGTCACCACCGAATGTTCAGCACCAGTGTCGATCATGAACGCACTCCTTTTTCCCCCTATTGATACATCGACCATAGGCTCCGCTCGACCAAGGGGGATGGAGCCCGGTTGGTATCAATAGTCCTCCATGACCGTGTCAGCCAATCCTACAAAGTCCCTACCTTCTCTATCGCGGGACCTTTGCACTGCTGGATAGTACCTATCTTCCCTTACACTTCCTCTGTTCCCATTACTCCCTCTATTACCATTGCTCCCTCCGGGGCCTCCTCTACCTCTCGCTCTGCCTCTAAAGTTTCCGTAACCTGTCCTAGGTCTGTCTCTCTCATACTGTTCTCTTCGCGGACACTCACTTCTCCAATGCCCTTCTTCCCTACAGTATGCGCACTGATTTCTACTCAGAGGTTCCTCATTCCACTTACTATCGCCTCTATCTGGGCCCCGTCTATCTACGCCTGCGATCGCTACCGCTAGCATATCTGCCTTTCTACGCATCTTGCGCTCTTCCTCTTTCTTAGTCTCTGTTTCCCTGTTCCTGTACTTTATTTGCTACCTCCATTAGTTGGGTGATAGACATTCCTGCAAACCCTTCTAACTTTTGTAGCTTGCGCTTAATATCTCCGTAAGCTTGGCTGACAAAGGCGGAGTTTACCATTCGGGAATTATCTGCGTCTTCCGGATTAAAGGGGGTATACAAGCGGTATGCCTCCAATAATCGGTCATAAAAGACACTGGGTGCTTCATCACTTTTCTGAATCACCTCAACTGTCTTCGACATATTAATAGCTTTCTTTCCTCCGGCTTTCATGCCAGCAATTATAGCGTCTCTATAGGCTTTGAGTTGAACCATATCTGCGCCATTAACATTCCAGTCGGGATCGGTGTTAGGATAATGTGTTGCGTCCCATGCTGCCGGATTGGCTTGATTTAAAGCACGGGCTCTATCCTCTAGCGCTTTAATGGCCGCTTGATTAATCCTTGTCCTTTCCTCATTATTAAACAAAGTCATTAATAACTGCTGGCAATCAGCCCATGTCGGGTTATGTGTCTGAACTATCGAGGTGAACAGATCGGTCATAGCTTGTGGTTTCTCAGTGTACGAGGAATTGTGGGTCTTCCAATTCAAGAGATCGGTAGTAGTGAACGGGACATATACGAAGACTGGGTCAGCATGTGCCATTTGACCTGCGGCATCGAGATAGGCTGACCCAGGATTCAGACGAAGAGGCATCTGATAATATCTAAGTTGTTGGGTACCGGTCAGTTGTCGGGTTAGTATAGGGCTACGTGGAGGGGCGTCAGTTATGGGTTCCAGTCGGGGGGAAATAAGGCATGAGGATGTGGGAGCTTGATTTTGGGAAAAGTTGGTAAATAGAATACTCCCAGCCGAGCTAGAAGAAGCTTGACCGGAAGTTTGAAGTGGCGCCAAATCAGGATATTCAGATCTAACGGGGGTTGGTTCTGGTTCCGGAAGGGGAGGTTTAATACAAGGGGGGGTGGATTCTGTACTAGAGGAGGAAGCGGAAGTGGATGAGGGCAATGAGGGGAGGGGTATAGAACTTCCTGCACTCGCGTCACCTCTTCCTGTAGGGAAGTAAGGGGGCGGCAAAGGGATCTCGGACTCAGGGGGCGTGTCCAAAATGGGCCTAACCACAGTCCTAGTGGACAAACAAGTCCTGGCCACCATGAGGCGACATTGCTCCTCGTGGCATATCTGAATCCATTTTGGCGAGTTGTTTACGGCCTGTCTCCAACAATCAATATATGGAAATTGTCCGTAAAGTTCAGGCCTACCTGATACAGCCACGTGTACGCGCTGTACCAGAGTTGGATCCAAACTACCACGTGGCGGCCATGCCGCAACCAAAGTAGGCCACTCCCTAGTGCACAAAGTGACCAAACGTACAGGAGACATTTTAACCCCAAAATCACATGTTTTGAATCCCTTTTTAAAATTCTTTACCATACAACCTAAGGGATCCGGAATCGTTGACTCCGACGCGCCCATACTTATCAATGGAACGTCGTTGACAACGAATACTATGCACGCGTACTATTCAACAGTCACACCCGTTTCCTCTGGCAACAGCACCACGTGGTACGGTTACCAAGTGAAACGTACACAATAACACAATAAACACTCAGGGAATTCCCGTACACACACAGCTGTTACACCAGTCACTAGATAATCAATATTATGCCCTTTGGCGAAACTATACAGTCACCCACGCTATAATTCTCTATGTATGAATTACCCGTCTATAACACACCCCAGTAACATCGTCTTTTACAAATAGCGGTTACAGTACGGTTAGCATAAGTCAAAGCACAATTTAAGGTCACAATACAATTATTAGTGGTTATGGTGTTAAACATGCAATGGACGACAATGATTAGTACTTATATACAGTGTCAGTAAATATACAGGGTTATGGTACCGTGCACTATGATACAGCAACACACTATTAACACTCTCGCTAGACGGCTGAGCTCGCGCTATCTAACAAGATATACACTTTACTAAACAATCTTTAACACATTTACAATCCCAACTAAACTATTGGGCAGTACCTTGAATGGACTACCTAAAACTAGCTACATCCGTTTTGGTTAGCCACACTGCCCAAGCACCACATATAGCGAACTAGAGGACCGAATTTACACAGACGCCTCTTAGTCGATTACTCTATCAAAAATCTAGTGGGTTCCAAATTTACACGCCTTCCCACTTAGCCAAGATAGGTTGAGAGCTAGCGGACCGAATTTACACAGACGCCGCTTAGTCTCCCGGTCCCTCCGACCTAGCGAACAAAATATACACCCTAGAACGCTAGTCTAGACAAGACACCGGTGTCCGGCTAGGGCTATTTACACAGAACCCCGCCTGACTCCAAACCAAATCAAACGGTCTTACTAAAGAGCGTTCGATTGAGCGGTGCGCCTTCGCTCCTTCCCTCCGACAGAGGGGGCAGATTCCATACACAATTCAAACCCCTTATGGGCCTACCGCACAATCGGTATACCCCTAGTGGGTCTGCCATCTAAAACAGCAGTTGTCTTACCTCCTCGTTCCTGAACCTGAGTTCACACTCATCGACGGGGACACCCCAGCACTTCTTACGTAGAGGCCGATGATCTCCTGGACAACAGACCAGTGGCGCCGAGACGAAGGGAGGTCCACGCAGAAGTTCAGGGGTGCAGCCGTAGAGAACGTGGGCAAAGATAGACCGTCTCACGCCTCTGCCTCTCAGCTACCGTTGAACGATGAGCTTCCCGGCCAATGCACCAAATGATACCGGAGAAACTGACGGAAGCCAAGCACAGAGAGATGGACACAGGTTTCTTCAGGAAGGAAGAGATTCTTTATTGGATCACCGATCGGGACTCAGAGGGACTAATGTCACCAAAATACAGCAAGTTCTGAGCCCCGGACAATAGTGCAGGCTCCTTATATAGGCACATAACTCCTCCCATATTAAGCTCCACCCGCACATTCTCTTGGCCAATCAATACAAATAAGAATGAACTTCCTGCTTGACCGCATGGCCTGTCCAGCACAATGGAGGAGGGGAATACTACATCCTGTATTCTTGCACATGCTCCGTACACTACTGATCGTATCTTGCCTCGTGCAACCAACTGATCGATACGTCAGCATATGCACGTACACATGCCACGTGGTAATCTCGGCCTACTAAATTTATTTTTACCGAGATTCCACCACACATGGTGTTCTAGGATTAGAGCTTCAATGATGCTTTGACATTTTAAAAACTGGCAATGCATTGTGGGAGTTATAGATCACATGGTGTTCTAGGATTAGAGCTTCAATGATGCTTTGACATTTTAAAAACTGGCAATGCATTGTGGGAGTTATAGATCACATGGTGTTCTAGGATTAGAGCTTCAATGATGCTAAACATTTTAAAAACTGGCAATGCATTGTGGGAGTTATAGATCACATGGTGTTCTAGGATTAGAGCTTCAATGATGCTTTGACATTCTAAAAACTGGCAATGCATTGTGGGAGTTCTAGATTGTGCTAGTCAAATGGCTGTCCAATGTAAATATTTCACATTAACTTAAACAATGTACTTTCTCTAAGCTCATTGCCAATTACACAAATAATACTGATGTTACTCCTTTCTCCAGGTAGTTGGATCATCATAGCTACTGTATTTGTTTGAAGTGATTATGGTGCTTTGAGTCTTTGGGGAAAATTCGCTGATTTTTTTTTTTTTTTGAGGCTGCAAAAGGCACCTTTTTCTTCATTTCAGACATTTTATCTCCTGTAACATATCTGAGGGTATTTTTTTGTCACGTGTTATTCAGAGCTGGAATATGTTTTGTGGTAGCCTATAATGTTTGCCTGCCTAATTTATTAAAATTTTGTATAAGATTTTAAAACAGTTTAAAACTGAATGAGGGTCTCTGAGTGCTTGCAGTCTGGCCCAATTTGTCTTAAAGCCTGCGTGGTAGGACTCCTATTGCTGACTCCTCACGGCGCCAGCACGGCATGTCGGACGCCGGATGGTTTGATGCGCTGACGTCATAGCGACAATGCTGTGAAAATTCTAAATATTCAACACACCCGGCCTTTTGCTTTGGTACAATGCTCTTTTGTTTTTCACTTGTTCTCTCAAGTGCTTTTGAGTTTCCTGATGGTGTTTACTGGTATTTTGACTTGGCTTGTATTTGGACTATTCTGCTTTCTGGTATTCTTGACTCGGCTCATTTTCTCGTTTAACCTGTTTTCTGGTTTCCTGACTCGACTATTCCTTATCATTATCCTGATCTCTGGTTTTACTAGACTTTGGCTATTTCCTGACTATACTCTCGTTAACCACGTTAAACCCGGCCATTCTAAGGTCCGGTAATCTACTTAATGTTGCATTCTGTTGTTGAAGAACAATAACTCACGTAAAACAACTGGTGCATCAAAGAAATTTTTTTTGAACAATCATGCAGGTTTACGACAAAGTAACAGACAAGATGCACTTTCAAAGTACCTCAGCTGGCACATGCCACGATCAGATAAAACAGTGTCTTTAAAGTTTTTGAAAATGCCCCAGTGATGTGGTTTGACCAATCCAAGTTTCTGCCCGTCCAGCTGCTCAGAGTTTCTTTATCTCGTCCTTGCAGTACTTGGGTGGCTGATGTAACATTTAATAGTAAATGTGTGCATGCAAACAGGATAGCTGAACCAAGCATAAAATGTTTTTGTTTAATATGGCTTTTAAGCATCAATTTAATATTAGGCACAGGGCAAGATATAGGCAATTAATGTTTTCTTTAACACTGTGAGTTGGGGTCACTTTGTCATGACACAATTGGAGGCACGGCTAAGGTGGAGTGACACTCAATGCTAGCCACATCAAGTCATACCAGTTGCAGTATTTGGCAGGCAGCATGCAGCTAAGACACATCATTGCTCAGGCTAATGCAGAAGCATTATACCAATCAGTAGGGCCGCCACCAGAAATTTTGACAAAGCACAAGGTCTGTGTTAGTGGTCAGAGTGTGTGTTAGTGTAGTGAATGCAGAGTGTGTGTCAGTCAGGGGCAGGCTGGGCAGGGGGGCAGGGAGGCAATTGCCCCCCTGGCCGCCCTAAATCGTTTGCAAAACAGCCGCTGCAGTGCTGTCCTGGGCGCCAGGAGGAGGGGGGGTGCCGCGCAGAGCAGGCTGATGGCCTGTTACAGGGAGCCCAGCAGGTGGTCAGCTGGCCACCTAGGGCGCCCCGGTAGCAAGGCAGAGTAGGCACCTGCTTGTCCCAGACAGCAGGTGCCTACTCTGCAGGAATATACCGGGCGCGTGAGGAAGGAGGCAGGCGGCGAGGGAGCACTGCCTCTGCTGATGATCTTCCTGCTCCCTCGCGCGCCCTCTCTGGTGATGCCGGGAGCCGGAATATGACGTCATTCCGGCCCCGCATCACTAAACTGCGTGAGGGAGCAGAGAAGAGCAGGAAGTCACTGGACCCCGGGGAAAGGACCCAGAAGACTCCTAAAGGTAGGAGCAACAAGGAATTTGTGTGTGTGTGTGTGTCTGGAAGTGTGTGTGTGTGTCTGGAAGTGTGTGTGTGTGTCTGGAAGTGTGAGTGTGTGTCTGGAAGTGAGTGTGTGTCTGGAAGTGTGTGTGTGTCTGGAAGTGTGAGTGTGTGTCTGGAAGTGAGTGTGTGTCTGGAAAAGTGTGTGTGTGTGTCTGGAAAAGTGTGTGTGTGTCTGGAAGTGAGTGTGTGTCTGGAAGTGTGAGTATGTGTCTGGAAGTGAGTGTGTGTGTGTGTGTGTGTCTGGGAGTTAGTGTGTGTGTGTGTGTGTGTGTGTCTGGAAGTGTGAGTGTGTGTGTCTGGAAGTGAGTGTGTGTGTGTCTGGAAGTGAGTGTGTCTGTCAGTAAGTGTGTGTCTGTCAGTGTGTGTGTCTGCCTGTCAGTGAGTGTTTGTCTGTCAGGGTTTGTGTGTGTGTGTGTGTTATTGAGAGTGAGTGCCAGTGTGCCTGTCAGCAGGGCCAGCCTTTGAGGTGTGCAAGCTGAGTGTGTGTGTCTGGAAGTGTGAGTGTGTGTGTCTGGAAGTGTGAGTGTGTGTGTGTGTGTATCTGGAAGTGAGTGTGTGTGTCTGAAAGTAAGTGTGTCTGTCAGTAAGTGTGTGTTTGTGTGTGTGTGTGTGTCTGGAAGTGAGTGTGTGTCTGCCTGTCAGTGTTTATGTGTGTGTGTGTGTGTGTGTGTGTGTGTGTGTCTGCTTGTCAGTGAGTGTTTGTCTTTCAGGGTTTGTGTGTTATTGAGAGTGAGTGTCAGTGTGTCTGTCAGCAGACCAGCCTTTGAGGTGTGCAAGCTGTGGGGTCACGTAGGGTGCCATGACATCAGAGGTGCCGGTGGCCAACACAGCTCACAAGTTTAGGACACCAGCACATTGAAGGGACACTCCAGGCACCCAGACCCATTCTGCCCATTGGAGTGGTCTGGGTGCCAACTCCCACTACCCTTAACCCTGCAACTGTAAATATTGCAGTTTTCATAAACTGCAATAAGTACATTGCAGGGTTAACTCCTCCTCTAGTGGCTGTCTACTAGAGGAGGAGTTCTACGTCCTGGTTTATAGCACATGTATTCTGTGCTATAGCATCGCTGGACGTCCTCACGCTATGTGAGCACCTCCAGCGTAGCTAAAATCCCCATAGGAAAGCAATGAAAGTATTTTCAATGCTTTCCTATGGAGAGGTCTCCCCCGCCGGGGGCCGCGCATGCGCAACCGGTCTCCCCTGCCAGATGACGTCACAGGGGGAGGAGCGTGGGCGGACCCTAAACCAGCGCAGAGGGACATCGGCGCTGGTCTCAGGTATGTCACTGAAGGGGTTCTAACCCCTTCAGCAACATGGGATGGGGGTGGGAGGGAGAGGGGACCTGCAGTGCCAGGAAGCCGATTTGTTTTCCTGGCACGGGAGTGTCCCTTTAATTTAAATGATTCCCTAGTGTTCCACTGGTGCACACCAGAAGTAGGTGCCTTACATCATATCCTCTCCCTCGTGGTTCCGGTGCTCAGTTAGTGAGTCAGAGCACAGGCTCATAGATTCTCAGCCTGCGCTCTAACAACATTGAAAGTCGGAGCCACAAAGGATTGGGTATGGAAAAGAGCTACTGATTAGCATAACATCAATATCCGTTATAAAACCAGGAAAAGGTGGGCATGGATGGTGAGCTGATTCGGGGGTGCAATGGGCCACTTGACTGGATTTGCCCCCCAGGCCTGAGGCTGCCAGCCCTCCCCTGGTGTCAGTGTAGTGAATGCAGAGTGTGTGCTAGTGTGTCGTGAATGCAGAGTGTGTGTGTCAGTGTAATGAATGCACAGTGTGTGTTAGTGTAGTGGATGCAGAGTGTGTGTCAGTGTAGTGCAGGGCCGGACTGGGAATTAAAAGCAGCCCTGGAAAAAAATTATATACCAGCCCCATAATGCGTCGTGCCAGCATAGTGTGCAGATACAGAGTTAGAAAAGATAACTTAAAATTTAAATTATTACTCCAACGTGAAAAAAAGCACATATAGGCTTAAAAAAAAAGAGTGCAGATTTATTTTAAGCAGACGTGCCTTTGCATATAACCAATGTTTCAGTCCAACTACCATGACATATTAAGGAAAGCTTGGTAATGGGACTGAAGTGGTGAATGTATGTAGTGCACAACTGTAAAAAAATGACGTTATCTTGTTTATTTTGAGGTCCTGTGGGTGCACTCTTCACTTTAAATATGTTATTGTGCTGGATTATGCACCTAGCAACAAGACTGGGCCAATATCTGCTTATTACATATTGTACATATCAATGACATTTCTTAGTGTATTATGCATATATAAATGTACATTAATATATGTGTAAATATAATAGGCATAATTATATATATATATATATATATATATATATATATATATAATATAAGGAGGGGCACCTATAGATTATTTAAAGAAATAATCCATGCACAATAACCACTACTGCTCTGTGTAGTGGGTATGGTGCCAGGAGTGCCGGGACCCGCTCCCAGAGTAAGTAGTCAAACCGTTTAAGTACAGTTTGACAACTTACCTGGGGTCTGCTGGGATATGGGGCTGTAGTAGGGTATAGGAGCAGTGGTGCAATGTGTGAGGGGTGCAATGTGTGTGAAAGGTTCAGTGTGTAGGGTGCGTGGGGCAATGTGTGTATGGGTGGCTGTGTGTGTAGGGGAATGTGTGTATGGGGGTCTGTGTGTGTGTATGGGGGGGGGGGGCAGTGTGTGAATGTGTATGGTGTGTGTGGGCAGTGTTTGTATGGGGCTAGAGTTCACTCTCACCACTTGGACCACCAGGAATCCCTGGTGGTCGCAGTGGTGAGAGTGAACTCTAGCCCGTAGCTCCAGGGCTAGAGTTTCCCTGTGGCACTCTCCCTCCCCCTCTGTCTCTCTCTATTCACCCCTCTTTCTCCCCTTGTGTCTCACTCTCTCCCCTCTGTCTCTTTCTCCCTCCTTTCCCTGTGGCACTCTCCCAACCCCTCTGTCTCTCTCTATTCACCCCTCTTTCTCCCCTTGTGTCTCACTCTCCTCCCTCTGTCTCGTTCTCCCCCCTTTCCCTGTGGCTCTCTCCCTCCCCCTCTGTCTCTCTCTATTCGCCCCTCTTTCTCCCCTTGTGTCTCACTCTCCCCCTCTGTCTCTTTATCCCTCCTTTCCCTGTGGCACTCTCCCCCCTCTGTCTCTCTCTCTCTATTCACCCCCCCGTCTCTCTCTCTATTCACCCCCCCTCTGTCTCTCTCTCTCTATTCACCCCCCGTCTCTCTCTCTATTCACCCCCCCTCTGTCTCTCTCTCTCTATTCACCCCCCCTGTCTCTCTCTCTCTATTCACCCCCCCTGTCTCTCTCTCTCTATTCACCCCCCCTGTCTCTCTCTCTCTATTCACCCCCCCTCTGTCTCTCTATTCACCCCCCCTCTGTCTCTCTATTCACCCCCTCTGTCTCTCTCTCTCTATTCACCCCCCTCTGTCTCTCTCTATTCACCCCCCCTCTGTCTCTCTCTCTATTCAACCCCCCTCTGTCTCTCTCTCTCTATTCAACCCCCCTCTGTCTCTCTCTCTCTATTCAACCCCCCTCTGTCTCTCTCTCTATTCCCCCCCTCTGTCTCTCTCCCTCTATTCCCCCCCTGTCTCTCTCTCTCTTCAACCCCCTCTGTCTCTCTCTCTTCACCCCCCCTCTGTCTCTCTCTCTCTTCACCCCCCTCTGTCTCTCTCTTCACCCCCCTCTGTCTCTCTCTTCACCCCCTGTCTCTCTCTCTCTTCACCCCCCTCTGTCTCTCTCTCTCTCTCTCTTCACCCCCCTCTGTCTCTCTCTCTCTCTCTTCACCCCCCTCTGTCTCTCTCTCTTCACCCCCTCCTGTCTCTCTCTCTTCACCCCCCTCTGTCTCTCTCTCTCTTCACACCCCCCCTCTGTCTCTCTCTTCACCCCCCTCTGTCTCTCTCTCTCTTCACACCCCCCCCTCTCTCTCTCTCTCTTCACACCCCCCTCTGTCTCTCTCTCTCTTCACACCCCCTCTGTCTCTCTCTCTTTTAACCCCCCTCTGTCTCTCTCTCTTTTAACCCCCCCTCTGTCTCTCTCTCTATATTCAACCCCCCTCTGTCTCTCTCTCTATTCAACCCCCCTCTGTCTCTCTCTCTCTATTCCCCCCCTCTGTCTCTCTCTCTCTATTCCCCCCTGTCTCTCTCTCTCTTCACCCCCCCTCTGTCTCTCTCTCTCTTCACCCCCCCTCTGTCTCTCTCTCTCTTCACCCCCCCTCTGTCTCTCTCTCTTCACCCCCCTCTGTCTCTCTTCACCCCCCTCTGTCTCTCTCTCTCTTCACACCCCCCCTCTGTCTCTCTCTCTCCTCACCCCCCTCTGTCTCTCTCTCTCCTCACCCCCTCTGTCTCTCTCTCTCTTCACACACACCCCCTCTGTCCTCTCTCTCTCTTCACCCCCCCCCCTCTGTCTCTCTCTCTCTTCACACACACCCCCTCTGTCTCTCTTCACACACCCCCCTCTGTCTCTTTCTCTCTTCACACACACCCTCTGTCTCTCTCTCTTCACCCCCCCCTCTGTCTCTCTCTCTTTTAAACCCCCCCGTCTCTCTCTCTCTCTCTCTTTTCACCCTCCCCCCTCTGTCGTTCTCTCTAATAACCCCCCACTTCCATCCCCCCCACCCACCTGAGAGGAGTGAGGGGGCCGGCCGCATTGCAGGCTGCAGCCTCGCCGGTCCGGCAGCACTGTTAATGCTGAGGGCTGAAGGGGGAGGGAGCATATCTCTACCATGCTCCCTCGCGGTTCCCACAATCCCCAGCAGCCGTGCTGGAGATTGTGGGAACCGCGAGGGAGCATGCTGGGGATTGTGGGAACCGCGAGGGAGCATGGTAGAGATATGCTCCCTCCCCCTTCAGCCCTCAGCATTAACAGTGCTGCCGGACCGGCGAGGCTGCAGCCTGCAATGCGGCCGCCTGCCGGCCGGCCCCCTCAAAGTATGTGCCACCGGACCGGCCACCCGGTGGCACATATATTACCAGAGCAGCCCCCAGGTACCGCGGCCCACCGGAAAATTTCCCGGTATCCCGGTGGGCCAGTCCGGCCCTGGTGTAGTGAATGCAGAGTGTGTGTTAGTGTGTCGTGAATGCAGAGTGTGTGTTAGTGATACCAGAGAAATATTATGTTATTTATATATTGCCATCAAATTCCGCAGCGCTTTACTATGGGTGGACAAACAGACATGTAGTTGTAACCAGACAAGTTGGACACACAGGAACAGAGGGGTTGAGGGCCCTGCTCAATGAGCTTACATGCTAGAGGGAGTAGGGTAAAATGACACAAAAAGGTAAGGATAGTATTAGACTAGTGACAGTTGCAGAAGAGGAATCAGTCAGGAGCTATTAACAGTTTAATTGATACGCTTTTATGAAGAAGTGGGTTTTTAACAATTTTTTGAAGGAGTGGAGACTGAGTGAGCATCTAATGGAGGAGGGAAGCGAGTTCCACAGGAACGGTGCAGCCCTCGAGAAATCTTGAAGGCGAGCATCAGAGGTGGGAGTACGGACAGAAGATAGACGTAAGTCTTCAGCAGATCGTAAGGGCCTAGACGGGACATACTTGTGTATAAGGGAGGATAGATAGGTGGGAGTAGCATTATGTAGCGATTTGAAAGCAATGTAGGGACTGACAGAAGGGTGAGGCATGGGAGGTGAGGGCGGATAGGAAAATAAGCCTCGCTGCTGCATTCATTATGGACTGTAACGGCGCAAGTTGGGAGCACGTAAGACCACTGAGAAGCGGATTACAGTAGTCAAGGCGAGAAAGGACAGTGGAATGGACCAACACCTTAGTCGCATCTGGCGTTAAGTAGGGGCAGATGCGCGCAATGTTTTTGAGATGGAAATGACAGGATTTGGCGATAGATTGAACATGAGGCTTGAAGGAGAGGTCAGAGTCAAAGAGAACACCTAGGCAGCGAGCCTGCATGGTGGAGATGATGGTAGCACCGTTGACTTGGAGGGAGGGAGACACAGGAGTAACAACACTTGAGGGAGGCAGAGAGGCAGTCAGAGACACTAGTCAAGAGGGACGGGGAGAGATCAGGAGAGGACAGGTAGATTTGCGTGTCATCCGCATAGAAAGGATATTGGAAGCCAAAGGAGCTAATGAGTTTACCAAGGGAGGCAGTATAGATGGAGAACAGTAGGGGTCCAAGGACTGAACCTTGGGGGACACCAACAGAGAGGAGTTGGGGAGAAGAAGCAGAGCCAGAGAAAGAAACCACTGAAAGAGCGCTGGGAGAGGTAGGAGGAGTACCAGGAGAGAGCAATATCTTGTAGACCGATATTGCGGAGGATGAGAAGAAGCTGTTGATGATCAACAGTGTCAAAAGCCGCAGACAGGTCAAGGAGAATTAGGATAGAGTAGTGACCACGAGATTTTGCAGCGAGTACTTTGGTCAGAGCTTAGCGCGGAAACCAAACTGAAGCGGGTCTAGCAGAGAGTTGGACTCGAGGAAGTCTGTCTATCTTGCATACACAATTCTTTCAAGGATCTTGGATGCAAAAGGCAGTAGCGAGATAGGACAATAGTTGGATGGGAAGTTAGGGTCAAGATTGGGCTTCTTTAGAATTGGGGTTACAGTTGCATGTTTGAAGGGCGATGGAAATATACCAGAGGAGAGAGAGAGAGATTGAGAATTTTAGTGAGAGGTGGAGAAAGAAAAGAAGACAGAGTACGGATGAGATGCGAGGGAATTGGATCTAGGGAGCAGGTGGTGGGGCGGGAGGACTGGAGCAGAGCAGAAACCTCTTCCAATGTAGCGGGTGCGAATGAACATAGAACAGCAGAGGGAGTGACGTTAGGGGAAGTATTGTAAGGGGAAGAAGAAAGATGAGAGATCTCTTCTCTGATTGTAGAGATCTTGTCAGCGAAGTGAGTTGCAAAGTCTGAGGCGGTCAAGTTAGTAGGTGGAGGAGGAACAGCAGGGCGAAGAAGAGAGTTAAATGTGTGAAATAGTCGTTTTGGTTCGCAGGAGAGTGTGGTTATGTGAGTTTGAGATGAAAAAGTCATGTATGGTTTTTTATTTTAAATTACTGCAGATGGAGCGGGCATTCCAGAGTGCCCAATGAATTTTGGTAAGTGAGGGTAAAGGGCAGGGTATTGTGATGAGGTTTGTGGCGTTTCTGGTTGTCTTAGTGTGTAATGCATGCAGAGTGTGTGTGTGTGTTTACTAGTGTATGCATGTAATGTAATGAAAAATATTCCCCCTCCCTGTTTCTTACCTGGTTCAGGGAGGGGGAAGATTCCATCCCTGGTGGTCCGGTGGCATGGTGGGGCCCCCGGCTCCCTGTACTTGCAGAGGGGGCCCAGCGGACTGCAGGAGCACTTTACAGATCTTCCTTCTCTCTAACTCCCGCAAGATGTGGTGTGCGCGCCGCGTAACCCGTGGCAGCGCTCTAACGGCCGCACGTCTTGCGGGAGTTAGAGAGAGGGAAGATCTGTAAAGTGCTCCTGCAGTCCGCTGGGCCCCCTCTGCAAGTACAAGGAGCCGGGGGGCCCCACCATGCCAGAGCAGTCCGGGCCCCTCAGGACCGCCGGGCCCATGACAAGTGTCATGGTTGTCACCCTCTGATGGCGGCCCTGCCAATCAGAAGAGAGGGGCCCTTTCTGCTGGCACCCTTGGACCCTCATTCAAAACCAATCTAACATTAAACCATGAGCCAGCTCCAGAGGGCGTTAGACACCATAACAACTTCAATGAGATTAAGTTATAGTGCCTAGAGCAAGCATGTCAAACTCAAAGGCTAACACGGGCCAAAAAAAACAAGGTTTAAGTTTATGTGGGTCGCAAAAAAACAAAAACTTAAAGGGACACTATAGTCACCTGAACATCTTCAGCTTAATGAGGTTGTTCAGGTGAGAACTATAGCTCCCTGCAGCCTTTCTCATGTAAACACTGTATTTTCTGAGAAAATGCAGTGTTTACATTGAAAGCTAGGAACACCTCGAGTTGCAGTAACTCAGAATGCCACCGAGTTGATTGAGGCATAAAACTCCTCAATCCACTCAGATCTGATGTCAGCAGAGCACAGGGCAGCACTGTGCACAGCATTATGTGATGCAGTGTCTCCTCCCACTGCATGCAGACACTGAACTTTCCTCATAGAGATTCATTGATTCATTGCATCTCTATGAGGAGATGCTGATTGGCCAGGGCTGTGTTTGAATCATGCTGGCTCTGCCCCTGATCTGCCTCCTTGTCAGTCTCTGACAATCCTATGAGGAAGCACTGTGATTGGATCAGGCTATCACTTCTGATGATGTCAGCAGACTGTTTTTTTTTTTTTTTTTAGGCAAACAGCATGCAGATCTACAGCTTCTGGCTTGAATACAGTAAGATGTTTACTATATTTATGGAGGCATGAGGGGCCCAGGGGGGTAGATGGTGGTGTTAACACTATAGGGTCAGTAATACATGTTTGTGTTCCTGATACTATAGTGTTCCTTTAAACTTTCATAGAAACGTAGGTTTATTTGGAAAAGTAGTCTAAAAAAAAGTTGCCTAACTGACACTGGACATCCTTACACTCGTAGGGCTTAAAAGTAAACAAAAGAACAAATTTATTTTAACCCCTTAAGGACCGCTGACGGTTCAGGACCGTCAGCGGTAAAACGTGCGTTTGGACCGCTGACGGTCCTGAACCGTCATAACGGTTTTGGGCAACTTACCTGATCGCCGTCGGTCCCACGGCGGCGATCAGCTCTCCTCCCGGTCCAGGGGGACTGCCTGTCTGCCCGGGCAGTCCCCCCTCGGCAGATCAGGACCCCACGGCCATGTGATCACTCGATCACATGACCGCAATAGGGGTCTTTGTATCTGCCTGCAGGGGGACTGTCTGTGCTGACAGGCAGTCTCCCTGCAAGTAAAAAATCATAAAATAAAGTGTAAAAAAAAAGAAATCAGTGTAAAAAAAAAAAAATATGTGTATATATATATATGATATATATACATGTATTATATCTATATATACCTATATATAATATATGTATATATATAATATATATATAATGTCACACTAAGTGTATTTTTATATTTATATATACGTATATTAATATAAAAATACACTTATATTTAAATTACACACGAATATATACAATATATATAATAACTATATAGATGGTATATATATATTATTATAAAATACAAATAATATGTTAATAAAAATAAATAACAAAAAAATAAAAATAATTTTTAATAATTAAAAAAAAATTATATATATATATTCAATTTTATTCTAACAGTATTTTGATATTGATATATATATATTTATATCAAAATACACTTAGAATGTAATGATATATATATCTATGTATAAATAAATAAATAAAAATAATACGAAATATACATATGTCCACATACAAAATTACATTAATAATTTCATAAATATACACGTAGACGTCAAATATATAAATATGTATATATATTAAAATTCTACGTGCATATTTATGTAATATTTTTACCTAATTAAGTAATTTTAATGATTGCAATTTGAGGGACCTGCCTGCCAACCCAGGCCAAAAGTCCAGATAATTTAATTTGCTAGCACTGTGCTTAACCCTGTAACTTTCTATGACACCCTAAATCCTGTACATGGGGGTACTGTTTTACTCGGGAGACTTCGCTGAACACAAATATTAGTGTTTCAAAACAGTAAAACATATCACAGCGATGATATTGTCAGTGAAAGTGAAGTTTTTTGCATTTTTCACACACAAACAGCTCTTTCACTGAGGATATTATTGCTGTGATATATTTTACTGTTCTGATACACTAATATTTGTGTTCAGCGAAGTCTCCTGAGTATAACAGTACCCCACATGTAGAGGTTTTATAGTGTTTGTGAAAGTTACAGGGTCAAATATAAGGCTTGATTTTACTTTTTTTTTTTATTGAAATTTGTCAGATTGGTTAGGTTGCCTTTGAGAGCGTATGGTAGCCAAGGAATGAGAATTAGCCCCATGATGGCATACCATTTGCAAAAGAAGACAACCCAAGGCATTGCAAATGGGGTATGTTCAGCCTTTTTTAGTAGCCACCTAGTCACAAACACCGGCCAAAGTTAGCGTTTTTTGCATTTTTAACACACAAAAAAATATAAATGCTAACTTTGGCCAGTGTTTGTGACTAGGTGGCTACTAAAAAAGACTGGACATACCCCATTTTAAATACCCTGGGTTGTCTACTTTAAAAAATATGTACATGTTAGGTGTGTTTCGGGGATTTATGACAGATAACGGTGTAACAATGTCACTATTGATACATTTAAAATATATATATATTGAAACAGCAATTTCCTACTTGTATTTATAGGCCTATAACTTGCAAAAAAAAGCAATAAAGCATGTAAACACTGGGTGTTTTTAAACTCGGGACAAAATTTTTAATCTATTTAGCAGTTTTTTTCATTAGCTTTTGTAGATAAGTAAAAGATTTTTCAAGTAAAAGTCCAAAAACATGTTTTTTTTTTTTTTTTCACCATATTTTATTATTTTTTTTAAATACAATATATGACATAATATAAATACTGGTATGTAAAGAAAGCCCTTCTTGTCGTGAAAAAAACAATATATAACTTGTATGGGAACCGTAAATGAGAGAGCGGAAAATGACAGCTAAACACAAACACCACAAAAGTGTTAAAACTGCTCTGGTCCTTAACGTACAAACATCGCAAAAACAGGCCGGTCCTGAAGGGGTTAAGGAGACGTGCATTTGCAAATAAACAATGTTTAGTCCAACTACCTTGACATATTAAGAAAAGTTTGTTAACGGGACTGAAATAGTGAATGTATGCTGTTACACAGCTGTAAAACACAAATGGCATTATCTTGTTGATTTTGAGTGTGTTCTTCACTTTGGCTGAGATCATCAAACTTGATGATCTCAGTCAATCCAATTATTTCCCAAAGGAAAGCATTGGAAGGCTGTTGTGCATGTGTGATAAAAAGCTGCACGCCAAACAGCATCTCCATGGGGAGCGTTCAGCACCTCCATGCAGACCCAATCTAATACAGTGCCCCCTACCCCTATTCTAATACTCTGCCCATAAATCCAACATTGCCTCTAAATCCAATGCACTGCCCCCCTCTCTCCACTCTAACACACTGCCCCCTTCACCCATTCTAATACACTGCTCCTTATATAATACACTGCCCCTCCTCCTTCCACTCTAATTTAATACACTGCCCTCCCTCCCCCAATTTAATACACTGCCCTCGCCCCAATTTAACACACTGCCGCCCTCGCACCACACTAATACACTGCCTCCACCTCCCACCACTCTAATACACTGGCCCACTCCCTCCTCCAATGTAATACACTGCCCTCTCCCTCCCCCAATTTAATACACTGCCCCCTCCCTCCCTCAAATTAATACACTGCCCCCTCCCTCCCTCCCTCCCTCAAATTAATACACTGCCCCAGTCCCCAATTTAGCATACTACACATGAAGGTTCCCAAAGCCTCTCTTCCCCTACCTTAAGATGAGCCAACGGCCTCCAGTTCCAGTCCTGCTCTTCTCTGCTCAAGCAGGCCAGACGCTCCTCTGGCACAGCGAACAGTAGTGAAGGGGGAGTAGCTGGCCTGCAGGAGCACGCGACCGGCCGTGAGGTAGGAAGACAAGAATCAGACAGGAAATATCTCTCCGTTCATGTGGCTGGTCACAGCCACAACACAAAATTGCCCCAGGGCAGGTGGGCCACAAATATATCCAGATTGATAAAAAATAGACACGGGTAGTAAATATCTTGTGTGGAGATCACCTCACTCTATGATATTTACGACCATCTGCAAGAATGGTGTCTGTTTTGTATTAAACCTGTTTCTTATCTGCACTCATGTCGCTTTAACCCCTCTATCACAACTCAACTTTGAATTCTATGTGCGTCTTTGCTCAGAAATGCTTTAGATTTGAGAAAGGGAGGTACTCCCGAAAGCTTGTCATTACAAGATTCAGTTTGTAAAATAAAAAAGGTATTACAAGATACAAATTTTTATCTATTTCTATGAGATTATAATTTAATCCAGTTTTCCAGTGTATCTTAACTTCCACATATCAAATCCCTTTTACTACTAAAATTTAATCTACAGAAAGTCATCTGCTACAGTAAATGTGAACCAGAGACTGTGAATACTTGCAGATTCCATCCTTAGATTACAGTGTTGCTGTAGCAGGTGCTGAACATGGGGCTAAGTGATAAATCAATCATTTATGTTTGTGTACAAAGCTGTTCTGTGACTTGTCCTGCTCTGTGAACCCTATGGTTTGGGAGCTGCATGTTGACTGTAACTCCTCTCTATGTTGATTTTACCATGGCCTCACAAGTTACCTTGCTTTCGAGCTGCTCTGAATTTAAAGTGCACTTGTCATACAAACAGCTCAATTTAGATCCAACAGTAAAAATAATGGAGTTTGCTTTATGTGCACAAATGTGGTGCAGACTTAACATGTGATTCTCGATTATTATTATTAAAGTCTTCCTGGACTTTTTGCACAATTCATCCATTCAATGTCGAATTATATTGAACTAAAACTTGCAGACATCATTGAGCACAAATATGTGTTTTAGAGCAGTAAAATGTATTATAACAATTATATCATCAGTAAAAGCAGGGGCGTATTAGCCGCGAGGCAAACAAGGCATTTGCCTTGGGCGGCATTTTCCAGGGGGCGGCAAAAAAGCCGCCCCCAAATGCCCAAGGCAAATGTCTTGTTAGCCTTGCGGCTAACAGACATGCCGGCGGGCTGCTGGGCGGTTGGGCGGCGCTGGTGGGCGGCCGGTGAGGAAGCACTTCCCCTGAGCTGTCTGCTCAGCTCCCTCGCGCGCCGCAGAGTGAGGCTGGGAGCCAGAATATGATGTCATATTCCGGCTCCCAGCCTCACTCTGAGGCGCGCGAGGGAGCTGAGCAGACAGCTCAGGGGAAGTGCTCCCTCGCCAGCCGCCCGCCAGGCAGTGCCGCCCGATCGCCCAGCAGCCACTGGACCACCAGGGAGGAAGATACACCCCCCCCCCAGCATTCCCAAAGGTAAGGAGGCTGGGGGGGGGGGTGTTTAAATAAATTTAAAAAAAATGTGTTAATGTGGGTGGGTGAGTATGTGTCTGTGTCTGTTAGTGTGCGTGTCTGTTAGTGTCTGTGTCTGTTAGTGTGTGTATCTGTGTCTGTTAGTGTATGTGTGTCTGTTAGTGTGTGTGTCTGTTAGTGTGTGTCTGTTAGTGTGTGTGTGTCTGTTAGTGTGTGTGTCTGTGTCTGTTAGTGTGTGTCTGTTAGTGTGTGTCTGTTAGTGTGTGTGTCTGTTAGTGTGTTTCTGTTAGTGTGTGTGTGTGTATCTGACTGTGTGTGTCTGTTAGTGTGTGTGTCTGACTGTGTGTGTCTGTTAGTGTGTGTGTGTTTGCCTGTGAGTGTGTGTGTATGTTAGTGAGTGTGTGTGTCTGCTAGTTTGTGTCTGCTAGTGAGTGAGTGTGTGTCTGTTAGTGAGTGTGTTTGTCTGTTACTGAGTGTGAGTGTGTCTTTCTGTTAGCTAGTGTATGCGTACCTGTCAGTGAATGTGTGTGTGTGTGTATTTAGAATGCGGGGCGGGGGGAAAGGTTGGGTGGGGGTGGCACGGGGGGGGGGGGGCGCCTGAGTTTTGTCCTGCCTAGCACAAAACCAGGATACACCACTGAGTAAAAGTGCTGTTTTTATGGGAAAAAGGCAAAAAACTAATATGAACACTAACTTTGGCTAGGGTTTGTGACTAAGTGGCTACTAAAAAAGACTAGAAACCCAATTTTGAATACCCTGGGTTGTCTGCAAATGGTATGCCATGATGGGGGTAATCTTCATTACTGTTAAATGCCATGCAGAACTTGGAAAATAACAAAAGGTCTTAATTTTTCATACTTATATAGATTCTAAATTCTGGTTGAACAGACACATAGCTCAAATTCTGGGTTTTGTTTTGGTCAGAGCTTCGACAATTGACTTCATCCTTAAACGGTTTTAGACTGTGCAATTTAATTTGGTGAATTGCATTTCATTTTAAAGAGAGCCTCTTGCCAGTTCCCATAGCATTAAGCAATGAATATATCATTATCATAAAATTGGCGTATTAATGAATATATATGTTTTACCACCCATTGGCTTTGATATAGAACTAGATGTTTTAATGGTGAGAAATGTGTAGGACATACAAACAGGCTACATTTTTAAAATTCCAGATGTTGCTGTTCAAAACGTAAATTGCAGCACTATGTGATATTACCAACACAGAGAGGCATTCACTTATTGGATAAGATTCCCTGCGGCTCACATTGTACAAAATAAACAGAGGGACGTTCAAGGATACCAGCAACCGGGAAAACTGAGAAAAATATAAGCTTTCAAATTGACCTTTTTTCTATTGTTTCCTCTTCTCTTCATCTTTCAGACTCTGTTCTTCTTTTCTTTATTTTTCATCTGTTTCTCTTTAAAACAGAAGACAAAGTAGAGTCTTCTTTGGCTCATGTATTTTTCCTACACTAGACAATTTAACAAAGAGTGGAGTTAGGGCACACTTCGACCTTTGTTATTTGCGACATAGGAAATGGGTTAATCTCCACCCATTGTCAAGGTTTTATCAGACCTCGGAATCATACGTTAGACAAAGTAGCCCCTACCTTGTCTTATGTTTTTAAAGAGAAATGAAGAATAGAGGAAGAGAAAAGGAAACAATAGAACAAAGGTGAGTTTAAGGGGAGACAGAGGTACCGTACTTTAAAACCAAAAGGAATAAAATCTCCAATAAAATGAGATATTGTAAAAAAATAAAATATCCAAAGTTAAAAGGGAGCTGTTACTTCCATTTTTAATACTATTTTTGCTTACCCCTTTTATTTAACAAATATGTATTTGTAAGACGAAAAAAAAAATTAAATTAAGAAATCCACACCTCTTAATTCTATTTTCCTACCTTTTCACTGCAATCTGAGAGCGCCAGATACGTAAACAACCACTCCAGCACTACTACAGTGTTAAAAATACAGTGTTTGTATTCCTAACACGTTAGTGTTCCTTTAAGGCCAAAGTAGTGGAACTAAAAGCACAGCTAATTTGGACAATGTTTCCAGTTTAGGCTATTTTTTCCTTTCATTTGAAATCCCCTTTGAATTCACCTTGAATTCTCTCTTTAGTGAATGACCCTGTTAGTTTTTCAAAATTACACAACTGCAGGAGAGAAGGTGGGTTAGTGCGGTGTGGGGAGGGAAAGCCGTTAAGAGTGTGATTGACGTGCCTTGTTGAATAAGTGTTTTTTCAGTGATTTTTATTTATTTATTTCTTTATTTCATTTTAAGGAATGGAGCCACAATTTGTTACACTAAATCAATTGACTTTTTGGGGTATAATAATCAATATAAAATGATACGATATTATATTTTGTATCGCCCTCTTTATGGGGATTTCTAAAGTAATAGTCTTCATTTTCTTTATTTTAATCACAGTTTGTTCCACAAGTGGTTTTCAATATAATGCTAGAACATGTTTCTATGGATATTGTATTTCTGTCCTGGTGAAATGAATATTGTCTCTATGAATCCGCAAAGTAGCAGATAATATAATTTCCTGTCCAAGATATGAAATCTGCCAGAGGTTCATTTAACAAACGTCGAGAAAATAAATTACCACAAGGATGGAACGTTGATGAATTGTATATTTTATTACCTGTCATCGTGATAGTAATGCACGGGATGGCGTTTGAAGAAAAGGGCATTTTAAATGAATCCAGCTCTGCTTAATAATTTACTTCCCAGTAATTAAAATATGCTATCAATATGAATATAAATGTGCTTAGAATGTTTCCATTTTTGATGCACTTTTTTCTGCAGTTATGTTCCTCAGTTAAAGGACCACTCTAGTGCCAGGAAAGCATACTCGTTTTCCTGGCACTAGAGTGCCCTGAGGGTGCCCCCACCCTCAGGGACCCCCTCCCGCCCGGCTCTGGAAAGGGGAAAGGGGTAAAAACCTACCTTTTTCCAGCGCTGGGCGGGGAGTTCTCCTCCTCCTCTCCGCCTCCGTTCCTCCCCGTCGGCTGAATGCGCACGCGCGGCAAGAGCTGCGCGCGCATTCAGCCGGTCACATAGGAAAGCATTCATAATGCTTTCCTATGGACGCTTGCGTGCTCTCACTGTGATTTTCACAGTGAGAATCACGCAATTGCCTCTAGCGGCTGTCAGTGAGACAGCCACTAGAGGAAATAGGGGAAGGCTTAACTAATTGATAAACATAGCAGTTTCTCTGAAACTGCTATGTTTATAAAAAAATTAGTTAACCCTAGAAGGACCTGGCACCCAGACCACTTCATTAAGCTGAAGTGGTCTGGGTGCCTAGAGTGGTCCTTTAACTTTTATATATGTATAAATCAGCCTGTTGTTATGTTCTAGCTGCCATCATTGTCTGGATTATATTTATAGACCATTAAAGGGACATTATAGTCACCCAGACCACTTCATCTTAACTTGCAATAAGGACGGGGCTTCTTGTGAGGCTTTTCTGGTGGTAAGAAAGTCAGGTATTAACAGCCTGAGCGTGGAGGTCTGAGCTTTGAGGTCTTGAGGAGTTGCAGTAAATGGTGTGATTATGGGCTGCGTTGTAACGGAGGTAAGGTAGGGTCTGTCACTGATATGTGAAAGGCTGTGTAGCTTCTGCCAAAAGTCAGCAAAAAAAAGCAGGTCCAGCCAGGCCATGATATTGAAGAGCCTTGGAGTGTCAAGGAGAGCATGCCTTCTGCCATATTGAAATGTCAAGTACACCTTCCCACATGTCAAGCAAACATAACCCTGTAGCAATAGGTGCCCAGATACCTATCACCAGTACGGGAGGTAACAGCATGTAGATCGGAGGCTTCTATATGCTGGTAGGCTAGTAGAGGAGAGATTGTTTGACTCTCTCACCGGTGCTGCTACAAATGCCTTACCTAGGCTGAAGAATCCATCCTGTCAGGAAACCTTTTAGCGTGGACAGGTTTGCCTCCAAAATGCTTGCCTGCTGTGTTGCTTTGTAAAAATAGTAAGTAGAACACATGCTTAAGCAGGGTGAAAAGCTTCCAAATATCATTAAATTCAATCTGATGTGCAGAGCTCAGAAAAGGGCCATCTTTATGCATGGGCATGCTGGGCAGTTGCCCGGGGGTCCCACAAGCATATGGGCCCCACAGCGTTGCACATGTGCCAAGGCCAACAGGGGGATCCTTTAATTTCCCAATGCTGGCCCATGCAAACCTGGCCTTGCTGTGTGCCTTCCTGGCCAGTGCACTTCACTACAGAAGAGGGAGGACCCAGGAAGCAGATTGTTCCTTCCAAGAGCAGACTGTGTGGAGCGTTGCTGCGTGTTATCATGGTAACATTCTGACACAGCTCACAAGAGAAGAAGAGTGAAAGCCTGCAGCCAGAGGAGTTGCAGGCTGAAGGTCCGGTGCCACCACTGGACCACCAGGAATTGCGTGTCCCCACCTTGCCAAAGGTAAGAAGGGGGTGGAGGGCCTAAAGCTTTTTTTCTTCTTTTTTAAATAATAAAAAAAAACACTTTGCTCCCTTATCACACACCCCCACACACAGTATAGACAATATTCACACACTGCACCCCCTCACACACAATCCACCCCTGCACACACTGCACCCCCTCACACACACACTGCACCCCCTCACACACACACACACACACACACTGCACTCCCTCACATGTTACACCCCCTCACTCACATACTGCACCGCTCACACACCACTCTGCACCTCCTCACACACACACACACACACACCACACCCTCACACACACACTGCACCCTATCACACACTGCATCCCTTCACACATATTGCACCACCCCTGTCACGATTCTGGGAACCCAACACGCTAACACACACACACACACAGAAAAGGTGCCGTACCGGACCTTAGAGTGGCTGGGCTAAGCACACACAGAATAGTCAGGAGACAAGCCGAGTAAGGGGAACCAGAAGACAGGATAACGAGAAACAAGCCGAGGTCAAAGGGTAGGAGAAAGTCACAAAGTCAGATTAACAAGCCAGAGAGTACGTAACCAGAAAGCACAAGTTCAGTATCAATACTATAAAGCAAAGACCACAACAGGGCAGGGAGGAACAGGAAAGGTAAGTATATATACCCTAGGTTTAATTCTGATTGGATAACCTCCAATCAGAATTAACAATCACACGTGGGAGATATCTACGCCTCCCACTGTGATTGTGGTACTGTTGCTTTAACGCCGGGTCACTCACGTGACCCCGGCGTTTGCATAAATTAACGGCCTTCCAGCGTGCAGCGTTATACATGCTGCCGCTGGGAGGCGTGAAGGATGCGAGCGGCGGAGAGGAGACGCCGCTCGCCGACAGGTAGGAGGAGGAGAGACCACGGGCGGTGATGGACTGAGGGTGAGTGCTGCAAGTTGCGTGCAGCCTCCCCTCATAGCCGCCCGCGGACCCCTGACATAACCCCCCCTCGAGGACCGCCCAATGGGCAGGAAGCCAAAGGCTTCAAAGGAAACCGCGCATGAAAGGAGCGGATCAAAGAGGGCGCGTTCAAGTCAAAGGCAGAAACCCAGGACCGCTCCTCAGGGCCGTATCCCTTCCAGTCACCCAGATACTGCAAGCGACCCCGAGAAAAACGAGAATCAAGCAGGGCAGCCACTTCGTACACGTCACTAGAGACAGCGCAGAGGGAATCCGGACGCCTGAGAGGACCAGAGAATCGATTACAGAGCAGGGGCTTCAAAAGGGAGGTGTGAAAAGTGTTACGTATAAGCATGGAAGGAGGCAAGGCCAGGGAGTAGGACACAGGATTGACCCTACGCAATACCTTGTAGGGGCCAAGGAACCTGGGCGCGAATTTCATCGAGGGGACCCTGAGGCGGAGATTCCTAGAGGACAACCAAACCCTATCACCCGGAACATAAGAAGGAGCAGCACCTCTACGACGATCAGCAAATCTCTTCTGAGTAACATCCACACGAGAAATAGTAGCATTGACCTGATCCCACATCTTCCGTAAGGAGGTGAGGTGCTCGTCCAAAGCGGGTATTCCCTTGTCGGAGAATACGCTGGGAAGGACAGAGGGTTGGAACCCATAAGCAACCAAAAAAGGACTTAAGCCAGTGGATGAATGAGTCACAGTGTTCCTGGCGAATTTAGCCCAGGGAAGGAGGTGAGACCAGTTGTCCTGGTGTGCATTCGTGAAGCAGCGTAAATATAACTACACAGATTGATTCGCCCGTTCGGCAGCTCCATTAGATTGTGGATGATAGGAGGAAGTAAATGACAAGGAAATCCCCATCTCAGCACAAAAGTCCCTCCAAAACCGAGAGACAAATTGAGGACCCCTGTCGGATACGATATCCTGTGGTATACCATGCAAGCGGAAAACCTCTTTGGTAAATACCCGAGCCAACTGAACCGCAGAAGGTAGTTTTTTAAGTGGAATAAAGTGTGCCATCTTAGAGAACCTATCAGTCACAGTCAAAATTACTGTCATTCCATCGGATGAAGGAAGATCCACAATAAAGTCCATGGATAAGTGGGTCCATGGTTTCTTGGGTACGGATAGAGGCATTAGGAGGCCCGGGGGTTTAACAGTAGGGGACTTACACTGTGCACAAACACGACAAGCCTGCACATAATCCACTACGTCTTGCTTAAGTGAAGGCCACCAAAACTGTTGAAGGAGACCCTTGTATGTTTTGGTAACCCCTGGGTGACCAGCCGTTTTGGCGGTGTGAAATAAAACTAACAA
Source organism: Pelobates fuscus (assembly GCF_036172605.1). NCBI lineage: Eukaryota > Metazoa > Chordata > Amphibia > Anura > Pelobatidae > Pelobates > Pelobates fuscus. The sequence goes on along the minus strand of NC_086321.1, from coordinate 45,559,757 downwards.
TTTCTTTCTATCTTTTTCTTTCACGTATAATCTATCAACAGGTGTCTCAGAGGGTGCTTGGGTTTGGTATGCCTTGATACCATCAAGGAAAAGGGACGAAATAACCAAACGGGTAGCGGCTATTATCTTAGACGTGGGTACAATGGGTTCAGGAGCGGGGGCAATAGACTCCAAAGGTTCGTATTGTCGGGAGATAGCATCAGCCTTGACATTACGGTACCCAGGCCTATATGTGATAATGAACTGAAAGCGTGAAAGAAATAAGGACCATCTGGCTTGACGAGAGGACAACCTTTTAGCATCAGCTATATAGGAGAGATTCTTATGATCAGTTATAACCAGGATTTCGTGTCTGGCTCCTTCTAATAAGTACCTCCACTCTTTAAAAGCCATCACAATAGCTAATAGTTCCCTGTTCCCGACGTCTTAATTCTTTTCCGAATCAGTTAGTTTTTAGAAAAGTAACAACAGGGATGGAGGGGTTCGTTATAGGATAGTCTTTGTGATAATACAGCTCCCACACCTGATTCTGAAGCGTCTACTTCCATTACAAAGGGAAGGGAAGGATCGGGATGGTGTAGCACAGGGGCAGTGGCAAATGCCTTTTTGAGAGTCTCAAAGGCTTTAATGGCTTCAGGAGTCCAAACCGTGGGGTGCAAACCCTTTTTAGTCAGTTTAGTGATAGGAGAAATGACTGATGAAAAGTTTTTAATAAACCTGCGATAATAATTGGCAAAGCCTATAAATCGCTGTATTGCCTTAAGGCCTTGAGGAAGAGGCCAAGACAACATGGCTTCTAATTTAGAAGGATCCATGCTGAACCCCTGTTCAGAAATGATGTACCCTAGGAATTGTACTGATTTTTGGTCACATAAACATTTCTCCAATTTACAATAAAGACCGTTTTGTAGCAATCTCTTAAGTACCTTCCTCACATGGGCATGATGAGACTCCAGATCAGGAGAAAATACAAGTATATCATCGAGATAGACCACGGCACAGACGTGTAGTAAATCTCTAAGGACATCATTTATGAGGTCCTGAAAGACAGCAGGAGCATTACACAGTCCAAAAGGCATAACTAGATACTCGTAATGCCCACTGCGTGTATTGAACGCTGTCTTCCATTCATCGTTTTCTTTTATACGAACCAAGTTATAAGCCCCCTGAGGTCTAGTTTGGTAAAATATCTAGAACCTTTGACACGATCAAACAACTCAGTAATGAGAGGGATAGGATAAGCATTTTTAACTGTTATATTATTCAGGCCCCTATAGTCTATACATGGCCTTAAATCGCCCTCTTTCTTGGCAACAAAAAATAAACCAGCACCAGCCGGAGAGGAGGACCTTCTGATAAAACCTTTACGTAAGGATTCCTGTATGTACTCCTCCATGACCTGGTTTTCTTTCTCAGAAAGCGGGTAGACCTTGCCCCTAGGAGGCATCGTTCCAGGTAACAAGTTTATGGCACAATCATAATCCCGGTTTGGGGGTAGTCTATCAGCTTCCCTTTTTTCAAAGACCAATGCGAGGTCTGCATACACAGGAGGGACAGAAACAGAAAGTGGTTTAGCTGTAGGCACATTAAGTAAACAAACGGAACGTAAACGGGCCATACAGTCTTGTTGACAGGATTCCCCCCAGGAGAGTATATCCAAACAACCCCAATCAAGTACCGGGTTATGCTTAACTAACCAGGGGAAGCCCAGTTTGATGGAAGCTGTAGGGGAGCCAATTATTTGGAAGGTTATCCTTTCTTTGTGTAAGGCACCCACGGCCATAACCATTTCTTGGGTCTCATGGGTCACCACAGGTTTCTCAAGTGGTCTACCATCTATGGCCTCAACAGCCAAGGGTGTGGCCTTTTGGATCAGATTCAAGGCTGCGGTTTTAGCAAAGTTCTCATCGATAAAGTTATCTGCAGCACCTGAATCGATCAAGGCTTTAGTTGTTACAGTGGTTTGATTGACCAAAAGAGTAACCGTAATGAATGGTCTGGAGATGGACACATGAGGGGAAAAAACCATAACACCCGAGGCCGACCCCTCTCTAGGCCTTAGGTGCTGTAGTTTCCCTGCAAACTAGGACAGTTTCTTCGCAGATGCCCCCTCTTTCCACAATAAAGGCACAAGCCCTCCCTTCTGCGGTACGTTCTTTCAGCTTCAGATAAGCCTACAGCACCTAATTGCATGGGTTCGGGAGGTGGTTGATTAGGGGGAGGTAATGCTAGTAGTGCAGTACTGGGTAAAGCAGGTAACCCCTGTGTCTTTGACTACGCCTCTCTCTTATACGGTTGTCAATTAGAATGATATAATCTATTACATCATCCAGAAGAACAGGCAATTCCCTGGATGCTATTTCGTCTAATATGTAAGCGGCCAAACCCTCCTGAAAAGCTGTTACGAGAGAGTCGTTATTCCAAACTACTTCAGCTGCCAGAGTGCGGAATTCAATGGTATAATCCGCTACTGATCTATTGCCCTGTCGGATCCTAAGCAGAGCTTTGCCAGCAGAAGCAACCCGGCCGGGCTGATCAAACGTACGTTTAAAAGCTGTTAGAAAGTCTGCAAAGGACATTGGGGATGTATTCTCCCACATGGGGTTGGCCCATGCTAGAGCTTTCCCGGACAAATGGTTGATCAGAAAAGCAATTTTGGTTCTGTCAGTGGGGTAGGAACGCGGATTCATCACCAAATGAATATCAATTTGGTTGAGGAAACCACGGCACGATGCTGGATCACCGCTATAGCGATGAGGTGGCGTCATGTGAACCACGTGAGCAGGAGCGGGTACTGGATCAGGACTGGGTTCTGGCCCAGCAGCAACAACTTCTTGAACGGCCGGTTGCAAGTGGGTAGTACGAGCCAGTATGGTTTGTAAAGCCTGGGCAAACTGATCCATACGATGGTCTAAACCATCCATTCTAGCCTCCTGATTAACTAGGAGCTGTGGAATGTCAGCAGGTTCCATCATGGCCCTGTTGTAATGTCACGATTCTGGGAACCCAACACGCTAACACACACACACACACACAGAAAAGGTGCCGTACGTAGAGTGGCCGGGCTAAGCACACACAGAATAGTCAGGAGACAAGCCGAGTAAGGGGAACCAGAAGACAGGAAAACGAGAAACAAGCCGAGGTCAAAGGGTAGGAGAAAGTCACAAAGTCAGATTAACAAGCCAGAGAGTACGTAACCAGAAAGCACAAATTCAGTATCAATACTATAAAGCAAAGACCACAACAGGGCAGGGAGGAACAGGAAAGGTAAGTATAAATACCCTAGGTTTAATTCTGATTGGATAACTTCCAATCAGAATTAACAATCACACGTGGGAGATATCTACGCCTCCCACTGTGATTGTGGTACTGTTGCTTTAACGCCGGGTCACTCACGTGACCCCGGCGTTTGCATAAATTAACGGCCTTCCAGCGTGCAGCGTTATACATGCTGCCGCTGGGAGGTGTGAAGGATGCAAGCGGCGAGCGGCGGAGAGGAGACGCCGCTCGCCGACAGGTAGGAGGAGGAGAGACCGCGGACCCCTGACAACCTCTCACACACACCACTCTGCACCTCCTTACACACACCCCCACACTACAATGCTCCTTTAATATATTCTGTAGCACAGTGCAATGGATGGACAATCCCTTTCTCCCAACACTGGAAGATACGAATGAGAGATGGTGGGGTGAACCAGTCAGTGGTGTCATGTGAGTCACTGACCACCTGAAAAGAGGGCGTGTCAAGCTGTCAGCCATGGTAACCAGCCCCATTTAAGACAGAACTCGTGCATAGAGCGGATAGCTGGCAGCGTCTCATATTATTATTAATATTCCGTAGCGCTGTACAAAGCGCTATACAATGTTCTTCAAGCATGTTACATTTTGTGTAATTTGGGCGTGTAATGTATTGTGCTTTAGTTTTTACACCCCTTTCCATCCTCCCATTGTAGCTTGGGTGTGTTTGGTATATAGGTTGTGTTATTTACCTCTCGTGCCACACTGTCTCAAGCTTTTTAAAAAATATATATACATATATATATATTTTGAACTAAAAGTGCAGTACTTATGTCTTAAGCAACTCCTCTTTATTCACCTCAAAAAATGTGCTGTGATATGAAATGCCATACATTTGTTAAAATCAGAGGCGTTTAAAAAAAAAAATAAAGAAATCAGAGGCTTCTTGGTTTCTCAGGGAACTCAGTCTTAGACAGGTCAGTCATTTCCAAAAAGTTTCTGCCTTTTTAACCTTTTCCCTTTGGGATTTTTTTGCACATAACACAGATTTTTGCTTATACTGTACCCTTCATCCTTCTGGACTAGAAGACCAATCCTGTAGGTGATCAGTTTATTTTTCGCAGGTATGATAGCCCTGCAATGCTTTACCTTTGCCTCATATACCATATCACAAGTACTAAATGTTTATTGCTCAAACAGCTGGCTTAGTGGGTGTAATACATACAGGGAGCGGCTCTCAGCAGGCCCAAAGCAAGAAGTTAAACGGTTTTAAAACAGTTTAATTACTTACAATGTGGGGTTGGGGGAGAGTGCTCCAGGGAACTCATGGAACCATAACCACTACAATGAGGTCAGTATAGTGCTTTATGTGTTCCTTTAACAAATGTGCTTGTGAGGTCTGAAAAATAAATGTAGAAATCCACTTTTTTCTATTCTTGAACTGAGCGCCTTTATCTTGGCTCGTAGTCAATCAATGTTATGAGTTCTGCGCTTCTCCTGTCAATCAGGAAAGAGAGGGCACAGAGACAGGAATAAAAACAGACCACAGAGGAGGTTTATCGGAGTATTCTGTTCTAAAAACTGGTCTAAAGTACTTAAACTGGGGCAATTATCACGGGAAACCAGTGGGATTAGCCACATGTTTCATAGGATTCAAGCAATAAGGAATCTCAATATCTCTAATATTCTAACATTGCTACCAAATTATTGTTTGTTACTACAGCACCGTTACCATTTATACTTGTAGTTTGCCACTGTAATATACTGTGCATGCCGTTTTTATTGTTATTTTCATTGAATGTGTTCCACCGATATTTCACATAATACACATAATATTTTGGGCGATGGAATTGTATACAAGTGCTTGCTCTACCCACCTCCTCTCTCTCCATCCTTTGCCCCTCCTAGCTGCAAATACCTTCATATAACTGTCTCATCTCCATCCCTTTTCCTTAGCCCTCACTTCACACACTCAGATCCAAACAATATTGAATCTCTGCATTTTTCTAAGCACATCCCAGCCCCTCCTTTTGCCAAGCTAGGTTCCTACTAAATGTATAGTGCGCTCTTTGAGATCATACTCAATTACCTCCTCATTCCCTTTAAATTTTTTTTATTCTTTATATTATTGTGCACAAAAATCAACAGGTAGCCCTGATGCGTCACAACAGCGTCTGCAGGGTAGATTGAGAAACATTTGCATTATACAGTGTGGCATTTGTTGGACAGGCACATTTTTTGATATATATTAATAAAATCAACATTCTGACTGCGTTCAAGGATTGTAATTGCAGGTTGAACTTTACTTTAGTAGGTATGCTAAATGATGAAGAGGAGGTTGTCTGGTGTCACAGGTGAGTTCAGAACCGACTATGGCTTGTTACATGCTGGGCTCACATGTGGCATCCGGTGGCATAACTTTGCTAACAAGTGCATTTGTAATAAGTGTGTGAGATCATAGCGTTTCACTAGGGCAGTAAATATGGGTGTAAGTTTACCTAACTAAGTATGCTAATGTAGCCCAGGTCTTGGAGGCACGGCTGGCCAATGGTGATGTGCAGTAGAGTCCTCTTTGGCAGCATGGACGTGGTGGTGTGGTAGCAGTCCTAGCCGCTATGCGGCAATGAGAGTCAGCCGACTCCTGTGGTCGGCACCGGCAAAGCACAGATTTGAAAGTCCCATGGGGCCTCAGCATTGCGGGTCAAGTAGGGTAGAGGGATCCGCCGCTGCTTCCCAGTCTTCCGTGAGTACCGAGGGTGGCTGGAATGTTTCCTTGGTGGCGTGGCAGTTTCTCCGCTCCCCATGTTGGTTTGCGGGCTTGAGTCCCTGTGTGTCCCTGTGGTATGGAGGCATAGCCCTTCCGGGCGCTGTTTGCGGATTTGTGTCGTTGCAGCTGGGTGACACGCTGGCAGGCTTTCCCGGCTTCGCATGGTGCAGGCCGGGTGTTGGCCCCTCAAGTCCACCGTTTTAGTAGGTTTGGTGGTGGACCGCGTTTGGAGGCTATCCGAGTCTGTTGGGACCCGGGCCGGCTGTGTCAGATGTGCGGTCTATGATTTGTGAGTCCGGACAGGGCCCTCATTGCCCCATGCTGCTTCATGCCAGTCAGTAGCTGAGCTGTACGTGTCAGAGCCAGTTTCCGTGCAGGTAAGGTAGTGGGTTGTCGGGGGACCGCTGTGGTTGCTTGGGCCTGTGCCAGTATGGCTCGCCACCGCGCCCAGAAAAGATTGAAGGCTGCCGCTATGCGGTCCTCGTGGGGAAGTTTCCTTGCCTGCTGTGCTGGCAGAGGTTGGACTGGTGGAGGCCCAGGGGCCCAGTCAGAGGTCGCCATCTTGGCTTCTGGGTGTGGGTGGCTTGTGATCTCTGAGGCTTGTAGGGTCCTGTAGCCCTGTGGATTTTGGACTGGGATGACCCCCGCCGGTCCATGGGGGGGTGGCCAACTGCCCTTGGTCAACGAGGTAACTAGTCGTGGCGGTGGGAGAACGGCCGTCCCTCCTGCGCTCACCATGTGAGTAGGCCTCGAATGCCTGACCGGTGAAGGTAGCTTGTTGTGCCGTTTGTGGGGTATCATTCTGCTTTGCTTGATGTCCCCTTTTGGTTGCTGGCTGTTGTGGCCCGTTTAGTTGCTTTTTGAGTCGTGTAATTAGATTATTAACGTAGCCTTAGTGCAGGAGCTCTTGAGGTTCACGTCCTCACAGCAATGCGGTCAGGCCTCGCCCTCCCATTCCTTTTCATTTCACCAGTAGCTGCAACTCTCCATTAACGTCCTTTGGCCATCACTTCCAAATTCCCCCTGCTACCTTTTGTCACAAATCCCCATTTTATCCTTTATATTATAAGCTCTTGGACGATCTAACTAAGCCCTTTGTATAAAAGAGCTTCAATGACTAGATCTCAGCTCACGGGCTGGACCCACTTTATTTTTTGTATTGGTCTGTGTATATTGTACATTCCCCCTAATTGTACAGTGCTGCAGAATATGTTGGCGCTTTATTAAAAGACCACTTTAGTGCCAGGAAAACAAACATGTTTTCCTAGCAATACAGGGTCTTTAGGTCCCCTCCACCCTCAGGGTCCCACTTCCGCCGGGCTGAAGGGGGAAGAAGGAGTTAATCACTTACCTTTCTCCAGCACCGGGCTCCCTAGGTGCTGGGGAAATCTCCTCCCTCTTCCCCTAATGTAAACATAGCAGTTTCTCTGAAACAGCTATGTTTACAACTGCAGGGTTAACCCTAGATGGACCTGCCACCCAGTAATAAATAAATTAAAGTACCACTATAGGCACCCAGACCACTTCAGCTTAATGAAGTGGTCTGGGTGCCAGGTCCATCTAGGATTAACCCTTTCAGAGAAACTGCTATGTTTACAAATGGGTTAATCCAGCCTCTAGTGGCTGTCTCATTGACTTTCACAGTGATAAGATGCCAGTGTCTACAGGAAAGCATTGAGAATGCTTTCCTTTGGACTGGCTGAATGCGAGCACGGCATCGAGTGAAGCATGCACAGTTGTATGAGATTAGGGGGTAAGAGTGAACAGGGGTTAAACAGACTTGGTATGAGTGTCGATAACAGTCAAGCTCGGATTAAGTGAAGTATTATCATGAGTGTATGGTCAGTGTAGAGATTAAACAAGTGCGGTGCCAGGAGGTTGTCTATATGTGGTGTTGTACTGCATTGCTATTGGTTAGACGGGAGGTCAATACTACTTTTGAGGCCATCATCTGCCGCAGTAGCTAACCCTGATGTATGTGGGCATTTCTCACCGTTATATGTTAGGTGTGTGTCGAGCGAAGGGTAAAGCATAGCGGCATCATTAGCACTGGGGTATATTCAGTCACAGATGGGAATCTGGGGGCTAGTGGCATCAGTGTAATCAACTAAGGCACATCTTGTTTGCGTGGGTTAAAAATAAAAAAGAAATCACTAGGCATAACATTGCTAACAAATATCAGGAACATGCTAGGTCGTCTATGCTTAATAGCTAAAATAAAAAATAAAAATAAAAAAAACAACAGCAAAAAAAAAACATTGTGCTAGCAAGATATTACTGGCTATTACTGCATAATGTTAAATTAGTGGAACATGCTTATGTAGGTTATTTCAGTGGATGGGTAAGTATTCTTAGCTTTAAAACTAGGTACATATCCTGACAATTTAGTTATGAGAGACATATGCACTTGCTAGGTAGATACAGTGAAGATTGGCAGCAAATGGATTCAAAGCAAAACAAAATAAAAACATAAAAAAAAAAAAAAAAAGTACAGGAGTCCACCAGATGAATAGTAAGCCAGGAGGAACAGATGTCTTCGGGGCAGTCACTGTAAGCCCCCTGCCTTCTCACCCGATCCCCAGTTTGATTAGAGACTGCTGAGATCTCAGACACCTGGAGGGTAGGCTTATGTTGCTTGGAAGCACGTACGGTGAGCCTTCTGCTGATGTCCCCAGATCCGTGCTAGTACTGGAGCCGCCATTTTGAGGAGTTGAGGAGACTGAGTGTCCCTGATCGGCGCCCCCGATCTCTGCGTGCTTTGAGATTGTCCACATGTGGGGTTGTTCCTTGCCCGTCGCGGGTTGCTGGGGTCGTTGAACGGCAGGCAAGTCGGGTGTGTTGGTTGACCCACCTCTGAGGCTTGAGGTCCTGAGCCTTGGCGTCCGAGGTACCCGGCACTGTTTCCCGCCCTGTGGAGCTTTGGCTTTGTTTCCGTATGGAGGCCGTTCTGCTTTTGCAAGGGGGATTTCCCTGTAGGTGGCGCCGGGTAGCCGGGCGGATCCACGCTGCTGCCGCTCTTCTCTCCAGTTTATAGAGCCGTCTCCGGTCGGTGTGTTTCAACCAGAGGTGGGTGCACAACCGGTCGAAGAACTCCAGGGTATGCCTGGGTGGCTTAGCTAGTGTATGCTGAGTCACAGGCTGCGCCTGTACCGCCATCTTGGTTAGGCCCCGTTGGTCCCGTTTGGTCGTCGCCGTTTGTTCATGTAGTGGTGTGGAGGTAATCGTCCCCTGCGAGGACCGGGATATCCCCCGCCGGTCCAAAGAGGGGGGGGGGGGGGCAGCAGGGCTGCAGTGGTTTCTCGCTTGTGGGTGCTTCCCGTGCCGGGGAATCGGCCGCCTCCCCCGGGCACCAGGTCCCGCTACGATGTAGGCCGCATGGCCGGTGTGGGTTTTGCCGTGGAGCTCCGTTGCCAGACAGGCATCATTTCGTGCGTCAGGGTATAATGCGTCTTTTCCCGGTCACCGTGTGCCACTATCGCCTTTAGGTTGGTCGATATCAATGCAATTACGCCCTGAGTAGCAGGAGCTCTGAGAATGTCTTCTGTACTTCTTTTAACAGAACACTTTGATAAATCTCCCCAATGTTTCTCCTTCTTTAATGGAATGTGCTCTGGTTGTACCTGTACTGAACTGGATTGCATCATCATATGAAAAAGCACAAACACAAAAAGTTTTAGATGATTTTGAATAATTTATTCAGTATGGAATTTACAAAGAAGGGACGATTCCTCTTAAAGTTTGCATAAAATAGCTTATTAACAAAATAACACACATATACATAAAAGTTACGAAACTTGCATTGTTTTATTGTCATAACTATGAAATCTGTATTGCACAAGTCCCAGTGACCAACCATAAACTTTGTTTCACCTGTCTTCCTTCCTGTCAGAGAACCTAAATACAATTTTAAGTTTTCTTTTGGCTGAAATAATCATAAAAGTCAGTTAGAATATATCTGATTTTGAAGATACCACCATTTTTTAAATATAATTTTTCTGCCCTAGCTTTTAAATTTGCTATATAGTGCAGCTGAAAAATTATCTTTAAGCAATTCTTGCAAATTCGTAATTTATTGCATATGTTTGTTCTTGATAAAAGGATTGAAAGATAGGTCAATTTATATGTGTGGACTGTAATAAATTTAAAGAGAAGTGCATGCCATCAACTCCTACAGGGGTATTTACTAAGGTGAGAATTTCATCATTTAGACCGAAATCGCCTAACTGGAATGAAAGTCGATTTGGAGAATTTTTCTAATTTATGTATTTTGGCCTTAAATTTGAAATTCACTTTGAATTTCCAAGAATTCTCACGTTAGTAAATAACCCTGCAAGTCACTTCCACAACAGATAAAGATAATGAAGCATTCTAGCTCAAAACAGAAAGATGTATCTGTACTAAAGAAATGAAGAGAAAAATAGCTGTTTTGGGAAAATCGAAATATCCAATTCAGCGAGTTTGTGGGGTAGAAAATGGGATATAACTCACTTTGAAATCTAAACAATTCACACATTAATGAACATCTTTAAAGTCAATCCTTTAAATTGTCACCTGACTTGGCAATTTGAGGCCTAATTCGCTGATTTGGAAACAAACCTCATATTTGCCTTGTTTTACTTATCAAACTTGCCTATGTTTGTTATAATATTGTACATTTCCTTAACTGTACCACTATCATTCTATTTAATAAACAGATCTCATGGAATGTGTCCAGTAGTTGTCATAGCAGTGGGGTTCAGTAACAAACAAACATGCGTCATTTTAGTTTACATGAAACTTTTTTTAATGGCTTACTTTCTATAATATAACAAAATCATGAACAGCTCAAATGTTCTCTATTAGTCATCCACTGAAACTGTTTTATATAAACAATCACAAATAGATTATTATAAACAATCATTTAACAGCAATTAAATCATTCTGATATGTCATAGTACAAGTGATTCATCATTTTATGCCTCTGTACTTTTTTTTATTTACAAAACAGCTTTCCCAGTAAAAATGTACTCCAACCAAAAACAATTTTTATAAAATACTAATTTTGTCCAGAGTAATCCATTCTGAGGTGGTCCGCCCCGGCCCAATGCAAAGTAAATAAATAAAAAGGCTTAAACTCACTTCCGTTCCACTGCTGAGTCCAGGATCTCCCCTCAGTCCGATCCTCAATGACGTCCCATCCACTAGCTGGTGGGGCATAGAGATCAGAGAGGACAGGGGCTGCACGGGGGAGGGGAGCACGGGATGATTTGGGGCTGTCTGTACTGCCCGCAGGCACATTTTTCGGCTAACGACACTACCGGATACAGTTAATGGGTTGATCTCTATATGTGCATATGTGCAAAGTGAAATGTTGCACATACAGAGTCCAGGCACCATAACCATTTCAGATCACTGAAGTGGTCATGGTGCATGAAGCAACCCTTTAAAAAAACAAACTTCTCGTGGAAACACTGGCATTAGCTGTCTACCTGAAATCCTCATAGATTGTAACCTTATTTGAGCAGGGCCCCTTTCACTTCTAAATACCCCCTTTTCTATAAAAGCAAAGCAGTGCGTAATATGTTGACGCTTTATCAATGCTAATTATAATAATTGCATAACTGTGATTTCGTGAGTCACCATGGGACCTGCACAGTTATTATTTTAATTTATATTTATAATAAATCTACATTTTTTTACCATCACTCTGCTGCTGTTCCTTCTACTTCTGGTGGATACCATCCAGGATTCTCCAGCAAAGCCTTTTGAGGCACCTTTGGGCACTAAATACAGAGCCTGGTACGGCTCTGGAATCCGTGAGTGTATCCAATTACCTCCGTATTTCTCTCGTTGTATGTACAGTCTATACTATGTACCTTTTTTATTATTGTAGGTACTGACTACATGGGACATCCCTTACGTATACCTGCACATGCATAAGTATTGTTTTATATGTTTATACACAGGGAGTGTTGTGTGTATTTTGGCACTTGTTGCTTTTAATACCTTCTGTACATTTTAATTATAATAAGAAAAGTCTGTAATAGCATGTTGAAGCTGACTGGCAGAATATTTCAAGAAACACACCCTATTTTCTGTCACTGCGTAATTGTCAAATCTGGGCAATCAAGCCCTTTTTTGGAACATCTGAATGAGTTACTTTAATTTTTTCATTTCTCTTTTTTAAATGGCGGCTTAATGCAAACCCGAATCCTGACAAGCTTTATTTGTATACATTTCTGGTTATTATTTTGAAAACTCGGAATAAGAATTTAATTCCTGTTTTTTTAGTTATTAAAACACTACTGGTCTACCATAGGAGACAGCTAGAAAGTATTTACAAAAAACGCCCTTACACTTTTTTTTATCTGTACACAGTAATGAAAGTCCTATTTAACATTATTTTATCTTTCTTGTGGTACACTTTAAATGTTCACTAGGCATTTTTGAAAGGACCCTTGTCATTTTACACTTCAGAACTGAAAAAAAAAAATATATATATATATATAACACCATACAAAATAAAATTTAAATATACATCTTAAAATTAATGCCTAAAGTCTTGCTAATGAAATCCTAACCATTGAAATAATTTTACAATCATAATCGGGGTTTGCGGAGAATGAGCAGAGAATTTCTAATTGTTTTTCTTTTGCCTAAAATGTGAAATTCCCATTTGAATTCTCCATAATTTCTATTTTAAAGAATAAACCTGTATATATTAAGTGTATTTTTGTGTATTTTTTTATTAAATGTGTAAAGAAGTGCCTATGGTGGTAACTTCCAGTAGATGAACAGTTTGTTTTGTAGTAAGGCCAGGGCCGGACTGGGAATGAAAAGCAGCCCTGGAAAAAAATTCCATACCAGCCCCGTAATGCATCGCACCAGCATAGCGCGCAGATATGGAAGCGGGAAAAAAACTGAAAACTATTACTCAAACATGAAAGAAATCGTTTGTGCGTGGAGGGGTGCTGTGTGCGTGAAGGGGTGCTGTGTGCGTAAAGGGGTGCTGTGTGCGTAAAGGGGTGCTGTGTGCGTGAAGGGGTTCTGTGTATGTGGAGGGGTGCTGTTTATGTGTGGAGGTGTTCTGTGTGCGTGAAGGGGTTCTGTGTGTGTGTGAAGGGGTTCTGTGTGTGTGAAGGTGTGAAGGTGTTCTGTGTGTGTGTGACGGTGTTCTGTGTGTGTGAAGGGGTTCTGTGTGTGTGGGGGGGGGGGGTTCTGTGTGTTTGAAGGGGTTCTGTGTGTGTGGGGGGGGGGTTCTGTATGAGTGGGGTGGTTCTGTGTGTGTGGGGGGGGTTCTGTGTGTGTGAAGGTGTGAAGGGGTTCTGTGTGTGTGTGGGGGGGTTCTGTGTGTGGGGGGGTTCTGTGTGTGTGGTGGGTTCTGTGTGTGTGAAGGGGTTCTGTGTGTGTGGGGGTTCTGTGTGTGTAGGGGTGCTGTTGGTGGGGGGGAGGAGTGTAGTGTGTGTATGGGGGGGGGGTTATAGCATTGATATATTTATATAAAAAAAAAACTTTATTTAATCGCCTCCCCCCTTACCTTTGGTCAGGGCCCAGGGGAGAGGGGAACTATTCAATCCCTGGTGGTCCAGTGGTGGCGCGTGCTGTTCAGCCTGCAGCTCCTCTGGCTGCAGGCTGACTTCGCTCTCCTCCCGCGATAACAGCAGGCAGGTCGGAGCATTGCCATGGTAACGCACAGCAATGCTCCAACCTGCCTGCTCGCGGGAGGAGCGTTCTCGCTTGCAGGTTCCTGTCAGACCGGGTAGGGGAACAGAATCTCCCCTACCTGGTCTGCCTGCTCAGCCACGCTACATTCTGTGACCGGCAGGAGGGGAGCGCATCCCCTCCTGCCGGTCACCCTGTAATTGCGGCCCGGGCTGGTGCACACTAGGCGGCCGCGCACCGGCCACCTAGTGTGCCGGCCCACCGGGAAATTCCCCAGTGTCCCGGTGGGCCAGTCCCGCCCTGAGTAAGGCTTGTTGGCAAGGGAAAACGTTCAAGGCCATCTGTTCACCCTGTAATTGCGGCCCGGGCTGGTGCACACTAGGCGGCCGCGCACCGGCCACCTAGTGTGCCGGCCCACCGGGAAATTTCCCGGTGTCCTGGTGGGCCAGTCCGGCCCTGAGTAAGGCTTGTTGGCAAGGGAAAACGTTCAAGGCCATCTGTTCTCTACAGTTTGCACACTGCTTCATGAACTGATCTACAAAGAGATATGAGCGGACTTGTCAGTGTGCATCAAACCTCTATGTTTGTAGGTCATTAGTGATGTCATGCATACATTTTTGCAGAAAACAGCAATCGCGGAACAGACCCCTGAGCAATATTCATATATACACAGTGCAAGTTAAACATCACCACTGAATCTTTTAAAAATATATAAAGTTAATCTGAGCATTTTTTTCAGTCTTTACATTTAAAGTTTTAGTCTTTGGTAACAAAAAATCTTAGGGAATGATCTCCTGAAATGTGTGTCCCATACACGAGGAAGTGCCATTATATTTTAAAAGAATAAAAAAAGGAAATAGATTGTCGTCTGCCTGCACAGCTAAAAAAAGTTATCTTGAAGCAAAGTGTGTCCATTCTGCTTGCTGTTCTACAAGCTTTTCAATTAAGCATTTTATTAAAACAGGATCTACTTTAGGGTCAAATTTATTCCCAAACCAGTGTCCTGATCGAAGAAGCCAACGGAGTTCAGCAGCACCATAAATACACACGCTACGAATATGAATACCGGTGCAAGGAGGATAGAGGCTTTCCTCCAGATAGCTCCACTTAACTAGACGGGTCTTGCTCTGTAAATCGGTCACATCCTCGGACGATCTTGAAATTTCTCCTGGAACTCCAGGCACACGGACCAGAGTAGCCCAAAAATGTTCATCAGGAGAATAGGTATCTTCTGACCAAGTTAAAAAGTCTTTTAAAAAATGAATATCCAAAATGTAACTAATGAATGGACGGCTCAAGACAAAATAGGCACTGCCAACAAACATCTCAATATTCCATGGTGGAGGATCTTTAATGGTAAGGGTTTTCTCAGGCATCTCCATGTTACCAGAATTGGCCAATTTCTTGACTTCATGGTGATATGTATAACGTTCTTTTTTGAATTCGGAAGGCCGCGAAGACTCAAGCATATTCCGGCCATTAAGCTTTTTTAACTCTGAGACGAGTTCAAAGTTTGACTTGAGAGGCATATCCTGTCCACACAAGTTGATGACATAATTCCACTTGATGGTGGAATTCAGCAAATCGGATAAGCAATTCAGATCTGCTTGCAGCCTCGAAATGTGGGCATACGTTACAGTTTCAAGTTTAGAGGCAATAAAAACATTGGGAAAACAACTTGCTAGGTTTGTTATGGCATTTTTAAAAGCCAGAGATGACTTTTTATCATAGTGGATACAGTACACATTTACTGGGTTATAAATGGTGTGCAGAAGTCTTTCTACATTTATGGCCTCTTTATGTACAACAATGGAGTATGCAATTGGGAAATTTTTCTCATCAAAGGAAATTGGCCTACTGTCATATTTCCTAAGTTTCTTATAGGCATCACAGTTTTTTGTTAATGATGCTACATCTTCATCTTTTAGGTCATATATAACTTTTCTTCGTAACTCTAAACTCTTCCCAATTTCAGAAGGTTCTTGCTCGTATATTTGAGTGCAGTTGATATTAGTGGATGGAGGGTTTGTAACAAGCTCTCTCTGCTCGACACTTCCTGAAAAAAGTTTAGGTTCCACCATATAAATGGGGGTTCTCGCAAAAATGTCATATTTCACAAGCAAAATACAGATCAGAGAAGCAGCGAGGACAAAGAGAGTAAACTTTTTCTTCAGAGTGTTTAGAGGAAAACACCTCCATCTCTTCATTCTGCAAGAAGACAAAAAGTAATATTTTAATAAATATATCCTGTAGTACCACTTTACATGCTTAAAGAATGACAAACAAAACATTACATGAGAGACGAAGTCTGTGTGCTACATGTATGTGGAACTCACATTTTTTTTTTTATTACAGCCATTTTTAAGGTCACATTTTAATATAACTGCATACAGATTAGGAAGCAGTTATTTCATGTTTTCTGATAAATGGAACTAGTGCCAAGTGCTGAACTACATATTTAATAAATCCATGCTTAAATATGCCCATTTTACATTAAAACACTGGGGGAACTAGGATTGTTTGATAGGTGTCTACTTGATCAATGCAATACATTTAAGAGGAGATTAGCATCAGTGCTGGACTGCAATTAAAACTAATGCAGAATATATATTTTATAAGAATCCCCAATTAAAGGAGCAGCATTGTAGTATGGAATGTTCCTAACCTTCTGATATCTTTAGTAGGGTAAATCAAATGGTCAAATGAGTTGACCAGTTCAGAAACAGAACCCCGAAAAGCATTTTGAATTACAAATAACAATTTTGAAGTCACACCATGTGCATCGGATTTCCAGGTAAAATCAACATGAAAGAACTTTTGTTGATGTCTTAACCTATAGGCCATGGCATTAAGGCAAGCATGTCAAACTCAAAAAAAAAGTTTATGTAGGCAGCAAAAAAAAAAACTTACATTTTCATAGAAACTTAGGTTTATTTTGAAAAGTACAGTATATAAAAAAAAAACAGCATCCCCCTCTACTAAACCACAGCACCCCCTCTACTAAATCCCAGTCCCCCCCTCTAGCCAACAAGGAGACTCCATTCACATTGCCGCTGGCAGTATGAGACTCAGAAGTCCGGCCTCTGGTATACCCCAAATGGCGCTTTTCGCACCATGTGCCAAAGTGGATCTTCCAACTACTTCTTGAAACCCTGTGAAGGTGGAGCACATCGACGTCACATCGGAATTGTTACTCCAGTGTCCAGCCGCGGCCATCGCAACACTGACCGACACACACACTCACTGACAGACACACACACACACTCACTGACAAACACACACACACACTGACAGACAGACACACACACACACTCACTGACAGACACACACTGACACACTCACTGACAAACACACTCACTGACAGACACACTGACACACATTTACTCATTCTTGCACACACTCACATCATTCCCTGGGGTCCAGTGGGGATCTTCTATCTTGAGATCTTCTTCCTGCTCCTCACTGCTCCCTCACACGCAGTTTAGTGATGCCGGGTGCCAGAATATGATGTCATATTCTGGCACCCGTCATCACTATAGACGGCGCACGCGAGGGATCAGTGAGGAGCAGAAAGACTGAGCTCCCTCGCTGCCGCCAGCGTCCTGCTTTCTTTCCGATCGCGTAAATTTTAGCTGAGTAGGCACCTGCAATGCGGAGAAAGCCGGTGCCTACTCTGCTTTAACACCAAGCATGTACTTGCAGCTCACCGGGCTGCAATGATGTTCATTGTGGGGGCCACATGCGGGCCGCGAGTTTGACATGCTTGCATTACGGGATGTCAAAAATCATCTTACAGCGGCACACTAGTTGTTGTTTTTAAGTCCATTGTGTTGTGTGAGACGCTTGTTAAAATTAATATATGGTGTTGGTTATTTGGCACAGCTTACATGCTTTAATACTGGCACAATGTGCACGTTGCACTCTCTATACCTGCTCAACGCTTGCCCTCTGGGGCCAACAGAAAGACACACCTGAATGATATCACAGAGGTATTGTGAAAACTTCAACACATGCAAGAACAGAGAGCGGCAGCTGAATCCTGCAGCATTTTAACATAAATTATTTTTATTTAACGATTTTCCATGAAGATGCATTTACAATACAAATGGGTACACAAGAAAAAGCCATATGATAAACTCAAATGGAGAAAAAAGAAGATGCTTCACTTACTAATCAAATTATACAAGACAAACAAAAAAGGTACAATATGATTGTATGCACTTCTGCATAGATCACAAGAAGAACAAACAAAATGGGGGAAGGGATTTGTCATAGAAGAAAAGAACAGAGAAGAAAGAGAAAAAAAAATAGAAATTACCAAACCCCCCCAAACACATCTAGGTATATCTGTACTTATTACGTTTTTATGATAATACAAAATCACCTATTAGAGGGGGGGAGAGGGGGAGCTTAGCCATCTCATCTATGCATAGAGATTTTGTAATGATCCTACATGACATTTTACAGGAACCGAGTTGGGGAGACGTGCTCATTCATAAATCGTGCATACCATATTGTATTTGGTGTTTCCGCTAAGCAATTGTGGGTGAGCTGTGCATCACTGAAACAGAAAATCACTGTCACACTACTGCTAGCTTACATATATATATATATATATATATATATATTGTTCCTAAGCAAATGAAATTATGTATTTTTTAGACTTTAAAAAAAAAACAAGTCTCTTATAGTTAGGATAGCCTTATCTCTATCCCACGCATGCGTAAACTCCTTTACCTCTACCACTTCAGCTGGAAGGCTATTCCATGCATCCACTACCCTCTCAGTAAAGTAAAACTTCCTAATATTATTTTTAAACCTTTGCCCCTCTAATTTAAGACTATGCCCTCTTGTTGTGGTAGTTTTTCTTCTTTTAAATATAGTCTCCTCCTTTACTGTGTTGATTCCCTTTATGTATTTAAATGTTTCTATCATATCCCCCCTGTCTCGTCTTTCCTCCAAGCTATACATGTTAAGATCCTTTAACCTTTCCTGGTAAGTTTTATCCTGCAATCCATGAACCTGTTTATTAGCCCTTTTCTGAACTCTCTCCAAAGTGATTGGTTGCAGTGGCCAGGCTGCTGTGCATGCACAGTACCACCTATCATCCTCCCCCCACCTCCCCACACACACTTCTCTATGAAAGCATTGGAGTGGCCAAGATTATCAGTAAGGTAATGTTATTTTTGAAGTAACATTTTCCAGGTTCAGATTAAATGGTAAAGCGTAGCATTGAAGTGAACTATGAGAATAAGTTATTTGCTGCACCTTTAAGTTCAGCCAGTCTGCAAGTCACACCCAACAATTTAAAAAAGATTAGTGTATGAGTAATTGTGCTTGAGGTGCACTAAACACTTGTTATAACATGGTGAGAGTGTAACTTTATGGTTTTATATGCCTGAGTATCAGATATATGAAAAAACAACAATATACTGCAATGATCTATTTGGCACCTTCTCATTATAATTGATTGTTATACAGATTTCTTTACTTATTTATCCCCAAATACCCCTAATGTCCGCACACTCAGACCTTAGTAGTACATTGCACTGCACACCAATCTCCTTAGAAAAGGCACATGTATTTGCAAAAAATACGAAAAAATATAAAACATGGAAATACAAGCAATAAATTGTCTAGAACAGCCTTCATATGCGCCAGTCCAAAATTTACATGAAGGTTGAAAACAACAGGCTCTGTGATCCTAGCCTGTAAATCCCACTGGGAAAATAGATAGATTTGTCATCCCAGAGCATTTTATTAAAATAAATATTATTTAAGTCAAAATGATCCGATTTACATTTCCGATTTGTAAGATAAGGAAGCGTTTTAATGGGTACCTAGGGATGCTTTTTGTTACATTCGGTATCTTTACGCTCAGCACGAAGGCACCGATTGCTCCCTATAGAGATACATTGGTATAATGCCTCTAATGTATCTCAAGAGGAAATGCTGATTGGCCCAGCATGATGATTTCTGCCTATGCACTGTAAACCCCCTCCCCCAAGGCTTCTCCATGGCAAAGCATTAGATTTGCTGAGATCCCACGAAGTGCCTTAACGTCGCCGTGGCAAGATTGGCACAGAGTGTCAAGAATATTTAAAAGTAGGAAAGCTAGCTATTCTTAAAGGGACACTCCAGGCACCCAGACTACTTCAGCCTATTGAAGTGGTCTGGGTGCCAACACTTTTATAAACTGCAATAATTACCTTGCAGGGTTAAGTCCTCCTCTAGTGGCTGTCTATCAGACAGCCACTAGAGGGACTTTCAGGTTCTTAAAACATGAAAAGTGCTTTAAACGACGCTGGACGTCCTCACGCTATGCATGAGGACCTCCAGCATCGCTGAAATCCCCGTAGGAAAGCATTGAATAATTATTTTTCTATGGGTGGTCTAATGTGTGCTTGTGGCCATTTGCGCGCCTGCGCATTAGGTCTCCCCCATTGGCTGACGTAGGCGGGGGAGGATCGGGGGCAGAGCGCTGGACATCGGCGCTGGATTCAGGTACGTCACTTAACCCCTTAAGGACCAAACTTCTGGAATAAAAGGGAATCATGACCTGTCACACATGTCATGTGTCCTTAAGGGGTTTTAACCCCTTCAGCAACATGGGATGAGGGTTGGAAGGAAGGGGGGCACTGCAGGACTCTGCAGTGCCAGGAAAACGGGTTTGATTTCCTGGCACTGGAGAATCCCTTTAAGATAAGAGAGGACAAGTGCACAATGGCTAGATTCATATAGAATTATAGTGTAGGCAACAATTATTTTAATAAAAAAACTGCAACACTATTTTAAAACATTATCACAGCTTATAGGTAGAGTTAGCACTCTAGTCACAAAATAGTTATTTGTAAAAGGAAGAAACTGTTATGAATTTTACGCAGATGTTATTCAGTGGATTCTAAGAGCAATGCACATTCAGAGCAGTCATGTCTTACAGTTACACAGTACAATCGTGCATTCTAAAGCTAGGCTATGACTCGCTAGCTTGCTGATAGGTAAAGCCACTCAGATGCTATTCTATTCAATAAATCCAACAGAAGTTGTGTATTTAATGTAGTATAGTCGGAATCTTCTGTCCCAAACAAATGCCCTTCCAGTTGAAAACTACAATCCCTGTTAAGCAGAGGAGCCTTGAACTCTAGTTTTATTTTCTCTCCCGACCACGGACCACGAGGCACTCTGGCAGTCCCAATGACAGTAGCTATAGTTTTATATATATATATATGAACATAATTAACTGAAAGAGCCTTTCATTGCACTGTTTGCACTTTTTTTTTTACCCCCAAAAAACAACTTTTTAAAACAGTTTACCAGCTTTTTAGCTTGCTTCTTTTCAAATAATTTTTTATTGAAAAATGCTTGCAATTTTAAACATTAACATAAACTGTTTAATAAACATAAGTGAATAACCCCCCCCAAAAAACAACCAAAATACAAGAAACATTTAAAAAAAAAAAATGGGATTAACAAGGTAATAAGGGGTTGTAATTATACAAGACCGGGACCATTATTTCGTTTCACATAGAGTTTAACCCCTCTACCCCTGGAGGGCATATTTAGTCATCCCGAATCAGGAGTATGAGGCTAGCCAATGTCAGTTCTGTGCATATTTCTGTGTTTAGAATTGCATTAACCGATGGAGAGCGGTCAGCCGACACTCTCAGCTATTCAATTGCCAGTTGGATCGACTTCTGTCTGTTCTGGGGACCCTGGGAAGAGCACATACATTTGCAAAATGGTTTGCCTGATTACCGGGAAATGGGGCTAGGGTACTCCTACTGCACTGTAGTGGTTATGATGCCTGGGGTAACACATACAGAAATTATACTCACTCTTAAATCCCCAATCTTCACACTTTAGCCAATTTACCCGCAGGTGACCCTGCATTCTATGAAACTCTTTAATAGATAGCTATCAATGCAACACTATGTTTTAATGTAATGATCCCTTCGTCAAGTTCTGTAAGGAAATTCTGTGTTAGTCTCATACCTCTACATAGAGATTTTCAAACACTGTCTGACCCAATGTGCATGAATACGCCTGAGAATCCTGTCATATGCTAAAGGAATGTGATATTCTCACATCTCTACTGGGTCTGCAACTTGGGGTGCGTGGGAGAAGTCCTGAGGGCCCACCAGAAAAAGGAGCAGTCTTGCCCAAAATGTGGTGAGCTCAACAACTGACAGTCTGCCTGGCCAGCCCGCAGGACCATGCAGGGAGTGCTGCTGAAGTGCTCCATTCATGGCCCTAGTGCCTGCTGCAGTATGTGAATATGTCTAATGATGAGCTCCTCCGAGACAGTTCCCTTATGTACTCAGATGCAAGACAACAGGGAACTAAAGAGGGACAGCCCCTCACAATTGAGACTTTCCTGCTACAAGCGGCACTGTAGGGAGTCATTTCGTCTATATGGTCTTCCCTGCTTACTCCCTGCACAGTGCAGAGCCATCATAAAACTGATTAACATTAAATTCAACCACTGTGTGATCCAAGGAGTATGAAAAGGGCTGAAGGTTTGTGTCATATACTAAAGGTTAGGATTATTATTATTTTAATCTTTTTTTAACATTTAAGAAACAATCCATTTCCTTTCAAAACCCGATAAAACTGTCATTCCATTAAAAATATTGTTGAGGTGACACTTCACCATTCACTTCTTCAGGAAATGATAGCAGAGTAAATCCCATTGTATCACGACACTCTTCATCTGTCACAATGAGGTTAATATCTGTTCATGCAGCAGGAAGTGGGTTTGTAGGTTAACTTGCGAGAACAGAATATCTGCCTCATTTTCTAAACGAGTTGGAAATATTACCGCTAGTATTAATATTGCTGAATGCACACATCCAACTAATTCTGAGCTCTTAGAAGAGGATGGCAGGACAGCAAAGGGGCAGGAGACTTAAACTCCAAAACTGTTCCTTAAAAAGACAAATGAAACGTGTGAAAGTACCTCTTACATTTTGTGCATTTTGGCACTCAGAAGGGTTACAGTTTCATTTTAGCTGCTCAACAACAAACAAGACATGGACATGAAAAGGGGAGAGCAGAATGTAATTTCAGGTCACAGTAGGGCACATGGGTTTCACAATACCAGATCAGTTAGTGGTAAAAACAAAACAGGGCACACCCTGAATTTTTAATGTAATCTAGTGACATGTAGGGATAGCTGTAGGAGTCAATATTAGAATGTAAAGAAAGGAGAGCTCTTATCTACACTAAAATAGACACGATAAATATTACCATTTTCACAATTCTGGGAATGTTCCACTGGTTCTTAACCCCTACATTCCCACCTGCCACTCACCCACCTGCAATCGGATTGGCCCTACTTGTGGTATCCAAAGCAGAGCACTTTGCCCCCAATAATGCTGACATTTTGGCTTTATCGCCAATGAATCGGTGTCTGTTACTCAGTTTCAATATTGCATTGGAGAACTGCGACATACATAAGACGCAGGACTTGCTCTGTAATACATCGAAAATATATGAGATTGTAACTGCAGTAAAATATCCAGTCTCAACATATTGGCCTGTACGCAAAGAAGCAGCCGGCAGGTGAATTGGAGAGCACTCTTTCATGTAATTATCCTGCTCGCCTTCATAGCAACTACAGCAGATGTAGTTGCTGTGAAGGAGAGCGTTAGTAACATATAATGGAGAGTTCTCCAATTCACGTGCCAATTGTTTCTTAGCATTCAGCCCAACATGTTGCGACTGGATTGTCAGGTGAAAGGGCACACACATTTCTTGCGCTATTACAATTCTGCTAGCACACATGTAATAGTAAGATTTACAACGCTGATTGACATAACAGGTAAACGTTAAGCTTCTGGCTAACAGGTTACAAATAAATGAATGTTCCAAAACAACTTAACAAGGCAATAAATGACAGTAATATACTTCACAAGACAGTCCAAGACTGAGAAATGCTATTCTAGGACAAAAAAAACCCAGAAAAAAAACACTTATTGTGAATAAGTCTGTAAACCAATATCACGGGTATTACACATTGCTCATCAAATGACATATTGTTACATTTGTATACTTTAAAGAGGAAGTGTCACTTGTGAGATATTTGCACAATCCAATAGCTCAGTAAAAACTGGCTGCAGGATGATATGCTAAAAAAAATGGTTAAAATAAAAAACTAATGATGGTTTTGGATTGCAGCAATAAAATCAACAATATTGAATTTAATTTAAGTCCCTTAAGTGCGCTTCTTCCTTTTAAGTATATATATGTGTATACCGCTTGGCTACTCTTATATGTTGTCTTTATTTTTAACACACCTTTTATTTTAATGTATTGTTTGTCATATCCTTTACATTTAAAGCTCAGTCTTTGCTTGACCTCGTGTATCTTTTTTGGTTGTCTTGCACTTACAGCACTCCTCAACTTGTTTTGCAAAACCAGAGAATCTTCCTTTTCCTTTCCAATGACTGTGATATCACTGCCAATATAATTCGCTTTTTTTGTTAAACCTTCTACTTGTAGAAAAACATACTTCCGCTTCTAACAATGAAGCCAAGAAATATTTTCCATTCATTGAAATGTCAGCAGAGCCATTCTAAAGCTTCGGTGCTTGTGACGTACATGGCAAATCACAATAGAGGCCTGTTTTTGTAAAATAGGGATTTTGGCTAAATCCTATTTTTATTCAAACCTTCAAATAATAAAACCTACAGATACAAAATGTCTGATTAATCATCAGTTTAAATCACATATCTGTTCAACATCCACTGTGTTTCAGTGACTGTATAATTGGGTAGTGCCAAGAGACGCAGTATCTGGGCGTACTCAAGCCAGATCCTCACATAAATTGGGCTTAGTAAATTAAGATAGGAAGGATTGGCACTGGCAACAGTTTCGATGCTAAGCTTCCTGAGGGGGAGTTAATTAATTAGTCACTTAATAAATGGGAGCTCACAGATACTGAGCTGCAGTGATGTTTCAAGTTAAATTTGCACAAAAGTGGTTGAATACAACCACGTATTTAAAAATAAGTAAAGCAAGCTTCTAAAACATCTAAATGCGATGTAGGTGGACAGCTTTACTTGTATTTTTGTGGTGTCAAGTGGTTTCTTGCAGAATGACCGTACATTGAAACTGAGATAAAAGAGTTAAGCGTAGATATAATGCAAGTGGCTGTGGCACTTGGCAGTTTTTATTAATGGCTGGTATGTGAGCCGTCAGTCAATGATCCTCATCAATTTTATAATTTTACCTTCCTACATGACGAGATGCAGAAACCTATGGAAATTCTATGTTGATTTCCTGGAGGACTTGCGGGTTGGAGGTCCAGCAAGGCTTATCTTGAGTTAACCCAGGGAAATCATATGTGCTCGAAGATGGCAGTGCCAAGGATGGCAATTCTTGTGTTGAGTTTCTGGTAAATGTAAATGAATTAAAATCAGAAACCTAGGTTTTTAAAATGTTTGAAAACAATTCAGCTCTTTAAACGCTATATATGTATATAAAAAGTGTCTTATAAAAGGTCTAACAGTACAGGTTTTAATGCAAAATGTGAGCAAATGACCTCCACCAAGGTAATATATTGCACAATGTGCAGTACAATCGTTCACCAGGAGCAATACACTATATTTATACTGAATCGAAAAACTGATTTTGCCACTTAATAGTAGCAAATCTAAGAATCATTAGTAAATGTCTTTAATGTATTATACCAATCAAAAGGCACAATTTAGAAAAGCTAGAATTGGCAATTATCTGTCCATTCTGAAAGATACAAAACAAACTTATGCAGTCTGTCCCTTTTATTACACTGGTAGAGACTGATGATATTTGGGCACATTATTGCTGGAATGTAATCACTATCTGTAAATGACTGCACCTAAAGCAGAGCTCAGGGCTGGAAGGATGCTACAGGCTTAGAGTACTGTGCCAGCATCACAATATTGTAGAAATTAACATTAATACAAATGCAATTTTCCATGAAAAATGTTTACTACAATAAACTGTACAGCTTTGCAAACAGTAAGCATATAGACAGTTAAATGTACAGTTTAGGCACCATAACAACTTCAGAATAGGTGACTTAGAGAATTTTTCTTTTTCTGCTTTTACCTCAAATTTAAAATTCTCTTTGAATTAACTTTGAATTCTCATTTATTGAGTAAAATTTGAAGTTGCAATATATCTGACAAAAGTAATGTGAAGCTAACTATTTTACAAATCAAGCTCACGGTACTGTTTGAGATACAGTATATTGCAACTTTGGTATAAACACTAATAAAGACGATATTTTATATATTTATGCAAACCCATGAGTGCTCTCCCTCTTCCAATTATGTGTGTGGGTGGATTCGGCCCCAGGGACGAGTTATAGTTATTTGAAACCCAGAGGGCATGGCACTCTCTCTCTGTTGTAGAACTACAACTCCCATGATGCTTTGCATGCCTTTAGTATGACAAAGCATCATGGACGCTGTAGTTTTAAAACATCTGGGGATCTACATTTTGGGTACCCCTGGCTTAGGGTGTTCCTTTAAACTTGTTTAGAAGACCTTCTCATGGAAAAAAACATAAGCTAATAACCGGGCAGTTAGAGTGAGTGAAATTTCAGCCATGATACACCATTGGTATTTTTTTTTTTTTCATTCTGTTATATTAGCTCTATAAAGGAAACCGCAGCTCTGCCTGCTTTGCAAGTTGTGAAACTTTAATAAAAGGACTTTCCCACAGATTTTCCAGTTCTAACACCGGAATAGACCATATTTGAACTAACACGTAGCATGAAGAAAGATAAACACTGTGCATAGTTAGCAAACCATTGTCTGATTAGTCATCCACAAAAAAAAGGCTTTATCCAAACACAAATAAGTAGATTTCGCAATCATTCAACTCATCTCTCAACAAATAACTCGAAATGGTTCAACATTTACTGAATTACTTATTGAGCAAGATGTACTCACTAGTAAAAAAAAAATCAAGAAACTACATTGGTAATACGAAGTATAATAATTCATTTATTTAACCAAATACACATAAATTGTTCCAGAAATACACCATTTGAAATTTCACAGCCTGACACCATAATAACCCCTTTTGTAATACTGATGTCGTATTATTTCCAGGGATAGTACAGAATGAGCAGCTCTCTGGCCCTTGAGCTGAGCTCCAGGACAAAAGTGAAAACCCATCAAGGCTTATAGGATTCCTTACTGAACCGGGAGTTGTTAGGGGTTCACCAGTATCTTACAGGAAAATATAGAAACTGGAAAAAATCTTTCAACTTTAGGGCTACCACCTTTTTAAAAAGAAATATCGGCCACGCTAATTTGCATAATTAAATATGCATGATATCACAGGACACTGCGTCACCTCTTTTTAGGAAACATCTCAGGGAATTACATAAGAGGGAAAAAAAATATTTGAAAGGTGGATATTCCCTGAATCAGTAATAAACTACTTACACTGTGTATACTATGTCTGGCTGTGAATGTAGCATTCTGCATGTGTAGCAATGCATTTGTGCACTGTCTGAATGAGGGTGTGTATAGCAAAATGTCATTGTGTAAATGTGTGTTCAACACTGTGTGCATACTATGAGTATGTGTGTGTGTGTCATTTTGTGTATACTTTGTCTAAGTATGTTTATTACAATGTGTGCATGCTGTGCTTGTGAGTGTGTGTCTACTATGTCTCTGTGTGTTATTGTGTATATATAGGAATGCATAATGGAGGTGGATATTGTGGCTTTATTTCTCTCACCGCTCTCCCAAAGTCTCATCAGAGACTACCTCAAACACGGGAAATTATCGGACAGGTGGCAACCCTATCCACCTATATTTCCAACTTTGTCATTTTGGCTTAAAATTTTAAAGGGGTACTTAGCTTAATGAATCGGTTTTGGTGCATAGTTCATGCTCCTGTAGTCTCACTGCTCAATTATCTGCCATTTAGGAGTTAAATCACTTTTGTTTCTGTCCATGCAGCCCTAGCCACACCTCCCTTGGCTGTGCCTGACACAGCCTGCATGAAAAAATTGGTTTCATTTTCAACGTTAACTTAACTTGCTTTAGAAGTTTTTATCTCCTGCTCTGTAAATTGAACTTTATTACCACAGCAGAGACTCCTGCAGGGTCCAGGAGGCTAATAACAGAGGAGACAATAATAGATATTTGACTGTGCAAAAAAAGGAACCTAGAATATCTAGGTTTCTTTTCAGTAGGCAGGTGTAACTAAGGCTCTATACACAAAGTGATTTAACTCCTAAATGACAGAAATGTTTGGTGTCTATAGTGTCCCTTTAAGTTCTCTGATCAGTCCTTGGCAATTCAGACTTTACTGAAAAAAAGTGGCACAAGATTTGTGGTGTCACGATTACAATGAGAATGTCAACAGCAATAGACAATCAAGCATTGTCTGGGACAAGACACTTCACAATCAACAAACAAATAAATCAGAGTTAGCAAGAACATTCAGTAGTCGTGGAAAGCCTCAAGGATTGGTCAGTTTTGGCTAAATTGAAATCCCAGATGTTTGTGAACTGCCATCTATGCATTTTTCTATTTCCATGGTTTTCAATTGTTTTGGTAGATTCTACCTTCTGCAAAGTTAGATTCTCTGTATTCTATACACTATTTTATTTTTTTTCCATTTATAATAAAATATAAAAAGTGGGTACATACGTACATTAAAGGGTCATTTAAAATACTCCAAGCAAAGGGCTCTAGTGGCCATGGTTCTTGCACTAAGCCTTTAAATAATACTTTTTTGAATTTTTTTTAAACATTGTTTATTTTTGAGTTTTGAAAGCATTACATGTATTCGGTGTGAGCACACCGGTGGAATGGTTTGTTACAGAAATAGAATAAGCAAACAAAGAGGGATTATAACAATGTTGCGGTATATAAAACAGCATGGTATGGTTGCGTGAGTGTGTGTTCAGTGTTCAGTGTGTTCATCGCTATACTACAAACAATTGCTGTGATATGCGATCTCTGGCTTAAGTGGTGGTTTACAGCATCAATGTATTACAGTTCATTTTATTATTTCATTGCCTTTCCAATGATCGTGCTAGTTAAAGTGGTAACTATACTGCAGTGACAGGCAGGGACCCATACTTACCTGTTTTACCATACTAGAGGTACCCAGCATTATTAATAAATCATGTTCACTGTACCCCTTGCAGTAAGCCCCAGCTCTATAAGTCCCTCAGTAATGTGTTAACTCATTTAGCTCAATCTAATGGAGCTGTATCCCCAAGGCTTGTTTCCAGGTCACTGTCCCCACACTTAGTGCTTATATTGCTACTCTTTAACCTCTAAGGAAACACCGCCTAATGCAGAACTACCCCTACTTGCATGGCCCCTCCAGTGGTTATACAGTTTGTTGAATAATGCTATTGATAATCGTTTCCACTTCCTGTAGAGTCTAGATAGATAAGCATATCCTGAGAACCTACGTTACAATCTAGCTCTGGGAAAGTATTACTACGCATGTTCCTAACCGTGTCGTTATACCTTTATACAAATTGTGCATGTTTTTCTCACTACCTTAATGCTTACAAGCTGTGTATCTTGCTTCCCTTGTTACATGCTCTTGGGGCATGACGAGTTGGTATGTAATTATTTGCACTACAAAATAAAAGAATGAAAAATTTTTTCAAAAAATACAGTTCAACTTAATTTAACAATTGTGCAATTGAACAATTGAGCAGAATATGGTATGTCTAGGTTTAGTGGTCTGTTTGTACGTTCGTGGTCCACTTGTAGACGGTCGTGTACGATCGTTCGTTCACCTGGTATGTGGCTATTCTGTACTGGGCTCCAGGTTAGGAATATAGGTGGGCTGCGTGTTCCAGTTTGGTGGTGTGTTTTCGTTCAGGCTAAATAATCCTTTTTGATGTGTGTGTTTTGACATTTTTTTAGACTTTGATTTTTTATTCTCTTTGAAATTCAGCATTTCCCTAATTTTAGTGATTGGCGTTCCTACCTTATAATATTTATTAAATCTCGGTAGGCAGCAGAGTTTTTGACAACGTTTTACAAATATTAATATCAGTTAAGTTAAATGAAGGCATGAAGGCCAATAAAAAGGCATTGTTCTAGTCAAACCAGAGACACTATAATTTAATAAAAAGCAGACGGAATGCGGATAAACCAAACAAAACCTCGCCCACCCATAATCAAACAAAAAATACAGAAATGAACATATATGCATTAGCAAACAGTGCTATAAAACTAAATGAAGGAATCCAGTATTGCAAGACCTGACTACAGCAATCTGCTTTAAAAGAGTTACCCCAACCACTATGACCACTTCTGCTTTATGAAGTGGTCATGGTGGTAGGAGCCTGGATGTGCTTGAAACACTGAACATCCAAAGATATTTGCTATTTACACCCACGGCATATGTGACTTAGGCAGCCAGGAATCCTGGTGGCTGTGCTCTGAGTCACTGATCACAAGGAAGTAATTAATGTGGTCTGCAACTGCAAGAATTGCAGATTACATGGTCCCACCCTGGAACAGGCAGATAAAGCTGCACTATCACCGTTTGGGGTATTTGCTGAAATCGCAAAGGGGGGGGGGGGTTGGAGGGGGAGCAGGTAAAAGTGACACACACATTACAGACAGAGAGCATACACCACAGTCACACACTTTACACAAACTACAGCCACACACAATACAGACAGACAGCATTCACCACAGTCACACAAATTACACACTAAAGTCACACACACTACCGACAGCATTTGCCTCAGCCACACACATTACTCAAACCACAGCCACACACAATACAGGCAGCCAGCATTCACCACAGTCACACACATTGCACACACCACAGCCAAATACAATACACACAGTCAATGCACACCACAAACATTATACACAGCCAACATATGCAACCAACATTAAACACAGGTAATACACACCACACACTTGAAAATAAGTCAACAGTGTTTCCTGCTGTATGGGTTGCTAAATCGGACCATTGCGTAAGGCCAAAGGAGGAGGTTACAGAGAGCAGACGAGAGGCATCAGTGCAATTAGGGTTATTGATTGGGATATTGAAATCCCCAAGTATAAGGGAATTATAGTAAACTAGCCTAGCTGATAAAACAAGCAATGCATTTTCTTATTGACGGCTCCTTTTGAAGGTTAAAAGGCATATTTGTGAAGACAGATCCTGCAAAACCAGATTGTTTAACGCCAGGAGTAGCCAGCCTTTGGCACTCCACGTGTGGAGTACATCTCCCCTGATGCTTTCTTAGCATTACGGCTGTGAGAGCATTATGGGAGATGCAGTCCACAACATCTGTAGTGCCAAAAGTTGCCTAACACTGATCTAGGGTTTTAATAACAATAAGATCCTCAACTGACAGTAAGGCTATGCACAGGGGTTGCTAGTTCAGCTCCAGAATGTTTTTATCACTGAACAATGTCGGATTGTATGGACTGTTAAAGAGAGAGGGGTAGATCTTTCTTTAGTGGAAGCTGCTTTGTTCTATTTTCCAGTCAACTATGGGTGAGCTGGTAACAAGCCTCGCAGTACATAGATTAATAAAATCCTGTTCATTTTTCATCCAGGTTCCGGAGTTTAAGGTCATGAAGGTAATTTCCTCCATAAAACGAAGGGAAAGTCTATACCTGTAATTATATCTTTCCCAGTATCCTTTCAGGACCTCTGTTATGCCTAACGCAGTTCTGGCTAAATGTTTCCTTTGACGGATGTCTAGTGTCCTTGGACACGAGAGCAAGCGTATCCCATAAACCATTGCTGGATAGATGCTTGTGAGATAAGTTCAGTTCCCCCAGACTAGAAGGGGTTTCTCCTGTTTATTGGAGACACTGTGGCTGCTATTTCCCTGGAGATATGATGCAACTCTAATAACATTACATTTAATTTTTTATTTAATTTAATTTTTCATGCATTATTTATAAAAGGCATAAAAACAAGGTGGTTCTAGTATTTATATATTTAAAAAAACAATCAACAGAGTAATTTTAGCTAGAGATGGAAGACTTAAAGCAACATTCCAAGCACCATAACCACTACAGAGCGCTGTAGTGGTTATAATGCCAAGAATGGCCTGGTCCTTCCATTGTAAGTTGGCAAACCATTTTAGAACAGCTTGGGGTCTGCCAGACACTGCTCCCAGCCTTCACAACATCCAACGGAGAGCCTGAAGCTCCTGCTAATGAGCTATCGTCAGCTTTTCTGAGGTAAGCCCTGTTGTGCTGAGCAGCTCAGTGACAATGAGGTACTCCCACCACTCTCAGACTGAGGGCTTCTGACTCTCTGTTGGATGTATTGGAGACGGGAAGCAGACCCCTAGGTAAGAGGTCAAACTGTTCTAAGTATGACTACTTATAATGGGAGTGGTTAAGTTTCTTGGAGC
The DNA here is from genome assembly GCF_036172605.1 of Pelobates fuscus. Taxonomy (NCBI): domain Eukaryota; kingdom Metazoa; phylum Chordata; class Amphibia; order Anura; family Pelobatidae; genus Pelobates; species Pelobates fuscus. The sequence continues at coordinate 45,527,739 of NC_086321.1, read as the reverse complement.
GTTCCTTTAAAGGCAAATTTAAGACACGAAAACTGTTTCCCTGTACAGTAAAAATGATATTCCAGAAATGTAAATTAAATAATTCAACTGTGTACTCGAGTAGGCTAATTAGTGATAAAGCCTACACTTCTGAAAAAACTGTATAATAATAATTCTGGTAAAATTCACGTAGAGGATAAAAATGTCTGAACAATAAGTGTAAACTGAAATATAAAAATAAAAAAATAAAAAAAAGCCACCATAAAAAATAAAATAAAAACATTAATTGAAAATGCAATAAATTTAATGTTTTATCGGGAAATACGTATCTGACTAAATGCTTTCAAAGCACATTTCACTGAACACAATTTAAATCCATTAGCAAACATGCCCTTTATTTAATGCTTCAAGCAGAAAAAAGCAGTGAATGAAAACAGCTTTGCCAGAGTGCAATGAGAAATATCACCTTAATGAGCATAACAGTGCACCTGCCATGCCAAAATAGCAGAGAAGCTCTGTAAAGGGCGTGCAGTAAAAACTCTATTATTATTATTATTATTTATAAAGCACCAACAAATTCCATAGCGCTGTACAATAGGTGGACTAATGGACATGTAATTGTTTTAAATTCTTTTTTTTTTTTTTTAAAGTGCAGAGTGAGATCATACATTCTACAGACTGAGAAAATAGACTTATGTTTGCCTATGCAGAGGCTTAGGGAGTCAACATGAGTCAATACCATTGTAAGTAGCCTTTGCAAAGTGTTATTAATGGTTAGAGGCAAAGTGCAAAAGCATATGATAAGATCATGTAGCACAGTAAAGCAACATAAGATAAAACCGATACATATATATTTTCAGGTAAATGTATAATAACACATCAATATACAGGCAAACTAGCAGCTTAAGTCAGTGCTTGGAAACAAAGTCTAAAAACGGTATCATGCCGATGAGACTGTATTGTATTATAGCGGTATAATGGTCAAAGCGGGCGTATGTGCCAGAATTGCGATCTGAGCCTAAGTCAGGTTAAATATCAGAACCTAGGAATAGATGGTGGCCAAAGAAGCAGTACACCAGACTGGTGGATCTAAAATGTGTCATAAAATGATGCAGCATGATATTGATCCTTACAAACAAAAATAACAGTTGAGAAATAGGGTTGGACATACCCTCCGATGCAAGTGCTTAGACAGCAGTAGTGATGATAACAAAACAAGTTTCGCTAGAGCGTATTGCTACGACCCCCCAGAATTCCCTATAAGCAAGGCACAAAAGTAAAAAGTGGATTACACAGCTGTGAAACGAGAGCAATTTTTTTTTTAAAATCCCCTCTATTTCCTTTTCCATTTTCAAGTTTCATTTTACCATGGTCCAATCATCGAAGAAGAGAGGTCTGAGAAAAAGAGAAAAAAGGCTTACGTGAAGACCATCTCCGAGGACCAATGGCCTGGCGTTCCTAAGGGTCTGGGGTCTGGTACATGCACCACCGGGCGTTGCTAGGCTCCCAAAAATCTAAATGATGAGTGTCTCTAAATGATGAGTGATAGTGTCTCCCCTTCATCCCAAGGGCCACATCAGGTAGGCATAACACAAACCCTAGGGGATAAGTATAAAGCTTTGCAGTAATAGCTAAAATGGAACTCACAGTATATCAATATGTACTATAACAGGACGGCAGCAATGGGCATTGTACAGCACAGTGTACCGACATGTAGCTTAGAATATTGTGAATAGTTCAAGTGCAAATAATTAGCATTCATAACACACAGACAGTTAGCCATAACAATAAAATAAAAACAAATGGTAGTAATCGTCTTAAACAAACCCTTAATGGAACGCAAATAAACTATCGGTCAAGAGATGTTGTTGGTATCCAGACCCCTAGCAAGGCTGCAAGAGCCAGAGAATGAAGATAGAAAAAGGGCGGGGGAGGGGAGAGGGAGAAGACGAGGAAAATGAACAAAAAAACATATTTTTTATACATCAAGATATATCTTGCAAAGCAACTCAATCAACCCTTCCACAACCCCTCCATTTGATGCCACAGCAACGGTAGAACGAAGGACCATCTGTGTCCAGAGAATCAGAATGTACAGGGCATTGAATTCCCACTCACCTCCTGCAGACCAGTCAAAGCCTCTCCCAAGATTGCTTAATAAAGTAGTGGGTACTCGGGAAAGCTATTAACAGTTTAATTGATAAGCTTTCCTAAAAAAAGAGGGCTTTATTGATCTTTTGAAGGAACTGAGACTGGGTGAGAGTCTAACTGAGCAGGGAAGGGAGTTCCACAGAGACGGCACAGCCCTAGAGAAGTCTTGGAGGCAGGAGTCAAGAGGTGCGAGTAGGAACAGAGAATAGACATGGATCTTTGGCAGTCCGCAGAGGCATGGGCTGAACATACTTGTGTATCAGTGAGGATAGGTAGATAGGAGCAGCGTTGTGCAGCGATTTGTGGGCAAGCATCAGAATTTTAAATTGAGCCCTATAGCTTACGAGAAGCCAGCGTAAGGATTGACAAAGCTTGAAGGCATGGGAGGTGCGGGCAGACAGGAAGATGAGCCTTGCCATCACATTTATTTTGGTCTGTAACAGTGCCAGCTTGAAATGCATAAGACCACTGAGAAGCAGATTGCAGTAGTCAAGCTGAGAGATGATAGTGGCATGGACCAGCACCTTGGCCCCATCTGGCGTTAGATAGGGGCGGATGCAAGCAATGTTTTTGAGAGAGAAGCGGCAGGATTTGGCAAGTGACTGGATTTGAGGGGTGAAGGAGAGGTGAAGAGCACACCAAGGCAACGAGCCTGCGAAGTAGAGCTGATGGTAGTGCCATTGACTTGGATGAAGACAGACACAGGAGTAGCAACACTAGAGGGAGGAAAGACAAAAAGTTTTGTTTTGGACATGTTAAGTTTAAGAAAATTAGCAGCCATCCAGTTGGAAATAGCAGAGAGGCAGTCAGAGACACGAATCAAGAGGGACGGTGTGAGATTGGGGAGGAAAAATAGATCTGTGTGTCATCTGCATAGAAATGATATTAAATTATACTAAACAAGTCAATTTGCTTGGAAAATCACATGTAAAAAAAAAAAAAATAAAAAATATAGGTATTCAACAATAAACAGTGAGTTATGGTCAGTTAACAACAAGTTGTAATATTTTGGCTAATATAGACATGATAAAAACTTTTTTCAGAATATTCGATTTGGAGAAGTCACAGTAACCCAGACAGTTTCGTTATTTATTAAAGGACAAATGTGAGGCAGTTATTACATTTAAGAAAAAGTGGAATCTAGTCACAATTTTTTAAAACCTACAGAATATTGGTAAACGGTTAACTGAATACAGACTGTGCAATGTGAGTAACCACAGGATGGATAAAATCTGATTTGCTGTCTCTGTGGCCCTGCTCCAAATTCTAAGAGAAAAATAGTTACTAACTTGCAAATGTCAAGTGCTCCTAAGCAAAGACACATTACATATGACTATTACATGACGAGGAGACTTTGAAGGGTAGGTGGTTGTTGAAAGGTGTTTATATATATATAACAATTAAAATACGAATTCAATACCAGGTTAACGTGCTGTCATGGCACTTCTGTAGACAACCAAAGTGCAAAAAGAAGGCCAGGAATGGCTGAAAAACACCCCCGTCACTGGTGACTTGTTGACAATGGTGGACATTGAGTATACATGTTGGTGTGCATTTTTAAGTTTGATCTGCATGCTTTTAATGAAGGTGAAGGGTCATTTCCTGTCTATAGCGATCCTTTAATAATGCATAGGATTCTGGATAAATTGTGATTATTCTGTGAGCCTCAGTATGTAGTACTGTATATGTTGCCCTGCAGTTACAGCAGTCAACATGCACGGATAGGTATTACTGTATATGTTGCCCTGATCTTGAAGCAGACATGGTTTGACATTAGGTTACAAAAAGCAAAGTTAAATATGTGATCTGAACAGTAAAACAGGTGGAAAATAATGACACAAGTAAAACTGTTTTAAAGACTGGGGGCGGGCAAGTCATACATATATATTTATTATTATTTATAAAGCACCAACAAATTCCGCAGCGCTGTACAATGGGTGGGCAAACACATATTTTACATAATTAATCGTAATAGGCAGGTTGGCAACATGTTCCTAATTTATTCTGGTCTTTCTGTAGCATCCAAAATTTTAGACTGGGATCATTAGAAATACATCCATACATCAAGTAACTAACCATAATGTGATCTGGAGTGCTATGCCCACAGAATTGGGCTTCCCAGTGCTACACGTGTCTCGGTGTCAAGTTTTACTGATCATGCAGAGTCATGGGCATTATATACACTTGCATGTTTCCATCACAGTTACTGCTAATCCTGGCTGGCACAGCATGATCTGAGTTGTAATCTACGCACGGCCAGTGTGGCGATGAGGTGACCTGCCCCACTCTAGGGCATATGTAGCCCGCAGTTTCCTGCTGAACCCATTGCACCCTGACTCAGTTACTAATCGCATGCCAGTGAGAATTCTTTACATAGAACTCTGCGATCACATGCATTCCATAAACAAGTTACTTGTTTAGTCTGTTGCATTTTCTTTTGAGTTAGCGGAATAAAAATAGATAGCACTACATGACAGTAGATCTTAATACATACCCACCCAGGCAGTGTGTGGGTAGGGGTAGTGGCAACTTTAAGGAGAGCACACAGCACCACCCGAATAAGGTGCACACAAGATTAGCAAGCAAAGAGTTACTTACGAAAGTGCAGTAGAGTAGAGAAGGGTCTGCTTGTTTATAGCTGGGGATGTCTTGAGTCCAGATTAAGAGAGGGCTCTAAGCATGGGCATAACTGCGTGTTGATGCTTTCTGTGCCTAACAGAGAAGGAAGGAGCCTGCCTCTACTATTACATATGTTTATAAGGGTCTGTGGCTGGGTGACGTTAGGATACGAGTAAGGGCTCCTCCTCCTGTGTGAATAGGGAAGTATGTTAAGCAGTGTTATTTTCTGTCTTACTCAACAAAAACTGGATATTGATGTTGCTCTCTCACTGCTAGGACACAGTTAATATGAGATAATCACATTGTTTTTTATACAACTTGAGCAGTATAGATGTAGATAAAAAATTAACTTTTGGTTGTTTTTCTCCTGCTTGAGATACATACTATGTAGACTTAGAAATAAGTGATTGAGAGTAGAATTTTACTTTGCTGCCCCCCTCCCCAAAACCCAACTGTAGATTTATTTTTTTGTCAATAAAATGTATTTAATAGATCACAGGCGATACATCGAACATATCGCTACTATATACCTACTAAGCCCTCAATTAATACTTTTCAAACAACCTACTTCGTACCCCTACTTTTACCCTTTGTGTCACTATACCCCACTCCCTCTAGAATGTAAGCTCATGGAGCAAGGCCCTCCACCCCTCTGTTCCTGTACGTCCAGTTGTGTGGTTACAATTACATGTCTGTTAGTCCACCTATTGTACAGAGCTACTGAATCTGATGGCGCTATATAAATAATAATAATAATATATATGTCATCTATACAAATATAGCCACTTTTTTTTTCAAAGTAAGGTAACAGAAATGTTTTGACTTTTAGGTGTTTAGAGCTGGGACAGAGAAACCTCCGTATGTGACCTTAAAGGACCACTCTAGGCACCCAGACCACTTCAGCTTAATGAAGTGGTCTGGGTGCCAGGTCCAGCTAGCTTTTACCCTTTTTTTTTTTATAAACATAGCAGTTTCAGAGAAACTGCTATGTTTATACTGAGGGTTAATCCAGCCTCCAGAGCCTCTAGTGGCTGTCTCATTGACAGCCGCTAGAGGCGCTTGCGTGCTTCTCACTGTGAAAATCACAGTGAGAGCACGCAAGCGTCCATAGGAAAGCATTATGAATGCTTTCCTATGCGACCGGCTGAATGCGAGCGCGGCTCCTGCCGCGTATGCGCATTCAGCCGATGACGTCGCGAGGAAGAAGAGGACGAGGAGGAAAGCTCCCCGCCCGGCGCTGGAGAAAGAGGTAAGTTTAACCCCTTCCTCCCCCCAGAGCCCGGCGGGAGTGGGTCCCTGAGGGTGGGGGCACCCTCAGGGCACTCTAGTGCCAGGAAAACGAGTATGTTTTCCTGGCACTAGAGTGGTCCTTTAACCCCTTAAGGACCAAACTTCTGGAATAAAAGGGAATCATGACGTGTCACACACGTCATGTGTCCACAAGGGGTTAATTATAATTTATCTAGTTTATTTGCTATGCTGGCCTACTGAGATGATGTTTCGGCTGCTTCAGTGTATTCGTTTATTTACGTTACTTTGGTTCATCATCAATTGTTTATTTAATCTCATTCTAAAAGTGCAGTAGTTTTAATATAAGTCAATACAACAGCGTGCATGCAACCTGATGTTTAGTATCCTTAAGACATATACGTCTGGCAACCGTTAACTGACTTTTCTGTACTATAGTCTCAGCATGTATTAACCATCATGCTTTGTGTTATTCAAAATAAATAATAAATATACATATTTACATACACACGTTCTACTGACCTTCATTTCAGTAAATGCACAACAACAAAAAATCAAGGGGAAAAAAAGTAAACATTATTTTAATCATAAAAACAAGAAAAAGGAGTTGAAACAAAGTAACTTGTACATTCTTATCCCACTCCACCAGGTTGCCGTGGAACAAATGGTGAGATGCATGAGGGTTGGGAGACAAGAGGCTTTGGCACAGTCCTTGAACCTGGGGGGAATCGGCCTCGGGTGATAGCTTGTGTTGACCCCGTTGGCATCAGCTATAAGGGTTCGATTTGGCCTCATCTGTACCGGATGTTCGAGAGCTGCAGATGCTTAGATGCTTGAGGATAGGTAATGTCTACACAACAGAGTGGATCAGCATACATCCTGAAAGAAAGTTAGTTGCATGGCTTCAATCTGAAAAGGCGTCATCTCCAATTGTAGGATTTTAGTGTGTGTGTCTTTACTGTACACCTCCCTCCTTTGTCAAGGAAATGACTTGTACAATCACATATATATATACACTCAGACCTATACGCAAACACACAAATGGACACATAAACAAACAAAGAGTTATACGCAAACACACATTCATACACACAGACTCAGATACACACTTCATTTTCTTTCTATTTATTTATGGGAGTGGCTGGCTTGCTTCTGGGAACAGTGTATGTGCTTAATGCCTAGCTCCCAGCAGCTTGATGCCATGGGTGGGATGACGCCACTATCTCGCTCCAGCATCAGTTCAGGATATGCATAATGCAGAGATATCCCAACAGTCTCCTTGCCACCTGCTTCTCAGCCACTTCAAAGTCAAACATTGAAGGACCACTATAGACACTCAAACCACTTAATCTCAGTTAAGTGGTAAGGATGCAGTGGCCTTATAGTTTTAACACTGCAGTGTAAAACACTGCCATTTAGTAGATACACCAATTCTTACATTGCAGAGGTAAATACACCTCTAGTCAGTGGCGTACATACCAGGGTCGCGGCTGCGACCGGGCCCGGCCCACCAGGGGGCCCGGACGCCCCTGCGACCCGGTATGTATGTCACTGGGCCAGCCTCTTCTCTTGGGGGGCCCAGGAGCCGGCTGTCCTGCTGTCACACGGCTGGCTGGTCCTGCGGGCGCGCGAGGGAGCACTCTCCCCTGAGTGCTTCCTCTTCAGCTCCCTCGCGCACCTCAATGATACCTGTAATAAGCATTTAACTCGCAAGTTGGAATAAACTTGGAATTAATAATAACATTAATAACTAAAAATAATAACTTAAAAACTGAGTGTAAAGTCAGAGTCCACACTCCTTGCTTTCGGCAATTCAATAATATTTATTAAGAGAGGCTAGTTAAACAAATA